>NC_060187.1:30702530-31333780 GCF_021184085.1 Oncorhynchus gorbuscha
GGCTTAATACTGCAAGCCTTTGTCTCAAGCTTTGTAGGTTATTGACGGCCATTGCATTGTCATCAACTCCAATACGGCAGGGGGCACAACATATTATTGTCCTAGTATATTGTAGATTGATACAATACAGTTTATTAAATAGCATTGGCAACAGCAAAGACAAATAACAACAGTAAAAAAAATGATGTTTGCTCAATATGTTTGTGTTGACAGTCAACATAGTTGCAATTGGATCAATGAGGATAGGCCTATACATGTCTTTACGCATTGCACTTCTCCGCAAATAAAAAAATACTACGTTACCGTAAATGTAATTGGATATGTGATGTATGTTCTCATGAAGCAGGATATACATTTGATATACATAGGATATACATACACCTTAGCCAAATACATTTAAACTTAGTTTTTCACAATTCCTGACATTTAATCCAAGTAAAAATACCCTGTCTTAGGTCAGTTAGGATCCCCACTTTATTTTAAGAATGTGAAATGTCAGAATAATAGTAGAGAGAAGGATTTATTTCAGCTTTTATTTCTTTCGTCACATTCACAGTGGGTCAGAAGTTTACATACACTCAATTAATATTTGGTAGCATTGCCTTTAAATTATTTAACTTGGGTCAGATGTTTTGGGTAGCCTTCCACAAGCTTCCCACAATAAGTTGGGTGAATTTTGACAGAGCTGGTGTAACTGAGTCAGATTTGTAGGTCTCCTTGCTCGCACACGATTTTTCAGTTCTGACCACAAATGTTCTATGGGATTGAGGTCAGGGCTTTGTGATGGCCACTCCAATACCTTGACTTTGTTTTCCTTAAGCCATGTTGCCACAACTTTGTAAGTCTGCTTGGGGTCATTGTCCATGTGGAAGATTCATTTGCAAGCTAGCTTTAACTTCCTGACTGATGTCTTGCGATGTTGCTTCAATATATCCACATAATTGTCCTCCCTAATGATGCCAACTATTTTGTGAAGTGCAGCAGTCCGTCCTGCAGCAAAGCACCCCCAAAACATTATGCTGCCACACGGTTGGGGTGATGTGCTTCAGCTTGCAAGCCTCCCCCTTTTGCCTTCAAACATAACAATGGTCATTATGGCCAAACAGTTCTATTTTTGTTTCATCAGACCAGAGGACATTTCTCCAAAAATTACGATCCATGTGCAGTTGCAAACCGTAGTCTGGCTTTTTTTATGGCGGTTTTGGAGCAGTGGCTTCTTCCTTGCTGAGCGGCCTTTCAGCTTATGTCGATATAGGACTTGTTTTACTGTAGCATATAGATACTTTTGTACCTGTTTCCTCCAGCATCTTCACAAGGCCCTTTCTGTTGTTCTGGGATTGATTTGCACTTTTCGCACCAAAGTACATTCATCTCTAGGAGACAGAACATGTCTCCTTCCTGAGCGGTATGACGGCTGCATGGTCCCATGGTGTTTATACTTGCGTACTATTGTTTGTACAGATGAACGTGGTACCTTCAGGCATTTGGAAATTGCTCCCAAGGATGAACCAGACTTGTGGAGGTCTACAATTTTTCTTTTGATTTTCCCATGATGTCAAGAAAGAGGCACTGAGTTTGAAGGTAGGCCTTGAAATACATCCACAGGTAAACCTCCAATCGACTCAAATTATGTCAATTAGCCTATGAGAAGCTTCTAAAGCCATTACACTATTTTCTGGAGTTTTCCAAGCTTTATAAGGCACAGTCAACTTAGTGTATGTAAACTCCTGACCCACTGGAATTGTGATACAGTGAATTACAAGAGAAATAATCTGTCTGTAAACAATTACTTGTGTCATGCACAACGTAGACGTCCTAACCGACTTGCCAAAACTATAGTTTGTTAACAAGAAATTTGTGGAGTGGTTGAAAAACAAGTTTTAATGACTCCAACCTAAGTGTATGTAAACTTCCGACTTCAACTGTAGCCTAGGCCTACCATTATCTGTTGATATAGCGTTATAGGACTGAATCATTTGAATATGTTTGGTGGATCCAGTCTTTTGTAACCGGACAAGACTTTCTCTTTTGAAATGCGGATGGATAATAGCCGAATGGGGTGTGCACTGCAGGTAAAAATTGAGAATAATGCAAAAGCATGAAGGTAAAAGCCTCAGAAGTAGAATCATTTAGAACCTTATGGATAGGCTACTTGGTTAATGCATGGCCAGGATTAGAAAGATACTCGAGGCATTGCTGTTGAACAGTATTGCATCCAAAATAATACATTACATAGATTAAAAGGGGATGTCTGCTCTGTTTTGCTGCTCCCAAACACTAACGTTTAATAAAGCTTTGGTGATTAAGATTGATTTCAAAGCGGTCTCACGAGCAAAACCCTTTATGGATAGTCTTGACTACTTGGGCAGAACAAAATAAAAGTTTTAATTGAGATGAGGGGAGGCTTGGTTTTTAATGAAATGGAAAAATACATTCATTTTTTAAATGTTTCTAAATACAAGGTTTACAGGCACAAAAAGCACATCTCTCCTGTTTCATGCGCATATGGCCCTATGAGCCATGACTGAATAGGATACGCTTCTATGGTCAAAATCCATGCCATAACCAACCGTGTTACTACTAACACCAGCTTTGTTTGGTTTTAAATATCCCCACCAGCTCTGCCTGAAATTGGCACTTTGGCACATGTTTTTAAGGACACACCTCAGATATTGCAACCCCTTCCACCTCAGTGCAAGCAAGCATATATAAGACAGGTAAATGACCAATCCTGGCGCAAGGGTAGTACAGTGCTGTCTTTAACAGGTTGAAATTGCCAATGAGCGTGCATTTGACAACTGCGCTGGCTTAACACCATCCGAAAATAGAGCCCATACTGTTAAAATGTGCACAGACAAGTGTTAAATCTGTAACTATCCTATATCTTATTAGAAGATTGTATTCCATATGTACTTAATATACACTGTAGGAAAATGTAGGTCTGCACAGAGCCAAGGCTTTCTATCTGCCCTTCCTATCTGTCTACAGACATGTGTACATCGATACTTGTAGTAGCATACAAACAGACTGTAGTCCGCTACCAGGGAAATGTTAGCAGGGCAAACTCTATCTAGTTGCTGATGTAGAGTAGTATCCCTTTCTGCATGGATCTGGAAATGCTTGACTTGTGGGGGTAGAGAAATCAGTGACAGACATAATGTTTTAAAACCTTCTTGGCATTGTAATACCTGCTCACGAATCACAGAGGCCTCTGGCTAAATGGCAACAACCTCTAACACCTTGTGTGCTGAGAGAGAAAATGTTGTTAATTCTAGAGACCATCCATAGCCATTCTTTTTCATCTAGCACCTGTCCTTCAAGAGAAAGGAGCATGACATTTGACTTATACAAACAAACTCATCTGAAGAAAAGTGTGCATGCTAAGGACTTCCTGGTGAAAAGTGTATATGTTTCCTCAAAATAAACATTTAAATGAAATCATCATTGGGTTTACATCTACAATAAATTACAGAGCAATGGAGGGACTAATTAAAGAAAGATCAAGAGTAATATATTAAACAAATAAAGTGAACTGGATAGAATATAGTGAAAAATGATACCAAAAATAATTTACTGAAACTGGTTACAAATGACGGAGTCACCCATAATTCACCAGACAATATTTTGAAAGAGGAAGCAAAGTACTTTAAACATAAGTTTTAGTCTCCTCCATCTCTACTAACCTTAATCTCGACTAACTTCTACTAACTTTTTTTATTCTATTAATAATGTAAAATCAACAGCTGTACAAAAATATTACAGAGGAAGAACAGGGGCTCCCGAGTGGCGCAGCAGTCTAAGGCACTGCATCACAGTGCTTGAAACATCCCGGCAGAGACCCTGATTAAAATCTAGGCTGTATCACAACCAGCCATCATTGAGAGACCTATAGGGCAGTGCACAATTGGCCCAGCTTTGTCTGGATTTGGCTGGTGTAGGCCATCATTGTAAATAAGCATTTTGTAACTGCACATGGGGAGAAAGATCCTACTTTTTGGAGAAATGTCCTCTGGTCTGATGAAACAAAAATAGAACTTTGGCCATAATGACCATCGTTCTGTTTGTGAGGAAAAAGGGGGAGGCTTGCAAGCCGAAGAACACCATCCTAACCGTGAAGCATGGGGTGGCAGCATCATGTTGTGGGGGTGCTTTGCTGCAGGAGGGACTGGTGAACTTCACAAAATAGATGGCATCATCTAAGTCTGTACCCAAACAATTTGAGCTTCTACTTCTAAAAATTCACCTTTCCAGAAACAAGTCTCTTACTGTTGCCGCTTGCTATAGACCACCCTCTGCCCCCAGCTGTGCCCTCGATACCATATGTGAATTGATTGCCCCCCATCTATCTTCTGAGCTCGTGCTACCAGATGACCTAACCTGGGACATGCTTAACACCCCGGCCATCCTACATTCTAAGCTTGATGCCCTCAATCTCAAACAAATTATCAATGAACCCACCAGGTTTGGGTGGGTACAACCTCAAATCAGTAAACACGGGCACCCTCATAGATGTCATCCTAACTAACTCGCCCTCCAAATACACCTCTGCTGTTTTCAATCAAGATCTCAGTGATCACTGCCTCATTGCCTGCATCCGTAATAAGTCTGTGACCAAATGACCACCCCTCATCACTATCAAACGCTCCCTGAAACACTTCTGCGAGCAGGCCTTTTTAATCAACCTGGCCGGGGTATCCTGGAATGACATTGACCTCATCCCATCAGTAGATGATGCCTGGCTATTCTTTAAAAGTGCCTTCCTCAACATCCTAAATAAGCATGCCCCTCTCAAAAAATGTAGAACTAGGAATAGATATAGTCCTTGGTTCACTCCAGACCTGTCTGCCCTTGACCAGCACAAAACATCCTGTGGCGTTCTGCATTAGCATCTAATAGCACCCGTGATATGCAACTTTTCAGGGAAGTTAGGAACAAATATACACAGGCAGTTAGAAAAGCTAAGGCAAGCTTTTTCAAACAGAAATTAGCTTCCTGTAGTACTAACTCAAAAAAGTTCTGGGACACTGTAAAGTCCATGGAGAATAAGATAACCTCCTCCCAGCTGTCCACTGCTCTGAGGCTAGGAAACACTGTCACCACCGATAAATCCACTATAATTGAGAATTTCAATAAGCATTTCTCTACGGCTGGCCATGCCTTCCACATGGCTACCCCTACCCCGGTCAACTGCCCGGCACCCTCCACAGCAACCCACCCAAGCCCCCACTATTTCTCCTTTACCCAAATCCAGATAGCTGATGTTCTGAAAGAGCTGCAAAATCTGGACCCCTACAAATCAGCCAGGCTAGACAATCTGGATCCTCTCTTTCTAAAATTATCTGCCAAAATTGTTGCAACCCCTATTACTAGCCTGTTCAACCTCTCTTTCGAAACGTCTGAGATTCCCAAAGATTGGAAAGCTACCGCGGTCATCCCCCTCTTCAAAGGGGGCGACAATCAAGACCCAAACTGCTCCAGACCTATATCTATCCTACCCTTCTTTCTAAGGTCTTCGAAAGCCAAGTTAACAAACAGATTATTGACCATTTCGAATCCCACAATACCTTATCCGCTATGCAATCTGGTTTCAGAGCTGGTTATGGGTGCACCTCAGCCATGCTCAAGGTTCTAGACGACATCATAACTGCCATCGATAAGAGACATTACTGTGCAGCCGTATTCATCGACCTGGCCAAGGCTTTCGACTCTGTCAATCACAACATTCTTATTGGCAGACTCGACAGCCTTGGCTTCTCAAATGATTGCCTCGCCTGGTTTACCAACTACTTCTCTGATAGAGTTCAGTGTGTCAAATCGGAGGGCCTGTTTTCCGGACCTCTGACAGTCTCTATGGATGTGCCACAGGGTTCAATTCTTGGGCCGACTCTCTTTTCTTTATACAGTACATCAATGATCTTGCTCTTGCTGCTGGTGATTATCTGATCCACCTCTACGCATACGACACCATTCTGTATACTTCTGGCCCCTCCTTGGACACTGTGTTAACTAACCTCCAGACGAGCTTCAATGCCATACAACTCTCCTTCCGTGGCCTCCAAATGCTCTTAAACGCAAGTAAAACTAAACTAAACTCTCCTTCCAGACTCACATTAAGCATCTCCAATCCAAAATTGAATCTAGAATTGGCTTCCTATATCACAACAAAGCGTCCTTCACTCATGCTGCCAAACATACAATCGTAAAACTGACCATCCTACCGATCCTAGACTTCGGTGATGTCATCTATAAAATAGCCTCCAACACTCTACTCAACAAACTGGATTCAGTCTATCACAGTGCCATCCGTTTTGTCACCAAAGCCCCATACACTACCCACCATTGCGACCTGTACGCTCTCGTTGGTTGGCACTCGCTTCATACTCGTCGCCAAACCCATTGGCTACAGGTTATCTACAAGTAAATGCTAGGCAAAGCCCTGCCTTATCTCAGCTCACTGGTCTCTGAAGCTGGAGACTCACATCTCCCTCACTAGCTTTAAGCACCAGCTGTCAGAGCAGCTCACAGATCACTGCACCTGTAAATAGCCCATCTGTAAACAGCCCATCTATCTACTTACCTCATCCCCCATACTGGTATTTATTTATTTATTTTGCTCCTTTGCACCCCAGTATCTCAACCTGCACATTCATTTTCTGCCGATCTACCATTCCAGTGTTTAATTGCTATATTGCAATTACTTTGCCATCATAGCCTAATTATTTCCTTAATTTACCTAATTTGCACTCACTGTACCGTAATTTCTGGACTATAAGCCGCTACTTTATTCCCACGCTTTGAACCTCACGGTTTATACAATGACTCGGCTAATTTATGGATTTTTCCCGCTTTCACAAGATTCATGCCGCCAAAACACTGAGCACCGTCACATCATGTGACGTAAATCGAGCGCGCTCAAACTTGCCATCATTCTGATTACGGTAGTAATTTTGTCACCCTCGTCATGGCAAAGACACAGAGAAATGCATATGATGCAGCTTTCAAGTTGAAGGCGATCGATCTGGCTGTTGGAAAAGGAAATAGAGCTGCTGCACGGGAGCTTGGCCTTAATGAGTCGATGATAAGACGTTGGAAACAGCAGCGTGAGGAACTGACTCAGTGCAAAAAGACAACAAAAGCTTTCAGAGGGAAGAAAAGCAGATGGCCCAAAGTATTTGCAGCCACTTGACATCAGTGTAAATCGTGCATTTAAGGTGGTGCTCCGTGTTCAGTGGGAGGCTTGGATGACAAGTGGGGAGAAATCCTTCACCAAAACGGGCACCATGCGAAGAGCAACTTATGGTCAAGTCTGCCAGTGGGTCCTGACAGCGTGGAGCATTGTCAAAAAATCCACGGTTTCGAAAGGCTGGACTGCTGCGTGTTGAAGGGATAGCATGAGCTCAGCGGGGTATTTGCCTCCAGATGAAAGTGACGAGAGCGACAATGAAAACGATCCAACATCGGATGAAGAAATTCTGAGGCTATTCAACTCCGACACCGAAGGAGATGACTTCAGTGGTTTCAGTGCACAGGAGGAGGAAGATAGTGACCAATGACTTTCTTGGTAGGCTACGGTTTAATTTTTATTACAAGCCGTGTTTTGTTAAAGCCTATTTATTTTTATTACAAGCTGTGTTTCGTTAAAGCCTATTTATTTTTGTTACAAGCCGTGTTTCATTTAAAGGCTGTGTAAAGTTCATCTGTTTCAATGTACCGGTAGGCACTTGCGGCTTATAGACATGTGCGGCTTATTTATGTACAAAATACATATTTTTAAATAATTCAGTGGGTGCGGTTTATATTCAGGTGCGCTTAATAGTCCAGCAATTACTGTATATAGGCTTTATGTTTTCTTTTGTTCTACTGTATTATTGACTGTATGTTTTGTTTATTCCATGTGTAACTCCGTGTTGTTGGTCTTCCAAATTAACAATGACCCAAGCAGACTTCTAAAGTTGTGGCAACATGGCTTAAGGACAACAAAGTCAAGGTATTTGAGTCGCCGTCACAAAGCCTTGACCTCAAACCTATATAAAATGTTATGGGCAAAATTAAAAAAGCACGTGCGAGCAAGGAGGCCAACCAACCTGACTCAGTTACACCAGCTCTGTCAGGAGGAATGAGCCAAAATCCACCCAACTTATTGTGGGAAGCTTGTGGAAGGCTACCCAAAACATTTGCCCCAAGTTAAACAATTTAAAGGCATTGCTACTAATTGAGTGTATGTAAACTTCTGACCCACTTGGAATGTGATGAAAGAAAACTGAAATAAATAATTCTCTGTACTATTATTCTGACATTTCACTTTCTTAAAATAAAGTGGTGATCCTAACTGACCTAAGACAGGGAAATTTTACTTGGATTAAATGTCAGGAATTGTGAAAAACTGAGTTTAAATGTATTTGGCTAAGGTGTATGTAAACTTCAGACTCCAACTGTATGTATATATATATATATATATATATATAGTGGGGCAAAAAAAGTATTTAGTCAGCCACCAATTGTGCAAGTTCCCACACTTAAAAAGATGAGAGAGGGCTGTAATTTTCATCATGACACTTCAACTATGACAGACAAAATTATTTTAAAAATCCAGAAAATCACATTGTAGGATTTTTTATGAATTAATTTGCAAATTATGGTGGAAAATAAGTATTTGGTCACCTACAAACAAGCAAGATTTCTGGCTCTCACAGACCTGTAACTTCTTGTTTAAGAGGCTCCTCTGTCCTCCACTCGTTACCTGTATTAATGGCACCTGTTTGAACTTGTTATCAGTATAAAAGACACCTGTCCACAACCTCAAACAGTCACACTCCGAACTCCACTATGGCCAAGACCAAAGAGCTTTCAAAGGACACCAGAAACAAAATTGTAGACCTGCACCAGGCTGGGAAGACTGAATCTGCAATAGATACGCAGCTTGGTTTGAAGAAATCAACTGTGGGAGCAATTATTAGGAAATGGAAGACATACAAGACCACTGATAATATCCCTCGATCTGGGGCTCCACGCAAGATCTCACCCCGTGGGGTCAAAATGATCACAAGAACGGTGAGCAAAAATCCCAGAACCACACGGGGGGACCTAGTGAATGACCTGCAGAGAGCTGGGACCAAAGTAACAAAGCCTACCATCAGTAACACACTACGCCGCCAGGGACTCAAATCCTGCAGTGCCAGATGTGTCCCCCTGCTTAAACCAGTACATGTCCAGGCCCGTCTGAAGTTTGCTGGAGAGCATTTGGATGATCCAGAAGAAGATTGGGAGAATGTCATATGGTTAGATGAAACCAAAATATAACTTTTTGGTAAAAACTCAACTCGTCGGGTTTGGAGGACAATGAAGCCCCACTGTATATATATATATATTATATATAATATATGGGTGTGTGTATGTATGTATGTATGTATGTATGTATGTATGTATGTATGTATGTATGTATGTATGTATGTATGTATGTATGTATGTATGTATGTATGTATGTATGTATGTATGTATGTATGTATGTATGTATGTATGTATGTATGTATGTATGTATGTATGTATGTACAGTACTCAGCAAAAAAATAAACATCCCTTTTTCAGGACCCTGTCTTTCATGTAAACTTCCGACTTAAACTTTAAATGTAATATTTAAGTTTGTATTTTTTTATTAATTTGCAAAAATGTCTAAAAATCTGTTTTTGCTTTGTCATTATGGGGTATTGTGTGTAGATTGCTGCGGGAAAATAACAATTTAATCTGTTTTAGAATAAGGCTGTGACGTAACAAAATGTTGAGAAAGTCAAGGGGTATGAATACTTTCTGAATGCACGGTATATATTTACAACAAAATATATTAGGGATTGGAAATGATACAGATAATTAAATTAATGGAAGCTACAATCTATCTGCAATATTAACGCTGATCTACCCCCTAAAAAATGTTGTAATAATAATAAGTTACCAAGGATATCCCTTCACCATAAGAATGAGAAAGAAAGAAAACATATGCAAGTCTCCTTATGGTTGCATTAATAAGTATTAGAATGACTACATATGATCTCTTGATACTATTTCAACCTGTGAAGCATAATTTAACATACCTGAAAGCTGTGCACTTTGTCTGTAATTGCTCTCATTGGCACAAATTGAGTGCGAACTCTAAACCCAGACTGTCTCATTGAAATGCTAAATCAGGCTACTTTAATGCAGCACTCTGCATTACTTTGCAATGTGAACATTAGTTCTCCCTCTCCATCATTCACCAGAACCACAAATGAACAGACATCGACATCTATTAGTCCATGTACATGTACCTAATATAGATAGAAAGGACCACTTCTATTATATCTGCCATTTACTCTCACTGTTTAAGAATGGCATTGGGAGGAAAGGACCGTAAAGTCAAGCACGGAACCTTCACACATTTCTCAGTCCATGAGGGCATTGGACATAAATGCATATAACCCTTGCCATGCAACGTGCCAATTCCACCTGATACTGCAGGCTTCACAATCTAATCACATCTCTGGTGTTGGGTGTTCGAAGACAAGCATCCTACATGTTCAATCATTTAGAGCTCAATGTCTGGGGCTAATGAGAGAGAAGCTGCCAATGAATGGTAATCACAGCCTGGAAGTGAGGCTTAGATACAGTGGGGTCCATAAATCAGTGGCACCTTTGATAAAGATGAGCAAAAAAATACTGTGTAAAAATAAATCACACAAATCCTGAGCTATATTGTATGATACATTTTTTGGGGGAAACTATATTATTTTATTCTAATAATACCATTTCTCAGAGAAAGAGATTTTGTTTAACAAGTCATAACAAAATCTCAAAAAGATAGGGGTCAAAATTATTGCCACCCCTGTTTAGGGCTAAGCCACCTTTTTTCTCCACTTCCTGTCTGAATGACGTGCCCAAAGTAAACTGCCTGTAGCTCAGGCCCTGAAGCCAGGATATGCATATAATTGTTACCATTGGAAAGAAAACACTTTGAAGTGTGTAGAAATGTTAAAAATAATGTAGGAGAATATAACACAATAGATATGGTAGGAGAAAATCCAAAGAAACACCAACCAGATACATTTTGTTTTGAGAGACCATCCTCTTAGAAATGCAAGAGAAAGGTCATATTGAGAATTAGCTCCCTGGATGCATTTCCTATGGCTTCCACAGGGTGTCAGCAGTCTATGGTCAAGGTTTCAGGCTTGTAACTTCAAAAACAAATAAGAAATATCAGTATTAGCACACCATGAAGACATTACGCACCTGCTAAATCGGTTTCCTATTGAACATACTTCTTTCTGCAATAAATAATAGTTTAGGGTATCTGAGGAGTAAATAGAAACAGATTTGACTTGTTGAAACAAAGTTTCGGGGTAGATTTTCGGATTCGTTTCTCTGCAAGTTGAACGAGAGGATTACTCAAATCGGTGGCGCCAACTAAACAGACTTTACCATGTTTACCATGTTGATTCAACATCAAAACACAGATTTATTTTGTTGAAATGACGTGGAAAAAAAGTTGAATCAATCAGTTTTTACCCAGTGGGCTCACCTTGCGAGGATAACAACAGTGAGTCTTTTTCTTTTTATGAGATTGCAGAACACGTTGGGAGGGATCTTAGACCATTTCTCCATACAGAATATTTCCAGATCCTTGATATTATTCATCTGTGCTTATGGACTTTCTTCTTCAATTCAAACCACAGGTTTTCAATCATTTTGACCCATATCTTTAAAAATCTATGTTTTACTATGTTTTACTAGTTGGCCAATCAGCAGATGAAGCAATAACAAAAAACAATCCACCACTGTTTACGAAACAACCCACCATTGTTTACGGTAAAAAGCTGAGGGATGTGGTTGGAGAAATGTAATCACTCTCAAATTCATTGACACAGCTATAGATGCAAGGACTTACCATCCATGATACCAAAATTATAGTTTTAACAATATTTTGGCCTATAGAGTGTTTGTTTACATTTACTTTGTTTACAAACATTGAAGTAAAACAAGTTTATATGTTGGGTTCTGATATAATTTGTAATTTTGATTTAACCTTTATTTAACTCGGCGACTCAGTTAAAGAACCAATGCTTAATTATGACGACCTACACCGGCCAAACCTGGGCAACGCTGGGCCAATTGTGCGCCGCCCTATGGGACTCCCAATCACGGACAGTTGTGATACAGTGCAGTGTCCAATTAACAGTAGCTATTACAGTGAAACAAATACCAGAGATAAAATGTAGCATAGTTTTGTTTGATAAAATCAATTTTTATGTTCAAATGTAGGAACTGGGGTCTACAGTTTGACCCTTCTGCTGTCTCTGGCTCAACACCCACCCCATCTGGTTATCTAGATGTGTGAAAGTTAGTGTATAAGCTAATGATCCATCATGTATGACATTCCTGGGAGTGTGTGAACTTACATTTTTTATTACCATAGCATTTGTGTATGTTTTCTTTAGTTATGTACTTGAAAATGAATCAATTGACCAATTCAGCACATTTGGGCAAACTCATGGCAGACTTACTCATGTTTTTTGGTTTGTTTTATCTTTTACCAGATCTAATGTGTTATATTCTCCTACATTAATTTCACATTTCCACAAACTTCTAAGGATTCCTTTCAAATGGTATCAAGAATATGCATATCCTTGCTTTAGGTCCTGTGCTACAGGCAGTTAGATTTGGGTATGTCAGGTGAAAATTGAAAAAAAGTGTACAATCCTTAAGAGATAATTAAGCTACTGTAAGCTCATGAGCCATTTATAAGTTATTCTTCAAGAATCAGTGGGTACACATATCATTAATTGGTAAGTCTAAATATAGATAAATAGATGTAGAAACTGCTGATTGCCCCTTTAAACAACATAATTTTTCACAAGGCAGTTGTTTTAGTATGAAATAATATAAATATTTTTTAATTGAGTATTCAATATATCTCAGTATTTGTATTATTTCATACAGTCCTTTTTGCTAATCTTTATCAAGGGTGCCAATAATTATGGACCCGACTGTATATCTGACCCTTACATGACAAGGGAAAAGGCTGGTGGAGAGAGATATCAATGGGGCTTCCCATCTGTGTCATCTACCATAGTGCATGATCAGCTTGATAAGGACTCTTTAGTGTTTATTAAAAACATCTAAACATTGTAGATTGTTATGTTGCGTTATGATTATCCAATAGGGTGAGTATAGAATAGAACCTTATGGCGTATGAGCGGGCAGTCACTTTAAAAATCTATTATCCTTCCCTAGCAAATGATGTCTTGTGTTGTGTGTGTCATTAGAATTCAAACAAGATGTTAAATGATCCAAACATCAATATAATTTTGCCTGTTAACTTGCTTTTGTCAGAAAGGAGGCTTGACACTGCATTAACTACTATACCTCTCACAGGCTCTGTAGTATGATCAAAGTGCATACAGTATCTGTACATTTTGCACCTGTCCAATGCTATCCCATCCACCACACCATATTGTATATAACAGTCCTCCCACAGATGTAGGATCTTAAATTTGACCTACAGTCAGTGGCCAGTGTATTAGGTACACCACCCCATTCATGAAAATGGTTGGCTCCTACAGACAGTGAGTCACGTGGCCATGGCTTGCTATATAAAGCAGGCAGACAGGCATTGAGGCATTCAGTTACTGTATGATTGATCGTTGGAATGGGCAAAACAAGTGACCGAAGCAACCTCGAGCATAGTTTTGACCGTCAGTGCCAGGCGTGCCGGTTCCAGTATCTCAGAGACGGCCGGCCTCCTTGGCTTTTCACACACCACATTGTCTAGGGTTTACAGAGAATAGTGTGACAAAAAAAAACATCCAGTCAGCGGCAGTCCTCTGTGCAAAAACAGCTAGTTGATGAGGCAGGTCGAAGGAGAATGGCATGAATCGTTCAGGCTAACAGGCGTGCCACAAACAATCAAATAACGGCGCAGTACAACAGTGGTGTGCAGAACGGCATCTCGGAACGCACAACTCGTCGGTCCTTGGTCACAGATGCGGAGTCAATCACCACCTTCCGGAGACACCTGAAACCCCACCTCTTTAAGGAATACCTAGGATAGGTTAAGTAATCCCTCTCACCCCACCCCCCCCCCTAAGTTTTAGATGCACTATTGTTAAGTGACTGTCCCACTGGATGTCATAAGGTGAATGCACCAATTTGTAAGTCGCTCTGGATAAGAGCGTCTGCTAAATGACTTAAATGTAATGTAAATGTAGATGGGCTATTGCAGCAGATGACCACACCGGGTTCCGCTCCTATCAGCTAAAAACAAGAAGAAGTGGCTCCAGTGGATCACCAACACTGGACAATTGAGGAGTAGAAAAACATTGCCTGGTTCAACGAATCCCGGTTCCTGTTGTGTCATGCTGGTGGCAGAGTCAAGATTTGGCATAAGCAGCATGAGTCCCCAAAGAATTCTGACTGTTCAGGAAGCAAAGGGTGGTTCGACCCGGTACCAGATGGGTGTAGCTAATAAACTGGCCACTGAGTGTATATTGTCACAACAAAATAATCCTGCCACAAAATTACTTTAACATTTAATCCATAATGTTGCTTGATAGGTGGTTAGGCTATTAGCTGGCCAAAAGTAGGACACATAAAAAGTGCAATACTGTATCTGTGTTTTAGTGTGGGGTTTCAGTGGATTTATGTAAATCACAAAGCTGCTCAGCATTTCCTGTAGTGTAGGACAATTCTAAGCAACAAAAGAGTGATCAAATTAAGATCCTACATCTATAGTGGATAACACGTGAATGGGATACTGATCAGGAAGCTTTTAGCTCAGAATCTCAGGATTATTACACCTCTGATGAATAAATAACGCTTTATAAATGGCAAGGTAGAAGCCAGACTATTTTCCAGTAAATAAAAGTACAATTACTGTGGCGTAAACAACATTTTTACCTATAATGAAATATGATACATTTTTCAATCAGGCTGTAAGTGGTGTATGAAAGTCAGCAATAACACCAAATAGAACTTGATTTTGAGAAGATAGCACTGCAAGAATTGCTGCAAGTACATGATGAAGTGGAACATTTTTAAGCCGTTGTTATAAAATACTGTGCGAACATAAGTGAATACACTAGTAAAACAATTGAACATAGAGTACATTTCTAATATTTCCTGTTGAGTTTTATGCTATCATGTTGTACTCTACTGTTAAAACTGATCCTCATGGACTGAATGTGCACAAGTGGAGGCTGCTGAGGGGAGGATGGCTGATAATAATGGCTGGAATGGAGTCAATGGAATTGTATCAACCACTAGGAACCCACGTGTTTGATACCATTTCATTGACTCCATTCCAGCCATTTTTATGAGCCGTCCTCCCCTCAGCAGCATCCACTGGTGTGCACTCACTGTTAAAGATCAATATTCCTTCCCAAACAAATTATGCCAAAGTGTTGTGTGTATCATTAGAGTTTAAACAAGATGTTAAATGATGCAAAGGTCGATATTATGTGCTGTTCAGTCAGAGACTGGAAGTGGCATTTACCTGATTTTGTGCTGCTTTTATATTGTCAGGGAACTCTCGAATGGCGGTCTACATGCAGTGCATTCAGAAAGTATTCAGACACCTGGACTTTATCCACATTTTGTTAGGTTATTCTACAATGTATTAAATTGTTTTTGTCTCAAAAGCAATCAACACACAATACCCCATAATGACAAAGCAGAAACAGGTTTTCAGAAATGTTTGCTAACTTTGTCGAAGCACCTTTGGAAGGGATTACAGCCTTGAGTCTTCTTGGATATAATGCTACAAACTTGGCACACCTGTATTTGGGGAGTTTCTCCTATTCTTCTCTGCAGATCCTTTCAAGCTCTGTCAGGTTGGATGGGGAGCATTGCTGCACAGTTATTTTTTAGGTCTCTCCAGAGATGTTCAATCAGGTTCAAGTCTGGGCTCTCAAGGACCTTCAGAGACATATCCCGAAGCCACTCCTGCGTTGTCTTGGCTGTGTTCTTAGGTTCGTTGTCCTGTTAGAAGGTGAACATTCGCCCCAGTCTGAGGTCATGAGTGCTCTGGAGCAGGTTTTCATCAAGGATCTCTCTGTTTATTTATGATTTTATTTCACCTTTATTTAACCAGGTAGGCTAATTGAGAACAGGTTCTCATTTGCAACTGCGACCTGGCCAAGATAAAGCATAGCAGTGTGAACAGACAACTCTGCGTTCATCTTTCCCTCGATCCTGACGAGTCTCCCAGTCCCTACAGCAAAAAAACATCCCCACATCATGATGCTGCCACAACCATGCTTCACTGTATGGATGGTGCCAGGTTTCCTACAGATGTGACACTTGGCATTCAGGCCAAAGAGTTCAATCTTGGTTTCATCAGACCAAAGAATCTTGTTTCTCATGGTCTGAGAGTCCTTTAGGTGCCTTTTGACAAACCAAGTGGACTGTCATGTGCCTTTTACTGAGGAGTGGCTTCCGTCTGGCCACTCATAAAGGCCTGATTGGTGGAGTGCTCCAGATGCCTATCCTTCTGGAAGGTTCTCCCATCTCAACAGAGGAACTCTGGAGCTCTGTCAGAGTGCTAGCACTGCTAAAGCTAACTCTCTCTCCTCTGCTCTCATCCTTCTAAATCTATCGGCTGCCTTCGATACTGTGAACCATCAGATCCTCCTCTCCACCCTCTCCGAGTTGGGCATCTCCGGCGCGGCCCACGCTTGGATTGCGTCCTACCTGACAGGTCGCTCCTACCAGGTGGCGTGGCGAGAATCTGTCTCCTCACCACGCGCTCTCACCACTGGTGTCCCCCAGGGCTCTGTTCTAGGCCCTCTCCTATTCTCGCTATACACCAAGTCACTTGGCTCTGTCATAACCTCACATGGTCTCTCCTATCATTGCTATGCAGACGACACACAACTAATCTTCTCCTTTCCCCCTTCTGATGACCAGGTGGCAAATCGCATCTCTGCATGTCTGGCAGACATATCAGTGTGGATGACGGATCACCACCTCAAGCTGAACCTCGGCAAGACGGAGCTGCTCTTCCTCCCGGGGAAGGACTGCCCGTTCCATGATCTCGCCATCACGGTTGACAACTCCATTGTGTCCTCCTCCCAGAGTGCTAAGAACCTTGGTGTGATCCTGGACAACACCCTGTCGTTCTCAACCAACATCAAGGCGGTGGCCAGTTCCTGTAGGTTCATGCTCTACAACATCCGCAGAGTACGACCCTGCCTCACACAGGAAGCGGCGCAGGTCCTAATCCAGGCACTTGTCATCTCCCGTCTGGATTACTGCAACTCGCTGTTGGCTGGGCTCCCTGCCTGTGCCATTAAACCCCTTCAACTCATCCAGAACGCCGCAGCCCGTCTGGTGTTCAACCTTCCCAAGTTCTCTCACGTCACCCCGCTCCTCCGTTCTCTCCACTGGCTTCCAGTTGAAGCTCGCATCCGCTACAAGACCATGGTGCTTGCCTACGGAGCTGTGAGGGGAACCGCAACTCAGTACCTCCAGGCTCTGATCAGGCCCTACACCCAAACAAGGGCACTGCGTTCATCCACCTCTGGCCTGCTCGCCTCCCTACCACTGAGGAAGTACAGCTCCCGCTCAGCCCAGTCAAAACTGTTCGCTGCTCTGGCCCCCCAATGGTGGAACAAACTCCCTCACGACGCCAGGACAGCGGAGTCAATCACCACCTTCCGGAGACACCTGAAACCCCACCTCTTTAAGGAATACCTAGGATAGGATAAGTATACCCCCCCCCCCTTTAAGATTTAGATGCACTATTGTAAAGTGACTGTTCCACTGGATGTCATAAGGTGAATGCACCAATTTGTAAGTCGCTCTTGATAAGAGCGTCTGCTAAATGACTTAAATGTAATGTAAAGTTCTTGGTCATCTCCCTGACCAAGGCACTTCGTCCCCAATTGCTCAGTTTGGCCAGGCGGCCAGCTCTAGGAAGTCTTGGTGGTTCTAAGCTTTTTCCGTGTAAGAATAATGGAGGCCAGTGTGTTCTTGGGGACCTTCAATGTTGTAGAAATCTTTGGTACCCTTCCCCAGGTGTGTGTCTCAACACAATCCTGTCTCAGAGCACTACAAACAATTCCTTCAATCTCATGCTTTGGTTTTTGCTCTGACATGCACTGTCAACTGTGGGACCTTATATAGACAGGTGTGTGCCTTTCCAAATCATGTCCAATCAATTGAATTTGCCACAGATGGAGTCCAATCAAGTTGTAGAAACATCTCATGGATGATCAATGGAAACAGAATGCACCTGAGCTCAATTTCGAGTCTTATATCAAAGGGTCTGAATACTTATGTAAATAAGTTATTTCCATTTTTATATATACATGTGTGTAGAAAACTATAAATAAATTACATTGCCATAGCTTCCTGAAATTAGATGTACATAATATCCACTATACTGTGTATATCACAAAGGCAACAGTCCTAGCTCACAGTTAGAGGATAACACAATGAGTGGCTAGGTACTGATCAGGAAGCTATTAGCCCAGCCACAGCATCTCAGATTGAAAACACCTCAAATAAGTCAAACTAGCTACATTTTCAGATATTATACATTTCTAATTTTGACATATAGTATTTTAATTTCAAGTTAAAGTGAACTGTTAGCTAGCCAGCTAACGTTAGCTGGCCGGCCGGCCCGCTAGCGAGCGTTATGTGTATGATCTTATTATTCGAATCTCAGAGCCATTTGCTTTGCTTGTAATAGCCTAATGTTATCTAGCTAACATTGAACCTGGTTGGTTAGGTACCTGCAGATTTATGCAGGGTACTAACGTCCTGAGTTGTGATTATGGTTCATTGTTTAGCAAGCTAGCTAGCTACATGTCTTAGCAAAAGACTCCGCTATGCAAGTGTCCACTTTAATAGAATATCACTGCGACAACAGTTAGCCAGTTAGCTTGGGTGCTTGACTGCTGTTGTTAGGACAGAATGCTTGGCTCAACCCATAAAGAGATTGGTGGAGCTAAAGCTTAAGAGGGTGTGAACGATGCTGAATGGGTGTAGACAAAGAAGAGCTCTCCAGTAGGTAACAAAACAATTCAAAGTCCATTTTCTCAAAAGTGAGGTTACAAGTTTGTCAACTTTCAAAGCAGAATGACTTTCTCATTGTTCCTCAAATACAGTATATGATATATCATTTTGTAGCTCTGTGTCTCTGCTTTTATCCAATGTAAAAAACACAATTTCAGATTTTGCTACATAAGACCGAATCAAGGCGGTTGGTCACATTTATCAATGAGGTTGTAACTAGTCTGTGAAAATCAATAACGACACCAACATGTGTGATGTTTTGAGTGGAGAGCACCAAAAATTGGGGGCATGTTAGGTAAACAAAGATACAGCACTCTAAATGATGTTGCATCTGGAGAAAAACAGATGAAATCAAGGTTCTCGATGCAAATGGGCTGCTCAGAGAGGCGAAAAGGGTAAACACTTTCACAGTGCTGGATATGATGAGATGCTTATTCTTAATCTCCTAGTAACACCCAAACATTAAACAAAGCAGACACAGTTCATTTTGGTTGATTACAGAGCAATGAGATTGTGAGAATATCCTCCAAATGCATCAGTAAACTAAGCGCTCAAATTTAAGGTCACAATGTGGACCCCATTTACCGATCCTGCTACTTTTCTCTCAAAATAGTCCATTGTGCAAAGTAAATATTGTGGCATTTGTTTTCCAGACGGAATACCACAACAACAATAACAAGGTAACACAGAACAAACAGGCTACCATCAGTCCTGAAACAAGGTAACTCAAGTGATTAAAAAAATATGCAGTACGTTTATGGTTCATCTTTTTTTAAAGAGTAAAAACATTTAATAAAACGGACCTGCTGGTGCAATAAATATTGTACTTAAAGCTACAATTGATCACTAGGCTACTTTCTCTGAATTCAAAGCATTGTCAAAAATAAAACATACAAAAAGGAAACCTTCCATTGCATTAATCGTAATGAATAATGTGTCATTATCAGTAAACCATCAACCTGACATTGGACTGACATTGGACTGACATTGGACTGACATTGGACTGACATTGGCATGGCTCGGTTATTGGATGTGGTTCAACTCTATTCACAGTCTCTTTGAGAATTCCTACATGTCCGTGGAGCAGTCAAATACTAAACATCCATCTTAGGTAAAAATAGAGAGATACAAATTATCATTGTAATAGATGAAAGACACTGAGACACAAATAAAACACAGAACTCTCTGTCAAAACACCTGAAAACCAGCCCCGTCACGGACCAGGATGTCTTGCTCCCAGGCAGACGAAATAACTTTTTTGCCCGCTTTGAGGACAATACAGTGCCAATGACACGGCCTGCAACCGAAACTTGCGGCCTCTCCTTCACTGCAGCCGAGGTGAGTAAAACATTTAAACGTGTTAACCCTCGCAAGGCTGCAGGCCCAGACAGCATCCCCAGCCGCGCCCTCAGAGCATGCGCAGACCAGCTGGCTGGTGTGTTTACGGACATATTCAATCAATCCCTATCCCAGTCTGCTGTTCCCACATGCTTCAAAAGGGCCACCATTGTTCCTGTTCCCAAGAATGCTAAGGTAACTGAGCTAAACGAATACCGCCCCGTAGCACTCACTTCCGTCATCATGAAGTTCTTTGAGAGACTAGTCAAGGACCATATCACCTCCACCCTACCTGACACCCTAGACCCACTCCAATTTGCATACCGCCCAAGTAGGTCGACAGACAATGCAATCTCAACCACACTGCACACTGCCCTAACCCATCTGGACAAGAGGAATACCTATGTGAGACTACAGCTCGGCATTTAAAACCATAGTACCCTCCAAGCTCGGCATCAAGCTCGAGACCCTGGGTCTCGACCCCGCCCTGTGCAACTGGGTGCTGGACTTCCTGACGGGCTGCCTCCAGGTGGTGAGGGTAGGCAACAACATCTCCACCCCGCTGATCCTCAACACTGGGGCCCCACAAGGGTGCATTCTGAGCCCTCTCCTGTACTCCCTGTTCACCCACGACTGCGTGGCCACGCACGCCTCCAACTCAATCATCAAGTTTGCGGACGACACAACAGTGGTAGGCTTGATTACCAACAACGACGAGACGGCCTACAGGGAGGAGGTGAGGGCCCTCGGAGTGTGGTGTCAGGAAAATAACCTCACACTCAACGTCAACAAAACTAAGGAGATGATTGTGGAATTCAGGAAACAGCAGAGGGAACACCCCCCTATCCACATCGATGGAACAGTAGTGGAGAGGGTAGCAAGTTTTAAGTTCCTCAGGCATACACATCACAGACAAACTGAATTGGTCCACCCGCACAGACAGCATCGTGAAGAAGGCGCAGCAGCACTCAGGAGGCTGAAGAAATTCGGCTTGTCACCAAAAGCACTCACAAACTTCTACAGATGCACAATCGAGAGCATCCTGGCGGGCTGTATCACCGCCTGGTATGGCAACTGCTCCGCCCACAACCGTAAGGCTCTCCAGAGGGTAGTGAGGTCTGCACAATGTATCACCAGGGGGCAAACTACCTGCCCTCCAGGACACCTACACCACCCGATGTTACAGGAAGGCCATAAAGATCATCAAGGACAACAACCACCTGAGCCACTGCCTGTTCACCCCGCTATCATCCAGAAGGCGAGGTCAGTACAGGTGCATCAAAGCTGGGACCGAGAGACTGAAAAAAAGAATTCTATCTCAAGGCCATCAGACTGTTACACAGCCACCACTAACATTGAGTGGCTGCTGCCAACACACTGACTCAACTCCAGCCACTTTAATAATGGGAATTGATGGGAAATGATGTAAAATATATCACTAGCCACTTTAAACAATGCTACCTAATATAATGTTTACATACCCTACATTATTCATCTCATATGTATACATATATACTGTACTCTATATCACCTACTGCATCTTTATGTAATACATGTATCACTAGCCACTTTAACTATGCCACTTTGTTTACATACTCATCTCATATGTATATACTGTACTCGATACCATCTACTGTATCTTGCCTATGCCGTTCTGTACCATCACTCATTCATATATCTTTATGTGCATATTCTTTATCCCCTTACACTTGTGTGTATAAGACAGTAGTTTTGGAATTGTTAGTTAGATTACTTGTTGGTTATTACTGCATTGTCGGAACTAGAAGCACAAGCATTTCGCTACACTCGCATTAACATCTGCTAACTATGTGTATGTGTGACAAATACAATTTGATTTGATTTGATTTGCGGCAGTACTGTTTGAATGACCAACCAGTGACATGGGTAGATAGATGAAAGAATGTTGATAATACTCAGTTTTGATCTGAAGTCTAAACACACCTTTTCACTTAATTATCCATTATAATTAGTGTGATTGTACGTGAGCTCCCAGCCTGTATTTCCTCCCAATCAAAGGAACTGCACTAGTGCAATCAACATTAATGAGTCATTGAGTTGTGGACAAGAGATGAAAAGGTAACTGGTCTGTTTTAGTTTAGTTTTTGTCACGTGACTAGGGTGGGCATTCTATTTTCCTTTTTCTATGTTTTTGTATTTCTTTGTTTTTGGCCAGGTATGGTTCTCAATCAGGGACAGCTGTCTATCGTTGTCTCTGATTGAGAACCATACTAAGGTAGCTCTTGCCCACATGGGTTTTGTGGGTAGTTGCTTTCTGTTTTGTACCTGACGGAGCTGTTTCGGTTGTTCTTTTTAAAAAACTTTTGTATTTAGTGTTCAGTTCTATTTAATAAATGAAGAACACGCGCTGCGCTTTGGTCCTCACCTTCTTCCACCAACGGCCGTTACAGTTTTTAGTTTAGTTGTTTTTTGGTGGGAGGGACTACATGATCACAGTATTTGAATATTTTGCAAGTATACTGTACACACACACTCACATACACATATAGACATGTGGTTAGCATGTACTGTAGTAAGACAGAGATGCAAAATTAACAACAGTTAAGCTTCTGTACCCCACAGTCAGCAGTTCTTCAGAAGTCACCTTCACAGATTAAACAGGCTTCATCACAAAGGGCTCAGGAACATTAATCTACATTTGGTCTATTTAAAAGTAATAAGCCATAATGATGCACACAAACTAGTTAGTACCAGTCATTCCATTCTAGCCAATTTAATGCATTTTACATGATTGAATATGACTTTAGGTTTAATTACATTTGCTTTAACTGTTTGGTATATTTGAATGTTTTTTTTGTGGAGTAGAGTGCCGTTTTCGAGCAAACATCCTATGAGATGCTATATTACTATCCTTTTGCTCAGACCACTGACATCTATCCAGGCTACCCAACCACATCGCTCCAGCCAAGCGCCATGCCTACTATCATTTCTTCTCCACGCAGTGATAGATAAAGCAGGGGCATTAAATTCAGTATGAGTCGTCAGGCTAACTGACATCACCCTGGGGGTCAACACAACACATAGCAACCAGCCTGACTCTGAATGTTACACCCTGTATCTTAAATTGTTAGATATTGATCGAAAATTAAATTTGATGGACGCCCAACCTTTGATTCTTACCTTGTAAAGTAAAGGTGCTTGTCCCAGTTTTAATAGTGCAATCTGGTTAGTGACATTCATTGTAGATCTGGCTCTTCTCATGTCCTCCAAACCTCCATACTGCACATCCACTACTACCGCCTTAAATGGAGAAAGGAGAAAATAAATATCAGACTACTTTTAAACCATTGGTACAAAAGGCAAAAATGATGAATGGCAACTGAATCGGAAATAATAAGTGCAAACATTTTGCAAATGGCATCCACAATCACACCTGTGGCGGGGTTTGGAAGGCACAATAATGACTAATGAACGTCTGTCTGTGTGCTGGAGGAGCCAGACTGAAAGTTAAAGAAAAGTTGTGGAGTTGAGCGAGGAGTCACAGCAGCGATGCTATTTCTGAGTGGGACTCTCCTGCTGCATTACCTGGGCCCAATTCATTTTTCATGTGGCCTGGGGGCAAATGAAATGCGATGCCGGTAAGCAGAGTACATCTCGTTTGCATGAGGAGAACAGGGGAGTGGGAGATTTATCATCCTTGTCAGCATTTGCATCATAAAAGCGCTCCGTTAAACTCCACGGAACAGAAACCAAATTGAAATACAGAGAGATTTCTAGTCTGACTGAGATTCTCTTTTTTCTTTCCAGAGGTAATGAAATTAACAATGTTGCTTGCCGCACTGAGCGTATTTCTTCTGTACACCAGATGAATTCTTCCCCGTTCACTATTCATCTGGCCTATGTGGTGGATGAGGGAGGCAATGTTTGTTTTTCCATCAGCCTGATTGAAAGTAGAAAAAATCCCCCAATAATGAACTATTATCATGTTGAGGAGTTAAATTGCCACCTCAATCAGGGGCTGTTATTATGCCTCAGACAGAGAGGGTGGCAACATGTCCTGCTTGAATGAGGAGCAAATTAAATTCCCTCTCAATGAAATGTAAATTGAACACATCTACTGTAACATAATCATACCAGAATGAGAGCCATGCATCACATGCAACAGTAGATCATTACAAACATGATAAACACTGGGATTGTTTACTAAAAATCACCCACCTCCACAAACACACACTGCATTGATCAGCATGTCCCAGTATATGAGCTTGGTATAGTAAAAATTCATAAGGCACTCTGTTGAGGCTTAGATGGGGGTGGACAGGGAGACTGGAAGGGGTACTCATACACCACTGGTCCAGAGAGGTACTGCTGAATTAGTAAGAATATCTATTCCCCTTGTTGGATGTCTTTGTTTGGTCTGGGTCCAGCAGGAGACATCCTGGCACAGGCTCATGTATTTAAAAAGCTATTATTTGGAGTTAACAATCAGAGCCAGAAGAGGCAGTATGCCTTCTTTTCTCTACCCTGCTCTGCTCTGGCTGCTCCTCACTCAGATTTAAAACACTGCAGTTCTCCAGAGCCAGCTTGACAGAAACAATGGCTGAATTGTCTATATGAAATTAGATTTCCTTGCTATCAAATATTAACACAAGATGACTTACAGAAAGTGTAATGCGGCAAGGCCATGCATACATTTTTAAATAGGTACTGTCATACTATTTCCTTCTGAGCAAATCTCAAATCAATGGAAATGACCACTAAAAAGAGACAGTGAGATGAAAGATAGTGATATAAAGAAAGTCTGAATGTACGTCATTTTTATGATACCTTATTTACATAAGTATTCAGACCCTTTGCTATGAGACTTAAAATTGAGCTCAGGTGCATCCTGTTTCCATGAGATGTTTCTACAACTTGATTGGAGTCCACCTGTGGTAAATTCAATTGATTGGGCATGATTCGGAAAGGCACACACCGGTCTATATGAGGTCCCACAGTTGACAGTGCATGTCAGAGCAAAAACCAAGCCATGAGGTCAAAGGAATTGAGCTCAGAGACAAGGATTTGCAGCATTGAAGGTCCTCAAGAACATGGTGGTCTCCATCATTATTAAATGGAAGAAGTTTGGAACCACTAAGACTCTATCTTGAGCTGGCCACCTGGCCCAACTGAGTAATCAGGGGAGAAGGGACTTGGTCAGGGAGGTGACCAAGAACCCGATGGTCACTCTGACAGAGGTCCAGAGTTCCTCTGTGGAGATGGGAGAACCTTCCAAAAGGACAACCATTTCTGTAGCACTCTACCAACCAGGCCTTTATGGTAGAGTGGCCAAATGGAAGCCACTCTTCAGTAAATGGAAGAAGCCACTCCTCAGTAAAAGGCACACAAAAGCCCGCTTGGAGCTTCCCAAAAGGCACCTAAAAGGGATATTTATGTTTTTGTTGTCTAAAAACATGTTTATGCTTTGTCATTGTGGGGTATTGTGTGTAGATTGATGAGGGGGGAAATAAAAAATCAATTTTAGAATAAGCCTGTAACGTAGCAACATTTTGAAAAAGTCAAGGGGTCTGAATACTTTCCGAATGCACTGTAGTTTATTGATGTGTTGCATGGCTCAAACAATTATAATTAATTCTTCAAACAGAGCCTGATTACCCTGAGGAGGATCCCCGTCTGACCACTGAGGATGTACAGCTCTACCAAGCTAAAATGGTCTTGTTATACTCCCATGTTTGTCACGCCTGCTTCCGATCTTCCCCCCTGGCGCTTGAGGACGCCAGGCTGCCCTGTATTACGCACTCCTGCCACCATCATTACGCACACCTGCCTTCCCTCGTCACGCGCATCAGCGATATTGAACTCACTTGGACCCAATCACCTGTTTATTACCTCCCAATATTTGTCAGTTCCCCAGCTCTGTTCCCACTGCTGCATTGATTGTAGTCTGTCTTTGTATTTCCCAGTTCTGACACTGTTCCTGTCGTGTTGCATGTCCGTTCCAAATTAAATGTCAACTCCCCGTGCCCGCTTTTCTTCTGCAGCGTTCCTTACAATGCTGTTGTTGTTGTTGATGATGTTGTTTTCTTCCAGCCTACCTTCCTTCACTATATTGTTCCAGAGTCATTTTCATTGTAAAGTTGGAGATGATTTGACAAGGCAGTAAAGTACAGTTGGATGACTAAGATAAAGAGAGAAGTACATATTTTCTCTGTATGAGAGAAAGATAATGATAGTCACTGCCCAGCTTTAAATAGGACTTTTAGCAAATGAACCCCACAAACTCCTGAAACAGAATATATTTCTATGCCATTAGTGAAAGACTGAGTGTGGAACAGCATGATCTTTGAGATTAACTTCCTAATGTCCGCTCTTTAAAAATGTATAGCTGCGCAGTGAATTTGATCTCCATTGCCACTTGAACTTCTATTTCTCTCCATACATCCTCTGATGGCTGGCTTGTGTTAAGGTGGGCTTTTAATGCTTGCATATTTTATATATGTTCAATTAGGTTACAACTGTCAGTATGTTTTCCCTGCAAGAGGGGGTGAATTCTTTACTCTCTCTCTCTCTCTGTGATCCTGAGAATGGGGAGAATGACTGTGCTGCTGCTCCAGTTTCAACTGTTCTGCCTTATTATTATTTGACCATGCTGGTCATTTATGAACATTTGAACATCTTGGTCATGTTCTGTTATAATCTCTACCCGGCACAGCCAGAAGAGGACTGGCCACCCCACATAGCCCGGTTCCTCTCTAGGTTTCTTCCTAGGTTTTGGCCTTTCTAGGGAGTTTTTCCTAGCCACCGTGCTTTTACACCTGCATTGTTTGCTGTTTGGGGTTTTAGGCTGGGTTTCTGTACAGCACTTTGAGATATCAGCTGATGTACGAAGGGCTATATAAATAAATTTGATTTGATTTGATTTGATTTGATTTGATTTGATTTGATTTGATTTTGATTTGAATGGGGAGTGGACTAATGAGAATTGCTCACTGACCCCTCCGTCACAGCGACAGGCTCAGAGATGACAGATCCCATGGAGACTCAGCCCAGCACATTACTATGGAGTCCCCAGGCCTTTCATCCATCAAACCAGCAATATTTGTTTTTCTAAACTGACGTTTAGATATTGCAAATGCCATTTAATTCAAGGCAGCACACTGAACAGTGCATGGATCCAGGCCTGTGATGGATGGCTTTGACTCCTGTTTTGGGGATACAGATGCAGAGGACTAGGCTTGGAGTATACTTTGCATTCAGACTTAGTATTCTCCAACTGTTCTCCTGTACCTTTAGCCCACTCAGCCCTCAAGGGGATAACAGCCATTTCCTTCAGACACTCTCTCTCTCTGTGTTCCCCTGGAGACAGAAAGCATAATCTCTAAAAATAGCCCTGCTATATGTCTTATGTCTGCAAGTGTGTGGACAGACTTGCATAATGACTTGGATTAACCTTCAATCTCAAGGATGCATTTGCGCCTGTGTCTTGTAAATATACTGACTGTAGCCAGCAGTGCTCTCATATTCCTGCAGGGAGGGGATGTTTATTGTGACTCATAAAATTGGACTGTGATGTTGATATACCTGAACTGGGAACCAACTTTAACATTTACGTCTTGACCTTTCTCTGTGACCTTTTGGGTGATCACCGCTGTGAGGGAGAAGCAGGGATGCGAAACAAAGCTAACTGGAGCCAGCCAGGTAGAGGGCAGGGCTGCTACTACCATTCAAGTCAGGAAAATCACACACACATATGGTGACAATAGTTGGAGGTAGAGAAACAGG
Organism: Oncorhynchus gorbuscha; assembly: GCF_021184085.1. Taxonomy (NCBI): domain Eukaryota; kingdom Metazoa; phylum Chordata; class Actinopteri; order Salmoniformes; family Salmonidae; genus Oncorhynchus; species Oncorhynchus gorbuscha. Next base: position 30,730,668 of record NC_060187.1, read on the forward strand.
AGATGACTGGGGAACATAACATTAACCAGCCTGGGGTTAGTGCATTCTGCTGTCCATGCAGAGAATGAGACAGGGTGAGTGTGCTGTACCTCTAGACTGCCCGTGGCAGAGTAGGCAGCGTAGGAGAAGTGTTGGTCTGCCGTGGGGTTGTTGTTGTGGTTCCTGGGGTCACACTGAGCCCCGCTGGGCAGGTAACACTCGTGGCTGGCCCGGTCCACAATTCTGCTGGAGGAGGGGCCAGGCAGGCTGAGGAGGACGCTGTAATTGGACAGCTGGACGTCTGTCAATCCCAGGTCTGTCCACTGTTGGTACAGGTGCTTAGCCCTGGCCTCCTCGTTGTCGTCTGATATGCTAATCAAAGGCCTGATGGGAGACAGAGAAAGAGATGTAGTTATGAATGTCTATTTACTACTGTGTGTGGAAGGAATCCTGGAAGATGCTTTGGAAACAGACTTACCAAAGCAATGACACATTATCAATTTGGCTGAGTAACAAATAGTTTATTTTTGTTATTGTTCACACTACTTCAGGATATCTGTGACAGAATGAAGTCTACTTTTTTTCACGATTTATTTTGAGGACAGTCTTGGTAAATTGGTCTTAATCCAAAGCATCAACATAAATGTCATAATTTCAACAACAAAAAAATAATTTGCCAAGCAACTAGTTACCAAAAAAAATTTTTGACAGACAGCGTCTCTCAATCATTACCAATTTCAGGTAAAAAAATTGGTGGTGCTTTTAAGCTAAAATGTGTTGGTGCTTTTAGGGTTAAAATGTGAATAATGACTGAACAGAAAACATTCTGAACAAATGCATGCACTAATAAAACTGTGACACACCTGTGAACACATTACCAACAGATGGTTAAACATGAAGGAGAGGAGTAAATTGATGATAAAGGTACTCTTCTAGCAGTTTTCAACACTATGATATGATTTATCTACCATACGAAGTAATGCATCTAAAATGGCATGCATAGTTACTATGAATACAATACAATGTAATATGATATTTTATAACTATACAGATAATTGGTCATTATGTCAAAGCAGGGCAGCAAAATTATGTCAAAGCAGATAACTGAGCCAAACCACATTTAATTTAAATTCAATGTGTATGCTATCCTCTAAATCATGACTGATTCAATGTGTACATGTTCATCTACCAAAAGACACAATACTATGATGCAAAATAACAGAAATAAAAGACTGAAGCAGAATGTATTTTTCTTTAAATAAAAGCAAAACATTTTACCCAGACCTCTTGGGATTTTCGGGATTTTTGTCTGAGTTTTGAACTTTTTTACAAGGAGAAATTCCCTTTAACCACCCAGCGTTGGTTATATTAGAAAGAAATAATTATTTCCAGTTCCAAGACAATCAATGAAAAAAGTGGAAGAATAGCACATTGACAACTTTTTTAACAAGAAGGGTAAACCTGAAATGGATAAATACATAACTTTATCTGTTTGGGAGATAAGGTTCTGAGGACATTATTTAATGTCCCCATCAAATATAGACATCTAATGGAGTCTGCAAAAAAGTCTGTTTATTTGAAAACTGAAACCCATCTCACGTCTTAAAGGACAAAAGAGACTGGCTAAAAGGACATGTCTCTTAACCTCTTGAGTGTAGGGTGCAGTATTTTGATGTTTGGATGGAAAACGTACCCAAATTAAACTACCTATTTCTCAGGCCCAGAATCTAGAATATGCATATAATTGTCGGATTAGGATAGAAAACACTCTAAAGTTTCCAAAACTGTCAAAATATTGTCTGTGAGTATAACATAACTGATATTGTAGGCGAAAACCTGAGGAAAATACAACCAGGAAGTGGCCTCTATTTTGAAAGCTCCATGTTCCATAACCTGCCTTCGCTCCATTTAAAGGGATACCAACCAGATTAATTTTCCTATGTCCTCCCCATGGTGTGAACAGTCTTTAGACATATTTTTAGGCTTTTATTTTGAAATATTAGTGAGAAAGATCACATCGTGAGATTGTACGGCTGGGTGCCAGCAGCGTTTTGTATGCGCAACAGCTTGGAGCAGCCATTTTCTCTCTCTCTCCTATTGAAGAAGCTACATTCCCGGTTGATATATTATCGATTATATATTGTAAAACAACCTGAGGATTGAATATAAAAAACGTTTGAAATGTTTCTACGAACATTACGGATACTATTTGGAATTTCCGTCTGCGATGTCGTGACCGCTCGAGCCTGTGGATTCTGAACATAACGCGCCAACCAAATGGAGGTATTTTGGATATAAAAATAATCTTTATGGAACAAAAGGAACATTTATTGTGTAACTGGGAGTCTCGTGAGTGCAAACATCCAAAGATCATCAAAGGTAAGCGATTTAATTTATTGCTTTTCTGACTTTCGTGACCAAACTACTTGGCTGCTAGCTATTTGTAATATTTTGTCTACTGAGAGAGATGTCCTTACATAAACGCTTGGTATGCTTTCGCCGAAAAGCTTTATTGAAATCTGACAGGTCAGGAGGATTAACAACAAGCTAAACTGTGTTTTGCTATATTGCACTTGTGATTTCATGAAAATTCAATATTTTTTGTAATTTAATTTGAATTTGGCGCTTTTCAATTCGGCGGTGGTTGACAAAAATGATCCCGCTAACGGGATGGGTGCATAGTAATCATGTTGTGTTTAACTGATCCCATTAAAGGTAAGAAGTACCAGAGCATTACACTGAAACCAGTTCTGTGTCATTGAATATAAAGACATTACATTACAATTATACGCAATATTTGGTAAGACATTTCCAAACAGTATCTTTTGTTATGACCTTATTTCATAATCAGGAGTGACACATCAAAATAACTTAGACAGAAAGACCTCCTGTTCCTGACCCTAGGAAAGAGAAAGTTTAGGAGGAAAACAGTCATAAATAAACCAGTTAGTCATGAACATAACTCAACACCATGGAAATGACATTCACTACCTGGCCTGGAAGATGACTGATCAACAGTCAAACACCACCAGGGATTCATGAGCATTATACAACGGGTGGGACTAATCTTGAATGCTGATTGGTTAAAACCACATTACAGCCGGTGTCTATTCCACAAGTTACAGTAACACTAGCTAAATCTATGTCGTTAAAATGGCTATTTACTATGGTTTCATCTGACTGCGCAATCCACTGTCTCATCTATGAAAAGCATCTAGACATTATCTCACATTTCTTTTAGACTAACATTTAGTTTTTAACAGCGAAGAATTGTATAAACCTTACTGTATGTCTCTCCGACATTTGAAACATTGTTTCAATATTCAAATGCGATCTCCAACTGTCCCATAGTAATGAACGTATAGGATTCGGACGTCGGGACGAGAGAGAGGCAGGCAGCGTTTCTCAGCCAGTCAAAATCATGAATCAGCTGGCATAAATTTTATGGATATATACAAAGAAATGTAAATTGAAAAAAGGTCAAACTAAATGAAGTTCAACTAGTTTGTAGTCTTTCCAGCTTCAGTTTGAAGTTGTGTTAGCTGTGTTGTTGGCTAGCTCCTATGAACAACAGTGTCCTGACGAGAGAGCACATTTTCTATGCCAGGCGATAACGTGCCTCATTAGCTCATTGTTATGGATGTATCCAAATAAATGTCACTAGAAAACACCTTAAACAAATGCAAATGCAGCTACTGTTGTTATTCTGTCTGTTTGACTTGATGGTAAGTTAGCCATAGTTGGCTAGCTAGCAACAAGGGGTAGAAACGTTGCCAGCTGGTATGGCAATGGAACATTTAGAACGAACGACTGGGTTGCGTCCATAGATACAGAACAAAAAGACTGAACAACTGGGTCACGTCTCTGGGAACCGAACCAATAAAAAGAACAACCAGCTGGCTTGGGAAGCAACACTAGATTTGTTTCGGGACTATATCTTGTGGAAGGATGAAATAGTATGAATAAATTGATTAAAATACATTTTATTAGGGCCTCCCGGGTAGCGCAGTGGTCTAGGGCACTGGAGTGCTAGCTGTGCCACCAGAGACTCTGGGTTCGCGCCCAGGCTCTGTCGCAGCTGGCCGTGACTGGCACAGTTGGCCTAGCGTCGTCTGGGTTAGGGAGGGTTTGGCCGGTAGGGATATCCTTGTCTCATCGTGCACCACCGACTCCTGTGGCAGGCTGGGTGCAGTGCACGCTAACCAAGATAGCTGGGTGCACGGTATTTCCTCTGACACATTGGTGCGGCTGGCTATCGGGTTGGATGCAATGCGGCTTGGTTGGGTTGTGTTTTGGAGGACGCATAGCTTTCGACCTTTGTCTCTCCTTAGCCCGTATGGGAATTGTAGCAATGAGACAAGATAGTAATTACTAACAATTGGACACCACAAAATTTGGGGGAAAAAAAAGTTTTATTATTGAAAATATATTTTGCATAAAAGTGATAATGCCCTTGAAGCCAGTGTTTGGAGGATATATTGGCATGGATTGCCGGCCCTCGACGAACCAATATATCCTCCAAACATCGGCTTCCTGGGCACGGGTGTCACTTAATTAGAATGGCCCCAAATACATGCTATTACACCTGGTCTGGATGAGCTCTGAATGATACAGTACGCTGGGCTATTGTAAATAGATAAGTGTCCCTAAATTGAGATCACAGCGGTGGACTAAATGAGAGAATATCCTTTAGCAGAAATTTTCATCATTGTCTCCACCATGAGTTTTCTCCAAAATATCAATTTTGGACCCTCAACATTCCACTTTCTCTGAATCCTGAACAAGTCGGCCACTAAACACAAAGATGAAACTCCTGAAGCAATCCAAAAGAATACCTAGGTTTGGATATGGACCTCCCTTACATTCTGCTGCCATAAATGGGTAGCAGTTCCAACTGAATTCCAATTCCAAATAATCATGGCAAAACAGCTTAACTGGGAGAAATATATGGAATGAAAGCCTCGCAGCATTTATGGTTAAGAACGAGTCATTCAGACATCACTATTAAGTGGAGGATTCCACATCTTTGTACACCACTACATGGCCTGGGTCACTGTCTCCTAGAACAGTGATAGTTACAGACCATTTGGGAGGAGAGTTGGGATAAGTAGGATACCTGATGTCATCACACACTCCACCACTTGAGACAACATGATTCACAGGACTGGGGCCCAAGTCCCACACCACAGGGTGCCACTCAACAGCTTGGTTGGCTGACTGAAGCCTCCTCACAGCCGGCAAAGAGAGCTGGGATTCTGACACACAAACGCACTGGCTGCTGCTCCTGGCGATGGTCGAGACGCACTCGGCCCGCAGACCAGAAGATGGCAGAGAGCTCCGTTTGGGCCATCTGTTAAGGAGACTGTTTTAGATATCACACTATGTACTTCCGGCCAGACATACACCCTGCAGACTAGGACCTACACTAAACATTCTCCCCAACAACAACATCTTACTCTACTTTAGAGTCAGTGTGGGTTGTTGAGTTGTCACTTGGGGTTGTTAATCCTACAAAATTCACAACTTCCCTACACAAATATTGTAACGAGTTATGGGAAAATAAAAGCTTCTGTTTGTGTGGGATTGTATTTGGACGATCTCTATTGGAGGCATTTTATCCTCCCAGACCACTGTTTTAGTAAATAAATACCCAAAATAAGACCTCACTCTTGGCTCACTGTTATTACCATTTTGCTCTCCCAATTAAATGCATCTGAGTGACAGGGATTGACAGCTGGTGGATCCGTGTCTGTGGTAGATATGGTCACCGGGGGTATCTGGGGTACTGTCGATCAGGGCCTAGCCAATTGATAGCAACTGTCTTTGTGGCTGTTGAACTGTGGCAGAATGCTATTATGGATGATAATGCTGGCAGGACCGGCCCCTGCTCTTTAAAAAAGTGCTATAGCTCCCTGCCGCTCTACATCTGGGTCCCAAGAGAGGCTTCACTGTTGAAGCGCTGACAAAGAAAAAGATGGAAGATATCCCACCCTGAACGGCTATACCTACCTGTATTTCAGCGCAGTGTCTGACTCTTCTGTATTTCACCTTAAGATGAGATGACTGACCGTACTGCATATTAAAATGCTAGACCAGTTGTCACCAACTGGTCGATCTCCAATTCATTCCTAGTCAATCATCAAACATTTATGTAAAACAAAAACAATGATAAAGGCTTATGTTCCTTTTTCACATTTCACATTTTTCCCCGTTTCCCAGTTGATTCAGCAGCCCTAGCGCCAGGAAGTCAAAGTGTTCCCATTTTTAACCATTTAATGTGTCTGAAGGTAAAACTCTGCCCATCCGGCATGCCCAGAGAGCAAATCAAGTGCACCTATAGGCCTACTACTGGCCAATCAGATAGCTCAGATCACTGTGTCTGCAGTTTCCTCGAGTGCACAGCAAAGTTGCTACTGTGAAATTTCCGAACTTTCAAAACCGTTACTAGAGAGAAATTGTCAATGAAATACAATGAAGGGCTGCTGTTTGTATGAGTAAGTGTTTAAGTTGTTATTCAGCACTTCACTGTCAACACTTTTATAAGAGATAAAACGTGCTTAACCCTACTTCCACTCACGCTACAATTAGCATTGCAGCTACAATGAATGAGTAGCAAATTGTATCGATAAGCTTGCGTTGTTATTATTAATTAACGGCTTGTGTCTTTTTTAATATTGAGGAATAATTCACTTTCTCTGGTCATAGGAGTAACAACATGAATTGGTGCATTAGGCAGAAATAATGCAGTGTGACTAAAGTTTTGCCATGAGCTGGAAGACTGCGAGCTTTTTTGGTCAATCTCAGCGGTGGGACGGTGAGAGGCAGCCTCTCCGCTGCTCCCTCCCCTCCGACAGACCATCAGATGCAGACCATCAGTCCAGTAAAATAAAAACAAAAAAGCTCATGTTTATGCTCACTAAGCTGTTCCTCACAAGTAATACAACAACATTTTGAGAGCTTGTCCAAATGTAGTTGTTGACATAGCTGTGTTCTATTCAATGTTCTCTACATATCTATTCATCTAAATTCCCAATTCATAAAGTTAAAAATAATACAATATTGCTGACACTAATTCAAACCAATGAGGGTTTGGAACTTTAAACCCAATTATCTCAGAATCATCTTTTTGCAAGATAGAACCTTACAGTTACAAGCTCTTGAAATTATATATTATCAATGTGATCATATACCGCAAATTTTGAAATATAAATTCAAAGTGGTCTGAGAAGAACAACATTGGCAGGTAAATTCAAACATAGCCAATATGCAGTGATAATGTATTAGACCTATAGCCTACTGCAAACACCTCATTGCTAAATAACTGTTTTTAATAGGTTCATGTTGCATAGGCTTACATTTTTTAAGTAATGTTTAAAAAAATATCTGAGCGGTAGATCTCAGCTTGCATTTTGACTCAGACCGTGATCTTGACTCAGAAAAGGTAGGTGACCACTGTGCTAGACTATTCCTCCAGCATAGTTGCTGTTAGTTTGCCATAATTGGATATTGTTTAGTTACAAGATGTGGTATGCCCGTACTTAGGGGATAATGAGAATAAGGTAACAGAAAGGTTATTATCTGTTATTATCATAATTTCTAATCATCCACAGACGCTGATGTCAAAGCCTGTCAGAGGGAAACAAAAGACTGCTCCTAAACTCCAGTTGAACCCTTAAGAATGGATGAAGGTGAGCAATTGTCTTTCAGCACGCAGCCCCAAAGATAAGCTCCTGACATATCGTGCACATCTGCATGGGTAATGTAGAACAGTGCTTAAGCGTCTCCGTGATCACATCCTGCAGCTGGAAGTGGATCCATCCAACCTGAGAGGAGGTGACACCACTGTGTTTAGTGAGATGGAGATGGGTGTGTCAGACAGCTCCTTCGTACAAAGGGAACATCCATATTTGGCAATAAAAGCCATTAGTTCAAGTGTAGAACTACAGTGTTTGTTTCCTATGTTCTGGAACATGCGACATACAATATTACTCTTACCTAATTAAAGCGCTGACATAATGCATATTTTGATGCACATTTCATCGACTACAACTATTGTTCAATGTGTTTGTTTTCATGTGAATATGGCTGTGTTTGATCACAGGGAACAAAATCACCATGAAATATGTGGCCTGTTTTTATGTACATATGCATCAAAATAAATAGTTGTACAGCATGTATTGTAAATCAAATACATGCATCGTTAACTACTGTGCTGCATTGCATATTTACGCACACCAATAAAATCCCTTTCCATTGCTGTACCCTGCTTTACCATAATATGGTATAATATGCTATAATTAATGTCTATGTGTAGTGTTTTGGTGTGCATGTCACCATTTCAGTGTCAGTGTTCCTAACAAACATTTAGGCCTATCGGCACAAAATGTTTTATATTAAAGTGTGCCCAAGTTGCTGAGACGTGCACCAATAATAGCATTTTAGAAACACAGCTAGGAACAAGGAAAAACAAAATCTGTTTTTGCTGTGAACGTCTCTTCCACTGATCTGCCAGTGTTTTTGTCAGAAGAAGAATATCTTATCTCCAATCCAGGAAGTTATCCACAGTTTCTATTCATCTGGAGTAGCTCAGTGAGCCGGGGGAGCACAGGGAAGAGGAACAGAGGTAGATTCCAAAGATAAAGTGAGACAACCTACTCTTGGTGAGAGATAAGCCTTAGAAACTATTGCAAACCCTTACAAACTAAAACCTCACATGAGTACACAAAGCACACCAAAGTGACACATGTTTAATATACTTACAGTGTATTCAGAAAGTATTCATACCCCTTGACTTTTTCCACATTTTGTTACGTTACAGACTTATTCTAAAATTGATTAAAACAAATTTTTCCTCATCAATCTACACACAATACCCCACAATGATGAAGCAAAAACATTTTTTTTCTGCAGCATTGAAGGTCCCCAAAAACACAGTGGCCTCCATCATACTTAAATGGGAGAAGTTTGGAATCACCAAGACTCTTCCTTGAGCTGGCCGCCTGGCCAATCTGAGCAACCGGGGGAGGAGGGCCTTGGTCAGGGAAGGTGACCAAGAAACCAATGGTGACTCTGACAGAGCTCCAGAGTTCCTCTGTGGAGATGGGAGAAACTTTCAGAAGGACAACAATCTCTGCAGAACTCCACCAATCAGGCCTTTATGGTAGAGTGGCCAGACAGAACATTTGAAAACAATTCTAAAACCTGTTTTTGCTTTGTTATTATGGGGTATTGTGTGTAGGAAAAAAAATATTTTATCCATTTTAGAATAAGGCTGTAACGTAACAAAATATAGAAAAAGCCAAGTGGGTCTGAATACATTCCAAATGTGTATGTATGTATGTTCAAAACAAGCATACCAACATAAAAGCATGGATGCACTCACACACTTGTGCAGCCTTCATGCACAGCTCACGTGTACACACACAGATGTGCCTGGTTGGATAGATATTGGATAGACATTCATCACCATAAGCAAGCAATTAAGTAAGGAGGACAAGGCCAAATTCCCTTGACATTCAGTGCTGAGAAGAAGACACCTTTTTGAAGATATGGCCTTGGTGACGAGCCTTCTCTTCCACCAGGCAAGAAGGAATACCTCACTCCTAGTGGACTATCTGGCTCAGGGCCACAGCCCTTGAAGCTGTGTCAGTTTGCCAATGAGATGTACCCTTCCTGTATCAACCCAAAAGAGCTGCCCACTCCCCGCGGACTCTCTAGTGTCCAAAAGGCCGTCAGTAAACTGGCATCAAGACAAGCATGTCTGTGTGTGTAAGGAGGGTGCCTGCTGCCTGCTCAGGTCGCTTATCCCTGGATTACAGTAACTCCTGCCCTTTAGCCAAGCGCTGGCTCTCTCTGGCCTCTCTGTGTTTTAATCATTGGCTCTGGCTGTTAGCACAAATCCACTCCCTCACAGAAACTCCAGTGGAGGACTTAGCATTCTGCAACACACACTGCTCAATGTCTCAATCCACCGAGGCTCAAAGGGGAGGGAATAAAACATGACCACAAATGCACATACAACACAAATTCATGTGGGGTTTAGGTGAATGTGTCCGGTTGAACCACTTTCAAACCCCTACGTTGTGTTTCTTTACTCTTTCAACATAATCAGGCCGACAAGTCTGGAGGAGAGGAAGGAAGTTATTGAGAGTAACAATGTAACTCATTTTTTTCAAGGAATCAGAGAAAGCAAATCCCACAGCCCTAATTAAAATCAGAAATGGGCACCGGAATTCCGCTTGGCAGAAAGTCATCTCTGCAGGCGAATGTAATACAAATGCAGAGAGACAGAGACAGAGAGACAGAGATAGAGAGTGAGAGAGTAAAGAACCACTACATGGTGTCTCTAGATGTACTCTCGTTCTTTAACTCTCATATTATGTATAAAAAATAAATAAATAAACAAACACCTGGCATTAATGGTCAATTTGGCAATTCATAAGATCATTGAAATCTGATAGTAAAAATATATACTTTTCATTACTTATTATTTCAAATTGATGAGGTGCAACTAACCCGTAGTATAAGATGTTACCCAGTGGAGTGGTGAACCACAAACAGAGGATGAGAACCAAAGCTTGAACCCCATATTTTAACTGTCTGCGGTCAAGAGTGGTCTTTTAAAAAATAGAATTGCTAACTGCTGCCTGAATCCCGTGGGAGGGCCGCAGGCCTCTTTATTAATACATATACTGTACACAGACCTTCAAGGATTAATCACAGCTTGTTTCTGCTTCACTGCATTGACCACTGGCTTTATGATACACTATGACTAACAATACAATTTGCACATTGTTAGACAGACCTACTGTATGCCATGTTAACAACCATGTCTACCCAGTGATCCATGACATCAATCTTTTGATTTATGGGGCTTGACCAAAACCCCTACCACATGTCATGTGTTCACATTGCATTAAGGTTCTGTGTGTGAAACTGATACATTAGGGTTAGGGTTAGACATTAGGGTTGGACAGCTTCATATCAGCACTGGGAAGGAAGGCCTGCGTTTCCTGGTAAAGAAAGAGGCCACCATCAGATACAGAAACCCCTCTCTGCAGACAGATGAATAATCTTGGATTCAGAAGCTGTGCTTCACTTTCATATTTCTGGCACACACACCCTGTCCAAGCACACACAGAGGGCTTGAATGTCACTCTGTGCGTCTGGAATTCAAAGCTGCCTGTGAGGAAGTAGCGCTAGCCCTGGTCGTGGTGCTGTGCAGCGGTATGCTTCCAGAGTGGCTCCTTAGCCTCAGACCTCTTTCTTTTAATCATCAGAAGCAGGACCCAGTGACCTACCCGTACACCATGAACCCACCAACAACCAAACCCTCCACTAGCAAAGACCAACAAGGAGATCAGCTATGCAGTCAATCATTTCTAACTTTGGAACAAATCCAACATATTGTTCCTGGCAAATATCTTATCATCCAGTATTGTATTTCAACTCTCTTGACACTCATAATGGGTTTCTCCTCATTCTGTCATGAGTCCTATGTATCAGAGTGACTCTCGTTGGCACAGATATTTGGGTTTGAGAGACTGCTGCATGCTGGAGCCTTGCCAAAGGAGATGTGAAATGACTGGCATGTAAATTGGGATTCAGACACACAGTATGTCAACGGGACATTAGCCTACAGTGGCTGTCCAGCCTGCAGCAGAAGCCCTTGTCATTGACATATAGGACACTTCATTCTTTAAATAATCAGAAAGCATATGGTGGCTGAATCAGCTATGATTGAACAGCAAGTGGTTTATTGCAATTCCCATAATCATTGTGCCATGTGTCATAGTGCAGAATACTGATAATTATGATTGATGATCAATGAAAAATAACATTTTACAGCCACCTGCTAAGCCATATTCCCCACATTATTCAAATCAGAATGAGCAAAGACTCAAACTGGTATTTTGGATATGGCTTGGAGCTACACTAGGGTGACCACATTTAAAATACCCAAATGTGGGACAACAGGATGATTTTGGATATGGCTTGGAGCTACAGTAGGGTGACCACATTTAAAATACCCAAATGTGGGACAACAGGATGATTTTGGATATGGCTTGGAGCTACACTAGGGTGACCACATTTAAAATACCCAAATGTGGGACAACAGGATGATTTTGGATATGGCTTGGAGCTACACTAGGGTGACCACATTTAAAATACCCAAATGTGGGACAACAGGATGATTTTGCGGGACATTCGCAGGACAGTGTAGCAAAACGTTGGCTGCGATCTACCAGTAAAAGGTTCAAACTGAATCTTCATGCCAAACATTTGATCTTAATCCGTTTCATGGGAATATGCATTTAGATCTTATTTTAATCACTTTATTTGTGAGCAAACTAGAGTAAATGATGTTAACAAACTACATAGCTTTCCTGTATTTTGTTTCAATCCAAGCTAGTTCTGCCTGGTGACGCGAGCTTTTGAGTTTTGGCCCATGACAGTGTTTTTTTTTTTTTACTATTCAGCTAACCATCCTAAAATCTCATAAGAAATGACTAAGTTGGTGTTTTTGATGTAACAGTAACGTTATGCTATTTTATTTGGTTCTGTAATGTAGAATACTAATGATCATTATGTGATCTTCCGAGATTCAGCTTTGATCTACCTTTAATAATCGAGCAACATTGTGAGAAGTGGCGGAGCAACACTCCGATGAGCTCCAGCAGCATTTCACTCTAAAAGCCAATTTATGATTGATCTGGAAAAGTGGTCCGGAAGCTCCGTAAAGAGGTTGTGACGCAATGGCGCTGGCCCTGGAGGCTTGCGGAGGCCAAATCGAGCTCTGTACACAGATGCCGTGCGCTTCCAAAATGTTGTAACAATAATAAAATTAATGAACCCGCCACACGGTCCTCCATTCCTGTGGCGGTCCTCATGAGAGACAGTTTCATCATAGCACTTGATGTTTTTTGCGACTGCACTTGAAGAAACTTAAAAATGTATTGAAATGTTCTGTATTGACTGACCTTCATGTCTTATAGCAATGATGTACAGTCATTTATATTTGCTTATTTGAGCTGCTCTTGCCATAATGTGAACTTGGTCTTTTACCAAATTGGACTATCTTCTGTATACACCCCCCCCCCCCACCTTGTCACAACACAACTGATTGGATCAAATGCATTAAGAAGGAAATAAATTCCACAAATGTACTTTTAAGATGGTTCACCTTTTAATTTAAATGCATTCCAGGTGACTACCTCGTGAAGCTGGTTGAGAGAATGTCAAGAGTGTGAAAAAAAGAGTGTGTATTGTCTTTATTTTCTTCAACATTACAAAATGTTTCTAAAATAAATGTTTGTTTCTTTATACTCTCATTTTACTTTCTGTGGCACATACTACTGGTCAACATGAGCTAACAAAATAATTCTGAAGTGTACCAGGCCTTGCAGTCCCAAGATAGAAGGGGGGGAGAGAATTTCAGCAAGCAAGAAAATGGCCTTGCCAAAATCCTCCCCACCCCTTCCAATTTCCTTAATTTTGTGGCTAAAGTCAAATACTTTCTGTGGCCCACATCAGAGTCAAATACTTTCTATAGAACAAACTTCATGCCAGTATAGGCAACCAAAATGAATAATGAATGTATGTGTTTTATATTAAACATAAAGGAGGGAGTAAAATGTAGGCAAGCAATAAACATTTCAGAACAACTACTAGTCAAATAAGACATGGGAGAGATTATCAATTTTGTCAAATAGATTTATTTATAGATGAATACACTTGAAACAAATAGCCAAACCGAAAACTGCAGACATTATTAGTGCCTTCCCCGCGATCAAACCAACATAAAAAAGAAAATGAAAAGCACCCTAACGTGATCAGAAATCTCAATTAGCAAGCAAGTCGTAGCAATGAAGAATTGAGTGCGTGTGCGTTCATGCGAAGGTGGAGGGAGAATTCTGGCAGGGGGGAGCTTTTCGGCACAACACCGGCAGTAAACACGCAGCCTTACTGGAGCAATGCATCTGAGTCAGTACCAAGCCATGCCCTTTCTCATACACACACCACACAGCCCTGCTCTGCTCTGATCCATAGAGAGCAGCCTCCTCCACTCGGCATACTTAGTTATCCGCCCTCACCATTCCTTCACTGTGTAGCACAACTGTAAGTACCTTCACTACCCACTGACTGTAGTGTCTTCTAAATCTGGGTGTACTGGGGACTGTAGGATGTGCACTAAATAGGGATTTTATTTGGGGATCAATGCTAATGCAAATGGGGATTAGGACTAAACTATTAGCCCATGGAACCAGGAGATGGAGGCTCTACACACAGTGTAAACAATCAAATAGTGGGAGAGATTAGCACCAAGGTAAGGAGGTTGTCGGGGGAATGCACTCCCCTGTATTAGATGGGCCCTCCTTATCACTTTCTAACACATTCCTTTCTCGCTGCGTCGTCGTCAAGTAAGGTCTTTAACGCTAACCAGCTCCCCTTCACAGAGGTGAAATATGATTATCTGGGACAGAATGCATTTTTACCAAAGCCTGGCAAAGGGAGAATAAAGCATCTTTGGTGGGGGTGGGGGCATGGTGTGGCCCAGGCAGGCAGCAGGAGCCAGGTGAGAAGAGGGCCATTCCCTGGCTGCAGACTAACAACAGATTGCACACACAGCTGCACCCCCCCCAGTCCAGGGTCTCTCCATTGGTCTCTCAGGGGGTGAGACCCTCAGCCTGAGGCTAACACTCACGCTCACATAAGCATAACAATCACACTGATCTGTCCATGTGAGTCATTCTCTGTTATCATTACCTGACCTAGTTTACACGGAGGAATGAGGAAAATAACACAATAAAATTAAATCCGGTAGATTAGTTATCAAAGTTGAAATGTCAATGACTTTAACAACACCAAACAGGATGTGTTTTGTTCTGCCGACATAGCTCCTGTCCTAACATACAAAATATATATGTTTGTTTGGCTCAGGCTGGCTGAACATAATTTCCCTTTTATTTGACCTGCTGGGAACCAATGAGAACGCTCAAAAGATGCTATAGACAGAGCTGGCATAGCCACCATTGTTTCATGTGGGGATTCTAAGGACTTTTTTATTGAAGACATCTGCTCACACACTGAGAATGAGTTCAAAATGACAAACCACCTGCAGAAAGAGAAGCGTCTCCCGGACTGTTAATGTCACCCGTCTCGAGCGAGGCAAGGCTTCTCCCATTGATCATGACTTGTACATTGTATTGTGCCAGACAGAAATGAATTTAAAGAATTCCTTGCTTTTCATTAATCCCCAAACCACCCAAGGCCTCTAAAACAAAATCTGGGGACTAGAGAGCTCTGAATTTGACCTGACATCTGAACGCAAAGGAGAATCCATGACAAACTGAATTTCAACAAATACATATATTTTAGAGTTTAATCTACTGTATCCAACTACAATGAAGTCAAATGGGAACTTTTAGTTTTATGCAGACTCCTTAAATAGTTTTTACACATTAGTGCATTCCAGTACATAAGGATGAAAGGTCCTAGAGTGGCCAGAGTCCTGGGGGAGACTGCTAGAGTGGTCTGGTGGATTAATCATCATCTAGGGGAGGCAATTAAAACTCAGGGTTACAGGGGAGGCCAGCTCTCCAGGTGGGGAGAGAAGAGAGAGGGATGAAGGAAGGGAGGAGAACCAGGGAGAAAGAAGAGAGAATGTGTGTGCGTGCGTGTGTGTAGGGTGAGTGTGTGTGTGAACATTGCCAGGCAGCAACATGCCTACTAAACCCAGGCCAACCCAGGCTCACATCTGAGCCAAGGTGACATCTGAAGGCAAATGTCCCCGGTGCTGTCCCAAATGGAATGGCCTGAGTGAGACAACCGTGTGTCACTGCCACCTTGACAGGGAGGGGACCTCTCCACGGCACACATGCACCACTCTTACTCTGCTCCAAATCACTGGCACTCAGTTCATGTGGTGAAGATAAAAGAAAAAGCAGCAAGGAGGAACATTTGCAGCTGATATGTGTCAGAGGCCTGTGGCAAAAACATCACAGCACTGTGTCTATGTGATGAAGGGAAAGATATGATCATATCTGTGGGCAATGGGCTACATTGGAAAGAGGACAGCATTTACCTCAACACCCAATGTATGAAGTGTCTTGTTTAGAGTGTACTGAAGGACATTTTGTAATGCTGTTTCCACACAAATATGTTAGGGATTGGATTGTGTCTGGTCTGTGTCTCACACACACACACACACACACACACACACACACACACACACACACACACACACACACACACACACACACACACACACACACACACACACACACACACACACACACACACACACACACACACACACACACACACACACACACACACACACACACACACACACACACACACAACACACACACACACACAAGTGTACCTGTCATTGGTGGTGTGGAAGCTCACTGTTTTAAAAGGCAGGAACCTGATGGCCTACTCCCTCTACTCAACAGAGTATGTGTGTCTGAATGCAGTGTGCTCAAAGCTCAGCTATGTCTGCAGGACATTAATGGGCTTCAATCAGATATGGACTTCGTACATTTGCATAAGCAGAGACACACATGCAAGGCGATGTAAATTATTGAAGAAAACAAAAAAAGGCTGTTAATAAAACAGAAAAATATAACTTCAGGCTCAATTTCATAATTCACAATCCTAAAATATTCAAATCCCTTTACAAAAACTTTTTTTTTTACAGCTGTGACCATATTGATGTTACAGTATATAAACAACTGCAGTAGTTTCTAGAAAGCATATGTAATGTCCTCATCCTGGCTGGATAAAACAGGAAAATAACTACCTGCCACGATGTGTGTGGCAATTATTATCAATCTCCCTGGCCCTGAAGGCAAGTTCACTTCAAAAAGCCACATGCAAGATCTCTCTCCACTGGCTTTGGCACAGAGCATGAGGTGGGTCCTCTGTTCCCAGTATAGTTCCTTAACATAATGCTTAGCTCTTTAGGCTATAGTCATGAATAAAACAACACATATCCTAAATCTGTTCTATGGAACAGTGTACAGAAACTCTTGACAACTCATTTCATCATAGTATTATCACAGAGCCTCACCTCCCCAAATAAACAAGTCAGGTAAACAAACAGTGATATTAACAACTCAATGCAGCTTCAGAATTAGTTCTAACACCCTGCTATGACAAATCAAAGCCTGGCACTGTACTTCATCCTTTGTACCAAGAATGTATAAGAATGTATGATGGGGCTTTTAAGGCATTTCAACTTAAAATGGGGTCGAGGCGCCTTTCAACTTCAATGAACAGTATGATGTTTTATTAACATGCTGTCTCTAAATAGCACAGGGCCTTGCTCTCAGAGTGTGTTCACAGGAGGATAAAACAGATCCCGATGACAGCACCTTGACTGCTTCTTCAAGGCTGACTTCAGCTCACGATTAGCCATAGAAGGCCAGGGCCTCAATTCTTATCTAAAGAGCTTTGTGTTTATGCACACAAACGCAGGACGCCTGATGGCGCTCAGAGTTCAGCTCCAACGCCGCTCTCCCTGCCACAGCACAGCTGCAGTAAAAGCCTCTTTAGAGGGGGGAGTACAACCCTGCACATACTGTACTGTATTCCAGGAAGTTCATTCAGACCATGGCCCTGCAGTGAAACAGCGAGAACCTCTAGTATGCAACTTTCCCTTTCCTTTCCTGGCTCTATCTCCTGGCCTCTACAGTTAGGCCATGAAAGGATTAGACAATTTACCCACAGTGCAGTGGAGTTGTTCGTTGAGACAATACGTGTCACTCATAGTAACTGTCCAGAGGCCCATTGACTACAGCAGCCCATTTACTACAGAGGCCTATTAACTATTATCCGACAGTGCTGGAAAATAAACCAAACATGCACGGTGAGCGCTGCCATGCTGAGCAGCCTGCTCCCTGCTAGTCACTCCCTATATAAAACTCAAAGCATTGTCATCGTTTACCTCGGCATGTTGGGTGCTGTTTTTCATTCTAATGTAGCAAAGAGTGGATGATTCAATAAAGAATGTCTGAGAGGAAATTCAACACTGGCAGCACAAATGATTCTGTATGGTAATCAACCTGTTACTTCACATCTGGCATACGATTATCAGGTATTCCCTTATACAGTAGTTACCCAGACATAATGCCTATGTAATGCCTAGCGGTTAAGAGCGTTGGGCCAGTAACTGAAAATTTGCTGGTTTGAATCCCTCAGCTGACTAGGTGAAACATTTGTTGGTGTGCCCTTGAGCAAGTCACTTAACCCTAATTGCTCCAGGGTCGCCTTCATGAATGGCTGATCCCTGGGCATGGCCCCACTCTCCGGACGGTGTCTCGGGGGAATTGGGATATGCAAAAAAAACATTTTATTGTTTTTCAATAGGACAAATGTAAGATGGCACTCAATGGCACTTGTTCAAAGATGTATTCCTACAATATATTTGAGACAGTGCCCTCTAGTGAAACTACCTCATTATTCCCTGTATAATACTTCTGTATGTCAACTATCTCCCCTTTGGGATATAGCCATGTTGTTGTGTGGAAGGGCACCTAACAGAAAGAACTTAGGAGAATATAGTGGCAGAGCGGTCTGTTAAGGCTTGCTGGGTAGGGTGCACCTCTCTGTAGATAAAACAATTGAGCTAAGAGGAATGGGTGGCAGGCAACAACATTTTTCTTAATGGAAAGAAGTCCATCGATCTAAGAATCTGCTTCTCCAAACATGCTCCACTAATCTTGGGTAGACAGGCTGTTCCAGTTGTAACAAGCACAAAAAAATCAAGGCTTCCACATGGACAACCAACTCAGTGGGGACCAACACATTTACAGTACCAGGCAGTGACTTGTGGATATCTGCACCACTCTGATCCAACCATGCCTGGAGTATGCCAGTGTGTTGCTGGTAGTCTGCACAGAAAAGCAACAAGCTGCACTGGACAGGGTACAAAAGAAGGCAAGCAAGATGATAACAAAAAACAGAGACATCCCACTGACCCTCCTCCATCACTACAGTCACAGGGTGAGCAAGCAGCAGTAAGATTGGTCACCAACCTGACCACCGTCTACATCATTTTCTACCACAGAGACAGGGAGACAGCATTGGCAGTCCTCTGCATTCAGATAATTTGCTTCATTAACAAGAACTTCATCCAAACCCTTTTTAACACTTAAAAGAAAAAGGGTTATAATAAAAAATGGAAGTTAAAACCATTGACGTCATCATCTATTGATGCACTGAGTGTGTTGAACATGACAATTATACCATTTTGATTGACAGGGGCATTGACTGCCACAGGAAATAACAGCAATCAAGTCAACCCTTTTTGTAAAAAAAAACATTGTCAGGACAGCCTCCCTTAACATACTTTATGGATGTCAACTGACAGAGGGAGACAGTAGCTGTAGTAGGAAAGAGGAGAAGACAAAATAAAATACAAATGGGAAAAGATGTTCAGTTTGAAAACATAACACTCAATGCCCATCACAATTAAAGAGTATTCAAACAGATGGTACATATGATTATTTATTTTTTATTTATTTTTTTCTCCCCAATTTCATGGTATCCAATTGTTAGTAGTTACTATCTTGTCTCATCGCTACAACTCCCGTACAGGCTCTGGAGAGACGAAGGTCGAAAGCCATGCATCCTCCGAAACACCACCTAACCAAGCCGCACTGCTTCATAACACAGCGCGCATTCAACCCGGAAGCCAGCCGCACCAATGTGTCAGAGGAAACACTGTGCACCTGGCGACCTGGTTAGCGTGCACTGCGCCCGGCCCGCCACAGGAGTCTCTAGTGCGCAATGATACAAGGATATCCCCACCGGCCAAATCCTCCCTAACCCAGACGACGCTAGGACAATTGTGCGTCACCCCATGGGTCTCCCGGTCGCGGCCGGCTGCGACAGAGCCTGGGCGCGAACCCAGAGTCTCTGGGGGCACCCGGGAGGCGGGTGAATACAGATATTCAAATCTAGTATTTGATGTTTGTAATTAGAATAAGTGCATTCAACACCAAAATATTCAGAACTTTGTAATTTGGTTTCAATTGTTTACGGTGAATCATGAATGGTCATTCTATATCATGGCGGCCTTGGCACTGTAAAAATACGACCAGTAAATGGTGCAGCTAAAATGGAGAAGAATAAAAAATGTATCCAAAGTCTGCTACTGTATGTGTAAGAATCACCCCAGCAGTGTCACCCCGACACAGCTGTGTAAAGCTAGAACTGTCATTCACTCAGTCATCGTGATACCTGAGCTGCATTGGGACCTGCTTTATAAAAACCTCTTTTTATATTGAAGAGTGAGATCTCAATAAAACATATCCCCAACCGTTTGGCTCCGTTCACCCACCTCATTATTATTACTCATTAACTTTTGAACTTCCACTCACTGGGATGGATTACAACTGTGATGGTGACCTTTGACTTCCAATGGACAATCAAGTCTGACTATGATCACAAAGATGGTCATCGGGAGACTTAGATCTAATGACCTCTATCCCATGACGCACCTTCACCTTCATATCATTGTATTACTAGTCAGAGACTATGGCTGGCACAATTATGTGAAGTTTAGCCGATATACTAAAGGTTCAATTGAAGTTGCACATTTTGTTAAGTAATTGCCATCTGTAATGTTGTCTGTTCCAATTCTGAGGTACAGTAGATGATTAAGTATTGTGCTGTCATGCAAGGAAGGGCTGGGCTGCAGGAGTAGGGCAGAGGAGGCAGAGTGAAATACGACTGCAGTGTTGGAGTGTGGCGTACTGGAGGCAGGAGGGAGACATTACCTTGGTGTCACCCAAAACGATCTAATGATCAAAATGACCTCAGCAGCCAGAGTCACTTTGGTAATCTCCTGCTTAATCACTGTTTGTTTTAAATGTCATGGGTTCACAGTGGATCCATCCGGCATGGCTGATGGCCGTGGTTCTGACTCCTGACACCTGTAACCTACTGCTCCCTTCCACCACAGAGACGAGCTCCCTAGTTTAATTGCTTTTCACAAACCAGCACCCTGGGCTTCACACTCGTGGACGTTTGGTTGGACTGAGCCAAAGTCGTGCATGCAAGGGCTCATCCGGCTAGTTGCCATAGCAGCAATCTGTTTCCCAAAGTTGATTTTCAAGTTCTTCTTTTAAAAACAAATTTCACTGCTTCTAAAAATCGACCTGAATTGACCTGAATGTTGGGGGAGATGTTGGTAATTGCTGGGGCTTGTTGAAATATTGGGAGTGCCAATTTGGCTTACAATACTTTTCAAGTCCTCATTATTTCTACACTCTTGCGCTGGAGAGAGTTTGACCAATCTCTGTCCTGTCTCATCATGTCACTGCCTCCCTCACCCATCAGATGACTGCTATGCAAGTTCCATGTTCACCAACTGGACGCTGTTTGACATTATTCTACATCCTGCTCCACCAGGAAGTAGGAGCTGTGCCAGGAGAAAATACAATGCCATTCAAACATACCATTATCTATCTGTCTGCTCAAATGCAGCTTCCTTTAAGAAGAAGAAAGTGCTGTCCTGTTGTCCTGGGAGTGACAGTGGGACTAGAGTAGTCTTCTGCTTATTGATGGCCATTGTAATGCACCGTTATTAATTATGTTCACACCCCCCGGGAATATCAATTTCATTCTACAGAAATCGATCTCAACTTGTATCCTAACAATGGGTCTTAGCCTTGAGTGAGCAGTGGTCGTACAGATTCAGCAGAAGCTGCATGCGGGCATGCACACACAGTCTCTCATTCTCTCTCTTTCATACACAATAAACAGACACAGCTCATACCTTACTGTCACGCCCTGATTTGTTTCACCTGTCTTTGCGATTGTCTCCACCCACCTCCAGGTGTCACCCATTATCCCCATTTGTCCCTGGGTATTTATTCCGGTGTTCCTTGTTTGTCTGTTGCCAGTTCGTCTTGTCATGTCAACTAGTGTGGTTTTCCGTGTTCCTGCTTTTTCTTATCTCTCTTTTGGTAGTCCCCCTGGGTTTGTCCCTTGCCTGCCCTGACTCTGAACCCGCCTGCCTGACCATACTGCCCGCCCTGACCTCGAGCCTGCCTGCCACTCTGTACCTCCTGTACTCTGACCTTGTTTATGATTTTTTGCCTGTCCACGACCATTCTCTTGCCTGCCCCTTGGACTAATACATACCAGAGACTCAAATCATCTGCCTCCTGTGTCCGCATCTGGGTCTTGCCCTGTGCCTTTATACTTACAGCACACTAAGAATTATTACAGCACAAAAAAGTGAAACCTAAAACATTGGGCATGCTGAAATACAGTACAGTACTATGCACACTATACTGTATATGACCATATATAACATAATCTCCTTTTAGATTTGTATTTACATCCTACATTATTCGGTATACCAAACATACTTTTATTGATTTAAGTGTCACACTATAATAGCTGTATGCCGACTTGGCAATGGTTCATGTTGACAACCAATTAGGTCATTATTCAATTCCCATGCACCTCAAGCATTTCCCATATGACACTATATTCCCACAACAATATTCTGTTCTTTTTATTCAAAAGCTTTCAATTATAATGAGATGTCTGTTAAAGAATGCATAATATCCTCACTAAGTCTAGGTATTCTACCAAAGGGATGTTACCAGTCCTATCACCAGGTTATAATATAAGCCCCATATTACCTAGGGGTGTAGTCCATTCACAGCCCCCTCAGTGGAGAGAGATTCATTAAGAGGGAGGGATGGAGGGATGGAAAGAGAAGTATTCTAGTCAGAGCTACAAAAGTCCTAACACCCGTGCACAGGTATATGGAGGTGTGAGTCTCATTTCTGGGCATCGTTCTATATTTTTATAACTACGAACCCAAATGTGTTAAAGGTAGATAAGAAATATGTGGTACAATAAGACTCTTACTGTATTTGTTTGTCATATTCTAGCTGTAATCAAGATAACGTTTTGCGGCTGCTCCACCTGTTAGAGAATCAACATCATTTTTAAACGCTGCGCTTACTCACAAGTTTCTCCTGTTGAGTTTATGATTGGCACCCTACCAGCCGGGTTAATATGGCTCCAGTTGATGATTAATGTAAGATTGTCTATATAAATTCAATTTGGCACCAAACCAAAACAGACTACATTTGCACAGAGAAACAGTCTGGCTTCATCTTTTCATTCAAATGGGTCTGTCTCCATGGGGAATAAAAAAAGAACTGACAATGTTATGGGCAATCTAGGTCAATGACACATAACACCACATCACACAATATCTTTATGAGCCCAACATGGTAGAAAGCCATTCTTCATGATGGGCACACACTGGTTGAATTAACATTATTTTCACATAATTCCAATGAAATTACATTGAACCAGCGTGGAATAAACTCTGAATTACCGTCTGTGCCCAGTGGGTAGCTACAGTATTTGGCCAGGCTATGTGTACTGTGTTCTGGCCTGTTTTAAAAGCTGCCACCCATGTTTGACACTAAACCTAGAGAGTTTGTAGCCCCCCTCTCTGTTTGGAGATGGAACTGACCAGGAGACCAAAGGTCCCTAGCAGTATCTTCTTAGGTCTTCCAGAGCTCTGTTACAGTAATCAGTATGTCCAAACAGTTTTTATTTTCTTCTACACAAACCCTCCTTCCTTATCCGCCTGGAGACATGACCCTTAATCTGACTTTGGGATTATTTATTTCAATTGGTGAGGATGAGAAATGCTCCCAACATGCTGGACTGTATCAATTACAGGGCATAATTAGTGAGTGAGTGTCTCGGGGAGATAAAGAATAGCATTAGAGAGACACAAACAGAGGGAAATTGACTTCTTCCAGGGATTTTCGGCTAATCCAATTTCACCGAGACTGTTTATGCGCCTGCACGTTTCTTTGAAGTGTAAATGGTAAAAGAAGCAAACACATACAGTAATGAGCCAAAGAAATATCAACGTCTCAGCATAAGAGTCTATACAGGGGAAAACAATGGGCCTTTTGGCAGGAGAAAATGCCCAAACATCAGACTATTACATACCGTTGTTCATCATAGCACACTAAATCCCACCCTTATATTTATGTATAGTCAATCACCAAGCACACAGTACACTGACTAAATAAAGTGAATTGTAGTCTACTAGCCTCCTGCAGAAATCCGAGTGGTCACAAATAAAGTGGAAAGAGGTGAGGCATCCAAGCAGGACAGAATGCCGTTAGTTAATGTGGGAGAATTACTGAGGATAAAACCATTTTACGTAACTATTTTATTTTATTTTTGAAACATTCTGAGCTAACACAATATCCCCTCTCCCCATAGAGCATCAGTTTGGGAGAGAGATTGCAGGATTCCCTCTGTGCCATAGCTGCAGGAAGTAGAGGTGCTGAAGGTGCTGAAGCACACCCTGATTAAAAAAAAAGTTATTTTTCTTCACAAAAGTAGTGCACTGGGCCTTTACTAGTCCCATATTAGCGGACTGATATAGCCCCCGCCCACAAACAGGTAGTTCATCCAAGGTATGAACTATGAGTTGGTGGCTGAATGCATGATCATAATGTTAGTTGAGCTTACAATACTGTGTCTTTCTCCAAGAGAATCTGGGCTCTGCTGTTGGCCCTGCCGCCTGAAAAATACATGTGACTAAATAAATAATAAATACACTAAACTGCAAAGCCTGTTTGGGAGTCAGATTGTCTCAGTTCAGTTGAAACTGAGTTATCTTTCTGACACAAATATACATGTATTCCATGATCCTTGGCACCAAAACAATATCATGCCACCAGAGGTTTGTCGGCATTTAATTTAACATTACTACCTGCTTGGGCCCTGTCCCCGCCTGTCAGCTATACACAGCTGGGCATGGAGTGAACAAGGCCTTCTTGTCACTAGTGGGGATACAGTGTGCTACAGCGTTTGGCTGGGAGACTGTCTTTGCTAGAAGGATGCAGTTCCCTGAGAGACTGTTACAGAAAAGCCCACATCTGCTTCCTAAGAATGTCTAACTTTCACTCAGACAAAGAAAAGCTTTCAGAAGGGGCCGCAAGTTTATTGGCTGAGAGATCAGCAGCAAACAATGTGCTCTAAATCACCTTTGCATGACCTGGGAGAGCCTCCTTCTCAGAGAAACACTTCCAAATGAATGTAATTTTCATGCAAATCATCTCAGCTCACTAATTGTTCTGCAGCTGCGCATAATGCCTCCACACTAAGAAGATGCATTACCTGTAATAGTATACCCTCTGTCTCTAAACGATCTGCAGGCATTGAGGCAAAACAGAGAATCACTGAATAATTGGTGTGTGTGAAAAGGCCTACCTACCTGTGCAGAACCTGGATCTTCTCAGCTGTGATGTCCCTCAGCAGCTCCTCCAGGAGGTCTGTGTCAGTGGGGGGTTCAGGGGTGGGCTTGTCCGTGCTGTGGGCGTAGTGGCCTATCAGTATCCCCAGGATAAAGAGCCCTACACCTGCTAGCAGGTACTTGACCAGGCTGCAGCTGCTTCTCCGCTGGCCCTTGGGTGGAGCTCTGGTGAAGTGGGAGATGTAGTTGGGGTCCTCCTGCAGCCGCTCAAACCTACCGTGTGGAGAGACGGACACAGAGGGCTGGATGGGCTCCAGGTCTGGGTCTGGATCAGCACGGTTGGAGTTACCCACGGTCCGATGCTCCACACACTCCAGCTGGAAGCGGTCTAGGCCTAGTCCCGGGTCCTGTAGCTCCTTTTCCATGTCCCACTCCAGGTCCAGGGCGGATGCCTGCAGTTCCTCTCGCTCCAGAGACCCTTTGTGGGCCGCACGCACCTTCCTGTACGCCATGCCTTCAAGACCTGGATACAAACAGATTACACAGAGGTCTCTGTTATTATCCCAGGTTAACAAGAGCACTGAATGAGGGGTTGGTTAACAGCTAATCAATCAAATTGATGAACTTAACCTTTCAGTATATCATACAGACCTACACTGAGAGAGCCTGTGCAGTTGGACCTATGCACTGCATTACCACTGACGCGCATGGCACACACATTGATTTCTGGGCTTACATCACCATAACAATTCAAAGGTGATGTATTTATGTGGCCCAGGGGTTGAACTCCAGCGCCCTAACTAAATAGTAAAGAGCATTCCCACGAAACCCAATTAGAGCATGCTAAGTTCACTACAGCTGCTGAAGCAGAACATTAAGGGAGATGACTGAGTGGGATCAAATTCATAAAACGGAGCCCAGTGTCTTAGTATACCATCAAATTTAACTGTCCCTTTTACTGACACTGTTATCAAACTCCAAACAGAAGCCCAATCGATAATAACCAAAAAATCCAAACTGCTGCGAAACTCAAAAGCACACCAAAGCCACTTATTCTTTCAAAGACATTGCTTTAAAGACTTTCTTTAAACAGACATTAGAGTGGAATCTGTTGCTATGAAAGTTATACTGCATCACCCTGAGCAGCAAGAGAACACTAAGTGATCTCTCTGAGCAACACTTTTCTTCAGAGAAAGGTTTATCTAAAAGAGAAGAAAAAAATTATAATTTTAATATGGTCCCTTTCACATTGTATACTTTGCAGTCAGAATGGTCATTTAATTTTGTGTGGGTGTTTCAGGGAGAGGAGGAAGAAAAGCTTGTTCCTTGCTTAAGAATTACATGCCTGGATCTGACATCATGTGGCTGTTTGGGGTTTTAGGCTAGGTTTCAATATAAGCACTTTGTGACATCTGCTGATTTAAAAAATACTTTATAAATACATTTGATTGATTGATTGATTGATGGTACGAATGCAGCATAGACATAGGCCTGAGAATTTCCCCACATCAATCTTCAAATGCACCACTAAACGTCCATTATTTCTGCACAGAGTCAAAAGATTCCCTCTCTGCCTTGGGACAAAGTTAATTTTAATATTGACCCTTGTCAACCAATAGTTCAGAATGCACGCACACGCACACGCACACACACACACACACACACACACACACACACACACACACACACACACACACACACACACACACACACACACACACACACACACACACACACACACACACACACACACACACACACACACACACACACACACACACACACACACACACACACACACACACACACACACACACACACACACACACACACACACACACACACACACACACACACACACAGTGCCACTCCCCACCCAGCCTTACCCCATGTGGACTGGCATAGTCTACTGTACATATGGTGGTGAGGGGAAACAGCAGCTCTCCCATGCAGAGTGACAGCTGACATTTAATCACAGGAACACCAGTGATTTAATGCCTTTCAACTCTCAGACAAAGCCATCCATTCTAATACTGTCTTTGACTTTTCCATGAAGGATGCCAGACTGACACCTCACATGGTAAGGTATATCAAATACATGCTTAGCATTTTATTAAGTATCAGAAAAAAATAAACTCTGCAAATCAAGTTGCTATTGCTTTCTTTTATTCATATAAACTTATTAGAAAAAAAGGTGCTATCTAGAACCTAAAATGGTTCTTTGGCTGTCCCCATAGGAGAACCCATTTAAGAACCCTTTTTGGTTCCAGCTTCTACATAAAGGGTTCTACATAAAACCCAAAAGGGATCTCTTTGGAACCAAAAATGGTTATCTTATGAGGAGAGCCGAATAACCCTTTTTTTGTGTGTATGTATGATCTATGAACTATGAATTGCAGTCATTTTTGTAAAATTGCGCAGGAAGAAATGGCAGAGGTTTTACGGGTTGCCTAACCAATTGTGCTATTATGTGGGGTTTTGCGTTATTTGTAACTTATTTTGTTCATAATGTTTCTGCCACTGTATCTTACGGCAAAAAAGAGCTTCTGGACATCAGAACAGCGATCACTCACCTCGGATTAGACTAAGATTTTTTCTTCAACAAGCAGGACACCCAACAAGGCCAACATCCCCGTCATTGGCAAGAGAAAGAGATGCAGGTATAGACATGGGCTGGGGTGCCTCATAAGGATCCGCAGACGCCAATGGGACAGTTGCCGTTACCGCCAATATTACTTGCCAATGTGCAATCATTGGACAATAAAATAGACAAGGTACGATCACGAATATCCTACCAACGGGACGTCAGAAACTATAATATCTTATGTTTCACGGAATCGTGGCTGAATGATGACATGGATATTCAGCTAGCAGGTGTCTTATGATAAACTGTAGACCACACAATTTGCCAAGAGATAACAACCTATCCCTCAACATAATCAAGACAAAGGAGATGATTGTGGACTATAGGAAAAGGAGGACCGAGCACGCCCCCATTCTCATCGATGGGGTTATAGTGGAGCAGGTTGAGAGGTTCACGTTCCTTGGTGTCCACATCAACAACAAACTAGAATGGTCCAAACACAACAAGACAGTTGTTAAGAGGGCACAAAAAAGCAGATTCCCCCTCAGGAAACTAAAATGATTTGGCATGGGTCCTCAAAAGGTTCTACAGCTGCAACATCGAGAGCATCCTGACTGGCTGCATCACTGCCTGGTACGACAGCTGCTCGGGCTGCGACCGCAAGGCACTACAGTGGGTAGTACGTACAGCCCAGTACATCACTGGGGGTGTCAGAGGAAAGCCCTAAAAATGGTCAAAAACCCCAGCCAACCCAGTCATAGAATGTTCTCTCTACTACCGCATGGCAAGCAGTACCGGAGTGCCAAGTCTAGGACCAAAAGGCTTCTCAACAGATTTTACCGCCCAAGCCATAAGACTCCTGAACAAGTAATGAAATGGATACCCGGACTATTAGCATGGTCCCCCCAACCCTTCTTTTACGCTGCTGCTACTCTCTGTTTATCATGTATGAATAGTCACTTTAACTATACATTCATGTACATACTACCTCACTACCTCAATTAGCCCGACTAACCGGTGCCCCTGCATATTGGCTACCCGAACTATCTGCATTGTGTCCCGCCACCCACCACTCGCCAACCCCTCTTTTACACTACTGCTACTCTCTGTTTATTATATATGCATAAGTGCATCGATGAAGTCGTCCCCACATTGACTGTATATTTATATTTATTTTATTTGACCTTTATTTAACTAGGCAAGTCAGTTAAGAACCTATTATTATTTTCAATTATGGCCTAGGAACAGTGGGTGAACTGCCAGAACGACAGATTTTTACCTTGTCAGCTCGGAGATTCGATCTTGTATGTACATATCCCAACCAGAAGCCATGGATTATAGGCAACATCCGCATCAAGCTAAAGGCTAGAGTCGCCGCTTTCAAGGAGCGGGACACTAATCCGGACGCTTATAAGAAACGCCGCTACGCCCTCAGATGAACCATCAAACAAGCAAAGCATCAATAGAGGATTAAGATTTAATCCTACCACACTTGCTCTGACGCTGGTTGGGTGTGGCAGGGCTTGAAAACTATTACGGACTACAAAGGGAAACCCAGATGTGAGCTGCCCAGTGACGCGAGCCTACCAGATGAGCTAAATGCCTTTTATGCTCGCTTTGAGGCAAACAACACTGAAGCATGCATGAAAGCACCAGCTGTTCTGGATGACTGTGTGATAACGCTTTCTGTAGCCGATGTGAACAAAACCTTTAAACAAGTCAACATTCACAAAGCCGCTGGGCCAGACGGATTATCGGGATGTAATCCAACTGTCAAGTGTCTTCACTGACATTTTCAACCGCTCCCTGACCGAATCTGTAATACCTACATTTTTCAAGCAGACCACCATAGTCCCTGTGCCCAAGGAAGGGAAGGTAACCTACCTAAATTATTACTGCCCTGTGGCACTCACATCGGTAGCCATAAAGTGCTATGAAAGGCTCACATCAACATGTGAGCCATCAACAGCATCCTCCCGGACACCCTAGACCCACTCCAATTTGCATACCGCCCCAACAGATCCACAGATGACGCAGTCTCAATCACAATCCACAACGCCCTTTCTCACCTGGACAAAAGGAACACCTATGTGAGAATGCTGTTCATCGACTACAGCTCAGTGTTCAAAACCATAGTGCCCTCAAAGCTCATCACTAAGCTAAGGACTCTGGGACTAAACACCTCCCTCTGCAACTGGATCCTGGACTTCCTGACGGGCTGCCCCCAGGTGGTAAGAGTATGCAGCAACACGTCTGCTACACTGCTCCTTAACACTTGGGCCCCTCAGGGGTGTGTACTTAGTCCCCTCCTGGATTCCCTGTTCACCCACGACTGCGTGGCCAAACACGACTCCAACACCATTATTAAGTTTGCTGACGACACAACAGTGGTAGGCCTGATCACTGACAACGATGAGACGGCCTATAGGGAGGATATCGGAGACCTGGCAGTGTGGTGCCAGGACAACAGCCTGTCCCTTAATGTGAGCAAGACAAATTAGCTGATTGTGGACTACAGGAAAAGGCGGGCCGTACAGGCCCTCATTAACATTGACGGGCTGTAGTGGAGCGGGTTGAAAGTTTCAAGTTCCTTGGTATCCACATCACCAACGAGCTATCATGGTCCAAACATACCAAGACATTTGTGAAACCTTCTCCCCCTTAGGAGACTGAAAAGATATGGCATGGGTCCCCAGATCCTCAAAGGTTCTACAGCTGCACCATCGAGAGCATCCTGACCATTGCATCACCGCCTGCTCGGAATCTGACTGTAAGGCATTACAGAGGGTAGTGCGAAAGGCCCAGTACATCACTGGGGCCAAACCTCCTGCCATTCAGGACCTATATAATAGGCGGTGTCAGAGGTAAGCCCATAAAATTGTCAGAGACTCCAGTTACCCAAGTTATAGACTGTTATCTCTACTACTGCACAGCAAGGGGTACCGGAGCGCCAAGTCTAGGACCAAAAGGCTCCTCAACAGCTTCTACCCCCAAGCCATTAGACTGCTGAACAATTCATAAAAATCGCCACTGGACAATTTACATAGACACCCCCCACACTGCTGCTACTCTTTGTTTGTTTGATACCTATGTATCGTCACTTCGCCCCACCTACATGTACAGATTACCTCAACTAGCCTGTACCCCTGCACACTGACTCGGTACCGATGCCCCCTGTATATAGCCTCATTATTGTTATTCTTATTGTGTTACTTTATATTATATTACTTTTTATTTTAGCCTACTTTTAGCCTATATTTTATTCTTCTTGAACTGCACTGTTGGTTAAGGGCTTGTAAGTAAGCGTTTCACGGTAAAGTCTACACTTGTTTTATTCGGCGCATGTGACAAACAAAGTTTAATTTGATTTGATGCATAGTCACTTTAACCATTCCTACATGTACATCCTACCTCAATTAGCCTGACAAACCGGTGCCTCTATATAGCCTTGCTACTGTTTTTCACTGTCTTTTTACTGTTGTTTTTATCTCTTTACTTATATATTGTTCACCTAATACCTATTTTTTACTTAAAAATCACACTGTTGGTTAAGGCCTGTAAGTAGGCATTTTACTGTAAGGTGTATTCGGTGCACGTGACAAATAAACATTGTCATTTTGACTGAAATCAAATGAGACAACTGATAATATGGTGAATGTACAATAGCTACCAACACGTGATCGATCACCTGATTGCCAAGGGCAGGCATGAAGACATCACAACTAACTGTGTCTGTTAGTCTTCAGCCAACACATTCAAATGGCATCACACTGGCCTTACCATGGACTTTCTAGCATTAATACTGAAATGAACTGTTTATCTACTCATCTATTCCTGTTCAAGTTATACAAAAAATAACTCTAAGTGTATACAGAATATATTGTATATGTGCAGTAGCCTTAGTAACTATAGTTCTTATAATGCCCTGATAACACTATATGGTTAACCTTCAGGGCACACAATGGAATACAAATCTGTTTCTGGATCAGTGTTGGAGATGGGAGAATAACATTGGGATGCTGAGGGTAACCCTCTTCTTTAACTTTCAACCCTTAGATGCCATTGACAGAGAGATTGAAAGAAAAGCCCAAGACCTTTCTTGAATGCCTGTATCTGTAACTATATTATTTATTAATATAACTTCCATATGTTTCAATACTGATGAGATACCGAACAAAAATGTAAACGCAACATGTAAACGCAACAAGTGTTGGTCCCATGTTTCATGAGCTAAAATAAAAGATCCCATAAATGTTCCATATGCACAAAAATCTTATTTCTCTCAAATATTGAACACACATGTGTTTACATTCCTGTTAGTGAGTATTTCTCCTTTGCCAAGATAATCCATCCACATGACAGCTGTGGCATATTAAGAAGCTGATTAACAGCATGATCATTACACAGGAGCACCTTGTGCTAGGGACTTCACACTGCCATTGAAGAGGAGTGCAACAATATTCTACAGGCCACAATCAACAGCCTGATCAACTCTATGAGAAGTAGATGTGTATGTGCAGCATGAGGCAAATGGTGGTCACACCAGATACTGACTGGTTTTCTGATGCTCATCCCAACCTTTCATTAAAGGTATCTGTGACAAACATATGCATACCTTTATTGCTAGTCATGTGAAATCCATACATTAGGGTCTAACTAATTTATTTCAATTGACTGATTTCTTTATATGAACTGTAATTAGGTAAAATCCTAGAAATTGTTGCATGTTGCATTTATATTTTTGTTCATTACAGTAAAAGAGAAATGTGTGTGTGTTTGTGTCCGTGTGTGGAGTAGGTTATTGTGCGTGGGTGTGTGAGTGGGTGAGAGAGGGAGAGGGTGGGAGGAAGAGAGAGGACAAAAAAAGAGAGAGTAAATATTTCCCAGCACAGTCCTGCCTACCCATCATCTCATTTGACATGACCTTGTCAGTTGCCGTAGTTACAAAACATGAAGCCAGCTGTCGATCAGTTTAGCTGTTGAACATTTCACAGAAGGGCAAAGAAACTGGAGAAAGGTGACGAGAAAAACTTAAGCAAATTATTGCCATGGAATACCTACAACTCGCTGCACAACATAAGCAACACACAATGCAAATGCTGTTGCCAAATAAACAGTAGCAAACTCTATTTCATGGACAGACACAAATGCCAATTGTAAGTGTAGTAAGTATATGCTTGGTCAAGAACTACTGTGGGCCAACAGTGGCTGGAACTAATGCTGCACCAGCCTGGAGGAATAAGAGGAAGCATGGCTGCTGTGCTGTTTTGCTACAGTACTATCCATTTAGAACCAGCATCTGGCCCAGCTCTCAGAATATGTTACTGGCCTGGGCCACCAGAGCAAATCTTTATTTTTATAGTGATCATGAATAAAATATGCCATCCCCAGGGTGTGGCCCAAATAATTCTACTTTATGGATCTCTGCATTAAATCTCAATGTACAGTAGATGGGGCCATGTCTAAGAATGCTAGACAAGAAAACAATAACATGCACCACATCCATTTCCTCAGATCTGAGCCTGTTTTCTGCTCTTAAATCAGAAGAAAGTCTTACCTTCAAATCAACTCATAGGTTGGACATTCTGGTATTATTATTGGTATTGTGTGTGCACCACGCTCAAGCATTTAATTGTATTTCTAATTGTTGCGGAGCCTACTTCCATTATGATGTAATTCTAGAAAAGTATTATGTGCAATATCTTTTTTGTTTTTTTCAGCTTTTACAGAGACGGATAGCTTTGTAAATATAAAAAATAATAATCTCATCAATGTGTCACGACTTCTGCCGAAGTCGGTTCCTCTCCTTGTTCGGTGTTTGGCGGTCGACGTCACCGGTCTTCTAGCCATCGCCGATCCATTTTTAATGTTCCATTTGTTTTGTCTTGTTTTCACACTCACCTGGTTTAAATTCCCTAAATTACATGTTGTATATTTTCCCTCTGTTTTCCCCCATGTCCTTGTCGGGAATTATTCGTTGTATGTATTGGTGCCATATATGTTATGATGTGCGATGGGTTTTTACCCACTTTCTTTATGTTATATGTTGGTTTTTGGAGTTTGTAAGCATTTATTAAATAACTCTGTTTATACCAATTTCGTTCTCCTGCGCCTGACTTCCCTGCCACCAGCACACACCCCATTACAGAATTGTCGACCACTCATTGAGTCAACAGGAACAGGTGCCCCTGGTATAGGGGTTGAGGAGCGCATTCAGCAGCAAGCGAAAGTAATCCACCATCTCGGCGCCATCATGGATCAAGTTATCCAGACCCTGGACCGTTGGGAGAGACGGGGAGGTCCACCAGCACTTACAACCATGCAACCTGAACCTCCACTACTCACTCCTTCTGCAACCGTCCCAGTGGGATAAGTCTCAGCCTTCCCAGGGAGTATGATGGGACGGCGGCACGGTGACAGGGTTTCCTGTTACAGCTGGACCTATACCTGGGCACCATTTTTCTAGCTACCTCGGAAGGGAGAGGGTATCCGCCCTTATCTCGTGTCTCTCAGGGAGAGCTCTGGAGTGGGCCAACGCCATGTGGGGGGAAGGAGATACAGCGTTGGAGGACTTCACCGAGTTCACCCGCCATTTCCGTGTGCAGCGGGTGAGTGCCTCTTCCAGCTGAGGCAGGAGACGAGGAGTGCCCAGGAGTTTGCCCTAGAGTTTAGGACCCTGGCTGCTGGCGCGGGATGGAACGACAGGGCCCTGATCGACCACTACCGTTGCAGTCTGCGCAAGGACGTACGTCGGGAGTTGGCCTGCAGAGACACCACCCTTACATTGGATCAGCTGGTGGACCTGTCCATCCGGCTGGAAAACCTGCTGGCTACCCACCGACATTCAGATCAGGGTCTGGTGGTTCCATCCCCTCGCACCCCTCTCCTGAACCTATGAAGCTGGGAGGGGTGGTGCGTAGGAAGACCAGAGGGGTTCCAGTTCGTGCACCATCTGTGGCCGCAGAGGACACACTGCCGGTCGGTCCCTCTGGGAGTTGAGGCAGCAGGCAAGGCACTCTGGCGTCACCCCAGGTGAATCTGCACCATTCTCATCCAGAGTCCTCTGTTGTCCAACTGTTTGTAACTGTTTGTTTTCCTGATTTTCCCACGCATTCCCAGCATAAGGCGCTCGTCGATTCAGGATCAGCTGGGAATTTTATTGACAGAGGGCTCGCTCTTAGTCTCATGATCCCCATTATCCCTTTGGCTAGACCTTTCCCATTTCACGCTCGGGATAGTCGACCATTGGGGTCTGGGCTAATCAGGGAAGCTATTATTTCCCTGGCCATAGTGACGCAGGGGAGTCACGAGGAGAGAATCAGTCTCTTTCTCATTGACTCTCTTGCATTTCCCGTGGAAATGGGCCTTCTCTGGTTAGCTCATCATAACCCCACTATTTCATGGCAAGAGAGGGCTCTCACGGGGTGGTCACGACAGTGCTCGGGAAGGTGTGTAGGGGTTTCCGTTGGTGCTACTACGGTGGAAAGCCCAGACCAGGTCTCCATTGTGCGCATCCCCCCCGAATATGGCGATTTGGCTCTCGTCTTCTGTATAAAAAAAGGCGACTGAATTACCACCCCATCGAAGGGGGGATTGTGCGATAAATCTCCTGGTAGACGCTGCATTTCCCAGGAGTCACGTGTATCCCCTGTCGCATGCGGAGACGGTCTCCTTGAGTTTCTTTTTTGTGAAGAAGAAGGATGGAGGTTTGCGCCCAGGCATTGATTATCGAGGTCTTAATCAAATCACGGTGAGGTACAGTTACCCGCTACCTCTTATCGCCATGGCGATTGAGTCAATACATGGGGCGCGCTTCTTCACAAAACTGGATCTCAGGAGCGCATACCACCTGGTGCGTATCCGGGAGGGAGACGAGTGGAAGATGGCGTTTAGTACCACCTCAGGGCATTCTGATTACCTCGTCATGCCGTATGGGTTGATGAATGCTCTTCCAATCCTTTGTAGATGAGATTTTCAGGGACCTGCACGGGCAGGGTGTAGTGGTGTATATCGATAACATTCTGGTATACTCCGCTACGCGCACCGAGCATGTGTCCGTGGTGCGCAAGGTACTTGGACGACTGTTGGAGCATGACCTGTATGTCAAGGCTGAGAAATGCCTGTTCTTGCAGCAGGCCGTCTCCTTCCTAGAGTACCGCATTTCCACATCAGGGGTGGAGATGGAGAGTGAAGGCATTTCAGCCGTGCGTAATTGGCCGACTCCCACCACGGTAAAGGAGGTGCAGGGTTTTTTAGGGTTTGCCAATTACTACCGGAGATTTATCCGGGGTTTTGGTCAGGTGGCTGCTCCCATTACCTTATTGCTGAAGGGGGGTCCTGTACGTCTGCAGTGGTCAGTTGAGGCAGACAGAGCTTTTGGGCAACTAAGGGCTCTGTTTACCTCGGCGCCCGTGCTAGCACATCCGGATCCCTCTTTGGCGTTCATTGTGGAGGTGAACGCATCTGAGGCTGGGATAGGAGTGGTGCGCCACCAAAGCTCCGCCCCTGTGCCTTCTTCTTGAAGAAGCTCAGCCTGGCGGAGAAAAACTATGACATGGGGGACCGGGAGCTGTTGGCTGTAGCCAAGGCCTTGAAGACGTGGAGACATTGGCTTGAGGGGGCTAAACACCATTTTCTCATCTGGACTGACCACTGCAATCCGGGCAGCGAGGAGACTGAACCCTCGCCAGGCAAGGTGGGACATGTTTTTCACCCGTTTTGTTTTCACCCTTTCGTACAAACCAGGTTCCCAGAACGTTAGCTTCTTATGGCAGTATTGAGTAGCTTGGATGAATAAGGTGCTCAGAGTAAGCTGCCTGCTAGTCAGGCTCAGAAGCTATATATGTATATTATTTGTGGATTTGAATAGAAAACACTCTGAAGTTTCTAAAACTGTTTGAATGATGTCTGTGAGTATAACAGAACTCATATGGCAGGCAGGCAAAAACCTGAGAAATAAATCCAACCAGGAAGTGGGAAATCTGAGGCTTGTAGGTTTTCAAGTATTTGCCTATCCAATATACAGTGTAAAATGTGTTCCAATTGGACTTCCTAAGGCTTCCACTAGATGTCAAAAGTCTTTAGAACCTTCTTTCAGGATTCTACTGTGAAGGAAGAGCGAATAAGAGCTGTTTGAGTCAGGTGTCTAGCAGAATGCCATGAGCTCAGTCAGGCGCACGACCGTAAGAGTTAGCTGCGTTCCTTTCCCTTTCTAAAGACTTGTCTTTAGGAATTGTCCGATTGGAATATTATTGAGGATTTATGATAAAAACATCATAAAGATTGATTCTATGCATCGTTTGACATGTTTCTACGAACTGTAATGGAACTGTCGTCTGAACTAAGTCCCTGCACCATGTGAATTTGGATTTGTGAACTAAACGCGCAAACAAAAAGGAAGGTATTTGGACAATTATGGACTTTATCGAACAAGTCAAACATTTATTTTGGAACTGGGATTCCTGGGAGTGCATTCTGATGAAGATCATCAAAGGTAAGTGAATATTTATAATGCTATTTCTGACTTCTGTTTACTCCACAACATGGCGGGTATCTGTATGGCTTGTTTTGGTCTCTGAGCGCTGTACTCAGATTATTGCATGGTGAGCTTTTTCCATAAAGCTTTTTTGAAATCTGACACAGCGGTTTCATTAAAAAGAAGTATATCTTTAATTCCATGTATAACACTTGTATTTTCATCTACATTTATGATGAGTATTTCTGTAAACTGATGTGGCTCTCTGCAAAATCACCAGAAGTTTTGGAAGCACAGCATTACTGAACGTAACGCGCCAATGTAAACTGAGATTTTTGGATATAAATATGAACTTTATTGAACAAAACATACATCTATTGTGTAACATGAAGTCCTATGAGTGTCATCTGCTGAAGATCATCAAAGGTTAGGGATTAATTTTATCTATATTTCTGCTTTTTGTGACTCCTCTCTTTGGCTTGAAAAATAGCTGTGTTTTTCTGTGACTAAGTGCTGACCTAACAATCATATGGTGTGCTTTCACTGTAAAGCCTTTTTGAAATCGGACACTGTGGTGGGATTAACAACAAGTTTACCTTTAAAATGGTGTATAATACTTGTATGTCTGAGGAATTTTAATTATGAGATTTCTGTTCTTTGAATTTGGCGCCCTGCACTTTCACTGGCTGTTGTCAAATCGATCCCGTTAACGGGATTTCAGCCGTAAGAAATTTTTAAGGCAGACACACTGTCCCGGCAGTATGACACAGAAGAGCAGTACATGGATCCCACTCCCATGCTCCCAGCCTCTTGCTTGGTGGCACCGGTAGTGTGGGAGCTGGACGCAGACATTTAGCGGGCGTTACGTGCCGAGCTCCCTCCTCCTCAGTGTCCAGCTGGGCGTCTGTATGTTCCGTTTGCTGTCCTCGACCGGCTGATCTATTGGGCCCACACGTCACCCTCCTCTGGTCATCCTGGGATTGGTCAGACAGTTCGCTGTCTTAGTGGGAAGTACTGGTAGCCCACTTTGGGTAAGGATGTGAGGGTTTATGTTTCCTCCTGCTCGGTGTGAGCCCAGTGTAAGGCTCCTAGGTACCTGCCCAAAGGTAAGTTACAACCCTTACCCGTTCCACAACGACCGTGGTCGCACCTGTCGATGGATTTCATAACCGATCTTCCACCTTCACACGGAAAACCTCGATCCTGGTCGTTGTGGATCGTTTTTCTAAGTCCTGTCATCCCCTTCCTTTGCCCGGTCTCCCTACGGCCCTACAGACTGTGGAGGCCCTGTTTACACACGTCTTCCGGCACTATGGGGTGCCTGAGGATATAGTGTCTGATCAGGGTGCCCAGTTCACTTCGAGGGTCTGGAGGGCGTTCATGAAACGTCTGGGGGTCTCAGTCAGCCTTACCTCAGGTTTTCACCCTGAGAGTAACGGGCAGGTGGAGAGAGTTAACCAGGATGTGGGTAGGATTCTGAGGTCTTATTGCCAGGACCGACCGGGGGAGTGGGCAGCATATGGCCCAGAACTCATCTGCCACTCCTCCACTAACCTCTCTCCCTTCCAGTGTGTATTGGGGTATCAGCCGGTACTGGCTCCTTGGCATCAGAGTCAAACCGAAGCTCCTGCGGTGGATGACTGGTTCCCCGCGCACGGAGAAGACATGGGACGCCGCCTATGTCCATCTTCAGCTCACCGTGCTGCGCCAGAAAGTTGGCGCAGACCGTCACCGCAGTGAGGCCCTGGTGGTCTGGCTCTTGATCCGGAACCCGCGCCTCTGCCTGTTCTGTCGGAAGCTTGGTCCGCGGTTTGTGGGGCCATTTAAGTCCTGAGGAGAGTGAACTAGGTAGGTTACAGGTTACAGCTTCCCCCAAATTACCGCATTAACCCCTCGTTCCAAGTCTCTTTCCTCAGGCAGGTGATGGCTGGTCCGCTCCAGGAAGCTGAGGTGCGGGAGGTTCCTCCACCCCCTCTGGACATTGAGGGCACCCCGGTGTACTCCGTTCGATCCATCCTGGATTTGAGACGTTGGGCGAGGGCCATTAAGGATCTCATGGACTGGGAGGGGTATGGTCCGGAGGAGAGATGCTGGGTTCCGGAGGAGGACGTGTTGGACCCTTCTATGCTGCGGGATTTCCACCGTCTCCATCTGGATCGCCCTGCGACTCGCCCTCAGGGGCGTCCCCGAGGCCGGTGTGGGCGCACTGCTGGAGCCGAGCGTCAAGGGGGGTTACTGTCACGACTTCTACCAAAGTCAGTTCCTCTCCTTGTTTGGGCGGTGTTCGGCGTTTGACGTCACCGGTCTTCTAGCCATCGCCAATCCATTTTCATGTTCCATATGCTTTGTCTTGTTTTCACACTCACCTGGTTTCAAATGCCTAAATTACATGTTGTATATTTTCCCTCTGTTTTGCCCCATGTCCTTGTTGGGAATTGTTCATTGTATGTATTGGTGCCAAGTATGTTATGGTGTGCAATGGGTTTTTACCCACTTTCTTTATTTTGTATGTTGGTTTTCGGAGCATTTCGTAAGCATTTATTAAATAACTCCATTTATACCAATT
This sequence comes from Oncorhynchus gorbuscha, assembly GCF_021184085.1. Classification (NCBI taxonomy): domain Eukaryota; kingdom Metazoa; phylum Chordata; class Actinopteri; order Salmoniformes; family Salmonidae; genus Oncorhynchus; species Oncorhynchus gorbuscha. The sequence goes on from NC_060187.1 coordinate 30,770,539, forward strand.
TCGTTCTCCTACGCCTGACTTCCCTGCCACCAGCATGCACCCCATTACACGATGAGATAAAGCAAGCAGGAATGAGTGTCCTTGACATTTCACTCAATAAGATAAGAGTGAGAGGCATTTCCTGCCAATAGGTAATAATAATAATAATAATCTAATAAACATTTTATAGTGTTTTTCATTACATACAAAATCTTGAAGCTAGGTGGCACAATTAGCTAGCTAATCTTGAAGCTAGGGGGTACTATTTTTTATTTTTGGAAAAATAACGTTCCCAAAGTAAACTGCTAGAATATGCATATAATTGACAGCTTAGGATAGAAAACACTCTAAAGTTTTCAAAACTGTAAAAATATTGTCTGTGTGTATAACAGAACTGATATTGCAGACGAAATCCTGAGAAAAATCCAATCAGGAAGTGACTCTTATTTTGAAACCCCTCTCTTTTATGCATCCCTATTGCCCATTGAAAGGGATATCAACCAGATTCCCTTTTCTGTAGCTTCCCTAAGGTGTCTACAGCCTTTAGACGTAGTTTCAGGCCTTTATTTTGAAGAATGAGCGTAAATGTCCACATTGCGTAAGTGGTCAGTTGTTGGCTCTCAGTGTGATTTTTGCGCTAAACAGAGAGGTAGCCATTTTTCCTCCCGGTCCTAGTGAAAAGCCAAATGTCCCGGTTGATATATTATCGAATAGATATTTGAAAAACACCTTGAGGATTGATTCTAAAAACCGTTTGCCATGTTTCTGTCGATATTATGGGTCCTTCTGTAGCTCAGTTGGTAGAGCATGGCGCTTGTATCGCCAGGGTAGTGGGTTCGATCCCCGGGACCACCCATACGTAGAATGTATGCACACATGACTGTAAGTCGCTTTGGATAAAAGCGTCTGCTAAATGGCATATATTATTATATTATTATTATGGCATATATTATAATTTGGAATTCTTGTATGCTTTGTCGTGACCGCTATTTCCGGTGGATTCCTAGACATAACGCATCAAACTAACAGAGGTATTTGGATATAAAAAATATCTTTATGGAACAAAAGGAACATTTGCTGTCTAACTGGGAGTCTCAAGAGTGAAAACAATAAACAATAAGTAATTTAAGAATATATATAGACTACAACGGTGAAGTTATACTGTAGATCAGCAAGATCAAGTCTGTTTGAGTGCTTCTTGAAGCCTCCAGCAGATTGGTCATGAGAGGACCTGGAAGCTTTCATGACCCATCAGCAAAGGTGGTGGTCAGAGATGGTGTTCAGGTGTCCAAGGTGAGGCAGGCACAATGTCATCAGGGCATCTCCACCGTCTGCAGATTCTCTGTATTGGGACTGTGATCAAGTTTGACTTCAGAAGTATCCTCCTGACCAATCAAAAAGATGTTCCACTGCCAACTTTGCATGCATAGCCTCTGTGTTGTTGAAAATCAACCCAGTCAGTAAAGTTAGTTAGGTGTAACCCAAATGACAACACACACCGGCTACCTAGCATGAACTAGCTTGTTGACAATGCTGATTTTCACCCATTTACGTGCAAGAATCCAGCTCATGATATCAAGACTTGATCCGCACTCATTTAGCTAGTGAAAAATAAAATGTTTGTACAAATATTTATATATAAATTATTAAATACAGAATTTGCATGAGTTTTCTGCCTAAGCTGCCTCTAGGTGTCATGTCAACTACAGAACCCTCAATACAATTCAAGATCCCATTCTCTGATCTGTCTCAATATAGCAGTGGTTTGTTGAGTGTTTTACACCTCATTACAGAACAGATGCAGGCTGCGGTGTGTGCATTGTGCAACAAGACTCCTTCAGTGAGCGATGCTTCATTTGTGTATCCGGATCAATAAACAGAGGTGGAAGTGATGCTGTAGCTCAGAGATATGAATATGATCCTAGAGATAAATACAGGGTTTCTGGGAACAACAAGGCCAGCAGCATTACAGGGAAATCAGATCAATGACTAGCCTCCATTACATTCTGCTTGGAGAGTGAACAACTTTGAGTCAACAGAAACATCCATTTGAGCTGTCCTAATCTAAGGTAAGTGTTATTAAGGCCATCTATCAGGCTGCAAACCACAATGAACGTTATTGTGCACATTTGTATATCAAGTCAATTGTGGGATGAGACGTGTCTGTTATAAAAGCAGGAAACACAATTGAGACTGACTTTTACCATCCACAACAAAATACCAGTGGCACTCAGATCATTAAGACCTGAATTACATTAACAATCCTTCATTACATATCTACACTGAGTGTACAAAACATTAGGAACACATTCCGAATATTGAGTTGCACCACATACTCCGCTCAAAAGAGCCTCAATTCATCAGGGAATGGACTCGACAAAGTGTCGAAAGCGTTCCACAGGGATGCTGGCCTATGTTGACTTCAATGCTTCCCACAGTAGTGTCAAGTTGGCTGGATGTCCTTTGGGTGGTGGACCATTCTTGATACTGTACACACAAGAAACTGGTGAGCATAAAAAACCCAGCACCATTGCACTCAAACAGGTGCACCTCGAACCTACTACCATACCCCGTTCAAAGGCACTTTAATATTTTATCTTGCCCATTCACCCTCTGAATGGCACACATACATACACAATCCATGTTTCAGTTGTCTTTAACCGATCTCCTCCCCTTCCTCTACACTGATTGAAGTGGATTTAACAAGGGATCATAGCTTCACCTGGTCAGTTTATGTCATGGAAAGGGCAGGTGTTCCTAATGTTTTATATATAACTCAGTTTCTTTCAAATAAGGACCTGTCCCTAATTGTAAGTTTGAGACAAGACTGTATTGTAAGCTTAATTAAAACCTCTTAACACTTGCTCTTCATGTAGCAGCATATTTTACATTGTGAGCAGCATGCATAAAATCATTTGTACTGTGTAGTAGCATTCTTTTTCTGGGAGGCTGGTATGATTCAGTCACATAATTATATAGAAGGACTGTTCTTCTTTTACAAACCTACATTTCACACACTGAATTCTCCTTTCATTGGCTAAGGTGACAGGATAGGGAGTGAGAAGAAGTTAACACTAAATGTATATGTATAGCCTAACTCGTGATGAGTAACCTTTCTTGTTGTAACGGCTCTCTTCTATCTCCTCCTCTGACGAAGAGGTAGAACAAGGATTGGACCAAAATGCAGCGTGATGATGATTCATGATATTTTAATGAAGGAACAACTATACATACAGAAACTACAAAAATAACTAAATGAAATAACAAAAACCGAAACAGCCCTATCTGGTGCAAACACAAAGACAGGAACAATCACCCACAAAACACTCACAGAATATGGCTGCCTAAATATGGCTCCCAATCAGAGACAACGATAATCACCTGACTCTGATTGAGAACCACCTCAGGCAGCCATAGACTACGTAGACACCCCACAAAACTCCAAGACAAAAAACACACCACAATAACCCATGTCACACCCTGGCATGACCAAATAAATAAAGAAAACACAAAATACTAAGACCAAGGCGTGACAGAACCCCCCCCCTAAGGTGCGGACTCCCGGACGCACCTCGAACCCATAGGGAGGGTCCGGGTGGGCGTCTGTCCATGGTGGCGGTTCCGGCTCTGGACGTGGACCCTACTCCATAAATGTCTTAGTTCCTCCCCCTCGCGTCCTGTGATAGTCCACCCTCGCCGCCGACCATGGCCTAGTAGTCCTCACCCAGAACCCCACTGGACTGAGGGGCAGCTCGTGACTGAGGGGCAGCTCGGGACTGAGGGGCAGCTCGGGACTGAGGCAGCTCGGGACTGAGGGGTAGCTCGGGACTGAGGGGTAGCTCGGGACTGAGGGGAAGCTCGGGACTCAGGGGAAGCTCAGGACTGAGGGGAAGCCCAGCACTGAGAGAAAGCTCAGCACTGAGAGGAAGCTCAGCACTGAGAGGAAGCTCAGGCAGGCAGTTGGCTCTGGCAGATCCTGGCTGGCTGGCGGATCTGGAAGAGTCTGGTTGACTGGCAGACCTGGAAGAGTCTCGTTGACTGGCAGATCTGGAAGAGTCTGGTTGACTGGCAGATCTAGCTGCTCTGGCTGCTCCATGCAGACTGGCAGCTCTGGCTGCTCCATGCAGACTGGCGCTCTGGCTGCTGCATGCAGACTGACAGCTCTGGCTGCTCCATGCAGACTGACAGCTCTGGCTGCTCCATGCAGACTGACAGCTCTGGCTGCTCCATGCAGGCTGGCAGCTCAGGCTGCTCCATGCAGACTGACATCTCTAGCTGCTGCATGCAGACTGACAGCTCTGGCTGCTCCATGCAAACTGACATCTCTGGCTGCTCCATGCAGACTGACAGCTCTGGCTGCTCCATGCAGGCTGGCAGCTCAGGCTGCTCCATGCAGGCTGGCAGCTCAGGCTGCTCCATGCAGGCTGGCAGCTCAGGCTGCTCCATGCAGGCTGGCAGCTCTGGCTGCTCCATGCAGGCTGGCAGCTCTGGCTGCGCTGAACAGGCAGGAGACTCCAGCAGCGCTGAACAGGCAGGAGACTCCAGCAGCGCTGTAGAGGAGGAAGGCTCTGGCAGCGCTGAACATGCGGGAGACTCCGGCAGCGCTGGAGAGGCGAGGCGCACTGTAGGCCTGATGCGTGGTGCTGGCACTGGTGGAACTGGACCGAGAACACGCACAGGAAGCCTGGTGCGGGGAGCTGCCACCGGAGGACTGGTGTGTGGAGGTGGCTCTGGATAGACCGGACCGTGCAGGCGCACTGGAGCTCTTGAGCACCAAGCCTGCCCAACCTTACCTGGCTCGATGCCCACTCTAGCCCGGCCAATAAGAAGAGCTGGTATGAACCGCACCGGGCTATGCACCCGCACTGGAAACACTGTGCGCTCCATAGCATAACACGGTTCCTGCCCGGTCTCTCTAGCCCCCCGGTAAGCACAGGGAGTTTGCAGCAGGTCTCCTACCTGGCATAGCCATACTCCCTGTGAGCCCACCCCCAATACATTTTTGGGGCTGACTCTCAGGCTTCCATCCGCGTCCCCGTGCTGCCTCCTCATACCAGCCCCTCTCCGCTTTCCCCGCCTCCAGTTCTTCCTTGGGGCGGCGATTCTCCAGGCTGAGCCCAAGGTCCTTCACCGTCCAGTTCGTCCTCCCATGTCCAGTCCTTCTCTCGCTGCACCTTGGCGCGGCTACACTCCCCTGGTTTAGCCCAGGGTCCTCTCCCGTCGAGGATTTCCCCCCAAGTCCAGAAATTCTTGTCGCGCTGCTCCTACTGCCGCTGTTGCCTGTTACCACGCCACTTGGTCTGGGTGGGGTGGGTGATTCTGTAACGGCTCTCTTCTATCTCCTCCTCTAACAAAGAGGTAGAACAAGGATCGGACCAAAATGCAGCGTGATGATGATTCATGATATTTTAATGAAGGAACAACTATACATAAAGAAACTATAAAAATAACTAAATGAAATAACAAAAACCGAAACAGCCCTATCTGGTGCAAACACAAAGACAGGAACAATCACCCACGAAACACTCACAGAATATGGCTGCCTAAATATGGCTCCCAATCAGAGACAACGATAATCACCTGACTCTGATTGAGAACCGCCTCAGGCAGCCATAGACTACGTAGACACCCCACAAAACCCCAAGACAAAAAACACACCACAATAACCCATGTCACACCCTGGCCTGACCAAATAAATAAAGAAAACACAAAATACTAAGACCAAGGCGTGACACCTGTGACCTAAGGACTTGGACAATAACAAGCTTTCGGCCCATGTTCCACAGGCCTTTTCATCTAGCCAGCTAATGCCCTCTACCTCTCCTCCTCTCTCATGCACTCTGGTTGACATTTTCACACATGCCAAACGTCCTCCACCACAACCTCCCTCTCCTCACCATTCTTTCATCTGATGCAAGCTCCATGCATGGCCAGGGGATCTATCTAGGCAGGAACATGTGTCACACAGCATCCCTCTTTCAAACATGTATGTTTCCTCTCCAGCACCCCAAAACCCTCCAACCCTCCAACCCCCCAGCCCCCCAACCCCCCAACCTCCTCCAACCCCCCACCCTTGTTTGATCTTTACCATCTATGTTTAATCCAGCTTTGAAAATGAAATGCTAATACAAAACATAACCTGGGGCATCATTTATCAAAATTAAAGCTTTAAGTATGGATCCCCATGGGGTGGCCATATGCTGCTCAGTTTACTCCATTAGCTTCATTAGCTAATGTCAACCCATTCATTAGAGATCAGGCTAGTCAGTGTGGACTCGACAGACAGACAGACAGACAGACAAGGCTCTCACTGCAGGTCTCTAACTAAATACACCACGGTCCATGGTACACTCTGTAGGCCCAATGCATGACCATCTCACATGCCAGTTAGAGAGAATTAATATTACACTGGTGCCCATTGAGTGAATACAGTGCCTGCTCTTCCTCACACATTTCTAACCACAGAGATCAGTGGTTGAATTCGCTTTTCAATTGACTTTTTTCACTGATTTTTTTTTGCATGTACTTCATGTTAGCATATTATATACATTTAATTTTTATATGGCAATTTGTGTATTTGATAAGATATAGTTTAAACAGAGAGTTATGTGACCTCCAATACACTTGCTTGTAAAGTAGTTTACTAAATCATAATCACATGCTTTACTTCTCTCCCCATCTCCATGGCTCAAATATGATCCAGTTCCTGTTTGTTGAAAGTCACACTCACATCCTCAAAGAAAAGTGATCTAAATATAGCCAGTATGTGTCACGCTGGTGTTCTTTTCCTCACAAACACAGATCACTCAGTATCACCTACCACTATCACACAAAGAGAATGTCACCTCTGCTGTTCAAAATGAGGTCTTTCCCTTGTGTGACATAATGATGGATTGTCACACTCCCTGTCAAACAAAGTCACTCTAAAAACACAAGGAAATAATGAAGGTTATGTTTGATGCTACAGGTGTGCCCTTTTCTTTTCACTCGAGACACACATATATATTCCTTTGATTTCCTCAGTGGTTGCGGAGGCCATGAGGTGTGTGTAATATGTAACTGGCCATCACAGACGTGGAGGTGACTTGGGTCCTTGTGCTGTTATACAGACTAAAGGTCAGCTCATTGTGAGTGCATCACATCTCTCTGACGTCAAACATACCAGACATTGTTCTATGTCTGCACTAGTCTTCAGTATAGTTCCTCACAGTTTGTATGAGTTAGTAAGTGCTCAAGCAGACCCTTCTTTGAGTTGATGCTGAGAGTGATTATATTTAGTCCTGATACTCTTAAATATGCTTGGGCCCATTTGGCAGTGTAAATTGGCTGGTGTCCCTGACCATCTGGCAGTGCCCTCCCTCCCTCTCTCTCTCTCTCTCTCTCTCTCTCTCTCTCTCTCTCTCTCTCTCTCTCTCTCTCTCTCTCTCTCTCTCTCTCTCTCTCTCTATCTCTCTCCGTCCCTCCCTCCCTCCCTCCCATCCACTCAACCCAGTGCTACAGACCTCCACATTGCAATGCACTCCAACACTTGAGCTACCTGGCACAGGCCTCAGTCTGACTTGGCTAACAGATGGCTCTGCGGCAGGTAATAATGACCCAAGACAAACTCTTAAATTGATTATGCCTTTTCGAGGACATACATACAAAGTATCATTGCTACAGTGGGGGGAGATGGCTCAAAGTCAAAATCCACTGAACCCCGAGGCAATGGCCAATTCAGATATGAAAACACATTTGCACACACACCCATGCACATGCAAGCACATGCGCGCGCGCACACACACACACACACACACACACACACACACACACACACACACACACACACACACACACACACACACACACACACACACACACACACACACACACACACACACACACACACACACACACACACACACACACACACACACACACACACACACACACACACACACACACACAATGACTAATATGCCAGATATTCAGGAAGAGAGCACTCTACAGGGTAATTCTACCATAGAGTATAATTAGAGATACTCACACTGTCTTTAATTGACATGTCTAAAAGAGCCTCCAATGGTATCTGATGGCAGACAATGTTTATTGTAGAGGAACAGGCCAGTAGAGTATAGAGGCAAGCTGCTCCACCTGCAGGGCTAATTACCTCCTGCCTCATATTCCACATATTGCAACCATACAGGTCTCTGAAGTAGCCATTTCCATGCATCCTCACACTGAGATCAGTGAGATGGTAGAGTGATCCAAAGAGTCAACAATGGATCATGGTCCTTCTACAGTACAGCTGTCTTGGTGGATGAATTCCTTTGGTTCTCTCGTAGGGAGCCTCCATAATGGGTTGAATATGCATTGCAACGGTACATCATCCACCAGCAGTTATAAAGCACCAGTGGGTGGTTCTACGGGGATGTGCATCATCTTCTTCTTCTTCTTCACTGAACTGGTCTCTTGCTGATACCTTTCCAGGGTGTCCTGAAAGCCTGTGCGATACCTAAGGTAGCCATATTTCACCCCTAAAAACAGTCCCTGCGCTTGGTGGGCCATAATCCGAGCCCCCAGTGTCAGGGTTGACAACTCCACTCGGAGTAAAAGGATCTGAATTATTTAGAAAATGTATGTTCTCCTGCCATTAGTTTTGCTGCAGGATTGAGGCGCTTCCCATTGGGCAACCTTGGGAGTAAGAGAGAGCCTTCTCTGCAAATAATCCCCCCTAGTGCCATGTAAACTCAATGGAAACCGTCAGCCTTTCATTTTAGAACGGGAGAGTAAAAACATTGGGAAGAGCAGTAGAGTGAAGGTGGGCTTCTTTCTGCTCCTTTGCAGTCCTTTTGGAACACTTCTCTGGAAGTTAGTGGGTCAGCTAATTGTGAGGTGGAAAGTCAAAATCCTCTTCATGGAGGGAGAAAAATAATCTCAGAATTATGTCCATGGAAGAGACAGAAATAATCTGAGGATCTCCAAATAAATAAAAAAGCGTAGATTATTGTGCTCTATGGCAGCTGGCTGAATTTCCCTGTTAGAGGATGTGTTGTTTATTCATCATACGAGGGTCACGCAGGGTGACAGTGTGTCTGTCCCCTTACCATCTGGGTGAGAACCTGGCCATTTCTGAACTCATCTGCTTCTACCACAGCAATTTCTTGCCGCCTCGCCGAAAAACAGTCACTTTCACACTACACAGAAAGAAAATAACACTCTCGAACCGCGCCATTAATTGTTCTATTAATTAATAGTGACACAAAGTGAATCTATATTTTCAGTGAATACCCTGAGGGGCCAGATGATATGGTGGGGAAGCAGCAACATCTCTACATAGGGGAAAATCAAAGGTGACAGTGGGGATAAACAACCAGGCTTTGGCTGCATTGACCAAACCGTTATTTAGAGGTTCATAATGAAATAATCACCTCTCTGTGTGTGATAGATTTTACCTGCCCTGCACAATTAATCATCCACTTAATTAACTATTTGAGAAAAGTTAACTTCCGCTTCAACCGCTAGTGATAACAAATCATAAGCATATTTAAAATTGGTGTAAATCCATTTTAATTGATTAACAAATGAATAAATGTTTGAAATAAGGTGGTGCTTTATTTCATGTAACAAAATGGTTGTTCTGTAATTAGTGTCCAGACAATAATTAATGATGGAACGATAAACAATGAGCCACTTTCATTATCCTTATATCCAATTATGATACAATTAGAGCCAGCGGCTCGTAGTGTAATGCATTGTCACAAACGACATGACTTGTACTGAGTTCTAAAAGCCTGTCTGACCTATCTCTGACCATTTGTTACTATGCTTCTTCCCCACGGTAACTGGAATCCTCTGCATAGCATTAGGCAGATAAGAACTGACCGGCAGTTCAAATTTAATTCAGATTTCTTTTTTGTGTTACAATTACATTTCAATTCTACATACATTTCCTTGAGTTACATATTCATATCACAACAGTGTTTCTGTTCTATAACAAAATATCAACATACTGTCACATTTTTCACTTTGTATTCACCCTCACAGCCCAGCTTCCAACAGATTGCTTAAAGTCATTTGTCAAATGAAAAAAAGGTGAAGAATAAACAGCCTATTGTGTTAACGGTGGTAAATACTGTTTCAAACTTCTAAATACCAACATCCTGTGAAGTAACATTGAAACAGAACTTCTGTAATGACTGGAATGAATATGGGCATATAAACATTGCCTAATCACATCACAGGTAAAAAAGTGGAATGTTAACTTAAATTATATGTTGTTAAGGGCTTTTTCCCCACAATGCATCAACCCTGATTACTCAAAGCGCGCGAGTGTGTGTGTGTGTGTGTGTGTGTGTGTGTGTGTGTGTGTGTGTGTGTGTGTGTGTGTGTGTGTGTGTGTGTGTGTGTGTGTGTGTGTGTGTGTGTGTGTGTATGTGTGTGTGTGTGTGTGTGTGTGTGTGTGTGTGTGTGTGTGTGTGTGTGTGTGTGTGTGTGTGTGTGTGTGTGTGTGTGTGTGTGTGTGTGTGTGTGTGTGTGTGTGTGTGTGTGTGTGTATTTCTACAATCGTATTTGTTATCTCAGACAGCAGCAGCACTCCTGAAATCCTGGCATTGTTATTACTCTGCTACTGTAAAGTATAACCCTGAGAGGGCCCTGCTGGCAGTGAGCAAGAGGATCAAACAGGTCATGACCTGACCATGGAGACTATTAATACAGTTCACATGGAGAGTGGACTATTTCTGCTGGACTTAAGAATGGGAGCAAGGGCACTGACTACTGTTTTCCCAGTGAGAGTTACCGGGAGCTCAGATATTATTGCAGTCACAGAAAGCGATAAGAGTGTTACTGTAGCCATGACAGGTGAAAAGAAGAATATGCTGGGGGAATGCTTAGGTCTTTGTATCAACCATTATCTTTGGGAATGAGCATTCTTACAGAAAGCGCAAAGACCTCAAAATGCATTTATGTATTCACGTGTAGTATTAAATTGTCAGACTAATGATATCGAAGTGAAGTAAATCATTCAGTACAATTTAGAGAGGGTTAAGTAAGAGTCAGTTGTAGAAACATATGAAAAACAATTGTACAGTTAACACAAATACCACAAAATACCACAAACCACTGTTGCAATAGAAACTCAAATGAGCTCACATTTCACATTTGCAGCGGGTTCAATATACTTCTGCCACACGCTTCATATTTTGTTAAGCTTTACCAAAGTATATTTCACAAAATACTTCATTCATAGGAAAATCAAGCATGCTCAACGATACCATGGCATGGGGAGATGGGGAGAAATGCCACATCTGCCCATGCATGTACAGTTACACCAGATGGCACTTCCTAAAAATACACTTATAGAGGCAATCTACATCTCACAAAGGGGCCATGTCGAGCAGAAAGATAAATAAATTGCTTTGCTATCGCACGGCTGCATATTCTTTGTAGTTTAAATCAGGTCAGTGATACCTACCTTTCCATGGTCAAACAGCAGTGGCAAGTCAGAGTTGGGGGAAGCACGGCATGGTAAAGTGTGTGAAGAGAAGCACATAGAACATACAACCATGTTACATTCTAAGAGCAGATACCAATCTGTGGTATGGGAATGAAAAAGCAGAAAGTGAGAACAACAGCTTGCAATTGGAGTTTCACGCTTGTATGCTTGCAGCTGGGACTGCCGTACAGTACCTATCCTATACAGCATGAAACCCCCCTTTTGTCCCATAAAGGGGAAAAACCAAAGAGAATATGATTATGACATGTTCGGTTGAGCTTTTATCCGTACGTTTTTTCTTCTTCACCTATTTTACTTTCTGAATGTTAGGCAATGGAAAATGTCAGAAAATGGTAAGGTTAGTTACAGTTGGCAGTGACTGTAAAATGGAAGTGCCAGCATTTTCATACCCTGGATATCTGCCTCTCTTGTGGTTGTGTCCTGCAAAAATACAATTTATGCTGAATGAGATTGACTGCTCATTTAACTCAGACAATCATATTACCATTACCAAAATAAACAAGTAAGGTACTGTGAATCATGAGTAGAGTGAACAAGTAAATAATACAAGGACAACAAATGGGCACTGAGCTTGTCACTGAGAGAAAAATAGGAAAGATATGGTGTCTAAAAATGTAATCAAACATCATATCAGGATAAGATGCTACCACAATGAAGAGACAGGAAAAGCGTTAACGAAAGCTTGCAGGACCAGAGCGTTTTGTCTGGGGGAGTCAGTGATAGTAAATCACATCTCTGTTTGGAGGTATATTGCACTAAGCTGATAAGGACAGTCATCGTATACCTCTGCTTCTGTTTCCATGACAATGTGAAAATGACTAGTGCACTTATTTATTGCTCAGCCATTTAACACGCATAGATAATGCTGTAACTTGTTTGGAGTTGTCATGACATGGTCAACAGCTACAGTATAATCTCAGAGTAGTAGTGTTATCTTAATTCTAACCATGTATCCTTACTTGAGATCCATGTGTGCACCGATTACACATGCATACTGTAGCTCAAGTTAGTATTCTGCCCACAAGTAAGAAATTCTCAGCAAATATACATGGTCATATAGGGAAGGCCTCTTTTACTATATATCCACTGTGTAATACACTCTTAGAGAAAAGGTGCTATCTAGAACTAATAAGGGTTCTTCAGCTGTCCCCATAGGAGTACCTTTGAAGAACCCTTTTGTGTTCCATGAAGAACCCTTTCAACAGAGGGTCCTACATGGAACCCAAAATAGTGAAACTTGCAACCAAAAAGGGTTATTCAAAGGGTTATCCTATTGGGACAGCCAAAGAAACCTTATTGGATTTAGATAGCACATTTTTGGAACCCTTTTTGCTAAGAGTGTACTGAGCACAGCATGTAGCCTATTCCCTCCAGCTAGGACAGTACTCGGGGGTATTTGGATCATGTTCTAATGAACCATTTGCAATTATGAGTGCCGGTCCCTACTCAGTGCTCTGTGGTAAACCCAGGGAGCAGGATCAAATCTTCTGTGGCCTCTGACAGCTGCCCTAAGAGACCGCCTGGACCCATGGCTACAGGCATTATCTCTGGTCAGCTACCCAGATACACCAGAGACCCATAGCCCCTGCACGCAGCTGCCTGCCCCCAGAGATAACATATTTTATACTATACTTGTTCATATGGGAAATCTCTACTACTTAAATCTTTATCACTCCACTTCTTTTCACAGCACTAGGGACTTGACCTTGATTGAGGCTGTTTAATCGTGTGCAGTTATTTTCTAACACCCTGGAATCCATTTGTTCATTTCACGGAATGTAATTATTGCAGAATCTTGGGAAAATCAATTCTCTTTACCACTAGGCTACCAAACCTCAATGTGCTGATGGGGAAAGTTCTCAGAATTGTGCTAAGGGCGATTGTGCTAAGGGCGATGTCAAGGTTAACTAAATAAATGCAGACAGAGATTCATACTTTTTTCTGAGTTTTTCCTGACACCCACACTGCCAAATAACCCGTGAGTTACATACACTACAGTTCAAAAGTTTGGGGTCCCTTAGAAATGTCCTTGTTTTTGAAAAAAAGCTATTTTTTGTCCATTAAAATAACATAAAATTGATCAGAAATACAGTGTAGACATTGTTAATGTTGTAAATGACTATTGTAGCTGGAAACGGCAGATTTTTTAAATGGAATATCTACATAGGTGTACAGAGGCCCATTATCAGCAACTATCACTGTGTTCAACTGTGTTCTAATGGCACGTTGTGTTAGCTAATCCAAGTTTATAATTTTAAAAGGCTAATTGATCATTAGAAAACCCTTTTGCAATTATGTTAGCGCAGCTGAAAACTGTTGTTCTGATTTAAGAAGCAATAATATTGCCCTTCTTTAGACTAGTTGAGTGTCTGGAGCATCAGCATTTGTGGGTTCGATTACAGGCTCAAAATGACCAGAAACAAAGACCTTTCTTCTGAAACTCATCAGTCTAAATGATCACAAGAACGGTGAGCAAAAATCCTAGAACCACACGGGGGGACCTAGTGAATGACCTGCAGAGAGCTGGGACCAAAGTTACAAAGCCTACCATCAGTAACACACTACGCCGTCAAGGACTCAAATCCTGCAGTGCCAGACGTGTCCCCCTGCTTAATCCAGTACATGTCCAGGCCCGTCTGAAGTTTGCTAGAGAGCATTTGGATGATCCAGAAGAATATTGGAAGAATGTCATATGGTCAGATGAAATCAAAATATAACCTTTTGGTAAAAACTCAACTTGTCGTGTTTGGAGGACAAAGAATGCTGAGTTGCATCCAAAGAACACCATACCTACTGTGAAGCATGGGGGTGGAAACATCATGCTTTGGGGCTGTTTTTCTGCAAAGGGACCAGGATGACTGATCCGTGTAAAGGAAAGAATGAATGGGGCCATGTATCGTGAGATTTTGAGTGAAAACCTTATTCCATCAGCAAGGGCATTGAAGATGAAACGTGGCTGGGTCTTTTAGCATGACAATGATCCCAAACACACCGCACGGACAACGAAGGAGTGGCTTCGTAAGAAGCATTTCAAGGTCCTGGAATGGCCTAGCCAGTCTCCAGATCTCAACCCCATAGAAAATCTTTGGAGGGCGTTGAAAGTCCTTGTTGCCCGGCAACAGCCCCAAAACATCACTGCTCTAGAGGAGATCTGCATGGGGGAATGGGCCAAAATACCAGCAACAGTGTGTGAAAACCTTGTGAAGACTTACAGAAAACATTTGACCTCTGTCATTGCCAACAAAGGGTATATAACAAAGTATTGAGATAAACTTTTGTTATTGACCAAATACTTATTTTCCACCATAATTTTTAAATAAATTCAAAATCCTACAATATGATTTTCTGGATTTTTTTTCTCATTTTATCTGTCATAGTTGAAGTGTACCTATGATGAAATTTACAGGCCTCTCTCGTCTTTTTAAGTGGGAGAACTTGCACAATTGGTAGCTGACTAAATACTTTTTTGCCCCACTGTAAATGTGGTCTGTGTAAGTCTGGTAAAGCAGGTCTATTCCGTTAGAGATCTGGAGGACCGCAGCACTACTTGTTTTCATTTATTTACTTCTAATCAGGGACTGATTCAGACCCATGGCACCAGATTAGCGATCTGTCAGCCAATCAATAATATTAATTGACAGCATTGAGAACATAAGACCAGCCGTATGTAAGCCCTCAAGAGAATTGAACCGCCCTAAGGTAAAGTATACATTGGTAAAACATAGATTCATAGCCAAACTATCATGAAGCATTAACATGATGGGATATCTCAAGTGGGGCGGCAGCGTAGCCTAGTGGTTAGAGCGTTGGACTAGTAACCGGAAGGTTGCGAGTTCAAACCCCCGAGCTGACAAGGTACAAATCTGTCGTTCTGCCCCTGAACAGGCAGTTAACCCACTGTTCCCAGGCCGTCATTGAAAATAAGAATATGTTCTTAACTGACTTGCCTGGTTAAATAAAGGTTTAAAAAATATTAAAAAAGTGGCTGTTTAGAGGCTCCAATAGGTGTTTATTACTTCTTCTGAAAATAGCTATTTACTTCTTAGGTAGCAACAGGTATGGAAAAGGGAGACCATCTTCTATTCAATGTACAACAGTATTAGGAAGCAGATACATGAATTGAAATGGGTTATATTACCACTTGTTCTAAAATGATAGGCTCCTGATGTTTACCGAACGGACATAGAATCAATACATAGATTCTGTTTCCTTTTCAAATAAAACACTAAACAAGGAAGTGATGAATTATCTTAGGCCGACAATTGGTGCCTCTCGCCTGGGTTCCACAACAATTCAGACAACTTCAGGGAAATCTAATTTTAATCTAATCCTGTCGTTGTGTCCCACATCTCAATCTTCATCTTGTATGTGTGTATCTTCAAATTGTATCAGTCATTATAATTCCATAAACTGTGACAGCGTAATTTTCTGATTGACTTTCAAAAGCAAGTGCATATTGCTTATAATAACATTATGGCAATTTCAAAATGAGAACATTTTGATTTCCATTCTGTTTCAATTTCAGTTTGGCATATTATCAATATGTCCATTATGCATCACTGAAAACATCTCTCAGAGTGATTCTGACCATTTTGGGATCAAAAACACAATGACTATCGTCATTGTCGTTTGCGCTTAATCAACACGATACAGTAACAAGTAATGCATTCATGCAAAAAGTGTATTGATAGTTAATTACACAGACCACGCATTCCCGAGTCTTCTACTGTGCTCATAAAAGCCCTGCTATTGTTAATCCTTCTGTGCAGTATATTGCTGGCAAAGAGAATGAAACAATCCACATAATTGTGGATTAATTAGTAGAATAACTGTTTGAAGAACACCAATCCATTAATATGCTAATGTTCCTGCCAAGAATATGGGCTAAATCTTCATGGAAGACATCTCTTCAGCTAACAACCCAGTGAGGTGTTAAATGCAGTGTCTACCCAAAGGTATTTCAATCAACTCTGCTTTATTTGAGGGCATGTATTTGAAATGATTACCTAGATAAAAAGATAAAAAATGGTGATACAGTGAACGTGTCAACAGCGTACACATGACAGTTATTTCTCTAGTGCACAGTATATTGCATTTTGATTTTGAGAGATTCACAGTCTTGTCTGATATACTCTGATGTTTGTCACATAGGTAAATGTATGCTCTCTGTGTCAAATACTTAAGCTTTTGTGAAGACAAAAATCTAATCCAAACATCAATGAAGAAAGCTAATAGCTTTTCTAAACATAAGAGTTGGATGATGTGGATCTGATGAGGTAATATATTCAAATTCAAGTATATACATATGCAGGCCTGTTGATATAATATATTCATATTTGGGTATATATTGTACAGTTGAAGTTGGAAGTTTACATACACAGGTTGGAGTCATTAAAATTCATTTTTCAACCAGTTCACAAATTTCTTGTTAACAAAAATAAATAAATAATGTAGACCTCCACAAGTCTGGTTCATCCTTGGGGGCAATTTCCAAATGCCTGAAGGTACCACGTTCATCTGTACAAAGAATAGTACACAAATGTAAACACCATGGGACGACGCAGCCGTCACTCCGCTCAGGAAGGAGAGACAGAATGTCTCCTAGTGATGAACGTACTTTGGTGCGAAAAGTGAAAATCAATCCCAGATCAACAGCATATCAAATCAAATCAAATCAAATTTTATTTGTCACATACACATGGTTAGCAGATGTTAATGCGAGTGTAGCGAAATGCTTGTGCTTCTAGTTCCGACAATGCAGTGATAACCAACAAGTAATCTAACTAACAATTCCAAAACTACTGTCTTATACACAGTTTAAGGAGATAAAGAATATGTACATAAGGATATATGAATGAGTGATGGTACAGAGCAGCACACAGTAGATGGTATCGAGTACAGTATATACATATGAGATGAGTATGTAGACAAAGTAAACAAAGTGGCATAGTTAAAGTGACTAGTGATACATGTATTACATAAGGATGAGATGAATAATGTAGGGTAAGTACATTATATAAGGTAGCATTGTTTAAAGTGGCTAGTGATATATTTACATAATTTCCCATCAATTCCCATCATTAAAGTGGCTGGAGTTGGGTCAGTGTCAATGACAGTGTGTTGGCAGCAGCCACTCAATGTTAGTGGTGGCTGTTTAACAGTCTGATGGCATTGAGATAGAAGCTGTTTTTCAGTCTCTCGGTCCCAGCTTTGATGCACCTGTACTGACCTCGCCTTCTGGATGATAGCGGGGTGAACAGGCAGTGGTTCGGGTGGTTGATGTCCTTGATGATCTTTATGGCCTTCCTGTAACATCGGGTGGTGTAGGTGTCCTGGAGGGCAGGCAGTTTGCCCCCGGTGATGCGTTGTGCAGACCTCACTACCCTCTGGAGAGCCTTACGGGTGAGGGCGGAGCAGTTGCCGTACCAGGCGGTGATACAGCCCGCCAGGATGCTCTCGATTGTGCATCTGTAGAAGTTTGTGAGTGCTTTTGGTGACAAGCCGAATTTCTTCAGCCTCCTGAGGTTGAAGATGCGCTGCTGCGCCTTCTTCACGACACTGTCAGTGTGAGTGGACCAATTCAGTTTGTCTGTGATGTGTATGCCGAGGAACTTAAAACTTGCTACCCTCTCCACTACTGTTCCATCGATGTGGATAGGGGGGTGTTCCCTCTGCTGTTTCCTGAAGTCCACAATCATCTCCTTAGTTTTGTTGACGTTGAGTGTGAGGTTATTTTCCTGACACCACACTCCGAGGGCCCTCACCTCCTCCCTGTAGGCCGTCTCGTCGTTGTTGGTAATCAAGCCTACCACTGTTGTGTCATCCGCAAACTTGATGATTGAGTTGGAGGCGTGCATGGCCACGCAGTCGTGGGTGAACAGGGAGTACAGGAGAGGGCTCAGAACGCACCCTTGTGGGGCCCCCGTGTTGAGGATCAGCGGGGAGGAGATGTTGTTGCCTACCCTCACCACCTGGGGGCGGCCCGTCAGGCAGTCCAGTACCCAGTTGCACAGGGCGGGGTCGAGACCCAGTGTCTTAAAACTTAAAGCTTGATGACGAGCTTGGAGGGTACTATGGTGTTGAATGCCGAGCTGTAGTCGATGAACAGCATTCTCACATAGGTATTCCTCTTGTCCAGGTGGGTTAGGGCAGTGTGCAGTGTGGTTGAGATTGCATCGTCTGTGGACCTATTTGGGCGGTAAGCAAATTGGAGTGGGTCTAGGGTGTCAGGTAGGGTGGAGGTGATATGGTCTTTGACTAGTCTCTCAAAGCACTTCATGATGACGGAAGTGAGTGCTACTGGGCGGTAGTCGTTTAGCTCAGTTACCTTAGCTTTCTTGGGAACAGGAACAATGGTGGCCCTCTTGAAGCAAACAACCTTGTGAAGATGCTGGAGGAAATAGGTACAAAGGTATCTATATCCATAGTAAAACGAGTCCTATATCGACATAAGCTGAAAGGCCACTCAGCAAGGAAGAAGCCACTGCTCAAAATCCACCATAAAAAAGCCAGACTACGGTTTTCAACTGCACATGGGGACATTTCTCTTTGGAGAAATGTCCTCTGGTCTGATGGAACAAAAATAGAAATGTTTGGACATAATGACCATTATTATGTTAAGAGAAAAAAGGGGGACGCTTGCAAGCCAAAGAACACCATTTCAACTGTGACGCATGGGGGTGGCAGCATCATGTTGTGGGGGTGCTTTGCTGCAGGAGGGACTGGTGCACATCACAAAATAGATGGCATCATGAGGGAGGAAAATGATGTGGATATATTGAAGCAACATCTCAAGACATCAGTCAGGAAATCAAAGCTTGGTCGCAAATGAGACAATGACCGAAATCATACTTCCAAAGTTGTGGCAAAATGGCTTAAGGACAACAAAATCAAGTTGTTGGAGTGGCCATCACAAAGCTCTGACCTCAATCCCATAGAATATGTGTGGGCAGAACTGAAAAAGCTTGTGCAATAAAGGAGGCAAACCTGACTCAGTTATGCCAGATCTGTCAGGAGGAATGTGCCAAAAGTAACCCAACTTATTTTGGGAAGCTTGTGGAAGGCTACACAAATCGTTTGACCCAAGTTAAACAATTTAAAGGCAATGCTACCAAATACTAATTGAGTGTATGTAAACTTCTGACCCACTGGGAATGTGATTAAATAAATAAAAGCTGAAATAATAATCATTCTCTCCACTATTATTTTGACATTTCACATTCTTAAATTAAAGTGGTGATCCTAACTGACCAAAAGACAGAGAATTGTTACAAGGATTAAATGTCAGGAATTGTAAAAAGCTGAGTTTAAATGTAGTCGGCTAAGGTGCATGTAAACCTCTGACTTCAACTGTATATACCTACTGTATGAATATATTTAAAAGTATATTTATATTGTATATCCCTGTATAACAGTGCATTAACAGACATACGTCACTAAAACAGAGCTAGTGACATTGGTATTTATTGAGTAAGTAAAATGAGGATGTTTTACTGAATTAAATCACTTATCCATCCTCCCATTTGGGACTACCTCAGGAATTCAGGTTTGGATGATATGCAGCTCTTGCCCCTTAAGGCTGTCTCTCTTGAACAGGCCGTTCTTAAGCCAGAGGATTCTCTGATGAATGTGTTTGAGTGCCAGAAGTAAGGTAGATTTTGTGTTTGTCGATCTGTTTCCCCTCAGGATGCAAAAGGAAAGTTCATTTAACAAGATGATGGTATGTAATTAAGACAAACTCGGGGATAGCATTACTGTGCTTGATATTTTTTGTTCAATTTTCTAATGGTACAATCTTAATGACTCAATTAGTCTCCTTTGAGGGACATGGTTAAGTATATGCCAGATGTTCCTTGACATATAACTAAGCAGCATCTGCCGTGCTTTAAGCCTATGGGTTTTAGGGCTGGAGTGGTTTAAACAGACCTCTGAAGCCCAATTTGGAAAAACTCTTGGAGCTCACAGCAGAGTGAAACATTACATTCCAAAAGGCTTCTCATTTCTGGAATATAGAGGGAAAACAAACATTGAACAAATGCACCACAAATATCTGAGCAACTAGAATTCCTCAATTCCTCAAAATTGAAAAGTAAAAAAATTGAGATTTTCTCTCAAACTAGGAAAAAAAGTAAAGCCATAACAAAGAATGTATAAATGAATGGGCTAAACCCACAATTTCCCTATGACAGATTGCCTATAAAACATTTCCATCACAGCCAAAATTCTAAAATAGCTGAATGAACCATGGTATGACTTCTTAAAATAATTCCCCCCTAAGAATAAAAAAAACAACATCTATCTTATGACATTCAAACAATGTGGAAAACTGATTAGATTTGCAAAGTCATCAACATAATGTGAATTTTGTATTTTTTTCACACGACTTCTAACTTAAATTCAATGATATTGTGGCATTTTTTTTTTTTTACTTCACATTAAATTTATGTTAGTTGACAACTCAACCAAAAGAAAACATTGAAATTATGTCTGTGTCCAGTGGGATGTTAATCAAATGTGATATAATGCAACTCGCTGTTGGCTGGGCTCCCTGCCTGTGCCATTAAACCCCTTCAACTCATCCAGAACGCCGCAGCCCGTCTGGTGTTCAACCTTCCCAAGTTCTCTCACGTCACCCCGCTCCTCCGTTCTCTCCACTGACTTCCAGTTGAAGCTCGCATCCGCTACAAGACCATGGTGCTTGCCTACGGAGCTGTGAGGGGAACGGCACCTCAGTACCTCCAGGCTCTGATCAGGCCCTACACCCAAACAAGGGCACTGCGTTCATCCACCTCTGGCCTGCTCGCCTCCCTACCACTGAGGAAGTACAGCTCCCGCTCAGCCCAGTCAAAACTGTTCGCTGCTCTGGCCCCCCAATGGTGGAACAAACTCCCTCACGACGCCAGGACAGCGGAGTCAATCACCACCTTCCGGAGACACCTGAAACCCCACCTCTTTAAGGAATACCTAGGATAGGATAAGTAATCCCTCTCACCCCCCCCCTTTAAGATTTAGATGCACTATTGTAAAGTGACTGTTCCACTGGATGTCATAAGGTGAATGCACCAATTTGTAAGTCGCTCTGGATAAGAGCGTCTGCTAAATGACTTAAATGTTAAATGTAAATATAAAGGCTGTTGTGTGTTGTGGGAATTACATTACATTACATTGTATACCGTTCACACAAGGTCGTTGTCACGAAACTGATATTTGACCAAAAAGTTCTCAAGTGTCATTTTTCAGGAAATTTCCTCTTCAAACACTGAGATTAGGATCTGTACTAATCTGTTTCATAATTATTATTATGTTTTTTTGATCAGATATTATGCATATTTACCACAATTTCCACAACTACCAACTACCCACTACCAACGCAAACATTATCATTACCGCAAAAGTGATATCAATCTCTAATGTTTTTATCACTGCCCACTGATGAAAAGGCCTGAGTTAAACATAACACAGAACAAACAAATATTTAAAATTAATTTATTACAATTTATTTAGGAATTTATGTCATTACCATAACACAAACTTAAAAAGATACAGACATATGTTTCTTTATATATACATATTTGGGTAAAGATTAAGATGTTTAGGAAATATTAGGAACAATTAAACGTATACTTTGCAATTTGGGCTTAATCTGAGTGTGGTATAGTTTGCCAATGAAAACTATAGTGATCTTTATCAGATATTGAGTAACCCAACAAATCATCAAAGTGTGTCATTGTTTTTTATCCCAAATGACTTGATTAATATTAAAATCACTGATCTTAATGCAATTTACTGTTTTCAGTATAAGTGCTGTAATTACATACCTGTATAATAAATTAATGCAAAAGTGGATTTAAACATAACAGTTTGACTTTATAAATATATATATATATATACAGTGCATTCGGAAAGTATTCAGACCCCTTGACTTTTTCCACATTTTGTTACATTACATCTTTTTTTTAATGTATTAAATAAAAAAATGTTCTCATCAATCTACACACAATACCACATCATGAAAAAGTGGAAACAGGTTTTTAGACATTTTTGATAATGTTAAAAAAATACAGAAATACCTTATTTACATAAGTATCCATACCCTTTGATATGAGACTCGAAATTGAGCTCAGGTTCATCCTATTTCCATTGATCATCCTTGAGATGTTTTGATGTTTCTACAACTTGATTGCAGTCCACCTGTAGTAAATTCAATTGGTTGGACATGATTAGGAAAGGCACACACCTGTCTATATAAGGTCCCATAGTTGGCAGTGCACATCAGAGCAAAAACCAAGCCATGAGGTTGAAGGAATTGTTCATATATCCCCGAGACAGGATTGTGTCGAGACAAAGATCTGAGGAAGGGTACCAACATTTGTTTTGCAGCATTGAAGGTCCCCAAGAACACAGTGGCCTCAATCATTCTTAAATGGAAGAAGTTTTGAACCACCAAGACTCTTCCTAGAGCTGGCCACCTGGCCAAACTGAGCAATCGGGGGAGAAGGGCTTTGGTCAGGGAGGAGACCAAGAACCCAATGGTCACTCTGACAGAGCTCAAGAGTTCCTCTGTGGAGAGAGGAGGATGTACCAGAAGGACAACAATCTCTGCAGCACTCCACCAATCAGGCCTTTATGGTAGAGTGGCCAGACGGAAGTTCTTCCTCAGTAAAAGGCACATGACAGCCCACTTGGAGTTTGCCTTAAAGCACCTAAAGGACTCTCAGACCATAAGAAACAAGATTCTCTGGTTTGATGAATCCAAGAATGAGCTCTTTGGCCTGAATGCCAAGCATCATGTCTGGAGGAAACCTGGCATCATCCCTACTGTGAAGCATGGTGGTGGCAGCATCATGCTGTGAGATTGTTTTTCAGAGGCAGGGACTGGGAGACTAGTCGGATCAAGGGAAAGATGAACGGAGCAAAGTACAGAGTGATCCTTGATGAAAACATGCCCCAGAGTGCTCAGGACCTCAAACTGGGGCCAAGGTTCCCCTTTCAACAGGACAACAGCTCTAAGCACTTCGGGACAAATCTCTGAATGTCCTTGAGTGGCCCAGCCAGAGCCCGGACTTGAACCCGATCGAACATCTCTGGAGATACCTGAAAATAGCTGTGCAGCAACGCTCCCCATTCAACCTGACAGAGCTTGATAGAATTGGCAGAGAAGAATGGGAGAAACTCCCCAAATACAGGTGTGCCAAGTTTGTAGCGTCATACTCAAGAAGACTCATGTCTGTAATCGCAGCCGAAGGTGCTTCAACAAAGTACTGAGTAAAAGTTGTGAATACTAATGCAAATGTGACGCTTGCAAAAATGTCTAAAAACCTGTTTTTGCTTTGTCATTATGTGGTATTGTGTGTAGATTGATGAGAGGAAAAAACAATTGAATCAATTTTAGAATAAGGCTGTAACGTAAACAACATGTGGATATAGTCAAGTGGTCTGAATACCTTCTAAATGTGCTGTACTGTATACCCAAGGTCTTTACAGGTAATATTGATGTATTAGGATGTGGGCATATGTGGTTGAAAGGTATTTTAGATGTATTTCTGGATTGAATGGAATCCTATGGGCAAACGGCATAACACAATATGCCTATAAAGTATCTAAAATATTGGATATCAAACAACAGCATAGTTACAGTAAGTGTGAAAACAGGTACACATATCCAAATGGGTGATATCTTCCTCAAAGTGGTGGGGTTGCTCTTTGCTGAAATACAAACTGATGATTGTGGCTTAAAGTAAGCTAAATGGGGTTAAGAAACCCCATATTTGCTGACAAACCCCACTTAATCAAATAACGTTGTTTTCCAAAAAAGGAGTGTCGTCCTAGTAAATAAAGTTACCAGCACAACACATCCTTTGACTATACATTAGAATCAGCTTATCATTACCGAAATTAAGGTTGCCATTCCCGAAACGGACCTAAAAATGAAGTGGTAATGAGACATTTGTGTTTTGGTAATGAGAGGCCCTAAGTTCAATTTGCAAATAATAGGAGACCGCCATTATGAGTCAGCAAACAATTGACCACATCCCTAAAGCCCATTCATACATCCATGTTGGTATGGTAAGGGTTCAGTTACTTTTTCCAAATTTGAGCTATTTAACCGTTTCGGTATTGAGAAGGCCAAGTGGCGTAAAGGGGGTGTTTATAATAAGAACCTCATTCTGAAGGCATATAAGATAATTATCTAACTTAACATGTGCTTATCTAAGGACTGCTCCTCTAGATGATCCATCATGGGTGAATATAGTAGTATTCACTTGATTTTTGCAGCTGCATTATGGTTTTGTAACTCAATTTGCTACAGACATGTTTAAAACTGTTTTCATGAGAAACACCCACGTACATTTATTGTTGTGATGTGCATTGATGGCTGAAAATCCTCTCCCATTATTCAAAGCCATCCAACACTCAATTAACATGCCATTTGCATTACGGCACCACGCTTCTCCTGGCACTTGATTAATATCTATGTTCCTTCTGTGCCAGTCAATCATGAATCATACTCTCATCTGCATCATGGTAGACTGCTCCCCATTGGGAGAGGGAGCTGGGCTACTTCCTACAACAGTCTCCCTGTAAAACTTCACCTTCATACTGGGAACGACTCAACCGGCTCATCAACCTTGACTATGCCACAACAACACAAAATGGATATGTGCTGCAGAGATAAACAATGCTTTCAAAGGGACAATATAACAAACAAAGAGCTCAATTATCCAGGTTTCCGATGTTAATGTGCATCTCTGTGTAAATACTAAGTAAACATACTATAGCGTACCGTCTTCTGCACATGCCTAGGGTTTCCATGTGTATTTCTAGATGTGCATAGTAGTGTTCCGGATTTAATCTGACCATGGTTAACCATATTCCACAGAATATGCTTTGGCATGGAATTTGCATGACTCTATCACAATTCTGTGAAATATTATTGAAGAATGACTGGAGCTCCTATCAAGAAGCTGAATATTCAACAGTGTTATGTTTTTAAAAGCTGTTCTGGCATACAGATGGGCAGAGTTGGATGACAACCATTCCAATTCGAGGGCAAACAATACAAACATAAGACCACATCTTGATGAATAGCTGTGGCCACTGAAAATAATTAGTCTAACTCTAATTCATTATATTAATCTAGAATACATCAAAATGTAGTTTCCAATATGCTTTAAGTATTCTTAGGTGTAGCTCAGTGCTCATGAGAAAATGTAATGACAATGAACTAAAGAAAGGGTCACAAGTCTATTTCTTCATCTTTACATTCCATAAATGCCAATATTAAAGGTCCAATGCAGCCGTTTTTAGCTCAACATCAAATCATTTCTGGGTAACATTACTGAGATTGTTTTCAATTTAAATGGTCAACAACAACAAAAAGATTATTAGCAAAGAGCAATTTCTCAAGCAAGAATTTTGCGAGGACTGTCTGGGAGTTGGGAGGGGAAAACTGAAAACTAGATGTTATTGGCAGAGAGGTTTGGAACTCTCTTTATTATTGGTCAATTAACGAATTTATCAGCTGGTGATGTCAATAGGTAGGCCAAAACGCCGTCCCACCAAAACAGGTAGAAATCTTAGGTGGTCTTTTCAAACAGCTCTTGCACTAAAAGGGCATTATCATTATTTTCACTATTTCACAATATTATTCCAAACTTATAATGTGGAAATATATATAACACACCGGTTAATCACGTTTTTGACAGCACTGGGCCTTTAACATATACAGTATGACACGTGTTTCTCTTTCTTCACAAAACCCACTCACATATTTGCTTAAAAGCAGATAAAACCTAAATACAATTTTCTATATCTTGATATAGAAACATGCCTCTGACACTGTGAAGCAGCGTGTAATGGGTTAATAGAGGCCATGACAACTAAGTCTGTTGTCGTCTGAGGAAAGGACACCTTCTAGACTCAAGTTTAAACTGACAAAAAGTCCCAACTGTAGAGGGAGAAAGACTCACAGAGATAGACATCTAACTGTATCCTCCTGTCCTGTGAAATCCCTGATTATTTAAACCTTTCCATTTCCTGCATTTTCCGAATCGTAGAACCTCGATCAATTGATTTGTATGCATTCAGGTGAAAACCCCTAAAGACCCCAAAACAACTGTGAATGTCTGAGATACGGAAGTGTTTATATTCTCTTCCACCAACCCAACCATGGTAATATACTAAACACAAATCCATATTTTTCGAGTGAAGGCGGGCGAAAAAAGCAAGAGCAGAGCATGTCATTCAATGAAAAACCGCACCACTACAAACCATATTTCCTCATAGAAAGTTGCACTTGATCCCCTCTAACGTCCTTAAGAGCTTCCTCAAAAAGTGCCTATGTATGGTTAATGGATCTCCAAATAGCATATAGCCGGCTATAGCTTCCCTGAGAACTTTAGGAATCAAACATGTTTAATCAGAGCTCAAAAAGCCATGGAGCCCTTAAATAGTCTGCAGGATCTGTTAATTGCTTTGAGCACTTGGCCTGCCAACGACTCCACATGTTGGACATTTCCAATTTACAGCTATTTTTTGTCGTGTAGTGAAGCAGTTTGTTCATGCCACAGGCTAAATTACTAGCATTAATCATTTTGAATCATTATCAGGGCTTTAGAGGTGAAATCAAAACAAACTGTTTACTTCGATACAACCAATTTTAAACTGATTGATTTCTAGAAATTGCTGCTGAGATGCATTTAGCATAAATTATACTTACATGCATTTAGTGATATTATTATTCTATTTCTCATTTCAAAGTTATTAATTGTAGTAGTAAAATATTACAGAAATTAAGGATGTACCCAAAAAATGGTATCTTCGATTTCCACAGCAAAAATGACAAATTGCAGAGGCAGTCCAAACGTGACAAGGACATCAGACAGTAAGCTATGTTACATGAACCAATCTTGTACCAATTCAAACCAATCCTATGGTATTTACAAATAAGGGGTTTCCTACTGATCAAAGCATGCTTGTATTATAGACTCCATCTGACCTTAAATTCTGCAGCTGCGGTCTTGGATTTGTTCATGTAAATGACAGAAGTTTGATTTCAAATATGGATTTTTTGAAATTCGGGCTTCTCAATCCAACGTTGACATTCTGGTAATTTCTGAAACTTGGTTGAATAATTCTGAGCTGGACTCTGATGTGTCTGTCTGGTTATAATGTTTACTGATCAGACAGAATTGTCAGAGGTGGGGGGGGGGGGGGGGGGGCATTGCCATATTTACAAAGAACAATTTAAGTGTTTCTGTATTTCTTGCTACCTCTGTCCCTAAGAAGTTTGATTGTCTCGTTCTTAATGTAGGCCTTGGTCATAATAACCAGCTGACAACAGTAGGACTGTATCGCCCTCCCTCAGCTTCCTCATGAGCTCTGAACAATTTATCTGAATTGCTATCTAAGTATGGTAAATCTGAACTATTATTTATGGGCGATTTTAATATTGATTGGAGGTACCCTGAAAGATATTTGCTCTGAGCTAAACTTGTCTCAGCTGATAACTGAGACTACACGGCCAAATCCTAAAGAGCCATTGAAATCTACCCTGATTGAGTTTATTTTGACAAATACTCTAGATATAAATGCGGCTTGTGGGATTTCCCCCACTAAGCCTCATGTCATCACTATGATTAACTTTAAAAACTTTAGTGAACAAGCTTTCTTACATTATCTTTATTTTAGTGACCTTGATTGTGTCTCAGCTAAGATTTGTCTTCAATACTATTGTAGATAATCATGCTCCCTTCAAAACTCTGAGAGTTATAGGTAGATCAAATTATCTGAAGTCATTCATAAGTGAAATGTTGCCTGGGTCAAGGGCAGGAACACAGGATTAGGCCTGGATTTGCAATTGAGGAATCAATGTGCCAGACTGATCAAAAAGGCTAAATCTGATTATTATGTAACCAACAGGAAAATTTTGGGAAAGCTGTCAAATCTCTAAAGAATTGCACTTCTTCCTTTCTGCCCAAACAAATTCCTTCAGACTCTGGCCCCATCACAGACAAACAATGGCATCATTGATGCATTTAATCGCAATTTTAATTCAGAGGCCTGTCTTTTTGAAAGAGTATCTAACCCTTCTATCTCTAACAGTGGGCTAAACACTGATTCTGGAATTTTGCAGATTGTTTCAGAAAATGGTAGTCAAGTTTTTGCATTTTGGCAATTCACAGAAAAACAAGTCATTGATGGATACTTGCTATGGATACCAATAAATCCACAGGGGCTGACCAATTGGAGCTGGGTCTGCTCAAGTGTGCTGTCCCCCTCGTTGCTGGCTCAGTAACCCATATCTTAAATCTAACATTTTTATCAGGGAATATTCCAAAAGTATGGAAAACAGCTTATGTGCTTCCACTCCATAAGGGCACGGATAGTAGTGATCTTGATAATTATCGTCCCATCTCCATGTCTAGCCAAGATTCCTGAATCTTTGGTAAATAAGCAACTTCGCTCTTTTTTATCTGAGCATGGTATTTTGAATATAAATAAATCTGGGTTTAGGCTAGGGCACAGCATTATCACAGCAACTACTGTTGTGGCCAAAAGTTTTGAGAATGATACAAATATTAATTTTAACAAAGTCTGCTGCCTCAGTTTGTATGATGGCAATTTGCATATACTCCAGAATGTTATGAAGAGTGTTCAGATGAATTGAAATTAATTGCAAAGTTCCTCTTTGCCATACAAATGAACTGAATCCCCCAAAAACATTTTCACTGCATTTCAGCCCTGCCGTAAAAGGACCAGCTGACATCATGTCACTGATTCTCTCATTAACACAGGTGTGAGTGTTGACGAGGACAAGGCTGAAGATCACTCTGTCATGCTGATTGAGTTCGAATAACAGACTGGAAGATTCAAAAGGAGGGTGGTGCTTGGAATCATTGTTCTTCCTCTGTCAACAATGGTTTCCTGCAAGGAAACATGTGCCATCATCATTGCTTTGCACAAAAAGGATATTGCTGCCAGTAAGATTGCACCTAAATCAACCATTTATTGGATCATCAAGAACTTCAAGGAGAACGGTTCAATTGTTGTGATGAAGGCTTCAGGGTGCCCAAGAAAGTCCAGCAAGCACCAGGACCGTCTCCTAAAGTTCATTCAGCTGCGGGATCGGGGCACCACCAATACAGAGCTTGCTCAGGAATGGCAGCCAGCAGGTGTGAGTGCATCTGCATGCACAGCGAGGCACAGACTTTGGAGGATGGCCTGGTGTCAAGAAGGGCAGCAAAGAAGCCACTTCTCTCCAGGAACAACATCAGGGACAGACTGATATTTTGCAAAAGGTACAGGGATTGGACTGCTGAGGACTGGGTTAAAGTAATTTTCGCTGATGAATTCCCCTACCATCAGTCCTGTGTCATGCCAACAGTAAAGCATCCTGAGACCATTCATGTGTGGGGTTGCTTCTCAGCCAAGGGAGTGGGCTCACTCACAATTTTGCCTAAGAACACAGCCATGAATAAAGAATGGTACCACCACATCCTCCGAGAGCAACTTCTCCCAACCATCTAGGGACAGTTTGGTGACAAACATGCCTTTTCCAGCATGATGGAGCATCTTGCCATAAGGCTAAAGTGATAACTAAGTGGCTCGGGGAACAATATTTTGGGTCCATGGCCAGGAAACTCCCCAGACCTTAATCCCGTTAAGAACTTGTGGTCAATCCCCAAGAGGCGGGTGGACAAGCAAAAACCCACCAATTCTGACAAACTCCAAGCATTGACTATGCAAGAATGGGCTGCCATCAGTCAGGATGTGGCCCAGAAGTTAATTGAGAGCATGCCAGGGTGGATTGCAGAGGTCTTGAAAAAGAAGGGTCAACACTGCAAATATTGACACTTTGCATCAACTATATGTAATTGTCAATAAAAGCCATTGACACTTATAAAATGCTTGTAGTTATACTTCAGTATTCCATAGTAACATCTACCAAAAATATCTAAAGACACTGAGGCAGCAGACTTTGTGGAAATTAATATCTGTGTCATTCTCAAAACTTTTGGCCACGACTGTACATTAACGTAAGTTGTTAATAATATTGTCAATGCTTTAGAACCTAAGATGAATTGTGCTGCCTTATTTGTGGATCTTTCTAAAGCGTTTGACAATCTTGATCATACTATTTTATTGAACAAGTTGACCTTGATTGGCCTGGGCTATGACGCCTAATCTTGGTTTCATTATTATATTATATTTTATTAATTATTTTTTTATTTAGGGGGCAAATCAGCTTTAATATTGCAGAAAGACTGTTGCTTTCGTCAATGTAATTGTCTGCATCATTTCCAATTCCCCATATATTTTTTGCAAATGTATACAGTGGGGCAAAAAAAGTATTTAGTCAGCCACCAATTGTGCAAGTTCTCCCACTTAAAAAGATGAGAGAGGCCTGTCATTTTCATCATAGGTACACTTCAACTATGACAGACAAAATCCAGAAAATGACATTGTAGGATTTTTAATGAATTTATTTGCAAATTATGGTGGAAAATAAGTATTTGGTCAATAACAAAAGTTTATCTCAATACTTTGTTATATACCCCTTGTTGGCAATGACAGAGGTCAAACGTTTTCTGTAAGTCTTCACAAGGTTTTCACACACTGTTGCTGGTATTTTGGCCCATTCCTCCATGCAGATCTCTTCTAGAGCAGTGATGTTTTATAATATAATAATAATATATGCCATTTAGCAGACGCTTTTATCCAAAGCGACTTACAGTCATGTGTGCATACATTCTACGTATGGGTGGTCCCGGGGATCGAACCCACTACCCTGGCGTTACAAGCGCCATGCTCTACCAACTGAGCTACAGAAGCTGTTGCTGGGCAACACAGACTTTCAACTCCCTCCAAAGATTTTCTATGGGGTTGAGATCTGGAGACTGGCTAGGCCACTCCAGGACCTTGAAATGCTTCTTAAAAAGCCACTCATTCGTTGCCCGGGCGGTATGTTTGGGATCAGTGTCATGCTGAAAGACCCAGCCACGTTTCATCTTCAATGCCCTTGCTGATGGAAGGAAGTTTTCACTCAAAATCTCACAATACATGGCCCCATTCATTCTTTCCTTTACATGGATCGGTCGTCCTGGTCTCTTTGCAGAAAAACAGCCCCAAAGCATGATGTTTCCACCCCCATGCTTCACAGTAGGTATGGTGTTCTTTGGATGCAACTCAGCATTCTTTGTCCTCCAAACACGACGAGTTGAGTTTTTACCAAAAAGTTATATTTTTGTTTCATCTGACCATATGACATTCTCCCAATCTTCTTCTGCATCATCCAAATGCTCTCTAGGAAATTTCAGACGGGCCTGGACAGCAGGGGGACACGTCTGGCACTGCAGGATTTGAGTCCCTGGCGGCGTAGTGTGTTACTGACGGTAGGCTTTGTTACTTTGGTCGCAGCTCTCTGCAGGTCATTCACTAGGTCCCCCCGTGTGGTTCTGGGATTTTTGCTCACCGTTCTTGTGATCATTTTGACCCCACGGGGTGAGATCTCGCGTGGAGCCCCAGATCGAGGGAGATTATCAGTGGTCTTGTATGTCTTCCATTTCCTAATAATTGCTCCCACAGTTGATTTCTTCAAACCAAGCTGCTTACCTATTGCAGATTCAGTCTTCCCAGCCTGGTGCAGGTCTACAATTTTGTTTCTGGTGTCCTTTGACAGCTCTTTGGTCTTGGCCATAGTGGAGTTTGGAGTGTGACTGTTTGAGGTTGTGGACAGGTGTCTTTTATACTGATAACAAGTTCAAACAGGTGCCATTAATACAGGTAACGAGTGGAGGACAGAGGAGCCTCTTAAAGAAGATGTTACATGTTATGTAACTATGTTATTTTGTAAAAAAAAGTCCGTTATAAATTCTTCTGTCCTAGTTAGAAGCAAGTTGTCATCCAATCGGCTTTGGAATAACATGTGTCACGTCTAGAGGAAACCTGGCTCCATCCCTACGGTGAAGCATGGTGGTGGCAGCATCATGCTGTGTCTTTCAGCGGCCAAATCACTGCCAAAGGTACTTTGACAAAGTACTGAGTCTGTAATATTTCAGTTATTTATTTTTTTATAAATCTGTAAAAATTTCTATAAACCTGTTTTGGCCTTTTCATTATGGGGTATTGTGTCTAGAATGATGAGCAGAAAAAACACTTTAATCAATTTCAGAGTAAGGCTGTAACGTAACAAAATGTGGAAAAGTCAAGGGGTCTGAATACTTTCCGAATGCACTATAGGCCTGTTTAATTTTGTCTGACTTGCTCTTCCAAATAAAATTGGATCGTTTTTGCTCAATTTTAAAAAAAAGAAGCTAAATGCCTGCAAGACCATAAGCAAATAGGTAAACTGGGATTTGACTAATGATTATTTTAGTGATAGAACTTATGTCATTGTGATTGATGGGTTTAAATCTGAATTTCTTGAAGTACATAAAGGTGTTCAACAGTGATTGATACTAGGACCTATTATTTTCACATATGCAGATGATACAATTACGCACGCAATTGCCCTTACTACTGACCTGGCTGTGACAAGGCTACAGTCCGATGTTGCAGTTGTGCAAAAAGCCATTACAGATTTCAAATGTGTGCTTAAATATGGGCAAAACTAAATACATGTTATTTTCACGTTCTCGTAAGATTGCCTCAGATGGATTATTTTTTTCAGTCATCGGATGGCTCTGTAATCAAACGAGTCCCTACATACGAATCCCTTGGTATTTGGATTGACCATGATTTGTCATTTAAAAAACATATGAATGAGCTTGTTAAATTTAAAGTGACCTTTTTTTTAATAGAAACAGATCTTGTCTCTCTCTAGTCAGCAAGAGGTAGATTGTGCAGTCAACCTTGCTACCTGTTCTTGACTATGGTGATACTATTTATCAAAGTGCAGCTGCCACTACTCTTAAACCACTGCATGCTGTTTTCATAGCGCCTTTTGTTTTATCCCCGGAGACAGTACTTATTACTGTATTCTTTATCGTAAGGTTGGCTGGGTCTCTTTAAAGTCTCTAGATGACATCATTATACACTTTTTGTTTACAACGCCCTGCTCCACACGCTTCCGACTTACCTATCTTCACTGTTAAGATTTAAAATGACAAGTTATCAAATCCGTTCACAGGGTTGGTTAACTCTGGAGAATCCTTTGGTATCGACAGAGTTAGGTAAGTCAGCCTTTAGTTTTCTTGCCCCACATGTTTGGAATGATCTTCAAAATACATTTAGAATAGATGTGTAAGTGTCCCTGGGGCAGTTCAGGCTGAGAACAGAAGATTTTTAGAATGAAGAATGTTTTTGTTTTTGTTGACTGTGTTTTGTGCATAATGTGTACATTGTCCTTGCAATATGTGTTGTGCTGTACTCTTTTCGCTTTATATTGTATTTGATTTTTTTTCAGTGGCGGTACATGGGTCAAATCACTGAATTAAAAAAAAAGATATATGTTACAACCTATGTGTTGTGCTAATTCCATTGTTCTCTGTATAACCTGTTAGTTCATATGCCTTGCCACTGTGATATATAGGCCTAATGCCAAGACAAAAGAAGACACAATGCAGAAGCAATTCATCACAAAACAGGATAACAACATCTGTCCGGTGAAGTCCACAAAGCATATTCAATATTATTGCATGTAACAAACAGTTACATGACCTTCAACGAGTTAATGTTTCCAACATTTTCTGCCTACTAAACAATGAGATTTACAATCACGGAGAGTTACCGCAAGGAAAACAGGAGTTGCCTCCACTATTCCAGCACTATTTTGTCTTCAACATTTCAACATCATCAAATCACATTTACTTGGTCTAATACAGTGAAAACTAGGATCCCAAAAATGATTTAGTCCAATCAACTTAAGCTAAATATGATGTGGCTGTCCATAGTACTGATTTCTCAGTTTGTGTGTGTGTGTGTGTGTGTGTGTGTGTGTGTGTGTGTGTGTGTGTGTGTGTGTGTGTGTGTGTGTGTGTGTGTGTGTGTGTGTGTGTGTGTGTGTGTGTGTGTGTGTGTGTGTGTGTGTGTGTGTGTGTGTGTGTGTGTGTGTGTGTGTGTGTGTGTGTGTGTGTGTTTGTATTCTAGAACAAAAAAAACATGTTGACTCACCCTACTTGTAGAGAAACGTTTTTGTTGTCCTAGGCTACCTGGCTAAAATGCTTGCTTTCTAGCCTAACTTCCTTTCATGGGCAACAAAAAGCCAGGCCAGCTAGTTAACATTAGACTACTACATCTAGCTTCATATTGAAATGGCATCCTCTCAGGCCAGGGGCACAATGTATGACTGAATCAGAATTGCCATTATAATCATTAACCAGTACGGAGAATTAAGTTAAAATCCCTATATCCATCCATGGCTAATTTAGGAAAGGGAAGCTAGCTAGCCACCGGAGAACGACACAAAGCGATGCAACAGTTCTAGTTTTTGCTGCTGTAAATTATATTTAGCTTTTGATGTGATGTGATCTGATTGGTGTGAAGCCAAATCCAAACGGGCTTCCTCTGACACTTTTTTCAGTGCGCCAGCACCATTTACAGTTGAGCTCACTCAGTTTAGTGCAACGCTGATTGGGTAATGTTATAAACAAATTATCAAGTGAGGCCAAATGCTTGCTGAAATCCCTTGTATTCAATGCTATGGGTGCCAACAATGTTATACTCTTTTTGACCAGACAACATCAGATAGATGGGCTACACGCACTGAGACAGAGGGACGCTGGTTCCCTTGCCTGGATGCTTTCTCTGTTGAGATACATTCAGCCTCTTTCAAATTGAAGGAAAATTATGAAACACAGAGAGACAAAATATATTATTTAGATTTTTTTCTTGGTGAATATTTTTTGCCATCCATGAATACACACCACTGGATATTTTATATATTTTATGACATTGTATATGCAGAGCTCCCTCATAAAAGAGACACTGGTCTCTGGTAAATAAACACCATTCTCCTCCCTTTTGGTTGTGGTCTGTAACAGTTTGTTGCACATTTCTTAAACATTGAACTACTAATGTAGCAATCTAAGAAAACAATTTGCAGCCCTCTCTGTCTCCATTTGTGGACACAGTCCAGATGCCAACGCAGGGGGAATTGATTCTGTGCGACTGTAATCCACACAGATTGGAACTGACAATGATTGTAACTGAGTGCGAATGTGCCTCCAACCCACTATCCGCATTCTGGAAGATGTGATAATGACTGTACACATCGCAACTTGACAGTTGATAATATCTTTCCATGAAAATGTATATGTCAGAAAGACTGAAACACTCAGGGTACATTCTAAAGCTTGGATTTGACCGCTATGCAGTTGAATCTCTCCAAAGGCCAACATTTTATACAAATGTGTCTAAACAGATGAGATTTCTATCAAACGGTCAAACATGGAAGCTGATACTCTCTCTTACCACTTGCTAGAGTCTAATGTGAAGTTTCAGGGACCGAACATGTTGTCTGTGAATTTCGGTTACAAATTAATCAGCAGAAGAAAAAAAAGTGCAATGGAAAAAATAGAACATCCTGAATGATGTCCCAGACTCCGAGTCGACAACCACCCCAAAAAATATAAATTATCGGCTAACAAAGACAAACCAGTTATCGGAAGAAATGAACAATCTAATTGCCTTCCTTGAGTATCCAATATGCTGCATTTTACCCAGGGATCCCAGATTAAAGGCATAAACTGATTTGATTATGGATGAGAAGATATCAATCCTTGCCATGTGCAAATCACCTCCGTATTGTCACTTGGCTCTATGGGATAGCTTATAATAGATGCCAATGGCTCCTCTCTATCGTAGCCCCATACTCAGACAGTGCTTGAAAAAGACGCTGGAGTTACAGCATGACGCAGGCTAGAAGGCCTCAAAGATGGAGAGTTTTAGAGTGCAGGGGGCAACTGTCCTCAGGGATTCACTCCTAGAAATAGTCACACCATTGACTGAGTGAACCTAGAGATTAGCCTGAAGTATGCCATGTCATAATCACATTACTGTCAGGAACAGCATATTAAAGATTATTCAGGTAAAAGTGACGTAATTATACAAACACCAGTATCTTATTTCAAAATAATTCCAAGTTGTCCAATTCCTTCATTCCTGTCCCTGTCTTTCATCCCGTGCTGTAAGTCATTGCATCACTGATGCCTCTCCATCCCAGGCATCTTTCACCAGTGCACGCAAAGGGTAGCTTGTGGGGAAATAGCTGTGGGGTTAAGGCACCACATGCTTCAAACACTTGTCCATTGTCAACACTGAAGACGGCACTACAGCAATATGACAGGATTAGGGATAAGGCACAAGAAGTTGTAAGACTGATGTAGTGTTATGTAGCGCCATAACACGTAGGCTTAGAGCAGAGCAGAGGGAAAGAGCTTGGGAGGGGTAGTGGGGGGATCAATCCAGCAACAGGAAGGAAAATATTTCAAAATATTTAATGACCAACTGAAGCCTCAATGAAGAGGCTGCCCAGACATCACAGCTCCTGTGTTGAAATGGAATCTGACATCCTGATATGCGTGTAATTCTAGAAAAAACATACAGTCCAACAACTAAACAGGAAAAAATCCTCCTCTCTACAAAAACACCATCCCTCTGTCTGTTTCAAGGCAGGGAAGCAGAGTATATCCTTTACAGCAAACTATAATAAGTGTAGCCAACCCTTGAAGGGCATCTTTAATAATTTCAAATTTTCACATGGAGTAAGCATATTTTTCATGGTCCACTGACCTCTTGGTTTAGCATGCCTCCTTGCACAAAGCTACCTCAGATGACATGAAAGAAGCAGACTGATGGTTGGTAACTGTAATGTGGAGCGTGAATCAACACAACCCTTCCCCTCTTCATATCCTAACTGACCACAGAGACATACGCATACTTTGGTTCGAATACCTGAGCTGACAAGGTGAAAAATCTGTTGATGTGCCCTTGAGCACAGCACTTAACACTGATTTACTCCAGGGGCACCGTACTACTACTATGGCTGACCCTGTAAAGCAACACATTTCCCTGCACTTATCCGAAGTACCTGACAATACAACATCTATTGGTATGTTTTTATTTTTTTATTTAGGTGGAGCAGAAAAATCCTAAAAGAGCAACGTAGTCCAACCATTGCAGTTAAATGCAATCAACATGACATGATTTCCTTCTACAAATGTTACCTCATTTGAATATCTTCCTCAAGTCAAAAAGAGAAGCAAACCTTAAAGGGGAAATCTGCAGTTGCTACATCCTTGTTCGGACTTATAAATGCATGATATGTACCCATTGATTCTGGAAGAAAATATGTTATAAATGCTTCATGAGCTTCGTTCAACTGTCGTACCCCATCAGAACCCCAAAATATAAGCTTGTTTTTCTCCAATGTGTGTAAACCTAGTAAATGTATAAAAAAATATATAATAAAAATGGGAAAAAAACACCATATCGCTTCAAAATATGGTTAAAACTATCATTTTGATATCATGGATGGTCAATCCTTGCATCCATAGCTCTGTCGATTCATTTGAGAGGGATTACATTTCTCCAGTCGTATCCCTCATCATTTTACAGAAACAGGGGCAGGGACTTTGCATTGTTATTTTTCCAACTGCGGATTGCCTCTTTAATTGTACGGACTGAGAGAGTCAAGCTGAAGAGCTGGGCAAAATACTGTACTCAGCAGAGGTCACAGGCATGTCCCCTATATCGATAATGTCAACATGATGAGCACAGTGGGCAGCAACAATTGCAGTCCACTCAAGTCAGGGTGATTAGGTGACCACACTTGGCAGGGGGCTGAAGAATTCACAGATAAGTCATTCCACTCATTCTGTTTTCCCTAGTGTCAGACTGAACTAACACTGCTAATGAAGCAGACTGATGTTAAAGGCAATACTGTCATTTGGAGTGTTTTCACTGACTCCAGGCTCAAAGTGCTTTAACAACCTGCCTCCAAATAGGAAACGGTAATAAGACAGGCTGTGTTTACTATGTCATGTTTCAAGTTACATCTAGCTCATTTGTCAATTCGAGCAAAAGTTTGACCTATTTCATACATATGATTTCAGTTTTACAGTTATAGAGCTGCATGCCTATCCCACACACTCCATTCATTACAGACTAATATCTGTAAACAGAGCACTTTCGATTAATTAGGAGTCTAATCCTCAATATGGTCAAAAGTGTGTACTTACCAAATGCATAAACTAGATATATATTCCCCACTATTATGGCTATAAGTCTTGAGAGATACTTTATGTTCAACATTTTCTTTACACTAACTTAACTCATTTACAATCACAGATAACTCAGGTAGAAACTACTTACCTCAGCTCTTGACACACTTCTCTTGCTATACTATTCCAAGAAATCTGACAATGGCCATCCAATGCACAATTCATCTAAGATGCTTCTAGTTCCTTCCACAGGAGCTATTGTATAAATGTGCATAATGTAAATATTGCGAATGTCATGGCCTTCTTTAACTTTTCAGAAGTTCATGACCAAAAATAATATATATTTATGATATAATATAAGAGAGCGTTGTTTGGTTAAGCAGTGTTGATCTCATGTGATTGCAGAGTTTGAAAAACAAATGGCTTGATGCAAATAATCATGATATTCAGCCAGGTAAGCATAGGCTACTTTGTATTGTAGTTAACATTTATTTGAGAAGGTTTTTGATAAAGCTTTTCCATCTCTACCAGAAGAAGGTTATCATTAGCATATTTGATAAAGGATAAACAAAGTGTAAACATAATGACACACCGCACACATACACACAGACAGGGACATTCCTGGGCCGTTTCAGAAAGTTGCATGAAAATATGAATAACTACTGTATTTGTTAACGTCTTATGATTCACTTGGTTCAAATTAATGCATTTTCTAATAAGTTCAATATATTTGGTTGATTTCCTACTAAGTTTAATACATTTTGAATATTGTTGAATCCCCCCTCCCATTAGCTGTTGTGAAAGCAGCAGCTAATCTTCCTGGGGTCCACACAAAACATGAAACATGACATAATATGTTAATAAACAAGAACAGCTCATGGACAGAACTACATACATTTCAAAACGGCACACATAGCCTACATATTAATACATACACACAAATCTAGGTCAAATAGGGCATCGTGCCATGAGGTGTTGCTTTCTCTAGTTATTTTTTCCAGGTTTGCTGTTCAGTTGATCTTGCATGTTATGCATGTCATTTTGGCATTAATAAGTGTCACTTATCAGTTTGCAAACAATGTCAAAAATGTGTTTTATCATTGAGTTATTAAAGCCACATAAAAACAAATATGGAGCGTAGGGGTTGTTCATGTTCTGTCACTCATGGGGACACTACGTCACCGCAAAATGTAAGGGTAGAGCTCGAAAATTCAAGGTCCTTGGGTGCTTCCATGTACTTACATTAGATCCAAGAAAGGTTAAGGTCGTTGGGCACAGATAAAATAACGTAAAATGACATTATATCTGCAGTAGCTTTGATTGCCCCAATTGGTCCACAGACGATGCAATCGCCATCGCACTGCACACTGCCCTATCCCATCTGGACAAGATGAATACCTATGTAAGAATGCTGTTCATTGACTATAGATCAGCATTCAACACCATAATAGCTTATCATTAAGTTTGAGGCTTGAGGCCCCCCGTCCTGTGCAACTGGGTCCTGGACTTCCTGACGGGCCAGGTGGTGAAGGTAGGAAAAACACCCCCACTTTGCTGATACTCAACACTGGGGCTCCACAAGGATGCATGCTCAGCCCACTCCTGTACTCCCTGTTCACCCATGACTGCGTGGCTACGCACACATCCAACTCAATCATCAAGTTTGCAGATGACACAACAGTAGCAAGGCCTGATTACCAACAATGACAAGACAGCCTATAGGGAGGAGGTGAGGGCCCTGGGAGTGTGGTGCCAGGAAAATAACCTCTCACCCAACGTTAACAAAACAAAGGAGCTGATCGTGGACTTCAAGAAACAGCAGAGGGAGAACCCCCCTATCCACATCAACAGGACAGCAGCGGAGAAGGTGGAAAGCTTCAAGTTACTCTGCATGCACATCACTGACAAACTGAAATTGTACACCCACACAGAGAGTGTGGTGAAGAAGGCACAACAGCATCTTGTTGGGCTGTATCACTGCCTGGTATGGCAATTGCACCGCCCGCAACCGCAGGGCTCTCCAGAGTGTGGTGCCTTTCTGCCCAACGCATCACCGGGGCAAACTACCTGCCCTCCAGGACACCTACAGCACGCGATGTCACAGGAATGCCAAAAAGATCAACAAGGACAATAACCACCCGAGCGACTGCCTGTTCACCCCGTTATCATCCAGAAGGCGAGGTCAGTACAGGTGCATCAAAGCTGGAACCGAGAGACTGAAAAACAGCTTCTATCTCAAGGCCACCTATTCTATTGTATCTTAGTTTATGCCTCTCTGACATTGCTCACACAAATTTTTATATATTCTTAATTCCATTCCTTTATTTTAGAATTGTGTGTATTCTTGTGAAATTGTTAGATATTACTGCACTGTTAGAGCTAGAAACACAAGCATTTCGCTACACCTCCAATAACATCTGCTAAACACGAGTATGTGACAAATACAAGGTGATTTGGGATTGGATTGATCATGTCAACATCATACTTTCAAAATCTTAGCTAGCTGTCATCATCATGAATCAAGTAGACAATCTACTGGCAAATCCTTTTTAATCCTTATCATATAAAGATAAATAATGAAGATAAATTATAGATAAAACATATCGGTGCTCTTCGGCCATTCAACATAAACATTACACAACAAGTTGGAAATCACAATTTCAACAATGTGTGATTTGGAAGGATCAGTGGCTAACTGCAAGCATTGCAAAGCAATCACTAGCCTGCTATTCAGTGGTGTGGCTGTGTGGTCCCAGGGTCTCTTTTCCATGCTTAAAATTATAAACATTCAACATTGGCCATGCTGTCAATACAGCATGATTTCTGCCTCACTCAAAACAACTGTTAACTCAGAACTAGGAAATTTGACTTCAGTAAGTTCAAAACAACTGGAAACTCTGAAAAAATGGGCTCCGACTGGGAAAATATGTTTTGATTGGTTATTTAACTCAGAATTGTAAGTTGGGAACTCGGCCCTCTTTCTAGAGCTACAACCTGAAGATCACTGATGTCATCATGATTCAACTGTCACGCCTTGGTCATAGTATTTTGTGTTTTCGTTAATTATTTGGTCAGGCCAGGGTGTGACATGGGTTTAAAATGTTGTGTTTCGTATTGGGGTTTTGTAGGCATTGGGATTGCGGCTGAGTAGGGGTGTAGCATAGGTTTGGCTGACTGAGGCGGTTCTCAATCAGAGTCAGGTGATTCTCGTTGTCTCTGATTGGGAACCATATTTAGGTAGCCGGGGTTTCACTGTGTATTTCGTGGGTGATTGTTCCTGTCTCTGTGTTAGTGTTCACCAGATAGGCTGTAATAGGTTTCGCATTTCGTTTGTTATTTTGTATTTAGTTATTTCATGTATCGTCATTTGTTTCATTAAAGAACATGAGTAACCACCACGCCGCATTTTGGTCCGACTCTCCTTCAACAAACGAACGCCGCTACATCAACCTTGTTTTTTCCAGAGTTCCCAGTTTTCTTGAAAGCACCATAAATCCATAGAATGCCAGACTTTGATGACGTTTGATGACAAAATGTGTACAATACTGCCACGCCACTTTGGGCGGCAGGGTAGCCTAGTGGTTAGAGTGTTGGACTAGTAACTAGTAACCGAAAGGTTGCAAGTTCAAATCCCCAAGCTGACAAGGTAAAAATCTGTCGTTCTGCCCCTGAACAGGCAGTTAACCCGCTGTTCCTAGGCTATCATTGAAAATAAGAATTTGTTCTTAACTGACATGCCTAGTTAAATAAAGGTTACATTTTTTTTTAAGTGAGCACTGCCCATAAATGTCTTGTATGCTACTGGATAAATTATGTAATATGCCAGGGAGATATGTATACTGTAGCTAAGAAAGTAATACTAAGTGTATGTTGTGTAGTAAGCTGTTAGTAGCTCATGTGCATCACCCAAATAATTTGGTGTATTTTCCCCTCTTAATTACACCTACTGTTCTGACTTGGTGGTGCACATATAGCCTATAACCTGTTTTAGAGATATGTAATCATCAAATATTGTAAGAGCTTTAATTGTCTGCTTATATGCTCACTTTATTTATCCTACGGTTCTGACTTGGTGTACAGAGAGAACACTGTAAGAACGGCCAATGTTCTGAAATCTGTCA
Source organism: Oncorhynchus gorbuscha (assembly GCF_021184085.1). Lineage (NCBI taxonomy): Eukaryota > Metazoa > Chordata > Actinopteri > Salmoniformes > Salmonidae > Oncorhynchus > Oncorhynchus gorbuscha. Next base: position 30,813,297 of record NC_060187.1, read on the forward strand.
CTGCACATTTCAAAATTGCTGGACAAATAGTGCTGAACAAATTTTGACTACATCCGTCCTAGCTCGGATTGCCTGTAATGCGCTTGACATCCCCTTATGCCATAATTTGTACATCCTAATTGTTAGAAGAAACCACATTTGTTTAAGCAAGTCAGCCATATCAGCTATGTTTTTTTAAAGGAAGCTGAATTTACTGTTTCGTTGCCAGACAAGGCTCTGCTGATAGCCAGGTGTAGAAGTGGTAAGGTGTTGGGACTGCTGTTAGGCCTCTGCTGTTGGAACAGCTTTATGTAGGCCCTAACAGTTTGTGGGTATCGTTTGTCACTGTTTGTGGGTATCGTTTGTCATTGAGCATTTAATGTATTGTTTAGTGTTGTGTTTTGTTATGCTTTGTTGGCATGCACCCCCCCCCCATTTATTTTGTCCTACCAAGATGTACATGCTAAAATCGCCACTAGTTAAGACATACTTTTAAGAATTCTTTTAAGAATACAAAAGAAGCCTTCCACCCTTGATGGGCTATCAGCAGGACAATAGACTCTTGCCGAGTTTAGGTTGTTTTCATGGGTGTTTGCGAGGCATTTCACTTCTCCCATACTTTTGCATAGCTCACCAAATGCACTGTTTTCCTGGATCCATAACAAATTACTATGGGAATAAATATCACTGAATAACAGAAATATTGGAATAAAGTAGGCTAATGAAGGCAACAAATTTTTGCTTACTGAAACTCCCAAAGTCATCCAATTGTTATAGTAGGATTTGAAGCAATAGCCTAGCCACGTGTGGTCAACTATTTCAGCACCGTTTTGTGCTGCTCTGAGACAAGCATGGGGACTGGTCTTGATAAATCAAGGATATTTTATTTTTCATTTGGGTATTGGTTAGCCTACAATTAGGGTGTTGAAATGTTATGATTATTTTGCTCTTCACTCGCAGTCACTTGGTAGCCTAGGCCTACTCCCGACCGGTCACGTTGTACAGCGCCATATTTTCTTAAAACAGCCAAATGCATTCCTGAATTCAATTGCTTTTGGCAGACATGCTGAGGGTTCTTCATTGTTTAAATATTCAAGGCTCTCCTTTGTTATTTCATTTTATAACTAAAATGCTTGAATGTATTTCAGGACAAATTAATGAATGATTGATTGATATACTGTATATTGAAGTAGGCCTCTATGCAAATAAGTACCTTTCGCTAAAACAGGTACAGTAAACATGACTCTTTGGTCTACAGCTCCTTGTGATTTCAACAACTTAACTTCTCAAATATACCCTCTGGTGGTCAAACTAGCATTAACCAGCATTAATGGCTGATACTTAAATAACGTGCCATAGAATTCTGCGGCACCCCGCAAGCTGTGCTGCATTATGACACAACTTTTAAACGAAAACCCACTGTAGGCAGCTGGTCAGTTTCAATTTTGAGGACGCTTACAATATATCCTACCATTTCTACCGATCTGCTTGCCAGGTATGATTATTTTTTTGTGCATTTTTGTGGAACAGTTTCATTTCAAATATAACATTTTCATTTCTCAAAATCACTGTCACGTGGTTAATCATAGAAATCTGAACAAAAAATTATAACAATCCGAAAGTTACATTTAAACTAAGGGGAAAGCAACAGCCTCTGCCATATGGACAGATTGATACACACTGTGATCTATTATCGGCTAAAGAAAGCGCATGGAACTCAAGAGATAACCTTTAGGCCAATTCAGCAGTAGACCTATAACTTTCATCGTCGACTTAGTAAAATACATAGGCCTAAAGCCGACAAATGAAAACAGAAGAAAATATCCTGATGAAAATTCTGGCTGTTTCAAATGATATGAATCTCTCTACTTTGCCTCTCTGCCCAGAGGTTCCCGCACCAGTGAGCTTGGGACAGACAGCTGTTCTTTATTTCCACTGGATATATGGGATCATCAGATCATGATAGGTTTCTCTTTCACACTGAGGCTTAGTGATTATCGAGGCCGGGATAGTTTTGAAAATATTTTTCAAATACTGTGATGAGCTATTATTATTCACCTCACTATTATTATTCACCTCGAAACTATTATTATGTTGCCTCACTGTGTGAGGTGAAGAAAAAATGCCTGTGGTGAGCTAAGACATTCCCAAATGGGCACTTTTCTACATACTGTACGCACGCAGCAGGCCAGGTAGGCTTACTTCTATGCGTGCTCAAGCGAGCGAGCGAGCTCTGTACATTCGTAGAGAGAAACCAAACACATGGTCATTGCTCACATGGAGCACTACAAACAAAAGATAATGAAAACATTTACAAAACTTGTCGATTATGGTTATAAAACAAACCAATACTTGTTTCTCAAAAGTCTAGCAGGTTGTGAACTCTGCACACAACTTTTTCATTCTAATAATGAGAAAGGTAGGCTAAATTACTGTAATTGATACATGTATGAACAGAAATTAATATAACCAAAGTAACGGTACATTTACTGGAGACATATGTAATAGATAATTGATAAACAATATTTTACAATCAAAGGGCAAACAATTCACACCATGAATTGCATGCTGTGCAGGAATTTGAGGGAGACAGATGAGCGCATTCTGGAGAGCTGAGTGCATTGTTCTGGAGAGATGTTCCATACCTCCGCCACACACGCTCTCCCCTTCTTGTTGCACATTATCTTCAAGACACATTATCTTCACACATACGCTACATATACAAAAGTATGTGGACACCCCTTCAAATTATTGGATTCGGCTATTGTAGCCACAGCCATGGTTGACAGGTGTATGACATTGAGTACACGGCCATGCAATCTCCATAGGTAAACAGAGCTCAGTGACTTTAAATGTGGCGCGTTCATAGGATGCCACCTTTCAAACAAATCAAATCAAAGTTTACTTGTCACGTGCGCCGAATACAACAAGTAGACCTTACAGTGAAATGCTTATTTTCTTTACTTATCTTAAACAATAGATAAGTAAAGAAATACAAAACAAAAAGAAAACAGTAAAATGACAGTGAAAATAACAGGCTATATACAGGTGGTACCGGTACTGAGTCAATGTGAGGGGGCACCGGTTAGTCGGGTTAATTGAGGTAATATGTACATGTAGGTATAGTTAAAGTGACTATGCATAGATGATAGATAGAGAGTAGCAGCAGCGTAAAAGTAATTCCATATGTATTATTTCATAGTTTTGATGTATTCACTATTATTCTACAATGTAGAAAATAGAAAATAAATCAAGAAAAACTCTGGAATGAGTAGGTGTGTCCAAACGTTTGACTGGTATTGTATATGGTTGAATCATCAGCATAGATCGGCATGCCCTGCGGTACACCACACCCTAATTGTTTGACACTGGAGAAGCTTCCACTAAAGCTTCCATTAAAGAATACTCTGAATTGTATTAGATTGATTGCTTTGAATCCATGATATTGCAGAGTTTGAAAAGCCTTACAAATTATGGTCAATAATAAGAATTGAAAATAAGAATTTGTTCTTATTAACTGACTTGCCTAGCAAAATAAAGGTCAAATAAATAAAAAATATACATTTATTTCAAACAATCATTAGTCAATTGTGTTAGTGCAGTACCCATTGAGTGCCCTTTTCTATAAGTATGCTGAAAGTCTTGTCAATTTCTTTACAGATAAATCTTATTGTATTTGGTCAAACACAATAGGCGTGACCATAGAGTCAGCTACCATCCTCAGTAGCTTTCCATCTAAGTTGTCAATGCCAGCAGGTTTGTCATTGTTGATCGATAACAATCACTTTTCTACCTTTCCCACACTAACATCACAAAAATCAAACTTATTGTTTTTTTATGTATGAATACGATGTCTCACTGTTCGTTGTTGGCATTTCCTGTCTAAGTTTGCCCACTTTGCCAATGAAGTAATCATTAAAATAATTGTTGACATCAAATTGTTTTGTGATGAATAAGCCATCTGATTCGATGAAAGTTTCAGTTGTCTTTCTGCCCATAATTTCATTTCAATGACTCCAAAGTGTTTTTCCATCATTCTTTATATTACTGATCTTGGCTTCATAATACAGTTTCTTCTACTTTTGGTTGAGTTTAGTCACACAATTTCTCAATTTGCAGTAAGTCAGCCAGTCAGATGTGTAGCAGACTTATTAGCCACTCCTTTTTCACCCCATCTATTTCAACCATACAGTTTTTCAATTCCTTCATCAATCCATGGAGCCTTAAAAGTTGTAACAGTCAGTTTCTTAACAGGTGCATGTTTATCAGTAATTACAAGAATAAATGTCATAAATTCATCAAGTGCAGCATCTGGATGCTCTTAATTAGTCACATTAATCAGAGACCAACAAACATTTTTAACATCATTCACATAAGACTCACAGCTAAATATTTTGTATGATCTCCTATGCATTATTTTAGGCCCAGCTTTTGGAACCTTGGCTCTCCTAGATCTACCCACTGTATAATTTGCTGCCTCTTTTCTCTGTATATATCAATGATGTCGCTCTTGCTGCTGGTGATTCTCTGATCCACCTCTACGCAGACGACACCATTCTGTATACATCTGGCCCTTTTTTGGACACTGTGCTAACAAACCTCCAAACGAGCTTCAACGCCATACAACACTCCTTCCGTGGCCTCCAACTGCTCTTAAATGCTAGTAAAACGAAGTGCATGTTCTTCAACCGATTGCTGCCAGCACCCTCCTGCCCGACTAGCATCACTACTCTGGACGGTTCTGACCTAGAATATGTGGACAACTACAAATACACTGCTCAAAAAAATAAAGGGAACACTAAAATAACACATCCTAGATCTGAATGAATTAAATATTCTTATTAAAGACTTTTTCTTTACATAGTTGAATGTGCTGACAACAAAATCACACAAAAATTATCGATGGAAATCAAACTTATCAACCCATGGAGGTCTTGATTTGGAGTCACACTCAAAATGAAAGTGGAAAACCACACTACAGGCTGATCCAACTTTGATGTAATGTCCTTAAAACAAGTCAAAATGAGGCTCAGTAGTGTGTGTGGCCTCCACGTGTCTGTATGACCTCCCTACAACACCTGGGCATGCTCCTGATGAGGTGGCGGATGGTCTCCAGAGGGATCTCCTTCCAGACCTGGACTAAAGCATCCGCCAACTCCTGGACAGTCTGTGGTGCAACGTGGCGTTGGTGGATGGAGCGAGACATGATGTCCCAGATGTGCTCATTTGGATTCATCAAATGAGCTGTAAGCACAACCCCCACCTGTGGACGTCGGGTCCTCATACCACCCTCATGGAGTCTGTTTCTGACCATTTGAGCAGACACATGCACATTTGTGGCCTGCTGGAGGTCATTTTGCAGGGCTCTGGCAGTTCTCCTACTGCTCATCTTTGCACAAAGGCGGAGGTAGTGGTCCTGCTGCTGGGTTGTTGCCCTCCTACGGCCTCCTCCACGTCTCCTGATGTACTGGCCTGTCTCCTGGTAGCGCCTCCATGCTCTGGACACTACGCTGACAGACACAGCAAACCTTCTTGCCACAGCTCGCATTGATGTGCCATTCTGGTTGAGCTGCACTATCTGAGCCACCTGTGTGGGTTGTAGACTCCGTCTCATGCTACCACTAAAGTGAAAGCACCACCAGCATTCAAAAGTGACCAAAACATCAGCCAGGAAGCATAGGAACTGAGAAGTGGTCTTTGGTCACCACCTGCAGAACCACTCTTTTATTGGGGGTGTCTTGCTAATTGCCTATAATTTCCACCTATTGTCTATTCCATTGGCACAATAGCATGTGCAATTTATTGTCAATCAGTGTTGCTTCCTAAGTGGACAGTTTGATTTCACATAAGTGTGATTGACTTGGAGTTACATTGTGTTGTTTAAGTGTTCCCTTTATTTTTTTGAGCAGTGTACCTAGGTGTCTGGTTGGACTGTAAACTCTCCTTCCAGACTCACATTAAGCATCTCCAATCCAAAATTACATCTAGAATCGGCTTCCTATTTTGCAACAAAGCCTCCTTCACTTATGCTGCCAAACATACCCTCGCAAAACTGACTATCCTACCAATCCTTGACTTTGGCGATGCCATTTACAAAATTGCCCCCAACACTCTACTCAGCAAACTGGATGTAGTCTATCACAGTGCCGTCCATTTTGTCACCAAAGCCCCATATATTACCCACCACTGTGACCTATATGCTCTCGTTGGCTGGCCCTCAAAAGCACATTCGTTGCCAAACCCACTGGCTCCAGGTTATCTATAAGTCTTTGCTAGGTAAAGCCCCGCCTTCTCACTTGTCACCATAGCAACACCCACCCATAGCATGCGCTCCAGCAGGTATATTTCACTGGTCATCCCAAAATCCAACACTTCCTTTGGCAGCCTTTCCTTCCAGTTCTCTGCTGCCAATGACAGGAACAAAGTTCAAAAATCACTGAAGCTGGAGTCTAATATCTCCCTCTCTAACTTTAAGCATCAGCTGTCAAAGCAGCCTACCGATCACTCTGTAAAACTGTAAATAGCACTACCAACTACTTCATCCCCATATTATTACTTACCCTCTTGCTCTTTTGCACCCCAGTATCTCTACTTGCACATCATCATCTGCACATCTATCACTCCAGTATTAATGCTAAATTATAATTAATTCACCTCTATGGCCTATTTATTGCCTACCTCCCTACTCTTCTACATTTGCACACACTGTACATAGATTTTTCAACAAAGAAAATGGTGTTATTGACTGTACTTTTGTTTATGTGTAACTCTGTGTTGTTGTTTTTGTCGCACTGCCTTGCTTTATCTTGGCCAGGTCGCAGTTGTAAATGAGAACTTGTTTTTAACTGGCCTACCTGCTTAAATAAAGGTGAACTAAAAAATAAATAAAATAAAATAATAATTGTGATCACTGCATCCAATAGATAAGGATACAGCATTAGAACAAAGTTCTACAAACCAGATTACAGCTCTTGAGCGGACAGCTTGATGAAAACCAGTCAATATTCAGGTCACCAAGAAACTAGACCTCCTGCATTTCACACATATTATTTAGATACTGACTGTTAGCACTTGGTGGCCTATAGAAACACCCCAAAATAATAGGCTTTAGATGAGGCAGGTGAACCCTTAACCGCAACACTTCAATAACAAGTCACATGAGATCTTCTCGAAGCATTAGAGATATGGCTCTGAGTATATATGCTGTAGTAACAACTCCCCCATACATATTTTGTGTCTTCTGTAGATGTTATATCCTTCTATTGCTACTGGTGTATCATCAAAGGAATTACATAAGTGAGTCACAGAAATGGCTAATACTGTATATGAATGTTATCTGATGTTAGCAAGTTATTAATTTCATGAAACCTATTTCTAAGGCCCCATACATTATGTCTCAGAGATAGACATAATATGTCAAATCACAAGTAAAGCAAGAGAAAAAAAAACATTCAGCAGTCCAGAAATCGGTGTGTGTGTAGTAAGTGTGTGTGTGTGTGCTGTGTGGTTGAAGCTACGAACCCATAGGCTTGGCTCTCTCATCCCTTCCAGGCTGGCACCAGCTCAGGATTTTGTCACACCAAAAAACTACAATAGAACAAATTAGTAACCACCTTGTAAAGTCATTCGCTGTGCTTTATTGAGAGAATTGACTATGGATTGATTATGGTATGATTAAAGAAATTGTTCATCAAACATGTCCAAGCAGGAGTGCAGGATTCAAGTATTTTGATGTGCAACATAAACTAGTGATTGAATTTTGGGTTGACAATAAGGGTACTGTTGCTATATTATTCTGTCAAAATAGGACTCACACATTTGGTCAATAGAGAACCTTTTGCCTACTGTACATATTCATTTGGGGCTATTTCAAAACCTGAGGAAGTGGAAAATCAAAACACACCAGCTAGATTGACTGAGACTTGTAAAAGTGTGCTTTAAACAACGTATGTTTGTTAATTGCTAGGCATACAAATACGATTATTTCTTGATACATTTGAATGAAGGTCAGGTTGTGGTCACAACCGGAAAAGATTGTGAATAACTCTTGGTGGAATGCGTTGCTCTTCACTGCTGAGAGAGTGTTATGCACAATATCTTTTGCCAACTGCAGCCCCCCAAACGATTTGTTCTCGAGTTTGAGTTTGATGAGCAGAGGCTGTGTATGTTTTGGTTCAACAAAGCTGTGCAGAGGCTGTGTATGTTTTGCTTCAACAAACCTGTGCAGAGGCTGTGTATGTTTTGGTTCAACAAAGCTGTGTCCATCATTCAATAAGCAATTAACTGCATTCATTCTTGCACCACACAGTATGTTCTATTTTGCCCTGTGCACATGATATACACAGTTGTTGGTCAGAGCACATCTCTGGAGCCGGTGAGTGGGAGGAGAGTGTATTAATCCTGCTTTAGAATGAATTGTGGCCAGCAGGTCAAACGAACGATGAAAATGAACGAGTCAGTCAGTAAAAAGAGTTGTTCAAAAAGAATGAATCGTTTTGCAACTAGCACATCACTACACATCACTCCCAGAGACACAAACAAAAACTCTTAGATAAATGTAGCAGCCTATACATCTAAACATTAGCGAATTGCATGCTGTATTGCATGGAAATTTGAAAATGTTTATCTGATTAAATGTAGGCTACAACAGCAGCTGCATGGTCTGGCCTAGAAAGAGACCTGTCCTCCTGGCCAGGGTAAACAAAGCAGTAACGTTGTGTATTTCTAGCCCATTTGTTTGTGTATGTTATGCAGGTGAATGAGGACCCAAAAGCGACTTGGCGAAAACAGAGTCTTTAATCCAGTAAAGTAAATCTACAATCATAAGGCATAATTCCACTCGTAATGACGAGAACAGACTGGAGACTCGATCAAGAACTGCAGGTTGCCTCGGGAAGGCACTTGAACGTAGCAGACTCAGACACCTGCTCACTACGCAGCATCTGAGGGAAACACGACACGACAGGGCGATACACAGACACAGCACGGTGAACAATAGACAAGGATCCGACAGGGCAGAAACGGAAAACAAGGGGAGAAATAGGGACTCTAATCAGGGAAAAAGATAGGGAACAGGTGTGGGAAGACTAAATGATTGATTAGGGGAATAGGAACAGCTGGGAGCAGGAACGGAACGATAGAGAGAAGAGAGAGAGGAAGAGAGAGAAAAAAGGGGAACGAACCTAAAAAGACCAGCAGGGGGAAAACGAACAGAGGGAAAAGCAAAATGACAAGACAATCTAAGACAAAACATGACAGTACCCCCACTCACCGAGCGCCTCCTGGCGCACTCGAGGAGGAATCCTGGCGGCAACGGAGGAAATCATCAATAAGTGAACGGTCCAGCACGTCCCGATACGGAACCCAACTCCTCTCCTCAGGACCGTAACCCTCCCAATCCACTAAGTATTGGTGACCCCGTCCCCGAGAACGCATGTCCATGATCCTACGTACCTTGTAAATAGGTGCGCTCTCGACAAGGACGGGAGGGGGAGGGAAGACGAACGGGGTGCGAAGAAAGGGCTTGACACAGGAGACATGGAAGACAGGATGGACGCAACGAAGATGTCGCGGAAGAAGCAGTCGCACAGCGACAGGATTGACGACCTGGGAGACACGGAACGGACCAATGAACCGCGGAGTCAACTTACGAGAAGCTGTCGTAAGAGGAAGGTTGCGAGTGGAAAGCCACACTCTCTGGCCGCAACAATACCTTGGACTCTTAATCCTACGTTTATTGGCGGCTCTCACAGTCTGTGCCCTGTAACGGCAAAGTGCAGACCTCACCCTCCTCCAGGTGCGCTCACAACGTTGGACAAACGCTTGAGCGGAGGGAACGCTGGACTCGGCAAGCTGGGATGAGAACAGAGGAGGCTGGTAACCCAGACTACTCTGAAACGGAGATAACCTGGTAGCAGACGAAGGAAGCGAGTTGTGAGCGTATTCTGCCCAGGGGAGCTGTTCTGCCCAAGACGCAGGGTTTCTGAAAGAAAGGCTGCGTAGTATGCGACCAATCGTCTGATTGGCCCTCTCTGCTTGACCGTTAGACTGGGGATGAAACCCGGAAGAGAGACTGACGGACGCACCAATCAAACGACAGAACTCCCTCCAAAACTGTGACGTGAATTGCGGGCCTCTGTCTGAAACGGCGTCTAACGGGAGGCCATGAATTCTGAACACATTCTCGATGATGATTTGTGCCGTCTCCTTAGCGGAAGGAAGTTTAGCGAGGGGAATGAAATGTGCCGCCTTAGAGAACCTATCGACAACCGTAAGAATCACAGTCTTCCCCGCAGACAAAGGCAGACCGGTAATGAAGTCTAGGGCGATGTGAGACCATGGTCGAGAAGGAATGGGGAGCGGTCTGAGACGACCGGCAGGAGGAGAGTTACCTGACTTAGTCTGCGCGCAGTCCGAACAAGCAGCCACGAAACGGCGCGTGTCACGCTCCTGAGTCGGCCACCAAAAGCGCTGGCGAATAGACGCAAGAGTGCCTCGAACACCGGGATGACCAGCTAACTTGGCAGAGTGAGCCCACTGAAGAAGAGCCAGACGAGTGGAAACAGGAACGAAAAGGAGGTTACTAGGACAAGCGCGCGGCGACGCAGTGTGCGTGAGTGCTTGCTTAACCTGTCTTTCAATTCCCCAGACTGTCAACCCGACAACACGCCCATAAGGAAGAATCCCCTCGGGATCAGTAGAAGCCACAGAAGAACTAAACAGACGGGATAAGGCATCAGGCTTGGTGTTTTTGCTACCCGGACGGTAAGAAATCACAAACTCGAAACGAGCGAAAAACAACGCCCAACGAGCTTGACGGGCATTAAGTCGTTTGGCAGAACGGATGTACTCAAGGTTCTTATGGTCTGTCCAAACGACAAAAGGAACGGTCGCCCCCTCCAACCACTGTCGCCATTCGCCTAGGGCTAAGCGGATGGCGAGCAGTTCGCGGTTACCCACATCATAGTTGCGTTCAGATGGCGACAGGCGATGAGAAAAATAAGCGCAAGGATGAACCTTATCGTCAGACTGGAAGCGCTGGGATAGAATGGCTCCCACGCCTACCTCTGAAGGCGTCAACCTCGACAATGAATTGTCTAGTGACGTCAGGAGTAACGAGGATAGGAGCGGACGTAAAACGTTCTTTTAGAAGATCAAAAGCTCCCTGGGCGGAACCGGACCACTTAAAACACGTCTTGACAGAAGTAAGAGCTGTGAGAGGGGCAGCAACTTGACCGAAATTACGAATGAAACGCCGATAGAAATTAGCGAAACCTAAAAGCGCTGCAACTCGACACGTGACCTTGGAACGGGCCAATCACTGACAGCTTGGACCTTAGCGGAATCCATCTGAATGCCTTCAGCGGAAATAACGGAACCGAGAAAAGTAACGGAGGAGACATGAAAAGAGCACTTCTCAGCCTTCACGTAGAGACAATTCTCTAAAAGGCGCTGTAGAACACGTCGAACGTGCTGAACATGAATCTCGAGTGACGGTGAAAAAATCAGGATATCGTCAAGATAGACAAAAACAAAGATGTTCAGCATGTCTCTCAGAACATCATTAACTAATGCCTGAAAAACAGCTGGCGCATTGGCGAGACCAAACGGCAGAACCCGGTACTCAAAATGCCCTAACGGAGTGTTAAACGCCGTTTTCCACTCGTCCCCCTCTCTGATGCGCACGAGATGGTAAGCGTTACGAAGGTCCAACTTAGTAAAGCACCTGGCTCCCTGCAGAATCTCGAAGGCTGATGACATAAGGGGAAGCGGATAACGATTCTTAACCGTTATGTCATTCAGCCTCGAATCCACCATCAGAATGTCCTTTTTCTTAACAAAAAGAACCCCGCCCGGCCGGAGAGGAAGAAGGCACTATGGTAACGCCAAGAGACACAGATAAATAAAGAGTCGGGAGCCGACAGAGAGTATAGTCTACCCCGAGGAGGAGTGGTCCCCGGAAGGAGATCAATACTACAATCAGACCTTGGCTCGGGACCGACTAGCAGATCATGATATTCCTCCGGCACTCCTGTCAAATCGCCAGGTTCCTCCTGAGAAGTGGGGACAGAAGAAATGGGAGGGATGGCAGACATTAAACACTTCACATGACAAGAAACGTTCCAGGATAGGATGAATTCTCAATTAATAGAAGGATTATGAGCCAGGGATGACCCAAAAAACAGGTGATATCGAAAAATCAAAAAGAAATAGTCTCACTGTGGTTACCAGATACTGTGAGGGTTAAAGGATGTTCAAAGATACTGGGAAGATGACTACCATCTAAGAAATGGGCATCTAACTGTCTGAAAGGAATGTCTAATGCCTGAAAAACAGCTGGCGCATTGGCGAGAAACAGAACCCGGTACTCAAAAGCCCTAACAATGTCCATCAAACGCACTGTTGGTTCCACTCCCTCCCCCGAATCTCTGCATGGGCAGCACGAGATGGTCCACGAGCTTGGTGAAGCGCAAGTCTCGAAGGCTGATGACATAAGGGGAAGCGGATAACGATTCTTAACCGTTATGTCGGATAATCCACGTGGGGCGCAGATGTACCGACCTTTTCTAGATAAGAGAAAAGAAGATTAACCCCACCAGGATGACCCTCCAGGTGTAAAAGGATGAGAAAAATCAAAAAAGGCACTATTACTGGACGTTAAAGGAGATCTCAACAGATAAATGTCCATCAAGGCCTTAACAGAGGCAGGCTTGTCTAACTGTCTGAAAGGTGTCATCCTAGTCTACCCCAGAGGAGGAGTGGTCCCCAGCTGATGGGCTACTACAATCTGACCAGGTGAGGAGGAGGGAGTTGGCTCGGGACCGAAGGAGCAGATCATGAAACAGATCCTGTCAAACGCGAGCTTCTTCCACGAAGCTTGGGGACGAAGATCTATGGTTCTATGCGGATGGCGAGAGCAATCAAAGAGTCCACACTGGAAGGAACCTCCGAGAGAGAATCTCATCTTTGACCACTGCGTGGAGTCCCTCCAGAAAACGATGAGCAGCGCCAGGGATGTTCCAGTCACTAGAGGCAGCAAGAGTGCGAAACTCTATAGAGTAATCCGTTATGGATCGATCACCTTGGCATAGGGAAGCCAGGGTTAGAAGCCTCCCTACCAAAAACTGAACGGTCAAAAACCCGAATCATCTCCTCTTTAAAGTTCTGTAATTGTTTGAACAATCAGCCCTTGCCTCCCAGATAGCTGTGCCCCACCTCGAGCCCGGCCAGTAAGGAGTGAAATGACGTAAGCAACCCGAGCTCTCTCTCTAGAGTATGTGTTGGGTTGAGAGAGAACACAATATCACACTGGGTGAGAAAGGAGCGGCTGATGACTCCGTGGGCTGCCCGGAGTAGCAAGGTGGGTTATTAACCCTAGGTTCCGAGGCTCGGCAGGCCAGGAAGTAACAGGTGGCACGAGACGAAGACTCTGGAACTGTCCAGAGAGGTCGGAAACCTGAGCGGCCAGGTTCTCCACGGCATGGCGAGCAGCAGACAATTCCTGCTCGTGTCTGCCGAGCATGGCTCCTTGATCTCGACGGCAGTGTTACGAGCTCTGTAGTCGCTGGGTCCATTCTTTGGTCGGATCCTTCTGTTATGCAGGTGAATGAGGACCCAAAAGCGACTTGGCGAAAACAGAGTCTTTAATCCAGTAAAGTAAATCTACAATCATTTAATTCCACTCGTAATGCAAGAACTGCAGGTTGCCTCGGGAAGGCACTTGAACGTAGCAGACTCAGACACCTGCTCACTACGCAGCATCTGAGGGAAACACGACACGACAGGGCGATACACAGACACAGCACGGTGAACAATAGACAAGGATCCAACAGGGCAGAAACGGAAAACAAGGGGAGAAATAGGGACTCTAATCAGGGAAAAAGATAGGGAACAGGTGTGGGAAGACTAAATGATTGATTAGGGGAATAGGAACAGCTGGGAGCAGGAACGGAACGATAGAGAGAAGAGAGAGAGGAAGAGAGAGAGAAAAAGGGGAACGAACCTAAAAAGACCAGCAGGGGGAAAACGAACAGAGGGAAAAGCAAAATGACAAGACAATCTAAGACAAAACATGACAGTGTATTTCTAGCCCATTTGTTTGTGAGGAAATGTGAATTAAATCAAATTTGGTTTACATTCAAACTTGGGCTGACTTTTTCAATCCAAGATGATTAACTGGAAATAATCAATGGGTTCGATCCCCGGGACCACCCATACGTAGAATGTATGCACACATGACTGTAAGTCGCTTTGGATAAAAGCGTCTGCTAAATGGCATATATTATTATTATATTATATATATAAGCACAATAGCTGACATAGACTTTGAGTACATTGCTAATTAGGTCTACAGTTGCATAGGGCAGGAGTACACCATGCAAACCACCATAAAAAAGCTTTTTTTTCATCCTCCCCAAGGCCAGGAGTTCTTTTAAAACCATGTTAGAAAAACTCTGGTCCCATCATAGCCCATATTACACTAAATGGTCCCAGTCTGGAGCCTTACTCGCACGCACACACGCACGCACGCACGCACACACACACACACACACACACACACACACACACACACACACACACACACACACACACACACACACACACACACACACACACACACACACACACACACACACACACACACACACACACACACACACACACACACACACACACACACACACAGAGAGAGTAAGGTCACTGTAATAAAAGTGTAACTGACCTGGCATACAAAAAGGCCTGATTCCTTCAGTGATCCCATGTCTCACAGGTTCCTGTTGCGGTAGGCCTGACCGGTTGAGTTATGAGAGTATTTAGAGAGGTGCTCGCCCACTTAACAGTAAATGCCAGGGGCAAGGTCAGCCATTTGCCAGTGATCTAATTGTCCTGCATGTTTAAACCATCACATGAGAGTCGAACGCCTCTGACAAGCAAGTCACTATCAATCAAATTATCCACCTAACAACGTTACCTTGGAGCAATATCACTACACTCCCTCACCAGTGAACCGATGCATGTGCTGTCACGGCCAGGCGAAAATCCAACAATCACAACTAGGGGAAAAACAGCAACGTATGGGATAAGGCAACACAAAATAATGCAAATATGGTTTGCAAAGCTATCCCATCCATTCATGTTCTCTCTCTCTGATTCAGCGCTAGGTCAACATTTTAAACCAATTGACCATTGTTTTTAAAAATGAAAATCGGGCATATGTTGTTCTCAAATTTAGTTTATTTTCTGAAACAAACTAAGAACTTAATTTATTGGCAAACAAAAGTCAGTGGAGCGAGGCATAGCATTACAATTGTTTTCTGCTGCACAGAGGTCTTATTTAACATGTGTTTCTATCCAAGGATGGGAAAGTCATTAACTAGCATGATTTCACTGCAGCCATAGAGCCCCCACCTGATGTGGGAGACACCAAGCAGTGGCCATGTAAGGTGCTGACACTTTCTAATGAAGAAACCTAAATGCAGGGCCCAGCCTTGTAATCTAATCTTGGTGAGCTTTGCATCTGAGGCTGTTATTGACTGTATTGGGGGGCCATAAATCATGGGAGCAGCACAGTGTGAACGGCCCACTGGCACGGCTGATGTGAGCACTTGCAATCTGCTTTCAGGTCACCTGCGCAGTGGAGTACACTGACTCAGACGCAACAGTAACCACAGCATACCAGATAGACAGGAGCCCAGGCAGTGTCTGCAATCTTGCACTCTCATTCCGAGCCAGACACAAGCACACACACACATGAAGTACACCCACACACAACAACATGATTACTGTTCTTGCACAAGCACACATACACTTGTGAGGGAATTAGCACACAAGAAGGCATACACACACACACACACTTCATGCGCAAAGACACATTCCCTCTCTCTCCACACTCCCTGCACACTCATTTAACCACTCTGTCTATCACGGTCCTACTGAGTGGAGTTCACTTGGAGGTGGACTGAAGGTGCCGTTTACTGGCAGGCATTGACAATTCACCACATGTGCTGGCATTACAATAAAATGGAGCACTCAACCAAACTCATTGATTCGACATCAGCTTACTTTGCACCCCGCTCCACTAGGAAACAAGCAGGGTCGACATTTTATGCATCTAACTACTGTCTGTTCATTTAGCACTGTAGAAGAGTGTGCTAATCTATTGCATTTTTAGGTTTTAGACCATATCCTGACAAGACATTGAGGTGAAAGTATCATTGGACATAGGTCCATGATGACGATGACCGACTTCCTGTCGCGTAGCATCACTGTCTCAGCCACTGCTCCAATATGCCCTGATGACAGACTGACCACATAAGACGACAATGCATCAACTCTCCACAGATCAACTCTTCATCCTAACAAACCAGAAAAAAACAGACCGATATACATGTCATGCTCCAAAATACATAAATAAATGCTCAAAGTTCAATATTTGATCAAAGCTTAATCATTGTAGTCCCACAATAATGATAAATACTGCGACTGATCATGCAGTCTCTTCATATTGCCTTGGGAACTGTTCATCATGGAGATCTATAAACCTTGACACCCCTTTGACAGGTTCCAGAAAAAGGACAAATTTGAGAGAAAATTTAAGAGACTTCTATTATTTGCAGAATTCCGTCTATTATTATAACATCTGAACTGGACTCTCAAGTGTCTTGGAAAGAGAGATGAATGGGAGAACGCGGCTTTTAAATCTCTCTCTATATTCCCCAACGAGTGCTAGGCTAGCTTTGTGTCACAGCTGGCAATACTCGACTCACATTCTTAAAAAAAAAATCTGACATCTTTCTTTGAGAGAGAGTTGGGGAAAGGACCTAATATTTGTGTCATCTGCAGTCTTAAAAAAATGATGTTTTGGTTGTTTTAGCTTAGACTGTTTGGAAATAGAATCCAGTTAAATAAGGACATAAAATAATAATATATGCCATTGAGCAGATGCTTTTATACAAAACAAATTGCTCATGCATGGTCCCGGGAATCAAACCCACTATCCTGCCTTTGCAAGCACCAAAGCACCATGCTCTACCAACTGAGCTACAGAGGACCACCCATAAGTAAGCATGCTTTAGACAAGGACATAATGCAAGCCTGTATTCCTGTGTTTGTCAATGACACACTACACAGTGAGCTAATTCAAGAGATTCAGTTGAGTCACTTGTGATGTCATTCTGTGAAAGGATAAAGAAAGTTCAGGACAGAAGTTGAGATGAGATCTGAGGACAAATGCCAAGCTGAACCTGAGCAGGGGCATTACAGGTAATGAGTCACCCAATCTCAGATATCTGTTGGTACTACCAAACGTCCAGCCTCCTGGCCATCAGGTAAGAGGGTCCAGGAGGTAAAACTAAACTAAACTAACTACCAGGGAGAGAACATGTGTGGTCCACAGCTACAGTAGCCATGTCCATGTATGTGTAACCACTGTCTGACGGCTCTCACATCGCACACACACACACACACACACACACACACACACACACACACACACACACACACACACACACACACACACACACACACACACACACACACACACACACACACACACACACACACACACACACACACACACACACACACACACACACAAGTAACACAATCAGAGAATATGGTCAAAATGTATTTATTAAACATTAGTAAGTTTTTGCTAACCTCAAAGCAAGCGAGCCTCATTGTTCAGTAAAATAGCATTGTTCTTACATATATCTTGATGAATAGGAAGAGAGAAGCAACCATTTCGAAACAGGGGCTTGTTATTTATTGAACAGAATCCCTAAGAGAAGAAAAGAACATGGTCAACTTCACTGAGATTGTTATTTAAGACTCGGTTGATATCCATGAAGCCTTACTTTAGAAAATCTTTTTGCTTTGAGTTCAAACCCAAGGGACTCTTTATTAGCCAAGTCCCCAATGGAAAGAAAGACAGAAAGAGAAAAAAGGTCCCCCAAAAATCTATGCTTAGAATAACTTGCTTCTTTGATGAGAAATATGCCTGTCCCCCATGTCTGTTTGCCAGGTCTTCTTTTCGCACAATTAAATAGCAGAGAATGGAAATGTCATTACCATTTCTTATAAAAAAAATAATAATAACGGTATGTGCAGTTTAAACACAGCCTTTCCATTGATATGCAGAATCAGCTAGGAGTTTTGTGGGAGTGTGTTGGAGAATCCAATCTGTCTCTCTACAGGCCATTGTACACCAGTAATGGCACAGACCATCACAAAATCCTAGCATTATAATTATGCAATGGGTGCAAAAAAACGAGACAGAGAAAAATATATAATTATAGCAGACAAAGAGCTCTCTTATTGCTTTCAAGTCAGAGATGAGACGATGTACCAAATGAAGTCGTTTGTAGTGGCGTAACCTGTGGCTAGCATTTTATTTTTCTATGGCACTCTTCTTTTATTAGTTCTAACTCTTAAACTCTCAACATTTCAGTAATAACTTTTTTTCAAAGCTTCCAGAATTACATTTCAAAGTGTCTGGGAGAAGAGAGGAGAAAGTAATTGATTTCGCACTGATCAAGCGATGTATCTCCAAAAAGTGGATAACAATAAACTTTTTTAGAACATGGAAACCTGATTCATACCGGAGGAAAGGTGACCCGTCGGAGGTCAGAAATGACACATTTGATCATGTCAGACAAGCATATGGGGAGAATAACTTACAGTTTCTTTGGAGAGTAATAGCCTACTCGAATCATGTACAATATCTACAGATGTGGGATCTTAATTTCATCACCCTGTTGGAGGATAACTTTCCTGCAATGCAAGACATTCAAAACTTGCAGAGTACTTGAGATTTTAAAAGGCTTTTGAGGTTTGTCATTTCCACTTGACTTGATTTTCAACCCATACAACAATTTCCACATTATAATTCACACATCCTGTTGCTGCAGGATTCTATTTCCTGTTGCTGTAGCAAACTGGCTCAAATTAACAGCCTACATCTGTATGTGGTATGTGTGCTATCTAAGCACAGATGGACACCGCCAGTAACTATACAGTAGGCCTATAGACAGTACAGTACAATCACTTACATGCAGTTCTGAACTCTGAGGGTTTTAAACTCTTCATTCTAACACTATGACATAGCCTAAGGCTAGGCACTAAAGCCTCTTTGTGGCACCTCTTACTTTCAGCCAATTAAGACAAGCTTTGATGCAGACATAAAGGTCTCCTATTGCATATTGCACCATTACCATTTCACTGTTGAAGCTCAAACTGAACTTTGATATTCACACTGAGCCTTTTAAGAAGTTAATTCAATTAAAATGACTGGGTCGTCCTGAACTCACCTTACACATGTTCACTTGTATTATATAAATTACACTGAACAAAGAAAGGTGATGGAGATGCTTGGATGAAGGTCTAAATATGGGTAAATTGCACATGGGTTGGCAATTACTTATTTTAAAAAACACCTCAGAGTGAAACACTAAAACTATCCAATATTCAGTAAGACTGCCCACTTATCACCTTGCCTAAATTAGCCTAACCTAACTCTACCTTGCTGTGTACCTTTCTTGCTTGATAAAGTATCTACATATGATAAAACAATCAAACAATGTTAATATAAAACTACTCTTGAACCAATGCTTGCGACATTGGACATTTACTCGGCCCTGGTTCCGCTTGTGAATGTTAAATCAAAGCAACATCCCAAGTGTTCTGTTTTCAGAACATAAATTATGACCAAGGATCTCCTTCTTAATCAACCTAAGCACACACTACTAATAAAACATGATAGCAATACAGTTTTGCAAAGTCAAGGTAAAATATTTTGTCCGTAAAGCAAGCCTAGAGAGCACTTTGCATGTCATATAAAATGTCCTACGGTGGTAAAATAAATATAACTTAGCCTATAAAGTAATTAATTCAATCACAAGGGAACACAGTGTACACTATAAGACCACTGGATTGATGCTCCAATAATTTCTCAGCCTAAATATATGGCACAGTAATAATATATTTAGGTAAAAACAGCATCTCCCTCTACCTGTCTGATGGACTAACAACAGCACACAAATGCCTAACCTGTGCCCAAGCCAATACATCTACACATTTAACATACCTATACACTGCATACACACAGCCACATAAAACATACACAGTCAGCCACATATTGCCTGTTAGAAGTGTTGGGGAGAGGAGGCCGTTGGATTGTCCCCTAGCTCTGTGCCTGTCAAACGATAGCTTTCCTCAGGACCAATTCAGTTTGATGGGTCTTTGAAAGCTTCTTGCCGGCCCTTGAGTTCCCTAAAAAGGAAGTGACCTAAGCCAAGCAGCAGTAATTACCTCCACAGTTCACCAGAGAGTTCTAATTTCTGTAGCCTCCTGACTATTCCTGGAGTCGCCATTATGTGTGATTGATGGTTTATAAAAGCTTTTTTACAGTTCTGACATTTGTGTGAAACAAGCAGGTCTGAACTGTCCATCTGGTGTACCTGCCTCCTCGGCACCCCTCGCCCCCCTCCCCAAAGTCCTCCACTGTCCTTGAGCTGCGGCTTGTTGCTTTGATCATGGCTCTTTAGGGAAAGGGCAGGAACACAGAAAGATGAATGCATTTCCCAGGGCACATCACAGGCGACTCCTCTGCGCTTTAATCACTATCAACACCGCATTGTAAATGCAGAGAGTGTGCCAAGCTGCTTACAAGCACAACTGTCACCAATGTCATATCCACCACTGTGCTCCCCGCAGGGGTAGCATACTTAGTCCTTTCTCTCCTTTCTCTGGTTGAGCACAGAGCACTGCTACTGTAGCTCTGATGAAAGAGGGAGGAAGATGCTAAATATGTATCTCTTTATCAGAATGCTTGTTGTGGATGTTTTCCCTTTAAGGAAATAGAACAGAGGTCAGGGCTTCTCACCTTGAACGCAAATTAATTGATTGCTGTGTTTACACCAAGAGATAGGGTGACAATCTCAGCTTGTGTTTAGTATCACACTGATAAAGACAGTACACTATTGATGTGTCCAGTAAACTGTGCAGAACACACTATGTGAAGATAAACATCAGTTTCCAATGTACTGCTGCTTCATGGCGGTAGAGATGGACTCAACTACACGCTTGCATGCATAATTTTCACAACCTTTGTAAAACACATCCCATTTACAACCAATTATTTTTCCAGTAAATA
Source organism: Oncorhynchus gorbuscha (assembly GCF_021184085.1). Taxonomy (NCBI): domain Eukaryota; kingdom Metazoa; phylum Chordata; class Actinopteri; order Salmoniformes; family Salmonidae; genus Oncorhynchus; species Oncorhynchus gorbuscha. The sequence continues at coordinate 30,834,427 of NC_060187.1, forward strand.
TATGACTGAATTAACAGGTTGACTGCAGACTAAGGGTCAATCCAAAAATCATTCGCCAGGCTTAGGCAGAGGTAGGCACTCCCATTCATACACCATGCAGCATATACAAAAGTATGTGGACACCCCTTCAAGCGAGTGGAGTCGACTATTTCAGACACACCCGTTGCTGACAGGTATATAAAATCGAGCACACAGCCATGCAATCTCCATAGACAAACATTGGCAGTAGAATGGCCTTACTGAAGAGCTCAGTGACTTTCAACGTGGCACAGTCATAGGATCAAATTTCTGCCCTGCTAGAGCTGCTCCGGTCAACTGTAAGTGTTGTTATTGTGAAGTGGAAATGTCTAGGAGCAACAATGGCTCAAAGTAGTAGGCCTTACAAGCTCACAGAATGGGACCAGCTAGCGCTGAAGCGTGTAGCAGGTAAACATTGTCTGTCCTTGGTTGCAACACTCACTACTGAGTTCCAAACTGCCTCTGGAAGCAACGTCAGCACAAGAGCTGTTCGTCGGGAGCTCCATGAAATGAGTTTCCATGGCCGAGCAGCCGCACACAAGCCTAAGATCACCATGCACAATGCCAAGTGTCAGCTGGAGTGGTGTAAAGCTCGCCACCATTGGATTCTGGAGCAGTGGAAAAATGTTATATGAAATGATAAATCACACTTCATCATCTGGTTGTCCGACAGACAAATCTGGGTTTGGAAGATGCCAGGAGAACACTACCTGCCCGAATACATATTGCCTACTGTAAAGTTTGGTGGAGGAGGAATAATGGTCTGGGGCTGTTTTCATGGTTTGGGCTAGATCCCTTAGTTCCAGTGAAGGGAAATATTAACGCTACAGCATTCAATGACATTCTAGATGATTATGTGGTTCCAACTTTGTGGCACCAGTTTGGGGAAGGCCCTTTCCTGTTTCAGCACGACAATTCCCCCGTGCACATACAGAAATGGTCTGTCAAGATCGGCATGGAAGAACTTGACTGGCCTGCACAGAGCCCTAACCTCAACCTCATTGAACATCTTTGGGATTAATTGGAATGCCGACTGCGAGCCAGGCCTAATCGCCTCAGATCAGTGCCCGACCACACTAATGCTCTTGTGGCTGAATGGAAGCAAGTCTCCGCAGCAATGTTCCAACATCTAGTGGAAAGTCTTCCCAGAAGAGTGGAGGATGTTATAGCAGCAAAGGGGTGACCAACTCTGATTTTGGAATGAGATGTATATAATTGACAGCACAAAGACCATACCATGTCTTGATTTCCCTTTTAAGACCCCAACACTGAACACAACAATATAAATGAAAATGGCCAATTCCCTGGTTAGTTAAGCTAATACAGCCTGCACATGTTTTATTTGAAATAACGAGATGAGGAGCATTTTCTCCAGTATGTGGCACCCATGTGCCTTGACCAGTCACCACACAGGAAATGACAGCCATTAAAACAGTCCTGGGGGAACCATATCTGTCTCAACTACACTACATATGGTTAAGACGTTTACAGTAGATCAATTATCACAATTCTCTAATGACTTTAATTTCATAGACAAAGCGCACGTTTTTTACGAACATTAATCAACCCGTAATTAATGTAGCTCTGACTGCATATCCATTGCTATCACTGTAAATTCCACCACATGAAAGACATTTAAATAAAACAACAACACTTCCTGTAATGATGACCAATCCAAAACCCACCTCTTGTAATTCCATTTCACCATCATCATTAGCCAGGTGCAGAGAGAGCAGTGTTTGGTCTCTAAACCACCAAGATACAAAGCTGCAAGGCTTTTTAGCTTTCTGTGCACCTCCCAAGTTTCCTTGGAAACCTGGGAGTCGAGCAGAACACAGATGTCACTGCTATGCATCCTCCACATTGGTTGTAAATTCAGGATTAGAGCTTTCAATATGATTAGAAAGAAAAGCATAAATTGGCATAGACACCACCCTGTCATTATCATCAACAGCATTTTTTTCCATTGTTCTATCAATCATTTTAAGGGTTGGAATCTGGATTCATGCATGTGTTTTCAACCCATTGTAATCTAGTTACTTCCGGTATACCTACTAAAAAACCCAAGGCAACCCCTTAAAGTGTAATAGCTTGCACATGAGAATCACCTGGCTAGCTATGTGTTTGCTTTGAATCCTGGAGACCCAGGATTTGACATGGTACCTATCATTGAGATGACAGGGGGAGAGAGATAGAGAGAGAACGGAGGGAGGGAGCGAGATATAGACGGCAACATTGGTGAAGACCTGTCTCTTCTTCCCACCACTGAAAATTCGCTGGTGATAAAGTGAATTAAATGTAGATTAGCCCTCATGCTTGACCCGGCCGCTTTGAAAAGGCACAAAAAACAGATTACGGCTGCTTGATAAGGAATGGGGCTGCAGAGACAGATCACATATGAGGGATGGGGAGCCTGAGAGGCAGAGGGGGCTGAGCTGAGCTGAGCTGAGCTGAGCTGAGCTGAGCTGAGCTGAGCTGAGCTGAGCTGAGCTGAGCTGAGCTGAGCTGTACTCTTTCCACAGGTTGACTCCTGTGGGGACCTGTTGCCAGGGTAGCAGAGGTGCCAGGCAGAGATGGCAGACTTGTTTGCTTTCCGCTCAGCTCGGTCAGACTCTATGCCATGTTCCTGGCTGTGCCCGAACAGGGTTTGGGGCACACACACACACACAGAGACATACCCCAACAGCAAGAGAGAGAAAGACAGACATGGAAGTGCTAATACTGCAGTCTCTGAACACAGCCAAGTGACTGTCAACTGTGTGCACTGTTGCACAAAAATCATGCTTCCCTATGATTTTGGCCATATTTGCATTTCGGAGTTCCTACGATTCCTATTGTGCACTGAAAGGAAAGACAACCACACACAAAGTGAGGGCATCTAGGCTACAGGATCTTAATTTTAGCCAGTTTGCTACAGCAGGAAAATAATCATACAGCAACAGGAAATGTGAATTATTATGTGGATTATAATTCATTAACATTTTAGTAGGGTTTGATACATTTTTCAAAAGGGAAAATTATGTCTGACATGTCTAAGTGGAAACTTCAAATGTCAAATGTCTTTTTAAACCTCAAATACACTACAAGTGTAAAATGTATTGCACTGCAGGAAAGTTCTTCTGCAACTGAGTGATGCAAATAAGATCCTACATCTGCACAAGGAAAGCTCATAAAAGATCACCTACGACTATTTGTTAATGGTAAACAATAAGTATTCATAATAACCATGTAATGGTTCCTAAACATGCATTGGATCTTTCTTGTCTGATCATAAGGGGTTTTGGCAGGGCTCCTAAATAGTGATGATGTCTTGGTCCTCCGGGACAAGGAGATACTTCAGTCAATGTCAGAGCGGTTTGTTCTGGTGGAAAATTAAAAACCAGACCACATAGCCTGGCTAATTGTTTCTCGGGGAATTACTTTCTTTAGATTATGAACACTTGAACATAGGTTTAGAGTTCAAGAAATCAAGTGTAAAAATTGTTTGGGATGAAGCTGTCGTGTCACATTTTATTAACGTAATTTACAAGATTAGAATTGAGGAAAAACCAAAAAGTCAATTTGAACTTGCAGAAGTTCATTGAATTATAATTTAATCAGACTGACAAATCAAAGGAAACAGACAAATGTGCTTGGAAACATTAAAAAATAAAATGCAATAGATATGATGGAGGAATGGATTTTGAACAATGTTTTGGACAATATAATGTAAACCTCATACATACTGTAACATCCTGACCATGGTGTGAGTCACTACTGAAGCTATCACACTGTGATTTACCACTGTATGGTGCATCTCATCACTTGTATTTGACTGGAATTTACTCACCAGAAACTACTAAACAACTAAAAACGATTTGAAAATAACATCAGAGTCGATAAAAAGTCATCTTGGCCAAAAGAGAGGCAAACTGGGGAAAAAAAGAACAAGGCACAATGCCAAAACCTGTTTGTATGTGAAGTCTGTGACAGCTATAAAGGCACAACAAATAGCATTGTCACCTTCTCATGCGGCGTAAACCCTTGAATGCCAAAGTAAGGCGTGTACAGGTGTTTGGGGAAGATAAGACCCCCTGTCCCATATTTTTAAAAGGGTTCCAGCTTTTAAAAAAGGTACATATTGCTCGATGCTAGGATGCCAATCATTTCCATTTCAAATAGACCTATAGACTTAAGGCTTGTCTCATCTGGGAGAGGTCTGGGAGAGGTTCTTGTCACTTGAGTCAGTGCTCAGTAAAAGATTGAGAGATAGAGAGATGGACTGAGATGCTCCTGACAGACAGAAACCTACAGATTATATCTAAAGGTTCTAAATCTCACCGGAGAGTACAACATTAGCCTATAAATGCATGGATGACAACCAACCCATGAACGTATGAGTAAAACTCTCTTTGAGTTTCTTTGGGGTACTCTCTTATGGCAATGCTAAAGAGGAAATTTGTTGTAGTCTCCTTATTTGTGGCTATGATGTCTATACAGCGGGTTAAATGCTGTAGTGACAGTAGTGCTGGTTACAACCATTCTTCAAAGGAACACTTGTATCACAAATGATTCATTATGTTATAGTGCATCCAGCAGACACATCACTAAAAAGTTCCAAAAGTATACATTACTGAAGCTTCCATGGAGAATGCTTAAAACCATTAACATATTGCACATGCAATATGATGCAGATAATGCAGCTGGCCCAGAAGCAGAATAATGCTCCATAGCTTGTGGCAAAGCAATAGCGACCTGCTATAATGGAGGCCATCGGCATGCCAAAGAGATTCATTTCATAACACACCCCTGCCAGCACATGATGATACGCTTGTGAAACAAACTGCATCAGAGTCAAAATGATCATGACTGTGATTATGTTTTTAAAGCCACTGAAATCTGAGCATGAACATTTGTATCACAGGCTTAAAAGGTACAGTGGTGTAGCTGCAACATTCCGACCAGAAGATCAAATATCAATGTGGCCGGTATAGATGGTCACAGAATAAGCATTCTGTGCTGTTTAGTAATGTAATGATATTGAGCTGAGATTGTTAATTAATAGTGCTTAGCGATGAACATATATATTATTTTTTCTTGGGGGGGGGGGTGTTATTAAACAACTAATCGACGTCTGTTCAATTACTTGCTGTCACGAAGTCGGCCCCTCTCCTTGTCACCGGCCTTCTAGCCATCGCCGATCCACTTTTCATTTTCCATTTGTTTTGTCTTTGTCTCACACACCTGGTTTCAAATCCCCAATTACTTGTTCATTATTTAACCCTCTGTTCCCCCATGTTTGTTTGTGAGTGATTGTTTTTATGTAATACGTTCAGTTTATGTGCGCTCGTTTATTTTGTATTTGTATTTGTCTATTTTCAGTAAAATAAATGTATTTACTCATATCTGCTGTCCTGCACCTGACTCCACTACACCAGCTACACACAGACTACATTACACTTGAATTCCATTTCATTTATTTGTGAGTTCAACACTCCGTTTCTCTAGAGAGAAATCAAATAATTAATGATAAATTGTCAAGAAATATGTGGGACGCTGGTCTGATTTTAAGTTATAGTTTTCATCAGACAAATATTCAGCCTAGTTCAGCGCAGAAACTTGGTAATTAACCACAATGGCCATAATCCATTGCGCCTGTTTTTTCCGGCCACGGACAGAGGCAGATGCATACACACACAGACCACCTGAGACCACATGAGAGAGGAATGGCACAACACACAACACAATGATGACAGAGATAGAGACAGGTGAAGTAGCTCTACCCGATTGACAGTTGAAGTAGTTGGTAATAAGCAATCTTATTAACCACTTGAAACTCTGGGGGCAGTATTTCATTTTTGGATGAAAAACGTTCCCGTTTTAAACAAGATATTTTGTCACGAAAAGATGCTTGACTATGCATATAATTGACAGCTTTGGAAAGAAAACACTCTGATGTGATGAACAAAATGGAGCGATTTCTCCTACACAAATAATATTTTTGGAAAAACGGAACATTTGCTATCTAACTGAAAGTCTCCTCATTGAAAACATCCGAAGTTCTTCAAAGGTAAATGATTTTATTTGAATGATTTTCCTTGTTTTTGTGAAAATGTTGCCTGCTGAATGCTAGGCTTAATGCTATGCTAGCTATCAATACTCTTACACAAATGCTTGTGTAGCTATGGTTGAAAAGCATATTTTGAAAATCTGAAATGACAGTGTTGTTAACAAATGGCTAAGCTTGTGAGCCAATAAATTTATTTCATTTAATTTGCGATTTTCATGAATAGTTAACGTTGCGTTAATGGTAATGAGCTTGAGGCTATGATTACGCTCCCGGATACGGGATTGCTCGTCGCAAGATTGCTCGTATGCCCAATCTACCTTGAAGAACTAGTAAAATGATTTAGTCAGCCAGCTAGCTACTACTAGCCTAGCTAAATATGATATATTCGTTCACAGAGATAATGTTAGATGGTTATCTGGCTTGCTGTTACTGCCTAAGAAGAGATGAGATGATGACTTTAAGGGTTAGGGTTAGAAGTTTTAAAAAATAGTACAAAAATGCAGTAATATACACAACTGAAATATTTTATTAAAGTAATGTGAATACAATATGGTTAATAAGTGACAAGCAGTAATGGGCGTTCACCACCATCATACCACCCTGCATCCCACTACGGGCTTTCCTCTGAATCTTAGCAGGGTTTGTCCTGGTTGGTCCCTGGATGGGACACCAGATGCTGTTGGAAGTGGTGTTGGAGGGCCAGTAGGAGGCACTCTTTCCTCTGTTCTAAAAAAAGAACCCAATGCCACAGGGAAGTGATTGGGAACATTGCCCTGTGTAGGGTGCCTTTTGAATGGGACGTTAAACAGGTGTTCTGACTGTCTGTGGTCACTAACCTGTTAAAGATAGGGCTGACTACTGCCCCCTTTGGAGGAATTGCATGCCCATAGTAAACAGAAAAACAATCTGTCAAAAATTGCTAATATGTGCATATAATAATAATTATTGAATAGAAAACACTCTAAAGCTTCTAAAACCGTTTAAATTATGTCTGTATGTAAAGAAGAACTCTCAGGGCAGCCATTCTCCCAAACTCTCTCTTGTCATCAGAAAAGTTGGCCCAACTTTGACGTCATCGCCCCCACCCTTCCCAAGCAGCTACAGACCCAGGAACAGTTTCTCTGTCTTCAGCGCGATGTCTGCTTTCAATGGGGCTTCTCATTGTGAGAATCGCGAGCTCACGAGACTTTTGGCGGGCTGAAACCTTCCGGTCACGCGAAAAAACAGGTACTCTCATGCGCGCCTCGGCTCCAGTGCTCTCTTTCTTCCAGGATTGACTTAAACGATGTGTGTGTTTCTGTTCGTGCTAAGGATTGTTGTCCACCTTTATAACATGCTAAAGCTTGATTCTGAACTTAGTTTGACCAGTTTAGTCTACATATAATATGTAATTTTGACGTTTTGGTGCGCATCCACTTGAATTTTGGCTGAATTTCAACTGAAATATGTCGCGTTTGATAACCTAAAGACACAGACTTCAAAACTAAACGCTGTTTTTGGTAAATATAATTCCTTCCAGGTCTTCTGATGGAAGAACATCAAAGGTAAGGGAATATTTATGTGGTAAATTTGGGTTTCTGTGGACTCCAAGATAGAGGAGACATAATGCTAATTTCTGAGCGCCGTCTCATATTATAGCCTAGTGAATGAATTCTGTAACGTTAAAAATAAATGTAACACAGCGATTGCATTTAGACGAAGTGTATCTTTCTATATATATATGTAGAACATGTATATTTAGTCAAAGTTTATGATGTGTATTGCTTGTTATCTGACGTTATCTGCCGGAGCTATCGTCATTTCTCAGGACATTTGAGTAGCATTTTTTGAACAATGCGTCATTGTAAACAGAGATTTATGGATATATATAGCATATTATTGAAAAAAACATAAATGTACTGTGTAACATGTTCTATTACTGTCATCTGATGAAGATTTTCAAAAGGTTAGTGCATTATTTTTCTTTTAATCCTGCGTTTGTTGATTGCATATTTTGTTCAACTTGGCTATGCAAATTAGCTGTGTCTTCGGTGGTGGTTTGACATAAATATGTGCTATGTTTTCACCGTAAAACATTTTAGAAATCTGACTTGCTGGGTAGATGAACAAGGTGTTTATCTTTCATTTGAGCTATTGGACTTGTTAATGTGTGGAGGTTAAATATTTCTAAGAATATCCAGCTGAACGTGGGAGGGGGTCGTTCCCAAAAGGGAACCCAAACCGTCAACAGGCTAAAGAGCCCATGGCTAAATTCCCAATCTGGCTCTCATACCATCATGGCCACTTAATCATCCCCAGCTTCCAAATGGCTTATTCATCCCCTTGCTCTCCCCTGTAACTATTCCCCAGGTCGTGGTTGTAAATGAGAATGTGTTGTCAGTCAACTTACCTGGTAAAATAAGGGTAAAATAAATAAAAAACATAATGGAGCTCTTATTAATTGTTTTATTCTGTGTTGTTACAGCATTCAACCCATTGTCAGGGAAAAGGCAGGTGTTGGCTGGTGGAAACTCTAAAATAATTTAAAAGTCATTATTTCATAATGCATTTAATGTGGCAAAAAATATTTAAACCATAATTAATTTTTAAAACAAAATGTCCCCATGTTCTTCAAGTGTGATGGGGGAAAATGTGTTACAGTAGGACATTGGGAAGACGCTGAGAGGAAATTGAGTGAAATTATCCAGGTTCCCATTAAATAGGCTGATTTAAAAGTAAATGAGAAATATTTCTCAAATAGTCTCCTTCATCTACTGATGCCGTTTTTTTCCCCCTCGAGGCCCCCACACTGGCCCATTTTTTCCTTGAGGCCCTCACTATTAGCCAGATAATGATAATTTTGCACAAAAAAACCCAAGTTAGACAGACCCACTATGCTAACAATGTACCAACCCATCTGACATTTGCCCGAAATGCCAGACGGTCAGTCCACTGTACGGCTTTCGCCTCTGCATTTAAATCACTGCTATGTTTCCTGTTAGCACACCCTGACTCTAAAGTATTCATCTACACTCTACACATGGTATTTTTCTATTCAGTCTTCATGAGACGTCTCAGGGTTTGGGTGTGAAGGTATTGTTCAGTCAAGCAGAATCTTTCCTGCTTCAAATGAAGAAGAACATCCATCAGCACTAAATGATTCATATCAGCTCTTAGTATCAGTTGGCCAGTGGAGGAGCACACACTTGAATGCACTGTGTTGCATTACTCAGAAATGCACACAAACATACTTTAACTTTCTCTCTCTGAATAACAGGTGAAGTGTCAATAACGCATTACTTTTCTGTTGTTTCATCCCTTGTTGATACAGAACTACTCACAGAGGGCAAAGGCACTAACCTACCCAAACATTGGCCATTTTTATGGCTCATTGTGGAAAAAAATCTGTTAAATGTTTGAAAGGAAATACATGAGAATAAATGTTTTCTCTTGACCTATTTGCCAACAGATGATAATTAATAACTATAATCACCTGTAGCCATGTTAGATCTCTTAATAATACGAGTTTGGAATGTCACAGCCAGTATCCGCGATTCATAACACTAGGCCCGGATTCCAAATTCATATGTAATTATGGAGGTGGTGGTAACAGCAGACAGGGGAGGTAATTAAATAGAGAGAGACAGAAAACCTCTTCAGAACCAGGCTCTGACTGGAGCTCTGCTCTACACAGGGGGTGATCAGTGACAAAGCACACATAAAGATCCAACACATACTGTACACATACTGTACACTCCACGTCAGACATGTTCCAACTCGTGTTAATTCCTTCCCCATTAAATTCACTAGGCAAGGGATGGTCGCTTCTTTAGACAATGAGGGTCCTGCAGATCACGACAAAATCTCTAACTTGATCTAAATAGGCCTAAAGGAGATATGGGTCGCCTGCACAAAATTAGCAAGATGCTTGAGACTCATGGGCCTATGCCTAAGCCTTAGTGGTGCTTCCAGTCCCATTAGATCACCCAGTACTTAAGAGACCTGAGAAGGAGCAGCAGAGCCACCTGGGCCCTACTGAACCATGTGTATGGCTGGGTTAAAACCAGTGGATTGTGTCCTGCTCTGTATGTAGGCATGGGCTGATAAACATCCATATTGGCATGTTTTTACCTCAAACGATAAAAGATAAGGCACATAACCCTTTGTCATTTTACTGAAATGCATCATTGTTTTGTATGGGGCCTTACTAGGCTTTCTCCACAGAATGAGGGAGAATGGGGTTAATAAACACTGTAGCAGAAGAGGAGGGGATGGGGTCGGGGTTTCTACATATTTAGAACTGTTGCTTTCAACTATTGTAATTTGATCATAGGAGGTAATCAATTAGTCAACATCTTGTAGTGTCTGCTTAATTAATGAGCCCGAGCATGGGACTTGTTTGCATCATTAAAATCTCAAAGTCGTTGTGCGCCAAGTGTTAAGGGAACGCTGTCATTAGGAAAATATCTGTGCTCAAGTGATAATCAATGCTGTTCACTGTTGGGCCTTTTAATCAATGTAGCTGACTAAATCAGATAGGCCAAGTTCTTGTTCTTTCTTTGGGAGCTGTATCTTGTTTCAGTGAAGCTCTCATTTGCGTCTCGTCAGCTAATAAAAGTTTCATAACATGAAAAAATTGTGTTTTGTCTCAACTTATGTTTGCAGTTATTAATTATTTGTAATTAACCAACCAACCCTGTATCACATACACAGTAAGTGACAGAGGAGAACCAAGGTAACTGAACTTGATGAACTGACATGCCCTGAGTTACTGTCACGATTTTCGTCCTCCTATTCTGAGGAAAAGTAGGAAGGATCGGACCAATACGCAGCGTGGTAAGTATTTTTAATTAAAACTGAACACCACACAAAATGAAAACGAAATCGTTCCGTGTGGAAAACACAGACACAGAAAATAATCACCCACAACCAAAATGGGGAAAACAGGCTACCTAAGTATGATTCTCAATCAGAGACAACGATTGACAGCTGCCTCTGATTGAGAACCATACCAGGCCACACACAGAAATACAACATAGAAAAAAATAACATAGACTACCCACCCCAACTCACGCCTCGACCAAACTAACACAAAGACATAAAGGAATTAAGGTCAGAATGTGACAGTACCCCCCCAAAGGTGCGGTGGCGGCTCTGATGCGGGACGTGGACCCCACTCCACCATAGTCTTGGCCCACTTAAGTGGAGCCTTTGGAGCAGCGACCCTCGCCGCCGACCTCGGACAGTGCCGTAGTGAAGGGCAACTCCGGCAGCGCCGGAGTGAAGGGCGGCTCTGGCAGCTCCTGACTGACAGGCGGCTCTGGCAGCTCCTGACTGACGACTGGCTCTGGCAGCTCCTGACTGACGGGCGGCTCTGGCAGCTCCTGACAGACGAGTGGCTCTGGCAGCTCCTAACTGACGGTCGGCTCTGGCAGCTCGTGACTGACGGGCGGCTCTGGCAGCTCCTGACAGACGGACGGCTCTGGCAGCTCCTGACAGACGGACGGCTCTGGCAGCTCCTGACAGACGGGCGGCTCTGGCAGCTCAGGACAGACGGGTGGCTCTGGCAGCTCAGGACAGACGGGCGGCTCTGGCAACGCTGGACAGGAGGGAGACTCTGGAAGCGCTGGACAGGAGGGAGACTCTGGAAGCGCTGGACAGGAGGGAGCACCTGGAGGGAGGAGACGGAGAGACAGCCTGGTGCGTGGGGCTGCCACCAGAGGCCTGGTGCGTGGAGGAGGCACCGGATGGACCGGACCGTGGAGGCGCACTGGAGGTCTCGAGCACTGAGCCTGCACAACCTGTCCTGGCTGGATACTCCCCATAGCCCTGCAAGTGCGGCGGGGTGGAACAGACCACACTGGGCTGTGCTGGCGAACCGGGGACACCGTGCGTAGGGCTGGTGCCATATAACCCGGCCAGAGGACACGCACTGGAGACCAGATGCGCTGAGCCGGCTTCATAACTCCTGGCTCGATGCCCACTCTAGCCCGGCCGATACGAGGACCTGCGATGTAGTGCACCGGGCTATGCCTGCACGGCATAACACGGTGCCTGCCCGGTCCACCTCTCTCCACGGTAAGCACGGAGAGTTGGCTCAGGTTTCCTACCTGACTTAGCCACACTCCCCGTGTGCCTACTCCCAATACATTTTTGGGGCTGCCTCTCGTCCCTGTTGCACTGCCGTGCTAACTCCTCATAATGCCGCCGCTCTGCTTTGGCTGCCTCCAGCTCTTCCCAGGGGCGGCGATATTCCCCAGCCTGTGCCCAGGGTCCCTTTTCGTCCAAAATCTCCTATGTCCAGGAGTCCAGAACCCTCTGCTCCTGGTTACCACGCTGCCTGGTCCGGTTGTGGTGGGTGATTATGTCATGATTTTCGTCCTCCTCTTCTGAGGAGGAGTAGGAATGATCGGACCAATATGCAGCGTTGTAAGTGTTCGTCATATTTTTAATTAAAACTGAACACCACACAAAATGAAAACGAAACAGTTCCGTGTGGAAAACAAAGACACAGAAAATAATCACCCACAACCAAAATGGGGAAAACAGGCTACCTAAGTATGATTCTCAATCAGAGACAACAATCGACAGCTGCCTCTGATTGAGAACCATACCAGGCCACACACAGAAATACAACATAGAAAAAAAGAACATAGACTACCCACCCCAACTCACGCCCTGACCAAACTAACACAAATTCATAAAGGAACTAAGGTCAGAATGTGACAGTTACTACAAAGGGACTTATAGGTAATTCATCATGGTTTGTTAATAGGGAGAACAAGTAAAGCAATATTTACATTACCATGTCAAATTCAGTAATCAGTAAAAAAGAACAGGACAAATCCCTCATCTCTACCTAAGTGTATTCTGACACAACAATCTGCATTCCTTATGGAGGATGAGGACACCTCTTATAAAGCACACAGTGCGTTTCAACAAGAAAATGTAAACGTACACACTTTTTGTGGGAATGTTATTATTTCTATAGTTACTCTGCTACAACAGTTAGCTATGAATGAATGGTACAGTATAAACATGATGACAGGAGCCTGTATGCTTTTGTACTGTACATAAAATGCATTTCCATGGACAAACGTTAAGCCTGTTCCTCCTCTAGCAGCAATCCTGATGTGTGAGTGACTGAGTGCCAGTTAAGCCAAAATCCCTGACTCCCTGACCGCAGCTCTGGATGGGGGCTGGCTGTCTCCCTCCACGTGTTCAGCGGCGATCAGCCATGTCATAGCAGGCAGCGCTGACTCTATCGACACACCAATAAATCTGCCTGAGGAGTTCATGAACTGTACTGCAGGAAACTTGGGACAAACCAGGGTGTGGTAGCTACAGCACATTAACAACTGACAGAAATTACACAGAGAAAATGCATGAATAAAGAAGCAGACATCAGTCTACGTCAGCAGTCAATCCTGTGTTCTATATCTTGACTGCGCTGAGAAGTAAGGTCTTAGATCAGTGGCTGCTGTGTTTGAAAAGACTTGGTAGTCTGCCGTGACATTTAAGCGGTGCATCGGTGATGTATGTGACTGTTCCAATGGTTTGACTGAGAGCCACTGTCATGTTTATAGACACTGGGTTAACTGGGACATGCCAGGCCAGTGAGTATTTGTAAATTAAATAAACTAAGGGCTGAATTCAATCTATATCGCAGAAGTATCGCAGAAGATCCAACTGCATTCATGGTAAATGTGAATGCATATGTTGGCTGTTAAGATATGGGGACAAGGTTAGTGTTAGGACATAGACAAACACACTATCCAGCATACACTTCATTCCCCTAGGGGGCAGCAGCAGCCTTGCCTAGGTGTTGAGCCTGGTTGATAAGCACATCAGGTGCTGCCAATTAGCATGATCGCCAGTCAGTGTCACAACTGGCAAGCCATGAGGCTGCTGAGTTTGTTTGGTGGCCAATAGGCCTTTCGTTTGTTTTTAGATCTTTAGTCCGGGCATGCCTTTGGTATTTTTCCTTTTTGTATGTTTATTTTCGTCACCATCTGAACACCTAATAATCCGCTTGGACTGGTCTACCAAGAGGTCAAGACGGAGATGACCCTAAACCTGATAAGTTGCTGTCTCCCTGGGCACATTTACATCCAACACGGTTCTCAAACTCTGATTTCTCACATACTGTAAATGCACACATTCATTCAGATTACATACCAGTTAACTACGCCTAAAACCCCTAGATTAGTGAGTGCCACAATATTAGCAGGCTAGTTATTTGGTTTGTAACACACCTCAATCAGAAATTATCTTTACATTTTAAATCCGATCCTCCACGATACTTCTGCGATACAGATTAAATCCAGCCCTAAAGCAGATGAACACTTTGTTAGAGAGAGAAAATTGCTACCCTTAAATCCATTCGCTCTGTGGAGTAGAGAGGAAGCAAGGGAAAATGTACTGACTTCTCAATAAAATACTCTTCTGTTGACCTTTCTTTAGCTGACAAATTGAGAAGGGCCAGATCAGTCTTTCCCCTCACGTTTGAGTGAACACATGACATCAGAATGTGTCTTCATTTTGATCTTGGAGCTACAGTACATCCACACATCCTATAATCAGCCAATGACCACTCTCATTGAGCATGAAAACAGTTTGCATGCCTTCCCAGGGGTTAGTGTGTAGAGGTGAGTCAGATTAGGCTTCAATGTGAACATGCTCTAAATTTGAGTAACTAGGCCCGTTGGAAGGACTTGTGAGATTAAACACATTAAACACATCCTGTACAGCTGTATCTGTTTAAATTGACATATTTAAATACTCGCCGCAAAGGGGGATAAAGAAGACATGGACTAAAAGAGGCTTAGCACTTATTTTATGGACCGAGAAGGAAATGACAGGGCCTAACATACACACGCTGTTCAAATATCCATTTGCGTGCCATTCCACGTTTCCAAGCAACATTTCTATTCCTGGTTCAGGCTCTACTACAAAAACTTGACAAATAAATGATAGCCTCTGGATGTTCTTCCTCCTTCAAAGACTGGATTAATGCGGGCAAGGCCGACCCTGGGCATAAGCATCATACAGTGCATTCGGAAAGTATTCAGACCACTTGACTTTTTACACATTTTGTTATGTTACAGCCTTATTCTAAAATTGATTATGTTGTATTTTTTCCTCATCAATCTACACACAATGCCCACAATGACAGAGCAAAACAACTTTTTTTTACATTTATTTTGAAAATGTATAAAACATTCTAAACTGAAATATGACAATTACATAACTATTCAGACCATTTACTCAGAACTTTGTGAAAGCACCTTTGGCAGTGATTACAGCCTCTCAGCACTCACAAACTTCTACAGATGCACAATCGAGAGCATCCTGGCGGGCTGTATCACAGCCTGGTACGGCAACTGCTCCGCCCTCAACCGTAAGGCTCTCCAGAGGGTAGTGAGGTCTGCACAACGCATCACCGGGGGCAAACTACCTGCCCTCCAGGACACCTACACCACCCGATGTTACAGGAAGGCCATAAAGATCATCAAGGACATCAACCACCCGAACCACTGCCTGTTCACCCCGCTATCATCCAGAAGGCGAGGTCAGTACAGGTGCATCAAAGCTGGGACCGAGAGACTGAAAAACAGCTTCTATCTCAAGGCCATCAGACTGTTAAACAGCCACCACTAACATTGAGTGGCTGCTGCCAACACACTGTCATTGACACTGACCCAACTCCAGCCACTTTAATAATGGGAATTGATGGGAAATGATGTAAATATATCACTAGCCACTTTAAACAATGCTACCTTATATAATGTTACTTACCCTACATTATTAATCTCATATGCATACGTATATACTGTACTCTACATCATCGACTGCATCCTTATGTAATACATGTATCACTAGCCACTTTAACTATGCCACTTTGTTTACTTTGTCTACATACTCATCTCATATGTATATACTGTACTCGATACCATCTACTGTATGCTGCTCTGTACCATCATTCATTCATATATCCTTATGTACATATTCTTTATCCCCTTACACTGTGTATAAGACAGTAGTTTTGGAATTGTTAGTTAGATTACTTGTTGGTTATCACTGCATTGTTGGAACTAGAAGCACAAGCATTTCGCTACACTCGCATTAACATCTGCTAACCATGTGTATGTGACAAATACAATTTGATTTGATTTATGACACAACAAGCTTGGCACACCTATATTTGGGGAGGTTCTCCCATTCTTCTCAGCAGATAATATTAAGCTCTGTCAGGTTGTATGGGGAGTGTCGCTGCAAAGCTATTTTCAAGTCTCTCCAGAGATGTCTGATCGGGTTCAAGTCCGGGCTCTGGCTGGGCCACTCAAGGACATTCAGAGACTTGTCCCGAAACCACTCCTACTTTGTCTTGGCTGTGTGCTTAGGGTCGTTGTCCTGTTGGAAGGTGAACCTTCGCCCCCAGTCTGAGGTCCTGAGCATTCTGGAGCAGGTTTTCATCAAGAACCACTCTGTACTTTCCTCTGTTCATCTTTCCCTCAATCCTTACTAGTCTCCAAGTCCCTGCCATTGAAAATAATCCCCACAGCATGATGCTGCCACAGCCATGCTTCACCAGAGGGATAGTGCCAGGTTTCCTAAAGACGTGACACTTGGCATTCAGGCCAAAGAGTTCAATCTTGATTTCATGAGACCGGATAATCTTGTTTCTCATGGTCTGAGAGTCTTTAGGTGCCTTTTGGAAAAGTGGGCTGACATGTTCCCTTTACTGAGGAGTGGGTTCTGTCTGGCCACTCTACCATAAAGGACAGATTGGAGGAGTGCTGCAGAGATGGTTGTCCTTCTGGAAGGTTCTGCCATCTCAACAGAGGAACTCTGGAGCTCTGTCAGAGTGACCATCGGGTTCTTGGTCAGCTCCCTAACCAAGGCCCTTCTTCCCCGATTGCTCAGTTTGGCTGGTCCGCCAGCTCTAGGAAGAGTCTTGGTGGTTCTAAACTTCTTCTATTTAAGAATGATGGAGGCCACTGTGTTCTTGGGGACCTTCAGTGTTGCAGAAATGTTTTGGTACCCTTCCCTAGATCTGTGCCTCGAAACAATCCTGTCTCAGAGCTCTACGGGCAATTCCTTTGACCTCATGGCTTAGTGTTTGGTCTGACATGCACTGTAGACAGGTGTGTGCCTTTCCAAATCATGTCCAATCAATTTAATTTACCGCGGGTGGACTCCAAACAAGTTGTAAAAACGGAAACAAGATGCACCTGAGCTCAGTTTTGAGTCAATAGCAAAGGGTCTGAATATTTCACTTCGTCATTATGGGCTGTTGTATGTAGATTGCTGAAAATAGTTTTTTTAATCAATTTTAGAATAAGGCTGTAACGTAACAAAATGTTGAAAAAGTCAAGGGGTCTGAATACTTTCCGAATGCACTGTACGTGGTCACCTAAGGCCCCTGGCCGCTAGGAGGACCCCCCCAAAAACAAATTCAGTCTGGGTTTTAACTTACTGTTGAGTGTTAAAATAGTAGAAAACAAATTTGGATGTGCATCAAGAGTTTTCCTCTTGTTATGTCAGTCACTGATAGTCACTCAATTATCCCATGTCAACATTTTTAGATTGGTACGA
Organism: Oncorhynchus gorbuscha; assembly: GCF_021184085.1. Lineage (NCBI taxonomy): Eukaryota > Metazoa > Chordata > Actinopteri > Salmoniformes > Salmonidae > Oncorhynchus > Oncorhynchus gorbuscha. The sequence goes on from NC_060187.1 coordinate 30,852,071, forward strand.
ATTGCCGAGGGGCCCTGACCTGCAGGGGGCCCCAATTGATTTTGTTAGTAACTCTCACTCAGATATCATATTAACATTTTATAAGTCATGGCAAAATGTGCAGAATTCCTGGAAATTAGCTGTAAAATAGTAGAAAATGTGTTAGAAAATTGCAGAATGTTCTCTCTATCCCATAGCAAAATGTGTAGAATTGCAGGAAATTAAATGTAAAACTTTCTGTCAGTAGTGTATGACAAGACCAAATGCAGGTACCAAAGAGGCACGTAGCTCAGAGGTATCAGTTTGCCTTTGTAAGCTAGCGGACGCGCGATGAGGCCTGTCCTTATCAATGTCTGATGATAATAAAGAGCGTTTTCTCTGCTGGGCAGATAACAAAGAGCTTTCCCAAGCCAGCTAAGATACCAGGCTGTAGCGTAGCTGGCCTCCCTGCTCCATTGTTACTGAAAAGACACATCTGATCACATTTCAAAAGAAAAGGTGAACACCAGATAATGTATGATCTCTCTGGAAAGTTGAGAAAAATTCATGCCAAAGGTAAGACTAAACTTCTGACCCAGTGCTCTTTCTAATGCAGAGTGGCAGAGTGTCTGAAATGTATTATTGAGCACTATCTCATTGATATTATGCAAACACAATACCATAGCCAACAACCAGACTACAAAATGGAACATTCTGCCAGGGGAGTACAATAACGTTATACTCTCATTGTAATGTGACCCTAAAACGCGACCTGCATCTCACAAGCAAACACACCACACGTACAACCTAAACTGACATTTAGCTCCCAGCTCCGTGCCTTCATGTGAATTATTATAAGTGGTTTAGTTATGATAGAGGAGAGTAAATTTTCATTCAGAAACTAATCAAGTATCCACCTTTGACCCCAGTGGGCGAGGAGAAGACAGCACAATGTTTTTTTTCAATCTAACAAGTGTAGACAATGTGACCTGGGTCCTAAAAACAAACCCAGTGAAATGTGCTCTCCACTCTTCTCCCCTCAGCCTCACCACTGACTGTCCACCTAGGAGATTAAGCCAGGTGAAAGAATGTGCTACCTGGTTGGAATGCCAACGCTGGGCTGAAGAACAGCTTACTGTACAGGCACCTCCACAGGACGAAATTAGAACAAGACAGGAGCCTCTATCAAAAAAAGAGTCTTAAAATAGACTACAAATCCACACAATTCCAGGGAAGCTTTATTATGCATTCATATAATTAAAACACAGTAGAAAAAGAATGGAAAATATTCAAGACCCACTTTATAAACAGTGGGTCCTTCATAGACAAGTGGCTCCTCCATATACAAGTTGGCCCATTGACAGGAATACAGAATGTAATGTTTTCTGTAAATAAAACTATGAGTCAAGCATCTTGAACCACTCAGGAAATCTCCAATATAAGAGTATATGTAGTGAAAGAAAGAGAAGCTCAGCTAGCAACACAAAGCAAGTGTATGAACACAGAGTGTAACAGATAAGAACAGCAAGAGAGAGGTGAAGCCAAATTCAGACAGGTCTTACTGTTACTAAAATGGTTTATACTTTATTTCACGGTCCTGTTTCACCTGTTTGCCTGGTATTTGCATTTGCATGGTTAAATCAAGGATTTAATATGTTATACCAATGGGTACTTTCTCATACTTAGTAACTCGCTGGTACCAAATAGTGTGTAATATTGCTTGTTTTAATCAATCCTAAAGAAGCAAAAGAACAGAGTAATGATTAAGTTATTATTGAGTAATTGACAATTCACCATGTAATTCCAAGTAAATACCAGGTAAAGAAATAATGGACTGTAAAATTTAGCTTAACCTCTATATAATTGAATTTTCTCAAATGACTGGGTGTTGGTTGTGAAATTTTTGTCAGTTAAAATGTATAATGGAGTAGCAAACCATATCCCTTGTTGCAGCCAGCCAGCCAGCCAGCCAGCAGAAGCACCTGTTTTTTTTACCCTACAGCCAGCTTGTGGGTTGCTTCTCTCCTCCAGCAGAGAGTGCCAGCAAGAGGAGAGACAGAATAACGCTAGCGCTCGTCTTTTTCAAACCTCCTACCTTCCTCATATGAATGTTATTAAACACAAAAAGTAGCTCCTCTCTCTTTAGAGAGCCAGCCACCAGTAACAAACATAGAGCATTGCATGCGGCTGGCGGTCTAACAGATCCAGGAAATAGAGGAGCGGCTGTTGCTCCACAAAACTTCTCCTATTCAGGGAAAGCAGTACACAGACGAGGCACTGCATTCAGTGGATCGATCAGAATCGTGACACAAACAGTGTGGCAATATAATCATTTACCTTGCAGGGCTGGGTCGCTAGCATATCCATGTGTGTCTCCCATTGTTCATTCCCTGTTTGTGTGAGTCCAGGGACAGGGAAATAGGTTATCTAATAGGCTCCCATGTAACTGCCGTCCTCCCGACTAAGCTGTAACACTAGAAAGGCTTTCTTATGTACAGACATTAGCATAGGTTGCTTCCTGGCTCACCTGTACTAATCTAACCTGTTCTGCTGTTGATTGACATCGCTTCCTCCTCATTGCTGTATACTGGACCCACCTGTTATACAGGTATAAGCAGCAAAGCTACTCTATTGTGTTGTGAAGGTATCAGATTTCACTTTCATATATATATATATATATATATATATATATATATATATATATATATATATATATATATATATATATATATATATATATAAATATATAAATATATAAATATATAAAAAGAAAACATTTACTTGTGCGTCATATGTTCATCATGTTTAAACTTGGAGAATATTTTCCCTTCTTAGAAGCAAAGAGATGGGGAATTTATTAAAGGATTTAATGTTTGTAGTAGTCAGTAATACAACCAACATGTTTTCCCCCATGTGAGACACAGGGTGCATTTCAACCTCCTATATGTGAGGGATTTTCACCCGCAAGCACAATGGAAAGGATAAAACCGCTAATATAGCTTTGTGCCAGTCTATAGGACTGTCCCACACTAATCCAAACAAAAGTAAATGATTTGTTGACGATCAAAGGAGCTTTGAAACAACATGATCTACAAGTCTATATCGTAATTTGTCAAAGGACAGGTTGATTAATCCATAGAACCTTGAGGGTTTACAAAATACCAAGGTTTTATCTGATTGCCACCCAATTTCAAATACACATAGATAAAGTTCAGTCACTATTTTCTTGTAAAAAAGGAATGTCTGTGTTAGATATGTGTTAGAACAGCGATACCAATGGGAGAGCTTGCCGTTTCTAACTTTACATTCAATTATCAACTTCATGAAATTCATGAGGATATGTAAACTGAAACCATTTTCCTATTAGGAACAATGATATTTTGGGGGGATGCCAACAATGGGCAATATTAAAATGTGGAATGACAAAGAAAATAGGCAAATATTACACTATGGTCTATTAGAAAGGAATCCATTGAGAAAGAGCACATAAAGAAACCATTTCAGTAGTGGTAGAGTCTTGGCAGGGGAGATCAAAGCCCACTCCATATGGTGATAATAATTATCATCAAATCTCTTTGGCTCAATAATTGTCACTTAATATGCAATTAATTATCAACAGATCAATACCCACAGGGTGAAGAGCATTGACTATAGCGGCACAGCCAAAATGGTGGTAACAAATGAAAACACTGAGACAAAGTAACATTTTGTTTTCATACTCTGGGCTAACTCTGTGGATCAATGTGAGCACACTCCCAGAGATGGGTGCCACTGTGAGGGCATGTGTTTGAAGGCAATATATCATTGGTGGCTGTTAAAATCCCCTTCATCAATCCAGGAGTCTAGGTCATGCCAATTGTGGTCCATTACACTGGTTGACTTTCCATTTACCACACACGGGCTTTAAATGTTAAACATGCTGAGCAAACATTTAGGTCCAAGATGTTGCTGACTTGAATAAAAGATAAAGGAAATACAAGTAAGCCACAACACAGACATCTATGGACATACTGTATGCTGTGCTGCTTTACCAGATAGACATCAACTGCTGTCTGACAAAATTGAATGAACATAATCCCACAATTCCAACCATAATGCAATATTCTCAGCTATTGTAATGGGTATATATCTAAAGTGGGTACATCTACAACTGTAGCTATTCTTGTTTATGTAATACACATGGGACACATATATGCCTTCATGTGCTGGTGCCTCAGATAAGAGGTGCAGGGATCGAACAGGATCTCTAAACACTGTAATGTACAGTGCCTTGCGAAAGTATTCGGCCCCCTTGAACTTTGTGACCTTTTGCCACATTTCAGGCTTCAAACATAAAGATATAAAACTGTATTTTGTTGTGAAGAATCAACAACAAGTGGGATACAATCATGAAGTGGAACAACATTTATTGGATATTTAAAACTTTTTAACAAATCAAAAACTGAAAAATTGGGGTGCAAAATTATTCAGCCCCCTTACTTTCAGTTCAGCAAACTCTCTCCGGAAGTTCAGTTAGGATCTCTGAATGATCCAATGTTGACCTAAATGACTAATAATGATAAATATAATCCATCTGTGTGTAATCAAGTCTCCGTATAAATGCACCTGCACTGTGATAGTCTCAGAGGTCCGTTAAAAGCGCAGAGACCATCATGAAGAACAAGGAACACACCAGGCAGGTCCGAGATACTGTTGTGAAGAAGTTTAAAGCCGGATTTGGATACAAAAAGATTTCCCAAGCTTTAAACATCCCAAGGAGCACTGTGCAAGCGATAATATTGAAATGGAAGGAGTATCAGACCACTGCCAATCTACCAAGACCTGGCCGTCCCTCTAAACTTTCAGCTCATACAAGGAGAAGACTGATCAAAGATGCAGCCAAGAGGCCCATGATCACTCTGGATGAACTGCAGAGATCTACAGCTGAGGTGGGAGACTCTGTCCATAGGACAACAATCAGTCGTATATTGCACAAATCTGGGCTTTATGGAAGAGTGGCAAGAAGAAAGCCATTTCTTAAAGATATCCATAAAAAGTGTCATTTAAAGTTTGCCACAAGCCACCTGGGAGACACACCAAACATGTGCTCTGGTCAGATGAAACCAAAATTGAACTTTTTGGCAACAATGCAAAACGTTATGTTTGGCGTAAAAGCAACACAGCTCATCACCCTGAACACACCATCCCCACTGTCAAACATGGTGGTGGCAGCATCATGGTTTGGGCCTGATTTTCTTCAGCAGGGACAGGGAAGATGGTTAAAATTGATGGGAAGATGGATGGAGCCAAATACAGGACCATTCTGGAAGAAAACCTGATGGAGTCTGCAAAAGACCTGAGACTGGGACGGAGATTTTGTCTTCCAACAAGACATTGATCCAAAACATAAAGCAAAATCTACAATGGAATGGTTCAAAAATAAACATATCCAGGTGTTAAAATGGCCAAGTCAAAGTCCAGACCTGAATCCAATCGAGAATCTGTGGAATTAACTGAAAACTGCTGTTCACAAATTTTCTCCATTCAACCTCACTGAGCTCGAGCTGTTTTGCAAGGAGGAATGGGAAAAAATGTCAGTCTCTCGATGTGCAAAACTGATAGAGACATACCCCAAGCGACTTACAGCTGTAATCGCAGCAAAAGGTGGTGCTACAAAGTATTAACTGAAGGGGGCTGAATAATTTTGCACGCCCAATTTTTCAGTTTTTGATTTGTTAAAAAAGTTTGAAATATCCAATAAATGTCGTTCCACTTCATGATTGTGTCCCACTTGTTGTTGATTCTTCACAAAAAAATACACTTTTATATCTTTATGTTTGAAGCCTGAAATGTGGCAAAAGGTCGCAAAGTTAAGGGGGCCGAATACTTTCGCAAGGCACTGTATGTGGTTCTCTGAGTGGATTCGAAAGCCACAAAAAGGCTTTAAACCCCAAGGACAACCTTCATCCAGCTGAGTGAAGGCAAGACCATATGGTAATAGCATCGATAGATCATTTTCTTGTTTGTAATGGGTATAGTTGATTAGACAACAATCAACACACAATGAGAGAGGAATCACCTTTACAACTCAACTATCGGAGACAAGACTGCTCTCTGAATGCAACATGGATTTATTTTGATGTGATGAATGGCCATTCATGGCTGGATTTAACAAGCAAGCCTTGAGATCTGCCTCAGTCCATACAACCTACAGTACATTAATGAGCACGTCATGAATGCAGTCTGCCTCTCTCTTCCCCAATCCATACTTTCATTCATTCTCCCCCTCTTCCCCTCTCTCACTTTTCTGAGAGCTGAGACTATGGGGCAAAGATAGGTGAAAATGCTATTGTACTTTGACAAGCCCCCAGTGAATTTCTGAACGCTAAATGTGACAAATCTTAAACTCTTATTCTGCCTGAAAATGTCTCTACTAGGCAACCAACAGTATAATCTGACAGCTCATTGAGGGCAACCTCATATTTGCAGCTCAGAATCATAATTTAGCATTAACATATCAAAACTGAAAAGCACTGATAATGTAATGGCTATTGGTGGAAGAAGGTGAGGACCAAGGTGCAGCGCGTTCATCTTTTATTAGTTGAACTGATCACTGAATAGCAAAACAACAAAGAGCACAACCGAAACAGTTCTGTCTGGTGCAGACACAAAAACAGAAAGGAACTACCCACAAAACCCAGGTGGGAAAAGGCTACCAAAGTATGGTTCTCAATCAGAGACAACGATAGACAGCTGCCACTGATTGAGAACCACACCCGGCCAAACAACAAAGAAATCCAAAACATAGAAAATGAACATAGAATGCCCACCCTAGTCACACCCTGGCCTAACCAAAATAGAGAATAAAAGCCTCTCTATGGCCAGGGCATGACAGATAAATGTAAACATCATTGAATTAAGATCCAATGTTTTGATAAGAAACATTTTTAAACAATTGTTTTTAGACAATGACATCTGCGTGTGAAAGGATAAGCTGTATACTGTCTCAATTCAATTCAATGAAATTTGATATTCTATTATTCATGTCATGTTACGGAAGAGACATCTGCTAAAATAATGTGTCAAATAGTATTGAAGATGGGAATACAGAGGGCTGATCATAGTTTTTGCTTTGGCAACGCTATAATAAACAGTCACTAGGTGTATGGAGGAGGGGGCCCAAATGGAGGAGGAGGCCCAAGGAGCCAAGACTGTTGTCGGGGGGCCTTTGTTCAAATCCCCTGATGGGAGTCTTGAGGGAAGGTAAATGGGGATGTTACTGTGGTCTCTAGTTACTGCCAATGGTTTCTAAGTGACAGGGTCTTGGCACTGGCACACTGGCTGTTTCTTAATGTTGAGATCCACTTGATAACAATGTCCCTCCCCTTCCTCTTTATCTACAAGCCCACACTGTATTATATGCATTCATTTGAGGAAAATCAATAGTAGCTAACAGCCTGAGACTGAGTTCACTGACAGCACTTGTACTACAGTGAAAGAGGACACACAAGCAAACTCACCAGAGCATGGTAATCACCATTAAGAGCTTACATGAGAAAATAGATGAGCAAGAAGAGAAAATGGAAGGTTTTATTTCATTTTTGTAGGATAAAAGTTACAATAGGCTGGCTGTTTCAGCAGTGGCCTGTGTGGCAAGGCAGAGACAACAGAGCTAGCCACTACAGAGAGAGACAGACATCTAGGCTTAAGTTACAACGAGAAAGACACTCCTTTTGTTAGTTCATTCTAAACAGCTGTTCTTTGTCAAAGTTTCTCTGTTCTGTTCTCCTAAACTGTATTCCAACAGTCTTTATTGGCAATTTTGTCCAAAGCAAAAGAGCCTACTAAACAAAAAATAATCAAAAACTCACCAAGGCGACATCAATAAGGCTCTATAACTCTCTACCACATGACAATATAGTTCATCCTCTCATTCAGCTACAGCTATTCCTAATTACAAGTACACGCTTCACTTTACAAACAGATAATATGGAAATTGACTCAGTAGTTTTCACTAATATGTTTCGCCTGCTATTGAAGGTAGTGTGTAGAACTGTTTGAAATGTTGTATATCCCTATAGTTACGCAATGAGAAGCTTGAGTTGAAAGAGGCAGACATGATAGATCAATGATAAGAAGTTAATTTATAGAATGTTTCCTGATCACAGGTCAGGGGACGATATAGCACATGCCGTGACTACCAACTTATAATGAATTTAACTGAACAGTCCAGTGTGTGGTAGATCTTGACAAGATCTCAGAAAAGTGTTTATGTGCGCCTTAGAGTTCATTTCTAACTGATCTGAACCGTTGTTCTATATGACGGTACCTCTGCTTGGTAGGGAAGGAGAAGTTCTTGTTTCATAGACAACAGTGACATTTATTCAGGCCAGCTCATTGATAACAGTGTGACGTGTTGGTGTTTGAAATTGATAGGAAATGAAAACACAGGATATTTCTAAACAGTCAAACATTCAGTTTACATTCAAATATGGGCAGTGGGTAACAAACTCAGAGATCTTTTTAAGTCCAGTGTGCTTTACACAGCCTTTAGTCTAAATCAACTAAATGTTGGCTACTTGGCGAAAAAGAAACAAAAGAGATAAAAGTATACTGATTATGTTTGCCAATGAACTGCAGACCTGGTATTCAATACACTTATTATAGAGGTGTCAGCACTACAACAAGTATTTGACTAATTTATGGTGTGTGGCCACTTATTCTGTACTCATTTGCATTGTAAAGAAGCATCCTGCTTTGACAAGAGACGGCTGGTTGGAGCAGGAGATGAAAGTTCCAGACTGGAGATTCGACACTTGTTAAAAGTTGCACTGGAAAAAGCATACGTTCTCCTCTGCTCTCCTGAACTTCCCCACTGCAGTAGACTATTCCAAGTATTTCTGTCCCAATAATTACCTCAGATAGCAGACTAAGCCGGGTGACTTCATGTTGGAGTGGGTCAGTGCCTTCCAGAAATCTTTTCAGTCTGGGCGGGCACGGGGGTGGGGAGAGGGAGAGAGAGAGCTGCAGATCATCCTTCTAAGTCGTGTGAACGTGAGGCCACAGACTGAAGCAAGCTACAGAATATAATGACTCTATGCTGTATCAGTTGATGGTATTTGAGTCTGAGTCCTGTCACAAGCATCATACCTACAGCTCGCAAGTTGACTGACACACTGCTGGCAGCATGTAGTGTACTGAAACTGTATCACTCTGTGGTGCTCTCCAATTAGGCTGATTATATCTCATGTTCTGATGGCCTACATGAACGCCTCAGAGTGTTTCGCAATATAGAGATAACCCGCATATCCCTTTTCATATTTGCACAGAGGCTAAAATATGTGTCTCAAGATAAGTGTTAACAAGGATAACTACTGCTCTACACACCTTTTCATATACTGTCCGTACTGTCTACAGATACCAGTATATACACTGAGTACACAGGAGGTTGGTGGCACTTTAATTGGGGAGCACGGACTCGTGGTAATGAATGGAGCAGAATCAGGGGAATGGTTTCCATGAGTTTGATACTATTCCATGTACCCCCCACAATTTGTCAGGGCATGGCCTCTACAAGGTGTCGAAAGCGTTCAACTGGGATGTCCTTTGGGTGGTGGACCATTCTTGATACACACTGGGTACTGTTGAACGTGAAAAGCTCAGCAGCGTTGCAATTCTTGACACAAACTGGTGCGCATTGCACCTATTACCATATCCCGTTCAATGGCATTTAATCCTGTTCCTGCACATTCAGCCTCTAAATGGCACAATCCATGTCCCAATTGTCTCAAAGCTTAAAACTTTAACCTGTCTCCTCCCCTTCATCTACATTGATTGAAGTGGTTTTAACAAATTACATCAATAATGAATCATAGCTTTCACCTGGATTCACCTAGTCAGTTTATCTCATGGAAAGATCAGGTGTTCTTAATGTTTTGTATACTCTGTGTATATATTCATATTCCGGACTCTGACATTGCTCATTCTGATATTTCTAAATGTCTTTATTTTTATTTTGGATTATGTGCATATTGATTATTACTGCACTGTTAGAGCTAGAAACACAAGCATTTCACTGCACCTGTCAATAACATCTACAAATCTGTGCAAGCGACCAATAAACTTTGATTTGATTTGAATTATGCCACGGCTGGTTCCCCTCTATTCCATGGCCGGTTCCCCTTGCTTAAACAGTATATGGCCCTCAGAGAGCCAGGTTTCCATGGGTTCTGTCATACAGAACAGTGGCTGTCTGGCGCCCGCTGAGCAGCCTCACAGCAGCAGGTTTGAGTGTGTTAAAAGCAGCAGCCACTGCATTAATAATGGAGGGCCTGGGTAGACAGGTGAGGGCAGCTGGGGGCTTGTCTGAATGTCATCGCTGGTGAGCTGAAATGGTTGCCTCTGGCATAGTTTCCTGCATAACCCTTGCTAGAGAGATGCAAACCCACTCAGAGGAGGACACAGGGCAAGAGTCAAGACCCGGTGTGCCTCGAATCATTTCTTGTGCTGTCATACATAGGGATTTTTATACCATTGTAATCCTTTCGGGTAGCCTAAATTCAAATAGTGTAAAAAATATTTATGATAATTTTCGGGATGGAAAAAAACTTTCAGTGTAAACTTAAATGACTAAAACCAAATAAAAGTATGTAGAAAAGATAATGGACTTACAGTACGAGTCAAAAGTTTGGACAGACAGACTCATTCAAGGGTTTTTCTTTATTTTTACTATTTTATACATTGTAGAATAATAGTGAAGACATCAAAACTATGAAATCATATAGTAACCAAAAAAGTGTTAAACAAATCAATAAAAATAAAGAAAGAACCCTTGAATCAGCAGGTGTGTCCAAACTTTTGACTGGTAGGTTATATGTATTTTAATAATATAGTCTTTGAGAACTAACAACAACCAAAATAAAAGCTCAATTGAAAATTGGAAAACTTTGTAGAATTGCCGGAAATTGGCTTAAAAATACAAAATAATTCTAAATTGCCAAGATTGGGACCTAATAATTTGCTCAATAATTTAGCATTTAGCAGTGCAGATGGGCTGACCACACTCATTGCTACACCCCCTTCCATGCCCCCTTCCACGCTTACCACCTAAGACCCTTTTAGATCCAGCCCTGTTCTACAGTAAAACTGTTTACATGTCATGATACAGTTGGTATCTGCATGAATGTGCATCTGAGCACATCCAAGAAGGGAGAATCAAGGTATTTAAAAAAATCTAGAACCTTATGTGGGAGTGAGAAAATAACGTAAAGATATAGTTCCACTGTAGATCAAAGAAGAGAATCCAGCTATAGCCTGGGAATCAAGTTGTCTAGAATACAATGAACACATAGGGCACTTCAATATCTTGAAAAGCAATTATTTCAAACAGTCCCCTGTACTATTTGCAGCAGCAAATGACAAATATTATTTTTCATCAGATGGTGGCCCTCTCTCCCACTGTCCCTCTCATGGCCGTTCACTCAGGACCCCTGGGGTATAGCATGTTTCTATTTGAGGCAGTGGACCTACTTTTCCTAGTATCAGGGGCCCTGTCTTAGATGCACATTTGAAACGAAGAGAGATTTTTCAGCAGAAATTTAAAGCAGAGCAGGAATTGCCGAAGAGAAATGAGAAATTCTTCTGGGCCCTATGAGAACAAAGGTCATGGTCATGTTTTGGCATCCAGATACATTCACTGTTGATATCCATTTTGGCATTTATTTTACAAAGGGAACCTTTGATCTCGACTGTGGCTCTTTAGAGATCCGACAATTTAAACATGAATGTGAAGCACTAGAAGAATGCACACACACACACACACACACACACACACACACACACACACACACACACACACACACACACACACACACACACACACACACACACACACACACACACACACACACACACACACACACACACACACACACACACACACACACACACACACACACACACACACACACACACACACACACACACACACACACACACACACACACACACACACACACACACACACACAAATAAAATACAAGTTTGATAAGGGAGTAACTAAGGCAGCAAAAAGAAAAGCATAAATATCAAGTGCTATCGACTCTCTTTGTAGTTCAGCTTTGACTCTGGCAACAAGGCAAAATGTAGCCTGTCCTGTCACCTCTTAGTCCCCTTTCTCTCAGTCTTCAGCTCACAAATCTCTATTTCACGAACCAAGAGGCCACCTGACATTCTCTGCAGAATCAAACCAATATATAAAAACTGCATAATTAATTACTTCTCTGAGACTTGGCTTTATAATGAGTCTCTGAGGGAATTGAGGGATTTAAAGTGAAATGCTATCATGTATTCGATGCAACTGACAGCAATTGTCCTCAGCCATGCTCCTTTAACACCTTCTTCTTCACATGAAAAGCCAAGGATGAAACTGAGAATTGTCTTTAAATCATTATGATTTAAATCATGCCATTGGATCTCTGATATAGAGGCATTGTGAAATTATTCAGATCCGTTCCCTTTTTCCACATTTTGTTACATTACAGCCTTAAATAAAAAATAAAAAATCCTTGGCAACCTACATACAATACCCCATAATGACAAAGTGAAAACAGGTTTATAGAATTTCTTGCCAATTTAAAAAAGAGAAATTACCTTTATTTACATAAGTATTCAGACTCTTCGCTATGAAACCCAAAATTCAGCTCAGGGGCATCCTGTTTCCATTGATCATCCTTGAGATGTTTCTACAACTTGATTGGAGTCCATCTGTGGTAAATTCAATTGATTGGACATGATTTGGAAAGACACATACCTGTCTATACAAGGTCCCACAGTTGACAGTGCACGTCAGAGCAAAATCCATGCCATGAGGTCAAAGGAATTGTCCGTAGAGCTTCAAGAATGGATTGGGAAGGGTACCAGAGCAATTCTGCAACATTGAAGGTCGCCAAGAACACAGTGGCCTCCGTCATTCTTAGATGGAAGAAGTTTGGAACCACCAAGACTCTTCCTAGAGCTGGCCGCCTGGCCAAACTGAGCAATCCGGGAGAAGGTTCTAGGTCTGGGAGGTGACCAAGAACCCGATGGTCACTCTAATAGAGCTCCAGAGTTCCTCTGTGGAGATGGGAGAACCATCCAGAAGGGCAACCATCTCTACAGCACTCCAGTAATCAGGACTTTATGGTAGAGTGGCCAGATGGAAGCCACTCTTCAGTAAAATGCACATGACAGCCCAATAGGAGTTTGCCAAAAGGCACCTAAAAGACTCTCATACCATGAGAAACAAGATTCTCTGGTCTGATGATAGCATGAATGCCAAGCGTCACATCTGGAGAAAACCTGGCACCATCCCTACTGTGAAGCATGGTGGTGGCAGCATCATGCCGTGGGGATGTTTTTCAGTGGCGGGGACTGAAAGACTGAGGACATAAGACTGGGGTAAAGGTTCACCTTCCAACAGGAAAACTACCCTAAGCAAACAGTCAAGACAATGCAGGAGTGGCTTCGGGACAGGTCTCTGAATGTCCTTGAGTGACCCAGCCAGAGCCCGGACTTGAACCTGATCGAACATCTGTGGAAAGACATGACAATATCCGTGCAGCGAAGTTCCCCATCCTACCTGAGAGAGCAGGAGAGAAGAGTGGGATAAAGTCCCCAAATACAGGTGTGCCAAGTTTGTAGCATCATACCCAAGAAGACTCTAGGTTTGCGAGATGCAGTACAAAAGGCCATTTTAACCATCCTACGACTCCTGACATGTCTACAGACATCCCCCAAAACAAACAAAAAACAACACTCTGAGAATGAGTACACAACTGGTAAATAATCACTTATGGATGTCAGTCAGTCAGGTGGCTAGCTGCCGGCAGAGACTTCTATTGCAGTAACGTTGAAGGGCTCTGGCTAGTATTACTTAGCCAGCGGAAAGGATGAAGTAAGAAGCTCACATTAAACAGAGCCTACCTTAGGCTCGAGGAAAAATAGGCTACTAAGTTTTCATAACAACTTTGCTTGACAGAGAGTAAGCTACTGAGCCAGACAGTGATGTGGCACTCAGTGATGAGGCTGAGGCAGGAATAAACAGAGGAGACAGAGAGAAATAGAGGAAGCAAGCAGAGAGAGAGGTTAGGGCCCCATGTGGGGTCCTCTGACAAAATCTCTACTAATATTTTCAAACAAGTTAGGAACCCCCCCCTCCAAAAAAAATCAAATATGTTTAAACATAAACATCTCCACATGCCCTATCTTCCCCATAGGCCTACATTAAAACACAATCAAAAAGCAAACAATATAGTTTATACCGGTTTAAATTGATGGTTGTTTATCTTATCTCGATCACCCAATGGACTTTATCCTCTTTTTTTACCACTACATCACTAATTTTAATACCTTATCGTAAGTAAAATTCTAATAATTCATGTGAATGCGATAAGTTAATGTTTATTTTAAATATTTTATTCACACCAAATACAAACATACACATACGAACAACAACTTACAGACGCACACACACAACGACTACATCTAATCTGCCCAGACCTGCATGCTCATACCCCCCTGTCATGACTTCTACCGAAGTCGATGCCTCTCCTTGTTCGGGTGGTGCTTGGCGGTTGACATCACCAGTCTTCTAGCCATCATTGATCTATGTTTAATTTTCCATTGGTTTTGTCTGGTCTTCTTACACAACAGGTTCCAATCCCATTCATTAAGTGTTGTGTATTTAACACCCTGTTTCCCCTCATGTCCTTGTCAGAGATTGTTTATTGTTATGTTCATGTTTTATGGATTGGTGTATGACGGGTTCTTGTACCCACATTTATTTTATTATGGACTTTGGTTTTGGAGTTTGTTTTAAAATACTCCAATTATACCAAGTTTAATTCTCCTGTGCTTGACAACCCTGCCACCTACATACACGATGTGACAGAATCTCTGACCTTAATATGAAGTCAGACATGGAGGTGGAAGAACGCGTCCAGGAGCATATGGAGAAGCTATACCATCTGAGCGTCGCCATGGATCACGTTGTCCAGAATATGGACCGCTGAGAGAGACAGGGAGTTCTTCCAGTGCCTCCACCAGCACAACCGGAGTCTATCCTGGGCGCTCCTTTACCACCTGAACCCAGTGGGATTCGTCTACCCATGCCACAGGGGTACGACAGAAGTGCTGCCAACTGCCAGGGCTTCCTCCTCCAATTAAACCTTACTCTGGCCACGGTCCAATCAGCTCCATCGGACCATGAGAAGGGTTTCGCCGTCGTCTCGTGCCTCACCGGGAAAGCACTGGAGTGAGCCAGCCGTGTGTGGAGGGGAAGTTGAGGGAAGGTGAGTTGGCACCATTCCCACCCAGAGCCCTCTGTCGCACATACAGTGCCTTGCGAAAGTATTCGGCCCCCTTGAACTTTGCAACCTTTTGCCACATTTCAGGCTTCAAACATAAAGATATAAAACTGTATTTTTTTGTGAAGAATCAACAACAAGTGGGACACAATCATGAAGTGGAACGACATTTATTGGATATGGATATTTCAAACTTTTTTAACAAATCAAAAACTGAAAAATTGGGCGTGCAAAATTATTCAGCCCCTTTACTTTCAGTGCAGCAAACTCTCTCCAGAAGTTCAGTGAGGATCTCTGAATGATCCAATGTTGACCTAAATGACTAATGATGATAAATACAATCCACCTGTGTGTAATCAAGTCTCTGTATAAATGCACCTGCACTGTGATAGTCTCAGAGGTCTGTTAAAAGCGCAGAGAGCATCATGAAGAACAAGGAACACATCAGGCAGGTCCGAGATACTGTTGTGAAGAAGTTTAAAGCCAGATTTGGATACAAAAAGATTTCCCAAGCTTTAAACATCCCAAGGAGCACTGTGCAAGCGATAATATTGAAATGGAAGGAGTATCAGACCACTGCAAATCTACCAAGACCTGGCCGTCCCTCTAAACTTTCAGCTCATACAAGGAGAAGACTGATCAGAGATGCAGCCAAGAGGCCCATGATCACTCTGGATGAACTGCAGAGATCTCCAGCTGAGGTGGGAGACTCTGTCCATAGGACAACAATCAGTCGTATATTGCACAAATCTGGCCTTTATGGAAAAGTGGCAAGAAGAAAGCCATTTCTTAAAGATATCCATAAAAAGTGTCATTTAAAGTTTGCCACAAGCCACCTGGGAGACACACCAAACATGTGGAAGAAGGTGCTCTGGTCAGATGAAACCAAAATTGAACTTTTTGGCAACAATGCAAAACGTTATGTTTGGCGTAAAAGCAACACAGCTCATCACCCTGAACACACCATCCCCACTGTCAAACATGGTGGTGGCAGCATCATGGTTTGGGCCTGCTTTTCTTCAGCAGGGACAGGGAAGATGGTTAAAATTGATGGGAAGATGGATGGAGCCAAATACAGGACCATTCTGGAAGAAAACCGGATGGAGTCTGCAAAAGACCTGAGACTGGGATGGAGATTTGTCTTCCAACAAGACAATGATCTAAAACATAAAGCAAAATCTACAATGGAATGGTTCAAAAATAAACATATCCAGGTGTTAGAATGGCCAAGTCAAAGTCCAGACCTGAATCCAATCGAGAATCTGTGGAAAGAACTGAAAACTGCTGTTCAAATGCTCTCCATCCAACCTCACTGAGCTCGAGCTGTTTTGCAAGGAGGAATGGGAAAAATTTCAGTCTCTCGATGTGCAAAACTGATAGAGACATACCCCAAGTGACTTACAGCTGTAATCGCAGCAAAAGGTGGCGCTACAAAGTATTAACTTAAGGGGGCTGAATAATTTTGCACTCCCAATTTCAGTTTTTGATATATCCAATAAATGTCGTTCCACTTCATGATTGTGTCCCACTTGTTGTTGATTCTTCACCAAAAAATACAGTTTTATATCTTTATGTTTGAAGCCTGAAATGTGGCAAAAGGTCGCAAAGTTCAAGGGGGCCGAATACTTTCGCAAGGCACTGTAACTATATGTTGCAAGTAAAAGCCTTCGGTAGCGAGTTGGAAGGTTAAACTCAGAGTGAGGAAGATGTAAAGTTTTCCTTTTTATCATATACATTTTATTTTCCCAAAAAACAGTATACTTATATATCTGTTGTTTGTTGTCACTTTGAAAGCATTCAAAATATTTCATATTGTTTGTGGTCTACTTAACCTCTCTAGGGTAGGGGGCAGTATTCTGAATTTTGGATGAAAAGCATGCCCAAATTAAACGGCCTGCTACTCGGGCCCAGAAGATATGATATGCATTTAACTGGTAGATTTGGATAGAAAACACTCTGAAGTTTCCAAAACTGTTAAAATAGTGTCTGTGAGTATAACAGACCGGATTTAGAAGACGAAAACCTGAGAAAAATCCTTTCAGGAAGTCATTTCTTTTGTTGGTTTTGTAGTTTTCTATTCAATGCCATTACAGTATCCATTGACTTGGGACTCCATTTGTAGTTCCTATGCCTTCCACTTTAGAAATCGTTTCAGGCTTGTATTCTTATAAATGAACGAGTGGACCCTATCGTGACGCAGAGTTTTGTCAGGCACGTGCATTTCTTGTTTACCTTTTATATTGACGATGTTATTGTCCGGTTTACATATTATAGATCATTTAGGCTAAAAAACAATCTGAGGATTGAATAGAAACATCGTTTGACATGTTTTATGAACTTTACGGATACAATTTGGATTTTTTTGTCTGAATGTTTTGACTGAGTTTGAGCCTGTGGATTACTGAAGAAAACGCGCTAACAAATGGAGGTTTTTGGATATAAAGAGACTCCATCGAACAAAAGGAACATTTATTGAGTAAATTAATGTCTTCTGATTGCCACCATATTGTCACGTTCTGACCTTAGTTCTTTTGTTATGTCTTTGTTTTAGTATGGTCAGGGCGTGAGTTGGGTGTGTTGTCTATGTTAGTTTTTCTATGATTTGCTATTTCTGTGTTTGGCCTGGTATGGTTCTCAATCAGAGGCAGCTGTCAATCGTCGTCCCTGATTGAAAACCATATTTACAGTATATCACAAAAGTGAGTACACCCCTCACATTTTTGTAAATATTTGAGTATATCTTTTCATGTGACAACACTGAAGAAATGACACTTTGCTACAATGTAAATTAGTGAGTGTACAGCTTGTATAACAGTGTAAATTTGCTGTCTCCTCAAAATAACTCAACACAAAGCCATTCATGTCTAAACCGCTGGCAACAAAAGTGATTACACCCCTAAGTGAAAATGTCCAAATTGGGACCAAAGTGTCAATATTTTGTGTGGCCACCATCATTTTCCAGCTCTGCCTTAACCCTCTTGGGCATGGAGTTCACCAGAGCTTCACCGGTTGCCACTGGAGTCCTCTTTCACTCCTCCATGACGACATCACAGAGCTGGTGGATGTTAGAGACCTTGCACTTCTCCACCCTCCGTTTGAGGATGCCCCACAGATGCTCAATAGGGTTTAGGTCTGGAGACATGCTTGGCCAGTCCATCACCTTTATCCTCAGCTTCTTTAGCAAGACAGTGGTCGTCATGGAGGTGTGTTTTGGGGCCATTATCATGTTGGAATACTGCCCTGCGGCCCAGTCTCCAAAGGGAGGGGGATCATGCTCTGCTTCAGTATGTCACCGTACATGTTGGCATTCATGGTTCCCTCAATTAACTGTAGCTCCCCAGTGCCGGCAGCACTCATGCAGCCCCAGACCATGACACTCCCACCACTATGCTTGACTGTAGGCAAGACACACTTGTCTTTGTACTCCTCACCTGGTTGCCGCCACACACGCTTGACACCATCTGAACCAAATACAGTGGGGCAAAAAAGTATTTAGTCAGCCACCAATTGTGCAAGTTCTCCAACTTAAAAAGATGACAGAGGCCTGTAATTTTCATCATAGGTACACTTCAACTATGACAGACAAAATTAGAAAAAAAATCCAGATAATCACATTGTAGGATTTTTAATGAATTTATTTGCAACATATGGTCAAAAATAAGTATTTGGTCACCTACAAACAAGCAAGATTTCTGGCTCTCACAGACCTGTAACTTCTTCTTTAAGAGGCTCCTCTGTCCTCCACTCATTACCTGTATTAATGGCACCTGTTTGAACTTGTTATCAGTATAAAAGACACCTGTCCACAACCTCAAACAGTCACACTCCAAACTCCACTATGGCCAAGACCAAAGAGCTGTCAAAGGACACCATAAACATATACTCAAATATTTACAAAAATGTCAGGGGTGTACTCACTTTCGTGATATACTGTAGATAGCCTGTTTTCTATTGTGTTTTGTGGGTGATTGTTTTCTGTTGTGTGTCTGCACTATCCAGAACTGTTTTCGGAAGTTTCTCTTTGTTATTTTTGTTATTTCCGTGTCCATTTTAATAAATTTGGACACATACCACACTGCACCCTGGTCCTCACCTTCTCATTCATACGACGACCGTTACACATATGAAGATCATCAAAGGGATTCATTTGATCTCTATTTCTGAGTTTTGTAACACTTCTGTTTGGCTGGTTATTGTTTGTAATAATTTGTCAACTGGGCTATGTTCTGGGCTAGGTATGCTTTCGCCGAAAAGCATTTATAAATATGACACTGTGGTTGGTTTAACAAGAAGTTCATCTTTAAACCTATGTGAAATATGTTTTGTTTTCTGAATTTTTATAATGAGCATTTCTGTAATTGAATTTGGCGCCTTGCAACCTCACTGGATGTTGGCCAGATGGGATGCTAGCATCCCACATGCCCTAGAGAGGTTAAAGGATTGCTGTAGATCATGAGTTCTTCTTTGTCTTTTTCCTATTGCCATTATTTCATTTTTTCCACGTAAATTTTATATCCTGAGATTTTTGAATTTTCTGAAAAAATGTATTGTTGCAAAGGGGGTATTGAGTTTTCAGTATTGGTCAGGTATATCAGGAAATTATCTACCAATAAGTTTAGTTTATATTCATGTTTACCAATACTGGTTGGTACCTGTTACGTTTGGGTCCTGTCTAATTATTTCTGCATGCGGTTCAATTGCCAGTTCAAACAGGAGGTGGGAGAGGGGACTTCCTTTTTTTAATGCATATTGTATTAAACAGAAACATGTTCTTGCATTTGTTTGTAAGTGTCTATTTTTAATAAACTCTGTTTGATTGATATGTATCAAGTCTGGTATAATTTTCTTATAATCTGAGTTATTATTTTGTTGTCACAATTTAAGTTGTTTTTATTGCATAGAAATAAATCAAAAATCCCTTCCAGACATCAACCTAAACTCAAGCCCTGGTTTCAGCCCTGCCTGTGTTTTATATACACTGAGTATACCAAACATTAAAACACCTGCTCTTTCCATGACATAGGCTGACCAGCAGAATCCAGGTGAAAACTATGATCCCTTATTGATGTCACTTGTTAAATCCAAAGGGGGACACAAGTAAAAGAAGGATTTTTAAGCCTTGACAATTGAGACATGGATTGTGTATGTGTGCCATTCAGAGGGTGAATGAGCATTACACAAAGTAAGGTGCCCTTGAATGGGGTATGGTAGAAGCTACCAGGATCACCTGGCACCGGGTGGTGCAACTCAATATTAGGAGGGTGTTCCTAATTTTTGGTATAATCAATGTATATTTCCGCACTAGGAGATTGTAGTAATACTGTGAAATTTTGAAAATTCTGATAATGTCCTTTTAGTGTAAGAGCTGTTTGAAAAGATTGCTTAAAAGTTCAGTCTGATTTGGTGGGATGGAGGTTTGGCCTTCCTGGTGACATCAGCAATAAGAGAGTTCCCAGACAGTCCTCAGACCAATAAGAGAGTTCCCAGACAGTCCTAGCAAAATTCTTGCTTAAGAAATTAGTCTTTGCTAAGAAGCATTTTTTTTGTACAATTTTAATTGAAAACAATCACAGTAACTTACTTAATTGTATATCACTCTCTAATTTCCAGTCCCTAGATAACAAGGTTGACTAAATCAGGGCAAGGGTTGCTTTCCAGAGAGACATCAGGGATTGTAAAATACTCTGTTTCAGAGAAACATGGCTCTCTCGGGATATGCTGTCGGAGTTGGTACAGCCACCTGGCTTCTCAATGCATTGTGCTGACAGGAATAAACACCTCTCCGGAAGAAGAAGGGCAGCGGTGTATGTTTCATGATTAACGACTCATGGTGTAAATGTAACAACTCAAGTCCTTTTGTTCACCTGACCTAGAATTCCTCACAATAAAACGCAGACCGTATTATCTACAAAGAGAATTATCTTAAGTAATTGTCACAGCCATGTATATCCCCCCTCAAGCTGAAACCACGACGGCCCTCAAGGAATTTCACTGGACTTTATGCAAACTGGAAACTTTATATCCTGAGGCTGCATTTATTGTAGTCTGGGATTTCAACAAAGACAATTTGAGAACAAGGCTATCTGAAATCAGCATATCGACTGTAGCACTCGCACTGGAAAAACACTGGACCATTGCTACTCTAACTTCCGCAATGCTTACAAGACAAATCTGACCACGACTCCATTTAACTCCTCCCTTCCTATCGGCAGAAACTCAAACAGGAAGTACCCATGCTAAGGACTATTCAACGCTGGTCTGACCAATTGGAATCCACACTTCAAGATTGTTTTATCACGTGGACTGGGATATGTTCAGAGTAGACTCAGAGAATAATATTGACGTATACGCTGATTCAGTGAGTGAGTTCATAAGGAAATGTATAGGAGATGTTGTACCCACTGTGACTATTAAAACCTACCCTAACCAGAAACCATGGATAGATGGCGGCATTTGCGCAAAACTTAAAGTGCGCACCACCACATTTAACCATGGAAAGACGACTGGGAAAATGGCCGAAATATAAACAGTGTAGTTATTCCCTCCGCAAGGCAATCAAACAAGCAAAATGTTGGTACAGAGACATAGTGGAGACACAATTCAACGGCTCAGACACGAGACGTATATGGCAGGGTCTACAGACAATCATGGACACAGAAGTCTTTCTTCCAGACAAACTAAACACCTTCTTTGCCCGCTTTGAAGAAAATACAGTGCCACCGACGCGGCCCGCTACCAAGGACTGTGGGCTCTCTTTCTCTCGGTATCCCTAGCCGCCTACTCAGACCATGCACAAGCTGGTGTGTTTATCCCAGTCTGCCTCCCCCACATGCTTCAAGATGGCCACCATTGTTCCTGTACCCAAGAATGCAAAGGTAACTGAACTAAATTACTATTCTGTCATCACAAAGTGCTTTGAGAGTAGTCAAGGATCATATCACCTCCACCTTACCTGTCACCCTAGTCCCACTTCAATTTGCTTACCGCCCCAATAGGTCCACAGACGATGTGATTTCCATTACACTGCACACTGTCCGATCACATCTGGACAAGAGGAATACCTATGTAAGAATGCTGTTCATTGACTATAGCTCAGCATTCAACACCATAGTACCCTCCATGCTCATCATTAGGCTTGAGGCCCCAAGTCTCAACCCCGCCCTGTGCAGTTGGGTCCTGGACTTCCTGACGGGCCACACCCAGGTGGGTGCCCCCTGCTGTACTCCCTGTTCACCCATGACTGCGTGGCCATGCACGCCTCCAACACAATCATCAAGTTTGCAGACGACACAACAGTGGTAGACTTGATTACCAATGATGACGAGACAGCCTACAGGGAGTAGGTGAGGGCTCTCGGAGTGTGGTGTCAGGAAAATAAACTCTCACTCAATGTCAACAAAACAAAGGAGATGATTGTGGACGTCAGGAAACAGCAGAGGGAGCACCCACCTATCCACATCAACGGGACACCTACAAACCTCACAAACTTGTACAGGTGCACAATTGAGAGCATCCTGTCGGGCTGTATCACTGCCTGGTACGGCAACTGCACCGCCCACAACCACAGGGCTCTCCAGAAGGTGGTGCGGTCTGCACAACGCATCACCGTGGGCAAACTACCTGCCCTCCAGGACACCTACAGTACGCGATGACACAGGAAGGCCAAAAATATCATCAAGGACAACAACCACCCGAGCCTCTGCCTGTTCACCCCGCTTCCACACAGAAGGCGAGGTCGGTACAGGTGCATCAAAGCTGGGACCGAGAGACTGAAAAACAGCTTCTATCTCAAGGCCATCAGACTGTTAAACAGCCATCACCAGCATAGAGGCTGCTACCTACATACAGACTTGAAATCATTGGCCACTTTAATAAATGGAACACTAGTCACTTTAATAATACAACTTTAATAATGTTTACAAATGTTATACTACTCATCTCATATGAATGTACTGTATTCTATACTATCTATTGCATCTTAGCCTATGCCACTCTGTCATTGCTCATCCATATATTTATATATTCTTATTCCATTCCTTATTCTATTAGGTATTTGTTGTGAAATTGTTAGATATTACTTGTTAAATATTGCTGCACTGTCAGAACCAGAAGCACAAGCATTTTGCTACACTCGCAATAACATCTGCTAACCATGTGTATGTGACCAATACAATTTGATTTGATATGATTTTATTACCCAGCAATGATTTGATATTTAGATCAAAACAGCTGATTTGGACCTTTGAACAAACACTTGCCATTACTCTAATGAAACAGACTTAGCTACATAAATGTGATAACTTTTAATTAAGATGTGCATCATTTTTTATGACCTAAAACTATCAATTTCCAATAGAACAATGAAAACTAAACTGACTCACACCAGCCAGGTGACTAAAATGGTTGACCCTGGTTAGAAACATCTCTCATAATTCTCATGTTGAAGGAGAGAGTATTTGCAGCAATACTCCATAAACTCTCAGTGTTATCTCTGGAAATTGGCTTGTAAATTGTAAGCATAACTATCCATCATGAGGAAACAGCTTGTAATTCATAGTAATCCATTTAAAAGCCTCATGGGGACATCTGAGCAGGAGTCTTTCAGCATCAAATCCCCCACAATCAATAAATGCAGCTCACTCTGTCTTGTGCTGAAAAAATGCGGAAGTTTACATACTGTGTCGGAAGTTTACATACTGTGGATGTATTTCAAGGCCAACCTTCAAACTCAGTGCCTCTTTGCTTGACATGGGAAAATCAAAAGAAATCAGCCAAGACCTCAGAACATAAACTGTAGACCTCCACAAGTCTGGTTCATCATTGGGAGCAATTTCCAAATGCCTGAAGGTACCACATTCATCTATACAAACATTAGTATGCAAGTTTAACTTATTATGACTGGGGGCAGTATTGAGTAGCTTGGATGAACAAGGTGCCCAGAGTAAACTGCCTGCTACTCAGGCTCAGTTGCTAATATATGCATATTATTAGTAGATTTGGATAATAATAATAAATAAAATAATATGCAATTTAGCAGACGCTTTTATCCAAAGCAACTTACAGTCATGTGTGCATACATTCTACGTATGGGTGGTCCCGGGAATCGAACCCACTACCCTGTCGTTACAAGCGCCATGCTCTACCAACTGAGCTACAGAAGGACCACATAGAAAACACTCTGAAGTTTCTAAAACTGTTTGAATGATGCCTGTGAGTACAACATAACTCATATGGCAGGCAAAAACCTGAGAATAAATCCAACCAGGAAATGGGAAATCTGAGGTTTGTAGTTTCTCAAGTCATTGCCTATCGAATATACAGTGTCTATGGGGTCATATTGCACTTCATAGGGCTATCACTAGATGTCAATAGTCTTTAGAACCTTGTTTGAGGCTTCTGCTGTGAAGGAGGGGGGAATGAGAGCTGATTGAATCAGGGGTCTAGCAGAGTGCCATGAGCTGATCACGCATGCTCACGTGACTGCATTTCTACAGACAAAGGAATTCTCCGGTTGAAACATTATTGACGATTTATGATAAAAACATCCTGAAGATTGATTCTATACTTAGTTTGACATGTTTCTATGAACTGTAATATGACATTTCGTCTGAACTTTCGCCTGGACTTGCCCGCGCCTCGTGAGTTTGGATCGTGTACTAAACGCGCGAACAAAAAGGAGGTATTTGGACATAAATGATGGACTTTATCGAACAAATCAAACATTTGTTGTGGAACTGGGAGTGCATTCTGATGAAGATCATCAAATGTAAGTGAATATTTATAATGCTATTTCTGACTTCTGTTGCCTCCACAACATGGCAGATATCCTTATGGCTTGTTTTGGTCTCTGAGCGCTATACTCAGATTATAGCATGGTGTGCTTTTTCGGTAAAGTCTTTTTGAAATCTGACACAGTGGTTGCATTAAGGAGAAGTTAATCTAAAGTGCATAACATTTGTATTTTCATCAAAATTGATTATGAGTATTTCTGTAAATTGATGTGGCTCTTTGCAAAATCACTGGATGTTTTGGAAGCAAAACATTACTGAACGTAACGCGTCAATGTAAACTGAGATTTTTGGATATAAATATGGAGATATATTATCGAACAAAACATACATGTATTGTGTAACAATACAATGCTTTTTGTGACTCCTCTCTTTGGCTGGAAAAATGGCTGTGTTTTTCTGTGACTAGGCGCAGACCTAACATAATCGTTTGGTGTGCTTTCGTCATAAAGCCTTTTGAAATTGGATACTGTGGTGGGATTAACAACAAGTTTATCTTTAAAATTGTGTATAATACTTGTATGCTTGAGGAATTTTAATTATGAGAGTTGAATTTGACGTCCTGCACTTTCACTGGCTGTTGTCATGTCGATCCCATTAACGGGATCTCAGCCGTAAGAAGATAAACACCATGGGACCACCCAACCGTCATACGGCTCAGGAAGGAGATGCGTTCTGTCTCCTAGAGATGAATGTACTTGGTGCGAAAAGTGCAAATCAATTCCAGAATAACAGAATTGGACCTTGCGAAGATGCTGGAGGATGCAGGTACAAAAGTATCTATATCCACAGTAAAATTAGTCCTATATCGACATAACCTGAAAGGCCGCTCAGGAAGGAAGAAGCCACTGCTCCAAAACCACCATAAAAAAGACAGACTTCGGTTTGCAACTGCACATAGGGACAAAGATTGTACGTTTTGAAGAAATGTCCTCTGGTCTGATGAAACAAAAATAGAACTGTTTGGCCATAATGACCATCATTATGTTTGGAGGAAAAAGGGGGAGGCTTGCAAGCCGAAGAACACCATCCCAACCGTGAAGCACGGGGGTGGCAGCATCATGTTGTTGGGGTTCTTTGCACTTCACAAAATAGATGGCTTCATGAGGAAGTAACATTATGTGAATATAATGAAGCAACATCTCAAGACATCAGTCAGGAAGTTAAAGCTTGGTTGCAAATGAGTCTTCCAAATGGACAATGACCCCAAGCATACTTCCAAAGTTGTGGCAAAATGGCTTAAGGACACCAAAGTCAAGGTATTGGAGTGGCCATCACAGAGCCCTGACCTCAATCCCATAGAAAATGTGTGGGCAGAACTGAAAGAGTGTGTGCGAGCAAGGAGGCCTAGAAATCTGACTCAGTTACACCAGCTCTGTCAGGAGGAATGGGCCAAAATTCACCCAACTTATTGTGGGAAGCTTGTGGAAGGCTACCCAAAATGTTTGATCCAAGTTAAACCTTTTAAAGGCAATGCTACCAAATACTAATTGAGTGCATGTGAACTTCTGACCCACTGGGAATGTGAGGAAAGAAATAAAAGCTGAAATAAACCCTTCTCTCTACTATTATTCTGACATTTCACATTCTTAAAATAAAGTGGTGATCCTAACTTACCTAAAACAGGGAATATTTACTCGGAATAAATGACAGGAATTGTGAACAACTGAGTTTAAATGTAGTTGGCTAAGGTGTATGTAAACTTCCGACTTCAACTGTAGGTACAGAAAAGATCCTGCCTCACGATACAACTGCATCCGGCCTCAAGATACAACTGCCTCGAGTCTACATAAAGATGCACTGTAATGTATAAGATGGCATAGATAGGTCACATCAGTTCAATGGCGATAAATATGATAACCAGTACCTTTAACATATTGGGAACAATAAAGCATCACAGATATCAGGCATATTGGAGTGTGCATTTATGAAAATCACATGCATTTATCACATCACGGTGGAGAAAACAGATGGATGTCATTAATGCAAATTTGAAAGACAAGTGAGCAAGGAGCTCCAATTGAATGTCAAGATGTGTTCACATCATCTTCCAGATATTGTGTAATGTGCATGTTTCCAAGTAACATCCTTCATGGTTACATCAATATCCATGTATCAATGGTAATGTTTACACTTCAACAACAGCCCTTTATGTTGTCAAGGAAATAATATGCATACTGCATAGACAATGTTTTGTATGCTATAGAGATTATTGTTCTATTATATTTTGCAAATGCATGCAGAATGCAGGTAGGAAATGTTCTAATTGGGAGTAACCTGTTAAAACAAATGCCCTGTCTTAATGTACACTCAGTCCTGCAGGGTACTCAACTTCCTCTATGGGAAAACAAACTTTGATTCTGTGATCATTTTGATATGGAAAACTACTGTTCCCTAAAAATGACACTCGTATGATCCTTTTGTTCCTGTCAGAGATTTCAAGACAGCTGCAGTATTTGAACCACACACACCTGTAAAAGCAGTAATAGGGGGAACGTTTCCATTGTTTCTTGATTGACATTCAAGTGGTTTTAAATAAGTGTCACTGCAACGGAATACCTAAGTAACAGTAATGCATCCTGACAGGAGAAAATCACTCCTAAGAGTTACATTTCCATGACATATTCCCATTTCCCATTAAACTGAACAAAAACAAACCAGGGCATCAAAGAATGATACGTGCACAAATGAGACTGGGACTGTTTTCATTTGAGACTCATTGTTCGATAATGGCCTCCAGACATGTTGAGCATGGTAATTGAGTGCTACTAGCCTAAACATTTATACAAAAGCCCTTTTATTGTGAGTATGGTCTCATATCCTTGAGGTATACATGTCACATTGTGTTGCTGTGTACATGGAGCCAAGTAATTATATAGATTTGTGCACACGTCATTATTACAAACACAGGCCTATTAAATTTGTTCCAAAAGTCATTGCTTAATTTCGTTCAATCTATTCAATCATATATTTAATACTCAACTCTTCCGAAATGTATATCTGGTTGCAGGAAAGTACATTACAGAAGATTCAACAAATTCTGATCAACTATCATCAGACAATTGGGTTAACTTTTCCCACTTAGACAATTACTGCCAATGCAACTGCAATTAAAATACATCTACAGTATGAGAGACAGGCAGTGTCCAATCATTAACGTCATTGTAAGGTTAATTTATAATGAATGCAGTTTTAAATCACACTCCAACCTGATAATTTATGGATGATGGGAGTAAAATTCTACAGAAATTAGTCATCACTTAAGAGTTCAACTGCTGTAATGTCTAGGGCTAGGAATCTCCATGGACCTCAAGGTAAGATATTATCACAATATTTTGGTGCCGATACTATATGTATGCGATTCTCACGATACTATATGTATTGCGATTTGATATTGTGATTTTATTGCATGTTCCAAACATATTTCTTACCATATGTCTGCTGCAGACGGACAAGACAGAGTTTTGATCAGTCATGGAAATAAAAATGATGAAAACAAATTAACTCCCTGTTTAAAAAGAAGATGGAGAAGAAGAAATTAATAACAAATACTGGAGTTCTGGTGTAGGTACAGTCAAATAATGCAAAAATGTTTTTGTGTTATTTTAAAAATGATACAATGTACAGTTCCAATCAAGCGTTTGGACACACCTACTCATTCAAGGGTTTTTCTTATTTTTTTATATTTTCTACATTGTAGAATAATATTGAAGATATCAGAACTATGAAGTAACACATGTGGAATCATGTATTAACCAAAAAAGTGTTAAAGAAATCAAAATATATTTGATATTTTATATTCTTCAAAGGAGCCAACCTTTGCCTTGATGACAGCGTGGCAAACTCTTGGCATTCTCTCAACCAGCTTCATGAGGTAGTCACCTGGAATGCATTTCAATTAAAGCTGGTAGTCACCTGGAATGCATTTCAATTAACAGGTGTGCCTTGTTAAAAGTTAATTTGTGGAATTTCTTTCCTTCTTAATGCGTTTGAGCCAATCAGTTGTATAGTGACTAGGTAAGGGTGGTATACAGAAGATAACCAGCCCTGTTTGGTAAAAGACCAAAGTCCATATTATGGCAGCTCAAATAAGCAAACAGAAACATCAGTCCATCATTAAATAAAATCCATCATTACTTTAAGACATGAAGGTCAGTCAATATGGAATAGTTTCTTCAAGTACAGTCGCAAAAACCATCAAGCACTATGACGAAACTGTCTCTCATGAGGACCACCACAGGAAAGGAAGACCCAAAATTACCTCTGCTGCAGAGGATATGTTCATTAGAGTTACCAGCCTCAGAAATTGCAGCCCAAATAAATGCTTCACGGAGTTCAAGTAACAGACACATCTCAACAGCAACTGTTCTGAGGAGACTGCGTGAATCAGGCCTTCATGGTTGAAATGCTGCAAAGAAACCACTACTAAAGGACACCAATAAGAAGAAAATACTTGATTTGGCCAAGAAACACGAGCAATGGACATTAGACTGGTAGAAATCTGTCCTTTGGTCTGATGAGTCAAAATTTTTGATTTTTGGTTCCAACTTCCTTGTCTTTTTGAGACGCGGAGTAGGTGAACGGATGATCTCTGCATGTGTGGATTCCACCGTGAAGCATGGAGGAGGAGGTGTGATGGTGTGGGGGTGTTGGTGATTTGTTTAGAAGGCAAACTTAACCAGCATGGCTATCACAGCATTCTGCAGCGTTACGCCATCCAATCTGGTTTGCTCTTAGTGAGACTATAATTTGTTTTTCAACAGGACAATGACCCAAAACACACCTCCAAGCTATGTAAGGGCTATGTGGAGAGTGATGCTGTTGCATTAGATGACCTGGCCTCCACAATCACCCAACCTCAAACCAATTGAGATGATTTGATATGTGTTGGACTGCAGAGTGAAGGAAAAACATGCCATCAATTGCTTAGCATATGTGGGAACTCCGTCAAGACTGTTGGAAAACCATTCCTTATGAAGCTGGTTGAGAGAATGCCAAGAGTGTGCAAAGCTGTCATCAAGGTAAAGGGTGGCTACTTTGAAGAATTTGTAATATAAAATATATTTTGATTTGTTTAACACTTTTTTATTACTACATGATTCAGCATGTGTTATTTCATAGTTTGACGTCTTGTTTTGATGTGAAAATAATGACCCTTGAAAGAGTAGGTGAGTCCAAACTTTTTAATGGTACTGTATAAAAAGCAGATAGCCCAACACTTATCAAAATACTACATACACCTTTTAATCTGAGAAATGCCTTTCTCTTCTGTAAATCACTTAACGATATGTGCCAAGTTATCTCTAGGATCTCTAGGATCTGCCAGGCACTTCCTAAAGGGGGTACAAGTAAAGATGACCTGTGTAGAGTTTACTGATGTTATCAGTGTTGTGAGGCTGGAACAACTGCCCCTGGTGTAACAAAAATAATGCACTTATTTTTTATCAAAGAACCGATAACTAAGCGATAACCACACAGTACTGCAGGGCAGGAACAAGCTGCTTAGCCTTTCTCTGGAGAATTATGTGTGGTTACATACAGAGCAGTGTTTTATAAAATAACTGAGCATCTGTCTAAGGTGTATTGAAAGGAAACCAGGGTCAACTTTGGTGAGGCTCTATAAAACTGAACCCAATGTTGAACTAAACAGTAATTATTTTGAGATGACTTACAGGGACTACATACAGTAATAAGCACACTTGGTGATAATCTCTTTAATCTTAGTATAAACAACCTCAATATCGCTCACATTTAGTGTATCCTACCCTTTTCATGGAAAGCAAAGGCTTGTTTTATATTGTAGTAGTCCTGGCCAGCAAATCTCTTAGCATCTAATAATCCCATTTAAACCAAATGGAGCATCAGGCAGTTGCCATCAAGGCACAGAATGTCTCAGTCTACCAGACTATTCTAAAAGATGCAGTCCGAGCACAAGCTATCTCACAACTCAATGACAAATGCGCATATAAATCAGAATTTTTAGAATCACAGCTTGAACAAGCAGCCAACCAACAGTCTGAGCAACCAACTGTTTGAGCAAAAATGATCTATACAGAGTCAGACCACGTCCATCATCATCATCTTATTAAGTAAGTGAGTAGCCATACTACTGTTTCTGGGTAGGTTGCTTACTTAACCACCCACCTCTTCTATACTCAACCCCAGTCGCATCCTGTCACATGGCTTGGAGCATCTGCACATGGACCCCGTGACACATGTAGCCTCGGCAGAGATCCCATTGATTCCTTCCCATTGGTCCCCTCAGCTCCCAATATATCCTCCCAGTTGTCCTCCGCACCCCACCGCTGCCACCATCAGCCATAACAGTAAGCCGTTAGACATTTCATTTTACACTAACTTAATGGAGCGGATGCACCTTTCTGTTCAATACGAGCGCTGTCAGGGTATCTAAGCAAAACGTCTCAGCTGTCACAAGTGTCAGGTGCAGCTGAATTATTTGTCATGCTAGGCCCGATAAAGGCCTGGTGGAGTGGGGTCTAGTGATTGCACCTGTAGACTCGGCACTCCCTGCTCTTCAACTGAAATGTCACATGAATTATAATGCAAAGCTAACCTTTGTTACAAGTATTATTGTGCTGAGATGTTGGCTTGTCATACAGTTCAAAATATAATGCTTTCCTGACAACCTTTCCACTCATACACAAAATTGGGTAACACTTGACACCTAGCGTCATAACAATTTATGACATGGTCATAAGCATGTCACAATATGTCATAACAGCTGATATAACTTACCATAACCTGTCCTAATATGGTCATAACACTGTCATGACCCACATATTTACATCTGTTGTGACATAGATTGTGTTATTGTATGGCTGGTTATGACACCTACGTAAGAGTCTCAAAACCCAAATTTATTCAAATTTGTTTTTTCCATGCCAAGAAGTTTCCTTTTGTTTGAAAATTTTATTTTCTTATATCTTTTGTGGCTGTTGTAATGAATTCTTTACATCATGTTTTTATAAAATCATATTTGAAATAACTTGTAGAAAAAACCCTTTATGACACTGTCATGAAGCATTATGACCATCCTGTGTCACTTTACTTGGATTAACAAAATACACTTTATGATACTTGTCCTGCTCCTGATATTGTATGTAGCATACAAATACTGTTGACAAGTAGGCAATGGTTTAATGCAGGGCTCTCCAACCCTGTTCCTGGTAAGCTACCCACCTGTAGGTTTTCACTCCAACCCCAGTTGTAACTAACCCGATTCAGTTCATCAAGCAGCTAATTATTAGAATCAGGTGTGCTAGATTAGGGTTGGAGTGAAAACCTACAGAACGGTAGCTCTCCAGGAACAGGGTTGGAGTGAAAACCTACAGGACGGTAGCTCTCCAGGAACAGGGTTGGAGAACACTGGTTTAATGGAATGTTTTGCCTTGTGTGGTAGGTTTTGTGGGTTTTTACACTCTAATCTAGGTGCCATAACAAGCCATAAAATAACTGCCGTGGTAGGTTTTGTGGGTTTTTACACTCTAATCTAGGTGCCATAACAAGCCATAAAATAATTGCCGTGGTAGGTTCTGTGGGTTTTTACACTCTAATCTAGGTGCCATAACCAGCACTAAAATAACTAAATATATTGTATGATACAACAGTTCTAAATATATGTGTCATGACAGTGTTGTGACCATATTATGACAGGTTGTGACAAGTTATGTCAGCTGCAACCGGGAGTTTCCCAGGTAATCGAGTAAGAAGGCACACATAGTGAAGTTACTGGTGTGTTTGGTATGTGTTCCTATGCCATATAACATGTTAAGACTGGGACTTTAAAACAGTTCATGGGAGAACCCTTTGAAGAAACCTTTTAGTTCCAGGTAGAACGCTTTTGGGTTCCTTTTGAGTTCCATGTAGAACCCTTTCCACAGAGGGTTCTACATGGAACCAAAAAGGGTTCTACCTGGAACAAAAAGGGACAGCCAACTTTTTTCTAAGAGTGTCAGATATCATTAAACTGCCAGTTTAAGCAAGTGGAGCATGGAAAACGTCCTTCTCGTCAAAACATCAAAGGAGAATGCCTGCTGGTCTCTCTATCAAAGTATGTAGTGATGGCACAGCAATACTCCCCTAGGGAGATTTAACTACTTTTATTATTCATAAGAGGGTGTTCAGAAGAAAAATACCTGCACAGAAGGACTGAAAATAGCCTGGTTAAAAAGCCAAACAAGGCAAGTTTCTGAATATTAAAGAAGTACATCATTAGAAGTGTTGATACACTATTTACTGTATGTTTAAAGGGCCATACAAAAAAATCTACTTCATATTCATCATCTCCAGCACCACCACAACATCAACATATGTGAAAATTGCGCATTTCTATGTTTTGTAGTAACAAAGATAGAGGAAGATAAGTGTTTCCAATTACAACATTGGTGCGCGTTGTGTGATTTTACCCAATTATGAGTTGGCATTGCAAATTTCACATATGTTGATGTGGTGGTAGTGCTCTCTTATATATCCCTTTAAAGGCAAAGGCATTCCGGAATAAAACATCTCTGCTGTCCTAGAAAATGCAACAACAAATGACATATATAGGGGACAATGGCATGTTGCTTTCTTCCCATTTTGAGGCAGTTAAGTGATTTCCAAAAAAAGCCCTAATGCAATACATTTATGATTGATGGATTTAAATAAAGGTGTGAAAAATGAACGTATTTACAGCTTATGTTAAAAGGGCTTATATGTTCCTAATGCAGAGAAATACTTCTTAGCTCGAGCTTTCCGCAAAACTTGAATTCTAGCCTGTCTGCTAAAACTCATACCCACAAAGGGTGGACAATGTCATCTGTACATTCATGGAGCACTCCAGCTATTAAGTGAATAACTATAGAGATTCACTGTTTACGCATTAAAGAAATGCGTGGTTCAGTCGTTTTGCACATATTTCCAGTATTTGTCTGCTGCAAAGCCCAAATGTTGCTATTTGAAGTGCCTGGAGTTAAAGTTGAGTCAGCCTATGAGTGTAAGCCTTGCTTCAGCACAAAGTCACATGAAATCATTTCATCCTCCATGGTAATATGTGGTGACAATGGAGTAAAACTCTGTCTATGCTAAGGTCTGAAGAACGTCCAATGTTATTTATAGTAGTTCTTCAAATCTATCCACACTTATCTGACGATGAATCAGTTATTCAGGATTGCAGTGTCTTTGAAGCACATGAGCAATTATGTCTCTTTGGATAAGATATGACTAGTGGCTATGGTGATCTTACAGCAAATGGTCAGTAACAACACCACCAACCAAATAGATTTGGACATAGAAGATAAATCAGAGCTTTGTAAGTACTGGTTCAGTAGAGCAGTAGAATTACAGGGAACATTTGAATGCAAATCACTTCACATGTGATAGTCTGACCTCTGAATAACCTCAGTGTTATTGAATACATCTGAAGACATTAAAGGAAAAGTCAAGTAAGAGAGGAATGTGTCTTCCATGCAGCTTTTAATCTATGACCTTTTATTACAAGTAACATTTATTTAAATTGTCCTCCTAGATAATCATGCCTACTTCTTAGCTCTAATGAAAATGACTATCTGAGATACAACAGCTTACAGTTGTCTGGAACAGAATGTCACATTAACACTGGACCGTCAGACTCTAAAGTAATGTCAGACATCTTAGAAGTGCCCTCAAATAAATAAAGCTAATCTGTCACGCACCACACATACATATGGCTTGCAGTGGTTTAAAGTGACTAAGTAAAAAAATACTTTGAAGTACTAATTCAATCGTTTGGGGGCTATCTGTACTTTACTTGAGTATTTATATTTTTTACTACTTTTACTTTCACGCCACTACATTCCTGACGAAAATATGTACTTTTTACTCCCATACATTATCCCTGACACCCAAAAGTATGCATTACATTTCAAATACTCAGGCAGTACAGCAATATGGTCCAATTTGCTCACTTATCAAAATAACAAGTTGTCGTCCCTACTGCCTCTGAATTGGCAAACTCACTAAACACAAATACTGCATGTGTAAATTATGTCTGAGTGTTGTCTGGTTTGCTTAATATAACAAATTTAATTGATAGCATCTACTTTTACTCAATTGACAATTGACGTTTTCCACCACTGTACCTAAGTACATTTAAAACCAGCTACTTTAAAACTTTTACTCAAGTACTATTTTACTGGGTGACTTTCACTTTTACTTGAGTAATTTTCTATTAAGGTATCTATACTTTTACTCAAGTATGACAATTGAGTACTTTTTCCATGACTGATGTCTTCTCTACAGGTGGCCAAGGTGCTTGGCGACAACACATTCTTGAACATCTGACTGGGCTTGGCTTCAGTCGCAAGCTATACTGACTGGCCTTGTTTGAGAAAATGTATCAATGCTTATCTAAACTTGGGTTTTCTGAGATGTGTGATCCACGTGCCAGGCATAGGAGTAGCCCGTTGCATAGGTCCAGCAAGAAAATCCGTGCCTTCTTTCTGTTTTCTCAACAATGTCTGGAGTCAGAAAAGCTCAGGCTGGCTCATTCAGAGGGCCCCATTCAGCCTTCAGCCATCTGCCCGTCAGACAGGAAAGGTCACAACAGGTGTCCCACACTCTCCCTTTCAGAAGCACTTGGCTCACATCCATGGCTTCCTTAATAAAGGCTATGCATCATTACCACACTTTAAATGTAGAAACATCCAAGAGGCTGAATCTTCAAACCATGTCCATTTCCCAGACACATCTCCCGCACTGCAGACGGCAAACCTATTCTCCTCGGTCTGAGACTTTGTTTTGTGTCCGTTAAAAAGGTTACTAGAGACTTACAGTCCATACAAAGACCTGTACAGAGCAAGCGGGCTGGAGTAGCAAACATTTCAAAGTGATACTTGTGTCCAGTTGGAAATATACTAGCTGCGACAAGTAGAAGTTACTGTTGGTAAGTCAAGTTTGATTTACTTTTTTCTTAGTTTACCACTAGGTTTTGGAGGAAGATACTTCAAGGCGCCTGACACTACAGTAAATTGGAGCAGACCAGACACTTGCTGTAACTTTGTATTGGGAAGCTTTTATAAATCCGTACTCATCTGTATCATCATATGCTACCAGCATTACCATGACAATGCATCATCTTGAAGAGCAACTTGAAAGACTTTACAAAGGTAAAAGGCTTATTATGGATATAAAAAACATGCAAGAAAAGAATAAGCTGCTTTTAATCATAAAAGGTTGATCAAAGGGTCAACAAAGTATATACTCCCATCATCGTCATGTAAGGCGAAAGAGGAAATGTGCGTCAAGACCATTATGGCTGGAAAGACAGTCTCTTGAGACATGTCCTTTGAACATAAGACGGGTGTACATTAGACTTAACAATAGGGAAGCTGTGCTACAAAGCATAATATAAGCTCTCAAGTGAATATCGTCCCGCGACGACACTCAGTACATATATTACAAATATGTCTTTGTCTGGGTTACATATGGAGAGTTCAGCTGAGGTGAAAGAGTAAGGAGAAATATATCCCTCCCATTGATGTGGTGAATCTTAATGTGACAATGGTGACATGAGACAAATGTTTAATTTACATAGGCTCAATGTATATTTATGCCGTTTGCAAGCCTATATGTCAAATTCTAATTTCTACCGGAGCAAATGTTGCACCATATAATGTACCAATCCAGATTGATACAATAACAGTGCACTGTACAAAATGCATGAAACATGGCGGCGGCAGGTGCAGAGAATGGAATTGCAAAATGGATGAACGTCACTAAAATGGTAGAATGACCATAGTAAGGCAAAAAAAAGTATGGCAAAACAATGGTAGGCATATTACTAGGCTATACGTATCATTGAAAAATTAAACGCTATAACCCTCATGAATTACTTTATGTTACTGTATGGCGTGGCAAAACAAAGAAATGTGGCGATTTGTAAGATATTCTTTAAATATCTATACTTAGCACGTACATTTTACAAAGCAAAATATAAAACTTCACTGTAAGATCTCAATCAAACATTAATGGTAAGCAATATATTTAAAAGTATCATATTGGGCAAGACACTCCTACTATATAATATTCAGAGGAAAAAGCCATTTGCTTGGAAATCAGACCGCATGCATGCTGCAACAATTCAAACATGCCAACACTCACTGGTGCAACCTGCTAACGTGCCAAGTAGGTACCGATATAGCCATTCAAAAGGTTTCATCAACGGAACTGTGACAACAATGCACCACGTTCCATTCTGTCATCAAAATCACAGCACTCTGCGATCCTTTGTAAACCAACAAGAAAAAGGAGCGATGTTACTTTAATTTTCTGTCTTTGTTGCCAGCTGTGCATCCCAGGCAAACAACAAGGCAAGGGTTAAAACTATACCATGCTCTCTCTACTATCAGCATGCCACGCCATTTTACCAGCTCTTTATTTTCCTGCCTAGCTTTTTTACCCTCACCAGCAGCAACTTCCTGTTCGCTAGAAATGGCATTCGCAGCGAGTGAAAGAAACAGAGAAAAACGTTACAACAACATTAATGAAAGGTCATTGTCTGGGGGCTTACCCTGGGTGAGATGGAAAGGGCCCGAACCCGTCAAAAACTATTGACCACGTCCGGGAGCAGGACCTGCAAGAAAAGAGAACAACAAAGACAGTTTGTGACAAAGCTGAGACGCTGCAGTCTTGGAGGAGTGAAATCAATTGTGACATTTTTCATTTATTTGTAAATGCCTCTTTGGCGGCACACTCACTCGAAACGACAGTTTATCTCTTACAGAATAAGCGAGGTGATGGTAAAAAAATAAAAATAATCCTGACATTTGCTTTAATGAGATGCTGCATTAAGGGCCACTTTTACACTTTCCCCTTGCCCAGGAGCACGCCCTTCACTTTCAATCTCACACCCAAGTCATTTGGAAATGGTTAACCCTATAAAATACTACACTAACCCTTTTTATACTGCTTCCCTTAGACATTCTATGTAGGGTTTGTAATGTCAGAACGACATTTGATCACTCAAAAATCTATGGGATGATAGTGCTTTCCCAACCCGAATGAAATATATAGAAATACAAATTATGTTAAACTGTCTCTCCATATAATGACTTCAATACATTATTCCAGGTGTGATGGGCAGTTGCATTGTGGGTGACTTGTTTTCTGTGGTTTTACCTTGTTTTTCATTGTGATAGAGTTGCCCTCACTACTTATCTGTGACTAAATGGAAGTTTACAGTCCTGTAAACTAAGACAAACCAGTTGGACTGGAAACAAACGTATGCACGGTAAAGTGAAGGACATCTGGTATTCATATCATGATCAACGGCTTTCCATAATCAGAGCTTATAGTCATTATCAACTATTATCATTTGAACCATCATTATACGTTAAATGAATATCTAGCTATCGACTTTTCAAGAAACAAATTGGTAAATATATGTAGAGATCAAGTATAGCTTAAGGGAAAGTTATAATAGAGAGCAAATATCAAATGAAAATATAAAGCTGTGTATCAGTTCATCTACCGTGCCTTCAGAAAGTATTTACACTCCTTGACTTTTTCCACATTTTGTTGTGTTACAGCCTGAATTTAAAATGGATTCGATTTAGATTTTTTTGTCACTAGCCTACACACAATACCCCACAATGTCAAAGTGGGATGATGTTTTTATACATTTCTACAAGCAAATTAAAATGGCCAGTGATTTCTAGTCTATGCCAATAGGCAGCAGCCTCTAATGACTTTGTGATGGCTGTTTAACAGTCTGATGGCCTTGAGATAGAAGCTGTTTTTCAGTCTCTTGGTCTGAGCTTTGATGCACCTATACTGACCTTACCTTCTGGATGACAGTGGGGTGAACAGGAAGTAGCTCGGGTGGTTGATGTCCTTCATGATCTTTTTGGCCTTCCTGTGACATCGGGTGCTATAGGTGTCTTGGAGGGCGGGCAGACCACACCACCCTCTGGAGAGCCTTGTAGTTAAGGGCGGTGCAGTTTCCGTACCAGGCGGTGATGCAGTCCGACAGGATGCTTCAATTGTGCATCTGTGAAAGTTTGTGAGGGTTTTAGGTAACAAGCCACATTTCTTTAACCTCTGTTGCACCTTCTTCACCACACTGTCTGTGTGGGTGGTCCATTTCAGTTTGTCAGTGATGTGTACGCAAAGGAACTTTAAACTGTCCACCTTCTCCACTGCAGTCCCATCGATGTAGATAGGATGGTGCACCCTCTGCTGTTTCCTGAAGTCCACGATCATCTCATTTGTTTAGTTGATGTTGAGGTTGTTTTCCAGGCACAACACTCCCAGAGCCCTCCCGTAGGCTGTCTCATCATCGTTGGTAATCAAGCCTACCACTGTTGTGTCGTCTGCAAACTTGATGATTGAGTTGTAGGCATGCTTGGCCACACAGTCATAGGTGAAAAGGGAGTACAGGAGGGGGCTGGGTACACATCCTTGTGTGTCCCCAGTGTTTAGGATCAGCATAGTTGAGGTGATGTTTCTTACCTTCACCACCTGGGGGCGGCCCGTCAGGAAGTCCAGGACCCAGTTGCACAGGGTGAGGTTCAGACCAAGGGCCTTGAGCCTAATGGTGAGCTTGGAGGGTACTATGGTGGTGAACGCTGAGCTGTAGTCAATGAATAGCATTCTCACATAGGTGTTCCTTTTGTCCAGGTGGGAAAGGGCAGTGTGGAGTGCAATAGAGATTGCATCATCTGTGGATCTGTTGGTGCGGTATGCAAATTGGAATGGGTCTAGGGTTTATGGGATAATGGTGTTGATGTGAGCCTTGACCGGCCTTTCAATGCATTTCATGGCTACAGATGTGAGTGCTACGGGTTGGTAGTCATTTAGGCAGGTTACCTTAGTGTTCTTGGGCACAGGGACTATGGTGGTCTGCTTAAAACATGTTGGTATTACAGACTCGGACAGGGAGAGTTTGAAAATGTCAGTGAAGACACTTGCCAGTTGGTCAGCGGATGCTCAGAGTACAGGTCTTGGTAATCCTTCTGGCTCAGCGGTCTTGTGAATGTTGACCTGTTTGACCTGTATTCATGCTTTGCCTGTTTGATGGTTCGGCGGAGGGCATAGCGGGATTTCTTATAAGCTTCTGGGTTAGAGTCCCGCTCCTTGAAAGAAGCAGCTCTACCCTTTAGCTCAGTACAAATGTTGCTTGTAATCCATGGCTTCTGGTTGGGGTATGTACATATAGTAACTGTGGGGATGACGTCCTCGATGCACTTATTGATGAAGCCAGTGATTGATGTGGTGTACTCCTCAATGCCATCGGAAGAATCACGGAACATATTCCCCTCTGTGCTAGCAAAACAATCCTGTAGTTTAGCATCGGCTTCATCTGACAACTGTTTTATAGACCGAGTCACTGGTGCTTCCTGCTTTAATTTTTGCTTGTAATCAGTAATCAGGAGGATAGAGTTATGGTCAGATTTGCCAAATGAAGGGTGGTCTACAAGGGTGTGTGGAATAAAGGTGGTCTAGAAGTTTTTCCCTCTGGTTGCACATTTAACATGCTGATTAAAGTCCCTGGCCACTAGGAGCACTGCCTCTGGATGAACATTTTCCTGTTTGCTTATGGCGAAATACAGCTCATTGAGTGTGGTTTTAGTGCCAAGCCTCGGTCTGTGTTGGTATGTAGGCAGCCATGAAAAATACAGATGAAAACTCTCTCAGTAGATAGTGTGGTCTACAGCTTATCATGAGATACTCTACCTCAGACGACCAAAGCCTTGAGACATCCTTAGATATCGTGCACCAGCTATTGTTTACAAATATTCATAGGCCCATGCCCAATGCCCCATGTCTTACCAGAGGATGCTGTTCTGTCCTGGCGATAGAGTGTATAACTCGCCAGCTGTATGTTCTTAATGTCGTCGTTCAGCCTGCGACTCGGTGAAACATAAGATATTACAGTTTTTAATTTCCCGTTGGTAGGATATATGTGCTTCCAGTTCTTCAATTTAATTTCCAGCAATTGAACGTTAGCGAGCAGAACGGAAGGCAAAGGCAGATTAGCCACTTGTCAAATGATCTTCACAAGTCATCCTGATCTCTTTCTGTGAAATCTAAGTTTCCTTTTCCAGCGAATCACAGGGATCTGGGCCTGGTTGGATGTCTGTGATATATCCCTCGCGTCCGACTCATTGAAGAATAACTCCTCGTCCAATCCCAGTTCTGATGTGCAGAAGCTATTTTCGGTCCTAAGAGACAGTAGCAACAACATTAAGTTCAAGACAAGTTACGAACAACGTCACAAAAACAAACAAAATAGCATGGTTGGTTAAGAGCCGATAAGACGGCAGCCATCCCCTCCGGTGCCATCTAACTTCTTAGTCTGGATTGTTCTCTTGGGTCCAAGTGGACCCTGTACATTAATACAATATGAATTAGTACTATAAATCCATATGTGTCACAGGAGGTTGTTGGCACCTTAATTGGGTAGAACAGACTTGTTGTATTGACTGGAGTGGAATAGGTGGAATGGTATCAAATGGTTTCCAGGTGTTTGATGCCATTTCATTTCATTTGAAACCCACACGGCAGCTCTCGATTGCACTCCGCACTGCCCATTCCCACCTGGACAAAAGGAACAACTATGTGAGAATGCTGTTCATTGACTACAGCTCTGCATTCAGCTACATAATGCCCTACAAGCTTATCACTAAGCTAAGGACTGAACACCTCCCTCTGCAGCTGGATCCTGGACTTCCTGACAGTCTGCTCCCAGGTGGTGAGGGTAGGCAACAACACATCTGCCACGCTGACCCTCAATACGAGGGCCCCTCAGGAGTGCATGCTTAGTCAACCCCCCCTAACCACCAACGACGATGAGCCAGCCTATAGGGAGGAGGTCAGAGACCTGGCAGTGTGGTGCCAGGACAACAATCTCTCCCCCAATGTCAGCAAGACAAAGAAGCTGGTCGTGGACTATAGGAAACGGAGGGCCGAGCAGGTCGAGCATTTCATGTTCCTCAGTGTCCACATCACTAAGGGCCTATCATGGTTCAAACACACCAACACAGTCATGAAGAGGGCACAACAACATCTCTTCCCCCTCAGGAGGCTGAATAGATTTGGCATGGGACCTCAAATCCTCAACAAGGTCTACAGCTGTACCATTGAGAGCATCCTAACTGGCTGCATCACTGCTTGGTATGGCAACTGCTTGGCATCCAACCATAAGGCGTTACAGAGGGTAGTGCGCATGGCCCAGTACATTGCTGTAGCCGAGCTCCCTGCCACCCAGAACCTCTATACCAGGTGGTGTCAGAGGAAGGCCCTAAAATTTGTCAAAGACTCCAGCCACCCAAGACTGTTCTCTCTGCTACGGCATGGCAAGAGGTTCCGGAGTGGCAGGTCTGGGATCAAAAGGCTCCGGAACAGCTTCTACCCCCAGGCAATAAGACTGAAGCACAGTTAATCAAATGGATACCCTGACAATTTGCATTGACACCCTTTTTATTTGTGCAGACTCTCTTGCACTGGCTCTATGCACACTCACTGCAGACACACACATACTACACTGACACTCCAACACACACACACACACACACGCACACACAAACACTACATACGATCACACACGCACACTCACTCACTCACTCACTCACTCACTCACTCACTCACTCACTCACTCAC
Organism: Oncorhynchus gorbuscha; assembly: GCF_021184085.1. Taxonomy (NCBI): domain Eukaryota; kingdom Metazoa; phylum Chordata; class Actinopteri; order Salmoniformes; family Salmonidae; genus Oncorhynchus; species Oncorhynchus gorbuscha. The sequence continues at coordinate 30,894,777 of NC_060187.1, forward strand.
TCACTCACTCACTCACTCACTCACTCACTCACTCACTCACTCACTCACTCACTCACTCACTCACTCACTCACAGACACACTCTTCACGTACGCTGCCGATGCTCTGTTTATTATCTATCCTGATTGTCTAGTCACTTTTACCCCTACCTACATGTCAGTGCCTTGAGAAAGCATTCACACCCGTTGACTTTTTCCACATTTTGTTCTCTTACATACTGAATTTGAAATTGATTCAATTTAGATTGTGTCACTGGCCTACACACAATACCCCATCATGTAAAAGTGTAATTATGTTTTTAGAATTTTATTTTATTAATACAAAATGAGAAGCTGAAATGTCTTGAGTCAGTAAGTATTCAACCCCTTTGTTATGGCAAGATTAAGTAAGTTCTTTATTTTCACATTTTTCTACATTGTAGAATAATAGTGAATATATCAATACTATGAAGTAACACATACGGAATCATGCAGTAACCAAAAAAGTAGTAGTACAATGGCAAGTGATAAAGGGGGTAGTGAAAATGAAAAGAGGCAGTCCAAGATGTTATTCTCAAATTGAAATATTGACATGGCGAATGTTGAGCATAATTTTAACTCCAACGTAAACTGGTCATTGGGACTATTTGAGTGCAAGCGCCGTTGACTGTGATTTATAATTCAGAGGACGTGTTTGGAGATCTATCATATGTGAAAATATAATATTTTTCAGCTTTATGGCGGAAGGTTGAGAAACTTTACTGAATAATAAAGAGAAAAGATCTCTCGCTGGTGATTGTGACACCACACACACACAGTACAGCCACAGTGGTGTCAGAAAAACTTTGGAGAGGCAAGATTGTCTTATCAGGGGACTTCTCCTGATTTCGGGGATTACACAGTGTGATACACAGCTGCTGGATCTACTCAGCCACAGAAAAGACAGCAAAACATCTCTGTGAAAAATGGCCGGCCTCATCCTTAACCACAAAGGAAATAGTTCTATGAGAGGAATCCCATAAGAGGAATGGGATCTTTCCCCACCAAATGTGTAACAATAATCATTATCGTGATGTGGTCACTGTTTCCCCATTTGTGAAATACACAGTACCAGTCAATAGTTTGGACACACCTACTAATTCAAGGGTTTTTATTTATTTGTACTATTTTCTACATTGTAGTATAATAGTGAAGAGATAGACATTTTGAATTAACACATATGGAATCATGTAGTAACCAAAAAAGTGTTATTCTTCAAAGTAGCCAACCTTTGCCTTGATGACAGCTTTGCACAAACATGGCATTCTCTCAACCAGCTTCATGAGGTAGTCACCTGGAATGCATTTTAAATAACAGGTGTGCCTTATTACAAGTTAGTTTATGGAATTTATTTCCATCTTAATGTGTTTGAGCCAATCAGTTGTGTTGTGACAAAGTAGGTGTGGTATACAGAAGACAAGTGCAGTCGCAAAAAACATCAAAAGCTATGATGAAACTGGCTCTCATGAGCACCGCCACAGGGAAGGAAGACCCAGAGTAACCTCTGCTGCAGAGGATAAGTTCACTAATGTTAACTGCACCTCAGATTGCAGCCCAAGTATATGCTTCACAGAGTTCAAGTAACAGACACATCTCAACATCAACTATTCAGAGGAGACTGAATCAGGCCTTGCTGCGTGAATCAGGAATTGCTGCAAAGAGACCACTATTAAACGACACCAATAAGAAGAAGAAAATACTTGATTGGGCCAAGAAACACGAGCAATAGATATTAGACTAGAAATGAGTACAAATTTGATATTTTTCGTTCCAACCACCGTGTCTTTGTGAGACACAGAGTAAGTGAACGGACGATCGCCCCATGTGTGGTTCCCACCGTGAAGCATGGAGGAGGAGGTGTGATGGTGACACTGTTAGTGATTTATTTATAATTCAAGGCACACTTAACCAGCATGGCTACAACAGCATTCTGGAGCGACACGCCATCCCATCTTGTTTGTACTTAGTGGGACTATCATTTGTTTTTCAACAGGACAATGAACCAAAATACACCTCCAGGCTGTGAAAGGGCTAATTGACCAAGAAGGAGAGTGATGGAGCGCTGCATCAGATGACCTGGCCCCTACAATCACCCGAACTCAACCCAATTGAGATGGTTTGAGATAATGCCAAGAGTGTGCAAAGCTGTCATCAAGGCAGCTGTCAAGCTGTCATTTAACACGTTTTTGGTTAACTACATGTTATTTTATAGTTTTAATTTCTTCACTATTATTCTACAATGTAGAGAATAGTACAAATAACAAAAAATCCATGAATGAGTAGGTGTGTCGAAACTTTTGACTGGTACTGTATGTATATATTTATTTTGTATTTATTTTGCCCCACCTGTTTAGCAAATATATACATTTAAACCCAGTTTTCACAATTCCTGACATTTAATCCTTGTAAATATTCCCTGTCTTAGATCAGTTAGGATCACCACTTTATTTTAAGAATGTCAAAATAATAGCAGAGAGAACAATTTGTGTCAGCTTTTATTTCTTTAATCACATTCCTTCGACCTTAAAATTCATTCATCCTTTGTGCAACAAGGCACTGCAAAATATGTGGGAAAGAAATGAACTTTTTTCCTGAATACAAAGCGTGTATTCAAGCATGGTGGTGGCTGCATCATGTTATAAGTATACTTGTCATAAGCAAGGACGAGGGAGTTTTTTAAGATAAAAGAAACGGAATACCGCTATAAGCACAGGCAAATCCTAGAGTAAAACCTAGTTCAATCTGCTTTCCAACAGACACTAGGAGACAAATTCACCTTCAACAGGACAGTAACCTAAAACACAAGGCCAAATCTACACTGTAGTTGTTTCCCCAGACGGCATTGAATGAGTGGCCGAGTTACAGTTTTGACTTAAATGGACTTGAAAATCGATCAACTTGACAGAGCTCTGCAATAAATAATGGGCAAATATTTTACAATCCAGGTGTACAAAGCTCTTAGAGGCTTACACAAAAAAATTCACAGCTGTATCGCAGTCTAAGTATCTTCTATAAAGTATTGACTAAGGAGTGTTAATACTTATGTCAATAACATATCTCTGTATTTCATATATTATAATAATACTTTTAAAAATAATTGTTTTCACTTTCTCTTTGTAGATAGATGAGAGAAAAAATATACAGTGGGGCAAAAAAGTATTTAGTCAGCCACCAATTGTGCAAGTTCTCCCACTTAAAAAGATGAGAGAGGCCTGTAATTTTCATCATAGGTACACTTCAACTATGACAGACAAAATGAGAAAAGACAATCCAGAAAATCACATTGTGGGATTTTTATTGAATTTATTTGCAAATTATGGTGGAAAATAAGTATTTGGTCACCTACAAACAAGCAAGAATTCTGGCTCTCACAGACCTATAACTTCTTATTTAAGAGGCTCCTCTGTCCTCCACTCGTTACCTGTATTAATCGCACCTGTTTGAACTTGTTATCAGTATAAAAGACACCTGTCCACAACCTCAAACAGTCACACTCCAAACTCCACTATGGCCAAGACCAAAGAGCTGTCAAAGGACACCAGAAACAAAATTGTAGACCTGCACCAGGCTGGGAAGAATGAATCTGCAATAGGTAAGCAGCTTGGTTTGAAGAAATCAACTGTGGGAGCAATTATTAGGAAATGTAAGACATACAAGACCACTGATAATCTCCCTCGATCTGAGGCTCCACGCAAGATCTCACCCCGTGGGGTCAAAAAGATCACAAGAACGGTGAGCAAAAATTCCAGAACCACGCGGGGGGACCTAGTGAATGACCTGCAGAGAGCTGGGACCAAAGTAACACAGCCTACCATCAGTAACACACTCCACCGTCAGGAACTCCAGACGTGTCCCCCTGCTTAAGCCAGTACATGTCCAGGCCCGTCTGAGGTTTTCTAGAGAGGCTGGGGCTGTCTTTCTGCAAAGGGACCAGGACGACTGATCCGTGTAAAGGAAAGAATGAATGGGGCCATGTATCGTGAGATTTTGAGTGAAAACCTCCTTCCATCAGCAAGGGCATTGAAGATTAAACGTGGCTGGGTCTTTCAGCATGACAATGATCCCAAACTCACCACCCGGGCAACGAAGGAGTGGCTTCGTAAGAAGTATTTCAAGATCCTGGAGTGGCCTAGCCAGTCTCCAGATCTTAACCCCATAGAAAATCTTTGGAGGGAGTTGAAAGTCTGTGTTGCCCAGCAACAGCCCCAAAACATCACTGCTCTAGAGGAGATCTGCATGGAGGAATGGGCCAAAATACCAGCAACAGTGTGTGAAAACCTTGTGAAGACTTACAGAAAACGTTTGACCTCTGTCATTGCCAACAACGGGTATATAACAAAGTATTGAGATAAACTTTTGTTATTGACCAAATACTTATTTTCCACCACAATTTGCAAATGAATTAATTAAAAACGCTACAATGTGATTTTCTGGATTTTTTTTTTCATTTTGTCTGGCATAGTTGAAGTGTACCCATGATGAAAATTACAGGCCTCTCTCATCTTTTTAAGTGGGAGAACTTGCACAATTGGTGGCTGACTAAATACTTTTTGCCCCACTGTATATTTACATTTTTTTTTTATTCAGGCTATAACACAACAAAATCTGGAATAAGTCAAGTGGTATGAATACTTTCTGAAGGCACTGTATCTCATTAGCTGGGTGTATGTTTATCTGTGATATGATTCATACAACTTAGTAAGCCTTCTGGCTGTTGAATACAAGAATGAATGTATAAACCTTATGATATATCATATGACTTATGAAAGCTTAGGCTGTAGATCTAGCTGGTTTGACTTTGCTGCAGGCATACATGAACATATTATTTCAGTTATGGATTTACAGAAATTAAATTACGTTGGATATTTTCTCAAATGTTAGAGTGAACATTTTAGGATTATAAAATATAACTTTGTCACCTTGCAAACAGGTGGATTACTTGTAGCTACACAATTCCCTTCCATTCATGATTCCCTTCCTTTGTGCTAAAAGGTCATCACTGAGGAAGGCCTGCAGGATGAAGAAGACCATGAGGTCATGGACTTCTTGGTGGAAGATGCTTTTGATGAGGAGCAACTTGGTGAAGACGAGGATAAAGAGCATGACACACACACGACAGGACAGACAGGGTAACATCACCTGGCAGAGAAGCAGCTGAACTGGTTCCTCCTAACCCTCCTAGGTTGATGGTGATGTAGGTGGCAGCTGTACATACCAAGCTAGTGGTGCAGGTTGTAGAAATGCTCTAGCCTGGTCCCAAATATGTTTACGCTGTCATGCTTACTCCTAATGTATGATAGTTATCCATGCCATGTCACCATAGCAGTTGGCAATACACAGGAGTTGGCTATATAGCACAAACAGATCAAAGACCAAGCTAAGATTTGACTGATTGCCAGAACAGAAAGAGTGAAACTTCAACGTACTTGAGGACTACTCTACGATAGAAAGACAATATGACATAGGTTGCCTGTGTGGCACCTGAATGCGAGGGCAAGCGGTTGTGTATGATTTTATGGTATGATGGTGATGTAACTTGCACTTTGTTTTCAGGATTGAATTAAACAATTTATTTCCCTAACCTTATTCTTTCAATAAAGTTATTGTTTTATTAATATTGAAGTACCCTTAAAAAGTTTGGACACACCTACTCATTCAAGGGTTTTTCTTTATTTTTTAAAGCTATTTTCTACATTGTAGAATAATAGTGAAGATATCAAAACTATGAAAAAACATGTATGGAATCATGTCGTAACCAAAAAGGTGTTAAACAAATATATATTTTATAATTGACGAAAATATCTTTTAGATTTCAGATTCTTCAAAGTAGCCACCCATTGCCTTGATGACAGCTTTGCACACTCTTGGAATTCTCTCAACCAGCTTCCCCTGGAATGCCTTTCCAAAAGTCTTGAAGGAGTTCCCAAATATGCTGAGCACTTGTTGGCTGCTTTTCCTTCACTCTGTGGTCCAACTCATCCCAAACCATCTCAATTGGGTTGAGGTCGGGTGATTGTGGAGGCCAGGTAATCTGATGCAGCAGTCCATCATTCTCCATCTTGGCCAAATAGCCCTTACACAGCCTTGAGGTGTTGGGTCATTGTCCTGTTGAAAAACAAATGATAGTCCCACTAAGCACAAACCAGATGGGATGGCATATCGCTCCAGAATGCTGTGGTAGCCATGCTGGTTAAGTGTGCCTTGAATTCTAAATAAATGTCACCAGCAAAGCACCCCCACACCATCACAACTCCTCCTCCTTGCTTCACGGTGGGAACCACACATGCGGAGATCGTCAGTTCATTACTCTGCGTCTCACAAAGACATGGCGGTTGGAACCAAAAATATCAAATTTGGACTCATTAGACCAAAGGACAGATTTCCACGAGTCTAATGTCCATTGCTCGTGTTTCTTGGCCAAAGCAAATCTCTTCTTATTATTGGTGTCCTTTAATAGCAGTTTCTTGGCAGCAATTCCTGATTCATGCAGCAAGGCCTGGTTCACGCAGTCTCCTCTGAAAGGTTGATGTTGAGATATCTTGAAATCTGTGAAGCATTTATTTAGGCTGAAATCTGATGTGCAGTTAACTATAATGAACGCCTTCTCTGTGGCGGTCCTCATGAGAGCTAGTTTCATCATAGCGCTGGATGGTTTTTGCGACTGCACTTGAATAAACTTTCAAAGTTCTTGTCACGCCTTGGCCATAGAGAGGCTTTTTATTCTCTATTTTGGTTAGGCCAGGGTGCTGTTTTGGTTGTTTCTTTTGTTCCTTGTTGTATTTAGTGTTCAGTTTATTAACATAATGATGAACACAGACCACGCTGCGTATTGGTCCTCACCTTCTTCCACCAACGGTCGTTACAGTTCTTTACATTTTATTTATTGATGGACTGACGTTTCTCTTTGCTTATTTGAGCTGTTCTTGCCATAATATGGACTTGGTCTTTTACCAAATAGGGCTATCTTCTGTATACCAACCCTACCTTGTCACAACACAACTGATTGGCTCAAACGCATTAAGGAGGAAAGAAGCTCCACAAATGAACTTTTAACAAGGCACACCTGTTAATTGCAATGCATTCCAGTTGACTACCTCATGAAGCTGGTTGAGAGAATGTCAAGAGTGTGCAAAGCTGTCATCAAGGCAAAGGGTGGCTACTTTGAAGAATATCAAATATAATAAAAACCCTTGAATGAGTAGGTGTTTTCCAAAGTTACACAAGTAACTGTATGTTACTTGTGTATGTCTTTCCTTATGTGTAAGAGTCAATGCTTTATGTACATAGTTTTGGTGTAGATATGTGTTTAATGTGCTATGCCGGATAAGAAAGTGTCTGATCACAGAAAATTCCATTGAAATTTAGTCACTAAAACAGGTGTTCCCAAGGATCAAAATATACATTTATTTTATTTTGAGTTATACCTTCCAGAGCTTGAGTTGTAAAACAATACATTGAAAAGATACTTACTTGCCATGATTCTGACATTCATTGTAATTTTGTTTACGATCTGTTTATTATCTTATGTAAATAACTGACAAGAGAATTTATGAAGAATAACACGTTTCATTGCAGTCTGCTTGATTTACTTTCAACAACAGAAAACATACAAATAATTGCAATTCAACAGTGCTTACTTATTAGAATAAATGTATAATTTATCATCTCCAGTATCATCACAAAGTTTATTTCACAAAATGATGACATAAACTTTGTGATGATACTGAGATTATACCATGGGCTAAGACGCAGAGGCTTATAGAGGCAATAAATAGACGACAGACAGGGTATAAGCCAGGATAGTCCACCATGTAAACAGACTGTTCTGGTATTGCATCTTCTGGTGACCTACTGAATCTTCTGGTGACTATTGAAAACAGTACAACAATGATAAAGGAAATGAAGAGGCGTGATGTGTGCCTTTTGTTTTGATGACAAAACAAAGTACTCCAGTTGAATACCATGTGCCTTTGTTGTTGTTGTTTTTTAAAGGGTGGGCTCTATACTATTATTTTAGCCAATGAGGGCTGTATGTAAATATATATAACATTTGTATCCCCACACCCACACAGTCGGACTGAGTATTTCAGTATCCCAAAGGAGGCTCAGGGAAATAAATTATAAAAAAATCTATTTTGGAGTTATATTAAAGAAATTAACACACACAATGATTTATTAGACATTTTAGTTAATTAGCAGACGCTCTTATCTAAAGTGACTTACAGCAGGGAGTGCATACATTTTTGTACTGGTTCCGAGTGTATCACGGCCCAGGCTAGACAGAAAGGTCAAAACTGGGAAGACTAAGTAAAACTACTGCACAGGAAACACGCTGGTAGGACTTGACAAAAGCAGGTATAATTACACAAGGGATAATGGAAGAGACCTGCTGGGGGGTGGAGACAAGCACAAAGACAGGTGAAACTGATCAGGGTGTGACACTTTGGGAATTGAACCCAGAGCCTTGGTATTGCATGCGCTATGCTCTACCAACTACACCACACGAGACCATACGTTGATGAGTTAAGAAAATAAAATGTAAATGACTGCACTAGTTGCCCCTAGTGGATGATATTGAAGGCATCTCCTGATGCCCTGGGGACCTGGACAAACGTTGAATACTGAAGTTTATCTGCTGTGATTGCATTGCAACTACGGTGCAAGGAGGTGTCACTAGTGAGAGAATGGTGCTGAAGCACAAAATCGAGGGTGTATGATAGGCAGCCTAGAGCCTAGTCTTTGCAAGTCTGATCTGAAAGGGATTTGGTTTATACTGGTAATACTGGCTCAAATAGAAGCCTGTCTCTAACAAGTGCTGGTTGTGTTCACTGATTGAAGCAATTAACAATTAAGCATTAAATCAAATCAAATCAAATTTATTTATATAGCCCTTCGTACATCAGCTGATATCTCAAAGTGCTGTACAGAAACCCAGCCTAAAACCCCAAACAGCAAACAATGCAGGTGTAAAAGCATTAATATACTTTTTACAGGGTATTGTGTTGGCAGCATTATGTTATGGGTATGTTATCATCGGCTGGGACTGGGAGGTTTGTCCGGATCAAAATAAATATGAAAGGAGAAAATCCCAGGTAAAAACTTAGAGGAAACCCTGTCAGTCTTCTGAAAAATTACATCTTTAAGCAATTACACAATCACACTATATTTAATGAAAAAGACACACGAGAATTACTTTCAAAGAGCTGTTGAGTGTTCCTGAGTGGTCCAGTCTCAGTCCTGACTTACATAAATATTGCGGTCCATCAATGACTCCCAACCAAATTTACTGAGCTTCAGCAATTTTGACAAAAACAATGGATACATTTTGCCCTAAGAGTTGTGCAAAGTCGGTCAAATATTATTCAAAATTATTCACAGCTGTAATGTCTGCCAAAGGTGCTTCCACCAAGTATTTACTCTAGGGTATGAAGACATCCATGGGGGGATATGTTAAGGCTTTCTTCCGATGAAGGAGAGGCGGACCAAAATGCAGCGTGGTTAATTGTATACATCTTTAATAAAGATGAAACCACGAACTGTCATGTTTTGTCTTATATTGTCTTGTCATTTTGCTTTTCCTTCTGTTCGTTTTCCCCCTGCTGGTCTTTTTAGGTTCGTTCCCCTTTTTCTCTCTCTCTCTCTCTCTTCTCTCTATCGTTCCGTTCCTGCTCCCAGCTGTTCCTATTCCCCTAATCAATCATTTAGTCTTCCCACACCTGTTCCCTATCTTTTCCCCTGATTAGAGTCCCTATTTCTCCCCTTGTTTTCCGTTTCTGCCCTGTCGGATCCTTGTATATTGTTCACCGTGCTGTGTCTTTGTATCGCCCTGTCGTGTCGTGTTTTCCTCAGATGCTGCGTGGTGAGCAGGTGTCTGAGTCTGCTACGGTCAAGTGCCTTCCCGAGGCAACCTGCAGTTATTATCGAGTCTCCAGTCAGTTCTCGTGATTACGAGTGGAATTGTTTTTTTTATACTTTATTTACCGCTCCGATTTGTCTAGGAGTATTGCTATTTCCTTAAACTGGATTAAAGACTCTGTTTTCGCTAAGTCGCTTTTGGGTCCTCATTCACCTGCATAACACGAACAATACAAAACAACAAACGTGAAAACCTAAACAGCCTATCTTTTTAAAATTTTTATAAAAAATAATTTATTATCTTCAATACCATTCATTCTTTAAAACTCATAATTTACATACATACTCAAATAATGTAATTTTAATTAAACTAATTAAACTAAACATAAACCCCAAACAAAACCTCAGGGGAGCATCTTCCCTCCCCGTCACCCTATAAAATACCTTTCCCTATCTTCCCGTCCCTAATCTATCCCCTTACAAATCTAAATGACACCCAGCCCTAAACCCCCCCTCCCACTCTCCCGAGCAGCATGCTGCCCCCACTTCCTCTCCTCCCTCTTCATCCTCCCCCTCAAATCTCCTTCCACTCTCCTCACTATCCCTTCCACCCCCCAATCTCTCCCTGTTTTCACCATGTTCTGCCTTGCTTCCCACAGCCCCCGTTTATAGAGACTCATGAGAAGCCAGAGCAGAAACCTGTCCCTATCCGTCCCTCTCGCTCTCCCTACACCCCTCTCTAACCTGGCCCACGTCAATACAAAATTCCCCCTTTACCAAACCTAACAACACCCGTGCCCTAGCCCATACTACTCCAGCAAAGGCACAGTCCCAAAAGACATGGCGCACAGTCTCCTCCCTGCCACAAGAGGATCTTGGACAGGTGGGGGATTGCACCAAACTATACCAGTACAAGATGGAACGTACCGGCAAGCACTTATGGAGGCTCAACCAATTCAGGTCCTTGAGCCTGTTGTCCAGACCCCGCGCCTGCACTCCCTCCCAGACCACTTCCGAGATGCCCACTACAGGCGCCGGACTCCCTGCCTTTCTGACCTCCTCGTACAGGTGCCTGTGATCTAAACCTACTCGGGCAACTTCAACCTCAGGGTGAGCACGCAGCCACTTGGCCGCATGACCAAAGTGCCACGGCAGCTGTTCCGCCCGAGGACCCGTGTTAGACCACACCATTATGCTTCTCGCCTGATACGAGAAGAACACCAGCAGGAGGTAACCGGACGGGTGTATCACTGGCTGAGCAAGCTCCGTTAACATGAAAGAAACAAAAATTGTGTCCAGCTTGAGGGGGAAATGTGGTACCTCCCTCCCCGATGGGACAGATCATGCGTGCCCTGGCGACACACTCGCACCTGCCACTCCACATAAACTGAAACACAAGCCTCACTAGAGGCCTCCTCAGACAAGCCGGCAATGGGTAGATGTATGCCAAATACAAAAGAGACGGCAACACATCCACCTTTAGGACCAGGACTTTGCCCATAAAAGACAAATACCTAGCCTTCCACATTGCTAGCTTCCTCTGTACCACTGCGATACGCATGTTCCAGTTTAGCGTCACTGAGCCAGAGGTCTCAAAATGGACCCCGAGAATCCTCAGGGCCCCCTCACAGAGAGATAACCCCCCAGGCACATCCGTTCTACCGCGCCATCTTCCGAAAAACTTGACGGAAGACTTTGCATGGTTCAGAACTGCTCCCGACGCTCGGGTGAAATCCCCAAAGATGGCAAGGGACCTTGTCAGGCACGAGTCCTTGCACAACAGCAAGGAAGTGTCGTCGGCGTACTGCGTCATCTTAACACACAGCCCACCACTTCCAGGGATCAGCAAGCCTTCCACCCCTGTATCTGCCCTAATGGCAGCCCCCAGAGGCTCCATGTACAGAACGAAGAGGAGAGCCGAGAGTGGGCACCCCTGCCTGACCCCAGACGAGAGGTCAAAAACGTCACCCAAGTGACTATTTACACTAACTCGACACCCCGCTCCGACATATAATGTACGAATCCATCCAATAAACTTCTCCCCAAATCCTAATCGACCTAACACTGAATAAAAAGGATCTATTCACGCGATCAAAGGCTTTCGCCTGATCTAGCGCTGCTACCATTAAAGGCAGTCCTCTATCTTCAACCCAAGCGATGGAGTCCCTGATTAACTGTAGGTTCCATCTAATGTCCTCCGGCAACCTCCTGGACAAGTGTTCTAAAAACACATTTCCCTGCTCTACATCTATTTCCCTTTCCTTAAATAAACCTTGGAAATGATCAGTTGTCACCCTGACCATATCCTCTGGTGCTCTAACTATACTACTATTTTCTTCCCTAACACCATGCATTACCTTCCTACTCTGTCTGGCCTTAACCAACTTAAAGAACATAGCAGAACAAGTCTCATTATGTTCTAGAAAGCCACTATGCGCACGCTCCAGGAAAGCTTGAGCCTTCCGCTCCTGCAACTCCCTGAGCTGCGCCTTTAGGGTTGCGGATCTCTCCCAGTCAAACGACCCGCCGAGGTTGCCTGCCTCGTATTCGAGTTCAATTAACCTTTGGATACGATCCACCTCCCTCCTCTCCTCCCTTTTTTTCCTCTTGCAATACCCTATTATAAAAGCCCTAATCCTCACCTTAACTAATTCCCACCACTCTAACACCCCCTCGCACATGGACCGGAGGCCTTCAAGCCTCCAAAAGAAACCATAAAACCCGTCAACAAAAGCCTGCTCCTCCAGCACATCCCGATCAAACTTCCAGTACCCCCTACCAAAGAGGCAGACTGGCGACCTCACCTGTAGGAGCACCCCGTCGTGATCCGAAAAGAAAACAGGCAACAGCCGCCCAGACAACTTACCCAAAGACCTGGGTACAAAAATATAGTCGAGCCTCCGCTCAAGCCCCCTGGAGTTGCGTCATGTAGGACCGTCCATTTTCGGAGTAGTGTGCAGACCACCATCTACCTGACCATGGCAAGCCATTAGCCTGGCAATGGCGCCTGCACTGCTATCCCCCCTCTTCCTAAATCTGTATTAAAATCCCCCCTATCACTAATTTCCTATTTGTGACACACAGGGGCATCAGACAGTCCACCATCTCCCTCCTGTCTGCCACCACCTGTGGCCCATACATCACCACTAATCTAAATTTACAATCCCTTATCGTGACATCCACCCCTATAACCCTCCCCTGCATTACCACAAAAGAATCCTCTACTTTTACCTCCCCGTGCCCACACAAAATCCCTACCCCCGATGAGTGCACCCCCAATACCCCAAACCGACTCCCCCTTGTCCCACTCCCTCTTAAACCTACTAACATCCCCTCCATCCCTCAGGTGAACCTCCTGTAAAAAGCAAAAATCAAACCCCACACCCTCCAAATAACTAAAAACCGCCCTCCTCTTAACAAAATCCCTTAAACCCCTTACATTTAAACTAACAAAAGTAAAATTAGACCCCATGAAAAATAAAAACATGTAATACACTCAAATTCTAAACCAAGACAGAAAAAAAAACAGGAGACTCACCCGATGCTCCCCTGCTCCATATCTACCGGTGAGAACACCATCCATACTCCCGACATCCCCCCCTCTTCCTCCATCTCACCATCCCAGGATGCAGGAATAGTGTTTGGCTCCGGGGTGCCCTGCACCCTGGGTCTACCCCCACAATCCTCCCCCTCCCCAGTGTTACAGCTGGTTTGGAAAAAAAAATTCGGGGAGGCTGAGTCCCCAAACAAAAAAAACTCCCCACCTCCTCCTGTACCCAGTCCTGAGTCTTGTTAGGTGTGTCCCCACCCAACAGAAGTTGAGGGCCTGGGGAAACCAGCAGCAACCCAGAGGTTTCTCCCACCCCCATCACTCTCTCCCTCTCACTGTCGGCCAATCGCATCCTCCTCTTCATTCTCTTCTTTGGTGATGGCGGCAGTGGAGAGATACCCCCCCACCCCCAGCAGCTCCTCCACCATACCCCTTATCTCTTCCATCAAGGCACTTTCCCCCCAGTCCACTTGCTCTTCCACTCTTCTCCTTCTCCACCACTCCTCCCTCGCTTTCTTCTGTCTCATGCTCCTCCACTTGGTTGCCTTCTTCCGCCGCTTTTCCTGGTTCTCCTACTCCCATGCCTTCCGTTTCCTTCTCTCTTCCATCCGCCGCTTCTTGCTTCTCCTCCTTCCTTGTGGCCTTCCCCTCTGGACCTGTACTCTGGTCATGAGGCGTGCTTCCTTCCCCTCCTCTTCTTCCCCCATCCCCCGCTCCTGCTTCCCCCCCAGCCGCAGACGCATATCAAATCAAATCAAATTGTATTTGTCACATACACATGGTTAGCAGATGTTAATGCGAGTGTAGCGAAATGCTTGTGCTTCTAGTTCCGACAATGCAGTAATAACCAACAAGTAATCTAACTAACAATTCCTAAACTACTGTCTTATACACAGTGTAAGGGGATAAAGAATATGTACATAAGGATATATGAATGAGTGATGGTACAGAGCAGCATAGGCAAGATACAGTAGATGGTATCGAGTACAGTATATACATATAAGATGAGTATGAAAAACAAAGTGGCATAGTTAAAGTGGCTAGTGATACATGTATTACATAAGGATGCAGTCGATGATATAGAGTACAGTATATACGTATGCATATGAGATGAATAATGTAGGGTAAGTAACATTATATAAGGTAGCGTTGTTTAAAGTGGCTAGTGATATATTTACATCATTCCCATCAATTCCCATTATTAAAGTGGCTGGAGTTGAGTCAGTGTCAGTGTGTTGGCAGCGGCCACTCAATGTTAGTGGTGGCTGTTTAACAGTCTGATGGCATTGAGATAGAAGCTGTTTTTCAGTCTCTCGGTCCCAGCTTTGATGCACCTGTACTGACCTCGCCTTCTGGATGATAGCGGGGTGAACAGGCAGTGGCTCGGGTGGTTGTTGTCCTTGATAATCTTTATGGCCTTCCTGTAACATCGGGTGGTGTAGGTGTCCTGGAGGGCAGGTAGTTTGCCCCCGGTGATGCGTTATGCAGACCTCACTACCCTCTGGAGAGCCTTACGGTTGAGGGCGGAGCAGTTGCCGTACCAGGCGGTGATACAGCCCACCAGGATGCTATCGATTGTGCATCTGTAGAAGTTTGTGAGTGCTTTTGGTGACAAGCTGAATTTCTTCAGCCTCCTGAGGTTGAAGAGGCGCTGCTGCGCCTTCTTCACGATGCTGTCTGTGTGATTGGACCAATTCAGTTTGTCTGTGATGTGTATGCCGAGGAACTTAAAACTTGCTACACTCTCCACTACTGTTCCATCGATGTGGATATATGACCTCTGACGGGCCGGGCACCCCCGCCACAGGTGTGCTGACGAGCCACACCCATGCCACGTCTTAGGCTTGTCACAATCCCTCGCCTCGTGTTCCTCAGATCCACAAAATCTGCATTTTCGTGTACTGCACGAGGCGAATATGTGACCGTAGGCCATACAGCGCCTGCAAAATGGGGGCTGACGTGCATAAAACAACGTCCCCCTGTCAGCGCCTAGGGAGAACATAGCAGGAGGATGGAGGTAGCCACCATGTCCCTTTGGGTCCTCTCTGAGGAGGGCCTGGAAGCCTCTCCTCCCATTCCAAAACCCAAGGGAGTCTTTGAGGTGCCTTGCTGAGGAGACGTTATCCATGTATCTCCCCAGAAAAGCCCTCACCTCCTTAACGTAAGGGTTGTAAATGTTGACAGTTACAACCCTAAAGTTATTCTTCGCCATGCTTGTTATTTCATAGTGGCACATCGGCCTCTCACCTCCCACTGCTCTTGCCCTTCTCAGGATATCATCGTGTTTTTCCTCTGTATATAGTGCCACGTCGTATGCTCCCTCCAACGAGTTGCCTTGGAAACAAAACACGTCCTTCACCGTCAGCTTTAGAATCCTCATCAATATTATCCTTCCAAAAGTTTCCCGTCCTAAAGGCTCCAACTCCTTTTCCTTCCAAGCAAAACGAATCGTGTTGGCCAGCCCAATCCCAGGGACCGACCGTGTTGATGTATTTAGCACCATCTCCGCAAGGAGAATGGCGCTCGTTCTCTTCTCTTCCAAAACAAGTAAAAAAGTAAAACCAAAGTGACCGAGCCTATCTGGTGAAACTACACAGAGACAGGAACAATCACCCACGAAACACTCAAAGAATATGGCTGCCTAAATATGGTTCCCAATCAGAGACAACGATAAACACCTGCCTCTGATTGAGAACCACTTCAGGCAACCATAGACTTTTCTAGATAACCCCACTATACCACAATCCCAATATCTACAAAAAAACAAGACAAAACACACCACATAATTAACCCATGTCACACCCTGGCCTGACCAAAATAATAAAGAAAACAAAAAATACTAAGACCAGGGCGTGACAGGATAACATTTTAAGATAGCAAAATGTGAAGACTGTGCAAGGGGTGAGTTTCACTCGGGACTGTATTACTGTGAAATCAACATTTTTTAAATAATGCATGTGATCATGTAATAGTTCAACACAATGCTTGTTATCTTGCTTTGCCATTTTGAATGATTCTGTTTGGATCAATATGCATTGTGTATTGAGTGCACCAAGCCCATCAGCAATAACATCAAAAGAACATCATTCTGTTCATGAATGGACATACTGTATCAATATTACATTTACATTACATTTAAGTCATTTAGCAGACGCTCTTATCCAGAGCGACTTACAAATTGGTGCATTCACCTTATGACATCCAGTGGAACAGCCACTTTACAATAGTGCATCTAAATATTTTAAGGGGGGGAGGGGGTGAGAAGGATTACTTTATCCTATCCTAAGTATTCCTTAAAGAGGTGGGGTTTCAGGTGTCTCCGGAAGGTGGTGATTGACTCCGCTGTCCTGGCGTCGTGAGGGAGTTTGTTCCACCATTGGGGAGCCAGAGCAGCGAACAGTTTTGACTGGGCTGAGCGGGAACTGTACTTCCTCAGTGGTAGGGAGACGAGCAGGCCAGAGGTGGATGAACGCAGTGCCCTTATTTGGGTGTAGGGCCTGATCAGAGCCTGGAGTACTGAGGTGCCGTTCCCCTCACAGCTCCGTAGGCAAGCACCATGGTCTTGTAGCGGATGCGAGCGTCAACTGGAAGCCAGTGGAGAGAGCGGAGGAGCGGGGTGACGTGAGAGAACTTGGGAAGGTTGAACACTAGACGGGCTGCGGCGTTCTGGATGAGTTGTAGGGGTTTAATGGCACAGGCAGGGAGCCCAGCCAACAGCGAGTTGCAGTAATCCAGACGGGAGATGACAAGTGCCTGGATTAGGACCTGCGCCGCTTCCTGTGTGAGGCAAGGTCGTACTCTGCGGATGTTGTAGAGCATGAACCTACAGGAACGGGCCACCGCCTTGATGTTAGTTGAGAACGACAGGGTGTTGTCCAGGATCACGCCAAGGTTCTTAGCACTCTGGGAGGAGGACACAATGGAGTTGTCAACCGTGATGGCGAGATCATGGAACGGGCAGTCCTTCCCCGGGAGGAAGAGCAGCTCCGTCTTGCCGAAGTTCAGCTTGAGATGGTGATCCGTCATCCACACTGATATGTCTGCTAGACATGCAGAGATGCGATTCGCCACCTGGTCATCAGAAGGGGGAAAGGAGAAGATTAATTGTGTGTCGTCTGCATAGCAATGATAGGAGAGACCATGTGAGGTTATGACAGAGCCAAGTGACTTGGTGTATAGCGAGAATAGGAGAGGGCCTAGAACAGAGCCCTGGGGACACCAGTGGTGAGAGCGCGTGGTGAGGAGACAGATTCTCGCCACGCCACCTGGTAGGAGCGACCTGTCAGGTAGGACGCAATCCAAGCGTGGGCCGCGCCAGAGATGCCCAACTCGGAGAGGGTGGAGAGGAGGATCTGATGGTTCACAGTATCGAAGGCAGCCGATAGGTCTAGAAGGATGAGAGCAGAGGAGAGAGAGTTAGCTTTAGCGGTGCGGAGCGCCTCCGTGATACAGAGAAGAGCAGTCTCAGTTGAATGACTAGTCTTGAAACCTGACTGATTTGGATCAAGAAGGTCATTCTGAGAGAGATAGCGGGAGAGCTGACCAAGGACGGCACGTTCAAGAGTTTTGGAGAGAAAAGAAAGAAGGGATACTGGTCTGTAGTTGTTAACATCGGAGGGATCGAGTGTAGGTTTTTTCAGAAGGGGTGCAACTCTCGCTCTCTTGAAGACGGAAGGGACGTAGCCAGCGGTCAGGGATAAGTTGATGAGCGAGGTGAGGTAAGGGAGAAGGTCTCCGGAAATGGTCTGGAGAAGAGAGGAGGGGATAGGGTCGAGCGGGCAGGTTGTTGGGCGGCCGGCCGTCACAAGACGCGAGATTTCATCTGGAGAGAGAGGGGAGAAAGAGGTCAGAGCACAGGGTAGGGCAGTGTGAGCAGAACCAGCAGTGTCGTTTGACTTAGCAAACAGGGATCGGATGTCGTCGACCTTCTTTTCAAAATGGTTGACGAAGTCATCTGCAGAGAGGGAGGAGGGGGTAGGGGGAGGAGGATTCAGGAGAGAGGAGAAGGTGGCAAAGAGCTTCCTAGGGTTAGAGGCAGATGCTTGAAATTTAGAGTGGTAGAAAGTGGTTTTAGCAGCAGAGACAGAGGAGGAAAATGTAGAGAGGAGGGAGCGAAAGGATGCCAGGTCCGCAGGGAGGCGAGTTTTCCTCCATTTCCGCTCGGCTGCCCGGAGCCCTGTTCTGTGAGCTCGCAATGAGTCGTCAAGCCACGGAGCGGGAGGGGAGGACCGAGCCGGCCTGGAAGATAGGGGACATAGAGAGTCAAAGGATGCAGAAAGGGAGGAGAGGAGCGTTGAGGAGGCAGAATCAGGAGATAGGTTGGAGAAGGTTTGAGCAGAGGGAAGAGATGATAGGATGGAAGAGGAGAGAGTAGCGGGGGAGAGAGAGCGAAGGTTGGGACGGCGCGATACCATCCGAGTAGGGGCAGTGTGGGAAGTGTTGGATGAGAGCGAGAGGGAAAAGGATACAAGGTAGTGGTCGGAGACTTGGAGGGAGTTGCAATGAGGTTAGTGGAAGAACAGCATCTAGTAAAGATGAGGTCGAGCGTATTGCCTGCCTTGTGAGTAGGGGGAAGGTGAGAGGGTGAGGTCAAAAGAGGAGAGGAGTGGAAAGAAGGAGGCAGAGAGGAATGAGTCAAAGGTAGATGTGGGGAGGTTAAAGTCGCCCAGAACTGTGAGAGGTGAGCCGTCCTCAGGAAAGGAGCTTATCAATGCATCAAGCTCATTGATGAACTCTCCGAGGGGACCTGGAGGGCGATAAATGATAAGGATGTTAAGCTTGAAAGGGCTGGTAACTGTGACAGCATGAAATTCAAAGGAGGCGATAGACAGATGGGTAAGGGGAGAAAGAGAGAATGACCACTTGGGAGAGATAAGGATCCCGATGCCACCACCCCGCTGACCAGAAGCTCTCGGGGTGTGCGAGAACACGTGGGCGGACGAAGAGAGAGCAGTAGGAGTAGCAGTGTTATCTGTGGTGATCCATGTTTCTGTCAGTGCCAAGAAGTCGAGGGACTGGAGGGAGGCATAGGCTGAGATGAACTCTGCCTTGTTGGCCGCAGATCGGCAGTTCCAGAGGCTACCGGAGACCTGGAACGCCACGTGGGTCAAAGAGTAGGTGGTGCACTACAGTCATTGATTTATGGATACACTGTACAAAAGCAATATACCCACAGTACTTAGCAGCCTGTTCAATGAATGACTTCAGTGGAAACCCACATACTATTCAAATGAACATGAGTGTTGTCTCAAGCTGGTCGATAAGGGTCCATACTGAAATGAATCCTTTTCAGTTATTAACCCTTCAAAGTCTGTCCCTATGTATCGTCATTTTTACTCATTACAGTAGATGTTGTTGAATTGATGTCCCTGAAAAATAAACGGTAACACAATATGAATGATGGTATTGAACTGACAGCTGAATAAGATAAATAGTGGGGTTCTAACCAACATTTCCAATGAATTATGTTCTTAAAACCATTAGTCATTGGATTACAGTGACAAAATGGAAACGCTTTTTTGATTGAACCTGTAAATGTGAGGGCACCGAAGTACTCTTATTCAGCTTTACTATTTAGCTGTTTCGTAAAAAGGCATCTGTTTTTATTTCTGCCTTCACATTATAGAGATTTATAAAGAATTAAGAGGACAGTTTAAAAAAAATCAAACCCACTATCTCTATCATTTTCACCAAGCCATCATTGTAAATAAGAATTTGTTTTTATTAATTGACTCGCTTGGATAAATAAAGGTAAAAAATATATGTTAATAATAATCTTTGCTTGAGAGGGCTTCATCCAAGTGAGATAATTTAAATTATAGGCCTAACCTGTCAAGCATCAATGACAAAGAGAAATAGGAAAATGGTGGTCTAATAACAATAATATCTCACTAAAATAATCATTGTCGGCCCATTTAACACTGCTTCAGCCAAGGTCACTCCTCTTGACTGATGTTTTCTGCTTTTTGCAAATGACAACAATACATGGATAAAACGAGCCAAGATGGCTGTGCTTGTTCTAGGTCCCAAGAAACAAAGAGATCTTCTGTTGAATCTGACAATTAATCTTGATGGTTGTACAGTCGTCTCAAATAGAACTGTGAAGGACCTTGGCATTACTCCTGACCCTGATCTCTCTTTTGATGAACATATCAAGACTGTTTCAAGGACAGCTTTTTTCATTTACGTAACATTGCAAAAACCTGAAATTTTCTGTCCAAAAATTTGGTATAAAAATGAATCCATGCTTTTGTTACTTCTAGATTAGACTATTGCAATGCTCTACTTTCCGGCTACCCTTATAAAGAACTAAATAAACTTCAGTTAGTGCTAAATACGGCTGCTAGAATCGTGACTAGAACCAAAAAAGTTGATCATATTACTCCAGTGCTAGCCTCCCGACACTGGCTTCCTGTTAAGGCAAGGGCTGATTTCAAGGTTTTACTAACCTACAAAGCATTACATGGGCTTGCTCCTACCTATCTTTCGGATTTGGTCCTGCCGTACATACCTACACGTATGCTACGGTTACAAGATGCAGGCCTCCTAAGTGCCTTCCTCACCATCTTAAATAAGCATGCCCCATTCAAAAAATGTAGAACTAGGAATAGATATAGTCCTTGGTTCACTCCAGACCTGTCTGCCCTTGACCAGCACAAAAGCATCCTGTGGCGTTCTGCATTAGCATCTAATAGCAACTTTTCAGGGAAGTTAGGAACAAATATACACAGGCAGTTGTATCCCTTGGGTGCACCTCAGCCACGCTCAAGGTCCTAAGACTAGCTTTTTCAAACAGACATTTGCATCCTGTAGTACTAACTCAAAAAAGTTCTGGGACACTGTGAAGTCCAGGGAAAATAAGAGCACCTCCTCCTAGCTGCCCACTACTCTGAGGCTAGGAAACACTGTCACCACCAATAAATCCACTACAATTGAGAATTTCAATAAGCATTTCTCTACGGCTAGCCATGCTTTCCACCTGGCTACCCCTACCCCGGTCAACTGCTCGGCACCCTCCACAGCAACCCGCCAAAGCTCCCACCATTTCTTCTTCACCCAAATCCAGATAGCTGATGTTCTGAAAGAGCTGCAAAATCTGGACCCCTACAAATCAGCCTGGCTAGACAATCTCGACCCTCTCTTTCTAAAATGATCTGGCGAAATTATTGCAACCCCTATTACTAGCCTGTTCAACCTCTCTTTCGTATCGTCTGAGATTCCCAAAGATTGGAAAGCTGTCGCGGTCATCCCCTTCTTCAAAGGGGGAGACACTCTAGACCCAAACTGCTACAGACCTATATCTATCCTACCCTGTCTGTCTAAGGTCTTCGAAAGCCAAGTTAACAAACAGATTACCGACCATTACGAATCCCACCGTACCTTCTCCACTATGAAATATGGTTTCAGAGCTGGTCATGGGTGCACCTCAGCCACGCTCAAGGTCCTAAACGACATCATAACCGCCATCGATAAGAGACATTACTGTGCAGCCGTATTCATTGACCTGGCCAAGGCTTTCGACTCTGTCAATCACCACATTCTTATTGGCAGACTCCACAGCCTTGGTTTCTCAAATGATTGCCTTGCCCGGTTTACCAACTACTTCTCTGATAGAGTTCAGTGTGTCAAATCGGAGGGCCTGTTGTCCAGACCTCTGGTAGTCTCTATCGGGGTGCTACAGGGTTCAATCCTCAATCTACTCTTTTGTCTGTATATATCAATGATGTTGCTCTTGCGGCTTGTGATTCTCTGATACACCTATACGCAGACGACACCATTCTGTATACTTCTGGCCCTTCTTTGAACACTGTGTTAACAACCCTCCAGACGAGTTTCAATGTTATACAACTCTCCTTCCGTGGCTTCCAACTGCTCTTAAACGCAAGTAAAACTAAATGCATGCTATTCAACCGATCACTGCCTGCACCTGCTCACCCGTCCAGCATCACTAATCTGGACGGGTCTGACTTAGAATACATGAACAACTACAAATACCTAGGTGTCTGGTTAGACTGTAAACTCTCTTTCCAGACTCACATTAAGCATCTCCAATCCAAAATTAAATCTAGAATTGGTTTCCTATTTCGCAACAAAGCATCCTTCACTCATGCTGCCAAACATACCCTCATAAATCTGACCATCCTGCCGATCCTCGACTTCGGTAAAGTCATCTATAAAATAGCCTCCAACACTCTACTCAGCAAACTGGATGCAGTCTATCACAGTGCCATCCGTTTTGGCACCAAAGCCCCATATACTGCCCCATGACCATTGCGACCTGTACCCTCTCGTTGGTTGGCCCTCGCTTCATACTCGCTTCAAACCCACTGGCTACAGGTTATCTACAAGTCTCTGCTAGGTAAAGCCCCGCCTTATCTAAGCTCACTGGTCACCATAGCAGCACCCACTCGTAGCACGCGCTCCAGCAGCTATATCTCACTGGTCACCCCCAAAGCCAATTCCTCATTTGGTCGTCTTTCCTTCCAGTTCTCTGCTGCCAATGATTGGAACGAACTGCAAAAATCTCTGAAGCGGGAGACTCATATCTCCCTCATTAGCTTTAGGCACCAGCTGTCAGAGCAGCTCACAGATCACTGCACCTGTACATAGCCCATCTGTAAACAGCCCATCTATCTACCTACCTCATCCCTATAATGTATTTATTTATCTTGCTCCTTGCACCCCAGTATCTCTACTTGCACATTCATCTTCTGCACATCTACCATTCCAGTGTTTAATTGCTATATTGTAATTACTTTGCCACTATGGCCTATTTATTGCCTTAACTCCCTTATCTTACTTAATTTGCACTTACTGTATATAGACTTTTTGTTTTCTTTTGTTCTACTGTATTATTGACTGTTTGTTTTGTTTATTCCATGTGTATCTCTGTGTTGTTGTATGTGTCGAATTGCTATGCTTTATTTTGGCCAGGTCGCAGTTGCAAATGAGAACTTGTTGTCAACTAGCCTACCTGGTTAAATAAAGGTGAAATAAAATAAATAAAAATAAAAGTCCCTAGAATTTCTAAGCAAACAGCTGGAGGCAGGGCTTTCTCCTATAGAGCTCCATTTTTATGGAATGGTCTGCCTACCCATGTGAGAGACGCAGACTCGGTCTCAACCTTTAAAGTCTTTATTGAAGACTCATCTCTTCAGTAGGTCCTATGATTGAGTGTAATCTGGCCCAGGAGTGTGAAGGTGAACGGAAAGGCACTGGAGCAATGAACCGCCCTTGCTGTCTCTGCCTGGCCAGTTCCCCTCTCTCCACTGGGATTCTCTGCCTCTAACCCATTACGTGGGCTGAGTCACTGGCTTACTGGTGCTCTTCCATGCCATCCCTAGGAGGGGTGCGTCACTTGAGTGGGTTGAGTCACTGACGTGGTCTTCCTGTCTGGGTTGGCGCCCCCCCCTTGGGTTGTGCTGTGGCGGAGATCTTTGTGGGCTATACTCAGCCTGGTCTCAGGATGGTAAGTTGGTGGTTGAAGATATCCCTCTAGTGGTGTGGGGGCTGTGCTTTGGCAAAGTGTCTCCTGGCCCCAAATGTCTCAGCCTCCAGTATTTATGCAGCAGTAGTTTATGTGTCAGGGGGCCAGGGTCAGTCTGTTATATCTGGAGTATTTCTCCTGTCTTATCCGGTGTCCTGTGTGAATTTAATTAAATATGCTCTCTCTAATTCTCTGTTTCTCTCTTTCTTTCTTTCTTTCTCTCTCTCGGAGGACCTGAGCCCTAGTACCATGCCTCTGGACTACCTGGCATGATAACTCCTTGCTGTCCCCAGTCCACCTGGCCGTGCTGCTGCTCCAGTTTCAACTGTTCTGTCTGCGGCTATGGAACCCTGACCTGTTCACTGTGATTACTATTATTTGACCATGCTGGTCATTTATGAACATTTGAACATCTTGGCCATGTTCTGTTATAATCTCCACCCGGCACAGCCAGAAGAGGACTGGCCATCCCTCATAGCCTGGTTCCTCTCTAGGTTTCTTCCTAGGTTTTGTCCTTTCTAGGGAGTTTTTCCTAGTCACCGTGCTTCTACACCTGCATTGCTTGCTGTTTCGGGTTTTAGGCTGGGCTTCTGTACAGCAGAAAGGGCTATATAAATACATTTGATTTGATTTGAATATATTTTGATATGTTTACTGATAATCAATTGTTAGTCACTGAAATCATACAGGTTCTGACCAGATTACTCTGACAAACAGTGAAGTTAGGATCAGTTTCTCTTGCAGTTATCGAGCATGTGTCACTTGACTTGATGTGAACAAAACATCTTTGGATGGATAATGGAAACTGTTACCACTTACCAAATGTAAGAGTTTCCGAGTGATGCTGTATATGAGCTTAATTAGCATGTTGCCTGGACCTATATCCTTATTTACAATCACTTTACTCTTGAGTAATTAGGCTCTCAGAATAGCCTAAATATAATGCTGATTGTGCACACTGTAGGACACATTGTATTGGCCAGGGCCCAGTCCCCCCCCCTGTATGTTATGGAACATTAGCCTCTATCTATGTGAATGTTGTATTGTTTCTAAAATACAATGTTTTGTGAATCTCTCTGTGTTTCTTTGCAGAAATGTGCCTAATGATACACTATGTTGCTCTGTGAACAGTCTGGAGTACTCATTCATTCGTGATATAAAGGTCATAACATAAATGTTAGTAATGTGGTTTTTGATTCATCTTTGATTATTAACAATGCTCCTTGGTCTCTAAGGTCGATATTAATGCTACGAAGGCTGTGAAAGGATAACCAGAAGGCTAGCTTTCCAACTCATTGGAAGCTGTGGTATGTAAGTCTAGTAGTAGACATATATATATATATATATAATAATAAGTGGTAGGTAATTGAGACATTAATGAGTAACACCAATTTAATGAGGAAGGATTTTAAGTTGCCTTCATGTTACCACCAATATTTTGATTATTAAAAGTGAACAACTTTTACTGACTG
Source organism: Oncorhynchus gorbuscha (assembly GCF_021184085.1). NCBI lineage: Eukaryota > Metazoa > Chordata > Actinopteri > Salmoniformes > Salmonidae > Oncorhynchus > Oncorhynchus gorbuscha. Next base: position 30,920,155 of record NC_060187.1, read on the forward strand.
ATTGCAAACTTTCTGTTTTCAAACATTTTACGTTTTTCATTAATCTGTGCTCTTGTACCAGGAAATAACACCTGTACATAGATTTGTATGAACAGCTCTAGTGCTCTACTCGTTAGTGCTAAATATAGATAATGGCTGGGTACGATGGATTATAGAATGGCTTAAAGGAGACATGATATCTGAGAGGGAAATTACTTTAGCTTAATGAAGTATATAACTCATTGCTCATGTGCTGCCAGTGCCTACTATATAGTGCAGTACAGTATCTCAATCTTAAAACAGAGATGGACAACTTTGATGGGGGTGAGGGACACAAAAAATTGGAACACATCATGAGGGGCCGCAGTGGCTCGTGGGTCTGCGTACTCATACCCTTACTCACACATGCAGTCAGAGCCGGCCCTAGACTTTTGGGCGCATTATATTAATAATAATTGTTATTTATATATACTGTATACAGTGGGACAAAAAGGTATTTAGTCAGCCACCAATTGTGCAAGTTCTCCCACTTAAAAAGATGAGAGAGGCCTGTAATTTTCATCATAGGTACACTTCAACTATGGCAGACAAAATTGAGAAAGAAAATCCAGAAAATCACATTGTTCAACTGAAACGTGTCTTCCGCATTTAACCCAACCCCTCTGAATCAGAGTGGGTTAGTGTCTTACAGTGCCTTGCAAAAGAATTCATCCCCTTGGCATTTTTCCTATTTTGTTGCATTACAACCTGTAATTGAAATGGATTTTTATTTGGATTTCATGTAATGGACATACACAAAATAAAAAAAATAAAAAAAATAAAAGTAGTGAAAAGTGGTGCATGAATTTGTATTCACACCCTTTGCTATGAAGCCACTAAATAGACCTGGTGCAACCAATTACCTTCAGAAGTCACGTTATTAGTTAAATAAAGTCCGCCTGTGTGCAATCTAAGTGTCACATGATCTGTCACATGATCTCAGTATATATACACCTGTTCTGAAAGGCCCCAGAGTCTGCAACACCACTAAGCAAGTGACACCACCATGCAAGTGGTACCATGAAGACCAAGGAGCTCTCCAAACAGGTCAGGGACAAAGTTGTGGAGAAGTACAGATCCGGGTTGGGTTATAAAACATATAGCAGAAACTTTTAACATCCCACGGAGCACCATTAAATCCATTCTTAACATTTTTAAAGACAATGGCCACACAACGAACCTGCCAAGAGAGGGCCGCCTACCAAAACTCACAGACCAGGCAAGGAGGGCATTAATCAGAGAGGCAACAAAGAGACCAAAGATAACCCCGAAGGAGCTGCAAAGCTCCACAGCGGAGATTGGAGTATCTGCCCGTAGGACCACTTTAAGCCGTACACTCCACAGAGCTGGGCTTTATGGAAGCGTGGCCAGGAAAAAAGCCATTGCTTAAAGAAAAAAAATGAGCAAACACGTTTGGTGTTTGCCAGAAGGCATGTGGGAGACTCCCCAAGAATATGTAAGAAGGTACTCTGGTCAGATGAGACTAAAATTTATATTTTTGGCCATCAAGGAAAACGCTATGTCTGGCGCAAACCTAACATCTCTCAAGACACCAAGAACACCATCCCCACAGTGAAGCATGGGGGTGGCAGCATCATGCTGTGGATATGTTTTGCTTAGGAAGAGACTGGGAAACTGGTCAGAATAGAAGGACTGATGGATGACGCTAAATACAGGGAAATTCTTGAGGGAAACCTGTTTCAGTCTTCCAGAGATTTGAGGCTGGGATGGAGGTTCACCTTCCAGCAGGACAATGACCCAAAGCATACTGCTAAAACAACATTCGAGTGGTTAAAGGGGAAACATTTCAATGTCTTGGAATGGCCTAGTCAAAGCCCAGACCTCAATCCAATTGAGAATCTGTGGTATGACTTAAGTACACCAGCAGAACCCATGCAACTTGAAGGAGCTGGAGCAATGTTGCCTTGAAGAATGGACAAAAATCCCAGTGGCTAGATGTGCCAAGCTTATAGAGACATACCCCAAGAGACTTGCAGCTGTAATTACTGCAAAAGGTGGCTCTACAAAGTATTGACTTTGTGGTGGTTAATAGTTATGCACGCTCAAGATTTCATTTTTTTGTCTTATCTCTTGTTTGTTTCACAATAAAAAATATTTTGCATCTTCAAAGTGGTAGGCATGTTGTGTAAATCAAATGATACAAATCCCCCAAAATCAATTTTAATTCCAGGTTGTAAGGTAACAAAATAGGAAAAATGCAAAGGGGGGTGAATACTTTCGCAAGCCACTGTAATGCAAACTTAACGCTAGCTCTGTCACACCTGATCTGTTTCACCGGTCTTTGCTTGTCTTCCCCCCCTCCGACAGGTGTCTCCCACCTCCTCTCATTATCCCCTGTGTATTAATATGTGCATTTTCTGTTGTCTGTTGCCAGTTAGTCTTGTCCTGTCAAGCCCTACCAGCATGCAACCGTGAGCTCGTTTTTGGTTTACCTGGTCTTCCCCGTACTGACCTTTCTGCCTGTCATCCTGTACCTGCCTTACACTGATTTGGATTATGACTCTTTGCCTGCTCCTTGTACTATAATACACTCTGAGACTTGTACTATCCGCCTCCTGTGTCTGCATCTGGGTCTTAGCCTGAGCCTTGATAAGCTCAATACATTTTTACGGCTGATCCTTCTAAAACACACTACCGGTCAAAAGTTTTAGAACACCTACTCATTCAAGGGTTTTTCTTTATTTTAATTTTAGATTTGGATTCCTCAAATAGCCACCCTTTGCCTTGATGACAGCTTTGCACACTGGTTTGATTATTTTTTATTTATTATTATCCTGAAGGATAAACACTCCAAACAGCCTACCCAACCACTTGGAAGTGTCCGCATGGTCCTAAAGCACATTGTTGCCTAGTTTTGTGTCACATTCCAATTATAAAATTGGGGGAGGACAAAAATGCAATTTCAGAATGTGAGGGGGTCCTGTCCCCAGAGAAAGTTGCATCCCTGGTTTTCATAGTACGTTGTTTGAGATAGAAAAGTCCTTGATGGTTGAAGTTATCATTTAGTATACATATACCTGTCTTAGCCCATTGTTGTAAAATGAATGGCATGGAACCAGACAGAAGACTTATTATTCCAAGGTATTACTGCAGGCTACAGACTTATTATTCCAAGGTATTACTGCAGGCTACAGACTTATTATTCCAAGGTATTACTGCAGGCTACAGACTTATTATTCCAAGGTATTACTGCAGGCTACAGACTTATTATTCCAAGGACTTATTATTCCAATTACTGCAGGCTACAGACTTATTATTCCAAGGTATTACTGCAGGCTACAGACTTATTATTCCAAGGTATTACTGCAGGCTACAGACTTATTATTCCAAGGTATTACTGCAGGCTACAGACTTATTATTCCAAGGTATTACTGCAGGCTACAGACTTATTATTCCAAGGTATTACTGCAGGCTACAGACTTATTATTCCAATGTATTACTGCAGGCTACAGACTTATTGTTCCAAGGTATTACTGCAGGCTACAGACTTATTATTCCAAGGTATTACTGCAGGCTACAGACTTATTATTCCAAGGTATTACTGCAGGCTACAGACTTATTTTACAAGTTCACGCCCGAAGGCTCTATTTTCAGCTGGCGTTAAGGCAACGGTAGTGTTAAACACACATTCGTTGTAAATTTCAACCTGTTAAAGCCAGCTCTGCTATGTTCAAACTGTTGCGAAGGATTGGTAATTTACCTGTTCTATATCAGCTCAATTGCGCTAGATGGGAGGGTTGGAAAAATTAGAGGTGTGTTTCAGGCAGCGCTGGCAGGGACATATAAATTCAAACAGAAGCTGGTTATTAAAGCGGTAACACATTTGGTTGACAGCGGAAACACAGACCATCCAGCCACGACACACACTGCCCATATGCACATAAAACAAGAGTAATGTGCTTTTGGTGCCTGTATACTTTGTATTTAGAAACATATTTAGAAACATATTTTTCCTCATTTCGTTTTATTTTATTAAAAACCAAGCATAGCCTCCGCTCCTCTCAATGAAAGGCTGTTTTTTTGTCCTGCCCAAAACAATCGTCAAGTAGTCAAGACAGTCCATAAAGGGTTTACCATGACCTTTTAATCTGTGTATTGTAGGCAGGCTTACATTACTTTAGCCATGCAGCTCCCATTGTGGACGTGTGTAAAACCCCCTCCATGAAGTAAACTACATGTGTCCATGCCCATCATGAAACGAGAGATGAGAATATCGGTGAATACCAGTGAACTTCGTATTTAGAAGTTCTACCCCTGCCCTACCCCTGCCCTAGGCCTAATATAACGAAGGCTGGTTCAACAGCAATGCCTTGCGTCTTTTTTATCCTGCCGATTTTATGATATCTATGATATTTATTGTTGTTAAAAAAACAAGAATATATTGGTTGTTTTTTGTTGAATTAAATTAAAACCAAACGTGTTAGCATGATTCACAGTCCTGGTTTCATGGTGAGAACATCAGTGGCACACATGCAATGCAATTTCTGGAGAAGTGTGAGTGTAATCTGTAAAATGGTTCCAATATTCCATTTACAACCACGAAAACCAATAGGCTACCAAGAAAACCATAATAGAATGTATCTAGTTCTATGATGGAACATATCAATATGTAGCTCTACACAGGGTGTTCATGCATTGTAATTATATTGAATTTGACTTATATCAAGCTATACCAAAATAAACATAAAAGTACAAATGCCACACCATTGAATGCTTTTGACCAAGAAGTGGCAGGTTGATGCAAAATCTCAGCTTGGCTCGTTCAGCAACATTCAGCAACATTGAAAACCTAGGCTGGCTGAGAAAGTCATTTTGCAGTTCCATACCCTAGATTTTTGCTGAAATGATGCCATTGTCTATCCCACCAAGATTCTGAAAAAAACGAACAAGCTACTATAGATTGTTTCTTACCTTTTCAGAAGAGTTGCTGCCTCCTTGATGATCTTTGGAACTTCCTGAGTAATCAATCATTCCATTCTCCCTGGAATCTTCTTGCAAGATCCCCCTAAAATGCCATTTGGATTATTTGAGCATTCCTTTGGTGTACCATAGAGCTCTGCTACCCATCCCAAGCCCGACGGGCCCCAACGTTATACATGGTGTTAGGCCCGGGAAGGGCCTGTTTTTTCATCAATAACTAGGGCTTGGTTATCATTAAATTGATCATGAACATTTTGCTCGTGCTATGCTGCGCAGTAGTCATATCTGACTAAGATCATAACATGGTGTCAGAAGTGCTTAAACCTTTACAAATATTAAACGGGAGAGATTATGTCAAAAATGTCTTTGAGTTTTGTCAGAGTTTAGAGGTCTCTTCGTTTGTTGAGCAGAGCCAGAGATACTTTTGATGAGATGGGAAACTCCATTAGAATCATATATAAACGCACATTGTGTACATTGCCAATTCTATTTCAATGGGCCGTGTGGTGCATTCTGGATGATTCTGGGACAAGGTGAGCTCTCCTTCAAGGAGTGAATGAGAGTCAAAAACCCAACATTAGCATGGATTTTGTCAAAATTAAGTACAACATTGCACATTTTTTTACATGATATGAGATAATTAACTTGCAAATTTTGTACAGCTTTGGAATTGTGACATGTACAAGTACCTTCGAGGAAAATATGTGCGTTTCTTGACTCCTACCCTGACTTTGAGAAGAGATTGAGTGACGATTAGCTTAGCAACCGCGTGACGCAGTATGACAAAGTGAACGCGATTGTTCGACAGTGTGCTGGGTGGGGTGTAATACGTTCCTCCATTCATTGCACAATGGTATTCCTATCTCCTCCTTTTTTAATATCTCTGGCAGAGCAGCCCAAGTCGAGCCGTTGCTATGGATACACAGACTCAGAGCCACCATGAGCAGAGTGCATGCGGAGAGATCTTCCTGCACTCAGGGAGAAATCGAGTGAGTCAGAGAGGAGCAGCTAATGGATTTACTAATGGAGGAAGTTATTTCGGGTTTCGGGCAGGGCCGAGTGTCATGTAAAAATCCTCCCAGCGTGAAATAGTTCCCAGTTGTTCTGATTGTGTTCTGATTGTGACGTCATGCTGTAAAATTTCTCCCAGCGTGAAAATGTTCCTTGTTCAATAATTGCACCTGCATCTCTTTATGTGGATGGCCGAGCTCGTGCAGATGTTTCTCTCACACCCTCCCTTAACCTCGATAAACTGTTCTGTGGGCACGCGCATTTGCTTCACACATCTGCCAATCAATGGTGGCCAGGATTATTGACTCTGACCAATCAGAAGCTTGTTGAGGCGTGAAGTTTGCATATAAATACCAAGATATGAATACCCGGACTCACGCGTCGTAGTGCTGAGGGTTGATGTGAGGGGAGATTTTTTTGTGATTGCAAAGACTTGGGCGCTACGTTTTCGAGTGACAGTGCATATATTTAGTTGTTAGTTAGTTAGTTAGTTAGTTAGTTAGTTTAGTTAGTTAGTTAACTATACAAACAAGTTAAAACTGTACAGCTCTGAGAATAAGCCATCTTGACCAGTATACAGCTAATAATGCTACTTAGCTAGATAAATCAAGGATGGGGGTGTGTGATTTGATTTGAGAAACATCTGCATGAGCTCAGCCATCCACACAGACATGCATGCATATTATTGACACGCTGTGCAAATGTTTACAACATAATGTAACAGTGACAACACAATCAGGTGAATGGAACTATTTCAGATTCTGAAGATTTTTACATGACTCTGAGCCTTAAATATGGCAGAAGTAATCGGGTCTGGGTAGGGAAGGGCCTGAACGTCGCGGGCTTGGGTAGAGCTTGGGCACGTGTTTGTGGCATTGTGAGGCAAGGTGTTTAGCACCAAACAGAAAAAGCTCCTCTCCCCTCTTGACTCTATCGCATCCAATGTTGCCCTTAGTGGTTGCTGGTTTGAAACAAGTAACTTAAGAATGTCCACAACTTCTGATAAATACATACTACTTCGTGCCAACTGCACCTCATTAACATGACACCGATGTTCCCATAGCACTTAGAAATAGTTTTTCTTTCCACAGTGCAGTGCATTTCAAATATTTTTTACTCGGTGCATGCCTAGTGAATCCTTTGGTACTAACATTAGCATGCTTCCAGTTAGAATACTCAGCTTGTTTTGTACTTGGTGCATGCCTAGTGAATCCTTTGGTACTAACATTAGCATGCTTCCAGTTAGAATACTCAGCTTGTTTTTTACTTGGTGCATGCCTAGTGAATCCTTTGGTACTAACATTAGCATGCTTCCAGTTAGAATACTCAGCTTGTTTTGTACTTGGTGCATGCCTAGTGAATCCTTTGGTACTAACATTAGCATGCTTCCAGTTAGAATACTCAGCTTGTTTTGTACTTGGTGCATGCCTAGTGAATCCTTTGGTACTAACATTAGCATGCTTCCAGTTAGAATACTGAGCTTGTTTTGTACTTGGTGCATGCCTAGTGAATCCTTTGGTACTAACATTAGCATGCTTCCAGTTAGAATACTCAGCTTGTTTTGTACTTGGTGCATGCCTAGTGAATCCTTTGGCACTAACACTCAGCTTGGGTGAAGGCCTTGTCTGTGTTAACATTGGACCCAACACAGAACTTTCGACATGGGAAACAAAATGCTGCATCTGCAATAACCAAGTATTCGAGCCTCTCTTTTCGTATGAACCATTTGCTATTAAATTAATGTTTTTGTACAAATTAACATTTAGGGTAGAATTCTAGGCTATCCTTGGCTGGCTCCTCTGTTCTAAGATTGTCATGAACAGTCGGAGGTGGAGGGGGCTGTGGAGCCATTATCCTGGCAGCGCTTGTGGAAGGGTGGGTAGGTTCTGCACACCAAGCTAGCTGGAGCTCGGCAGAATCATCACTGCTGAGCTTGGAGGTGTCCTTTGTGAGTTGATGCTGCTGCTCATCGATCTCCTTTTCCTTTAGCTTTGTTTGGGTACTTTAGCGAAGCCAATTGCTGATATCCATCGCGGCAGTGGCAGATTAGCTGGTTTGAGGTAGCAAAATAGGCTAATAGCACGAATGCTTTTTATAGCTAGCTAAGAAGCTAACTAAACTCTTTAGTGGTGGTGCATGAGGCAGAGTTAAGTGAAGCAGCTTCAACGGTAAACTTGACCCCGCCCTTATAAATCAAAATCAAATATTACAGGTGGAGGTGTATCACTTTATTCACCAAGCCTACCAAGGATGAGAAGTGTTTATTCACAAATTTTACAGAAATCCAAAGGAGTCATACCTAACCACCCAAATGGCTTTCCATAGCCCCCCTACACAAACTGCGGCACCCTCTGTCCGTTTTGCCAACAAAGCGCAGCGGAATACAGATTTTTTCCACCAACCTGTCACTCAATCATTTGAACTTTTTTGCTATTTTTATCTAGGGGGTATAAAACAAAAACTGAGGGGCACAAGTTTCAACAGATGGGGCTAAGCCCACTTTTGCCCCCTTGTGGAGTCGGGCCCATGGTGAGTAGACATTCCCCTTTCTCTTTATATTGGATCTTTATCCAGCTCCTGTGAAAAGTTTGGATGTGTGTAAACCCCTCCAAACTCTATGTTGCCTTGTCTGTATTATATGCCCACGAGGAGCAATTATGGTGCCTTGCTTATTGATTCTGTTTGGCATTTCCACAGACTGCAATTTACAGTAGCCCCTATATCATTGTGAATGCTATAGCCTATGTTTAAAAATGTATTTCCACATTGAAGCAATGCAACTGGAACAATGTGGACTCCAAACATGTTCAACATATTTTTCAAATATGGGGCAGGCTATGTAACGAACTAGCTATAACAGACTAACATTCAAATTGGAGTTGATGACAACGCAATACATGAACGACAGTAAATACACAACTTGATACAACCACATATTTAGCCATGGAGCACATTCTGATCGGCCAGTGAGGGGCCAAGCCTCGACACACCCACAACTTGTTTATTATTCAAAACCCAGGCCTTTCGCGTCACCGCCAAGAACTGCACCCATATTTATGGTTGTGAAAATAGCAAACAAAATTTCTGACCCCTCCCCTTCCGAACCTATAGCGCTGCCGCCAGCACTTAGATTTACCATTGCGTTATGTTTGTTAAAATAGAGCTCAGACAATCAAAGTATTGGTTATAATATAATATGTTTGTGAGGCCCTGAACATAGAGAGCCCTCGGTCAGAGCGTGACTAGGTGGGTGTTCTAGTCATTTATTTTCTATGTGGCTGGTTTGTATGGTTCCCAATTAGAGGCAGCTGGTAATCGTTGCCTCTAATTGGGGGATCATATTTAGGAAGCCCTTTCTCCCAGCTGCTTTGTGGGATATTGTTTGTGTATGTGCTTCTAAGTCACATTTCGTTGTGTGTTTTATTGTTTTGTTGGAAGTTTCACCGTGAAATAAAATTTGGAACTCAAATTACGCTGCGCCTTGGTTCGTCTCTCATCACGAACGTGACAATGTTACACTGAAGATTTTTGCTCAACTGCAGATCATGGATTTTGATTCTGTGGGACAGGGCGTTCTCTAGCATATGCCAAGGCACACAGGAAGGGGTTATTTTCGACAATAAGCCCACATTATGTAAAGAAGTTCAAATGCCTTAATTGCTTTGTCAGGTAAAACAGTGCCTTCAGAAAGTATTCATACCCCTTGACTTATTTCACATTTTGTTGTGTTACAGCCTGAATTTCTTTGGGACATTTTAGAAAATTTATTGAAAATGAAATATATCTCATTTACACAAGTATTCACACCCCTGAGTCAATAGTTTGAAGAAGCATCTTTGCTGTGTGTCTTTCTGGGTAAGTCCCTAAGAGCTTTCTCCACCTGGATTGTGCAACATTTGCCCATTATCGTTGAAAACAATATTCAAGCTCTATCAAATTGGTTGTTGATCATTGCTAGATAATCATTTTCACATCTTGCCATAGATTTTCAAGTAGATTTTTAAAGTCAAAACTTTAACTCAGCCACTCAGGGACATTCACTGTCTTCTAGGTAAGCAACTCCAGTGTAGATTTGGCCTTGTGTTTTAGGCTATTGTACTGCTGAAAGGTGAATGAATCTTCCAGTGTCTGGTGGAAAGCAGACTAATCCAGGTTTTACACTTGGATTTTGCCTGTGCTTATCCCTTTCTTTTTCATCCTTTAAAAACTATTCAGTCCTTAACAATTACAAGCATAACATGATGCAGCCACTATTATTATATTATTATTATTATATTACCACTATATGCATTACATTTACATTTACAAAAGGGTTCTTTGGGTGTCCCCATAGGAGAACCCTATTTGGTTCCAGGTAGAACCCTATTTGGTTCCAGGTAGAACCCTTTTTGGTTCCACGTTGAACCCTTTTTGGTTCCAGGTATAACGATTAAGAGTTCCATGTAGAACCCTCTGTGGAAAGGGTTCTTCAAAGGGTTCTCTTATGAGGCTGCTGCAGATAGGCATAGACTAGAAATCACTGGCCACTTTAAGGAATGGAACACTAGTCACTTTAATAAGGTTTACATATCTGGCATTACTCATTCCATATGTATACTGTATTCTATAATATTCTACGGTATCTTATCCACTTAATAATGTTTACATATCTTGCATTATTCATTACTCATCTCACATGTATATACTGTATTCTATACTATTCTACGATATCTTAGTCACTTAATGTTTACTGGGTATTGGGTATATATTGTGTAATTTGTTAGATATTACTTGTTAGATATTACTGCACTGTCGGAGCTATCTAGCTGTATGCTTTCAGCACAAGATTAAGATGCTTGTGTTCTTGAATCCAAGAGAATTCACAAGCATTTCGCTACACTGGCATTAACAACTGCTAACCATGTGTATGTGACCAATAACATTTGATTTGATTTATTTTGATTTTGATTTATTCTCCTATCCTTTGATTGGGTGGACAGCATGTCAGCAGTGGTGGATTTTCATACCTAATTGTCATACTTGAGTAAAGTAAAGATACCTTAATAGAAAATTACGCAAGTAAAAGTGAAAGTCACACAGTAAAATACTACTTGAGTAAAAGTATTAGGTTTAAATATACTTAAGTATCAAAAGTAAAAGGAATTGCTAAAATGTACTTAACTATCAAAAGTAAAAGTATAAATAATTTAAAATTCCGTATATTAAGCAAACCAGACGGCAAATGCTCTCATTTTTTTATTGATGGATAGCAGAGGCACAAAACTACAGTGAGTCCGCCACTCAACAGTGAGTCAACAGTGAGTCAGAGGCAGTACGGATGATCAGGGATGTTCTCTTGATATGTGTGTGAATTGGACCATTTTCCTGTCAAAATGTAACGAGGACTTTTGGGTGTCAGGGAAAATGTATGGAGTAAAAAATACATGATTGTCTTTAGGAATGTAGTGAAGTAAAAGTTGGCAAAAATAGAAATAGCAAAGTACAGATACCCCAAACCTACTTAAGTAGTAAAGTATTTTTGCCTTAGTACTTTACACCACTGCATGTCAGTTCATGTTGCAAGAGCTCTGATAGGTTGGAGTTTGTCCTCCAACCTGGTGATATGTGATTATATTTAGTATAGTTTTAGCTAAAAAAGGGTAACTTTTTAAATGTTTTACCATTTTTATTTTTATAAAATCACTGAGGAGGATTGTCCTCCTCTTCCTCCTCTGATGAGTCTCCACTGGTATTGTGGAGTAACTACAATGTTGTTGATCCATCCTCAGATTTCTCCTATTACAGCCATTAAACACTGTAACTATTTTAAAGTCACCATTGGCCTCATGGTGAAATCTCTGAGCCGTTTCCTTCCTCTCCGGCAACTGAGTTAGGAAGGACACCTGTATTGTTTTAGTGACTGGGTGTATTGATACACAATTCAAAGTGTAATTAATAACTTCACCATGCTCAAAGGGATATTCAATGCCAGTTTTTCTTATTTGTACCCATCATTGCAAGCCATTTGAAAACTTCCATGGTCTTTGTGGTTCAAAAATCATGTTACACTATTATTGCACACAGAGTCCATGCCACTTTTGTGACTTACGCAAATGTTTAGTCTTGAACTTATTCAGGCTTGCCATAACGAAGGGGTTGAATACTTATTGACTCAAGTCATTTCAGCTTTTCATGTTTAAGGAATGGCACATTAGTCACTTTAATAATGTTTACATATCTGGCATTACTAATCTCATATGCATATACTGTATTCTATACTATTCTACGGTATCTTAGCCACTTAATAATGTTTACATACAGTATCTTGCATTACTCATCTCATATGTATATACTGTATTCTATACTATTCTATACTATTTCATTACAACAAGCAAAGTGGACTAACAATTAAAAAACAGGTTTCTATTCTGAGCAGTCGTGGGAAAAGTACCTGATTGTCATACTTGAGTAAAAGTAAAGATGCCTTAACTTTTTATGGCTGCAGGGGCAGTGTTGAGTAGCTTGGATGAAAGGTGCCCATATAAAACGGCCTGCTCCTCAGTCCTAGTTGCTAATATTTGCATATCATTAGTATTGGATAGAAAACACTCTGACATTTCTAAAACTGTTTGAATGATGTCTGTGAGTACAACAAATCTGAGCTTGTATGTATTCACCAGAGTCCTCAATGAAATCCCCTTGAGATATGAATGATGTTGCACTGCCTAGGGGTTCCACTAGATGTCAACCATCAATAGAAATTACAATGAGGCTTCTATGTTGTTGTGGGAGTGAATGAGAGCAGATTATATCAGATGTCCATCAAGCAGCCATTTTGTGATTGCGCTTTTTCCTCATGGTAGTCACTTGCGTTCCATTGCTCACGAAGACAAGAAGGAATACTTTATTGAAGCTATATGTTACAAACATCCTAATGATTGATTCTGTACTAAGTTTGAAATGTTTCTTTGACCGGTAATATCACTTTTGAAGTTTTTGTCCGATATAACGCTGACAAGAATTAGTGTTTGGATATGTATACCAAACGCGCTAACAAAAGAAGGTATTTGGACATAAATAACGGACATTTTCGAACAAAACAAACATTTATTGTGGACCTGGAATGCTTTCTAATGTAGATCATCAAAGGTAAGGGAATATTTATCATGTAATTTATTGTTTATGTTGATGCCATCTTTGCGGCTGTGGTGTTTTTACTTTTGAGCGCCGTCTCAGATTATTGCATGCGTTTCTTTTTCCGTAAAGATTTTTAAAAATCTGACACAGCAGTTGCATTAAGGAGAGGTATGTCTATAATTCCATGTGTATAACTTGTATTATCATCTACATTTATGATGAGTATTTCTGTTGAATGATGTGGCTATGCAAAATCACTTGATGTTATTGGAACTAAAGAATCTAACGCGCCAATGTAAACTCTGATTTTTTTATAAAAATATGAACTTTATCAAACAAAACATGCATGTATTGTGTAACATGAAGTCCTATGCGTGTCATCTGATGAAGATAATTCAAGGTTAGTGATTAATTTTATTTCTGGTTTTTGTGAATGCTATATTTTGCTCGAAAATGGCTGTGCTTATTGTGGTTTGGTGGAGACCTAACATAATCATTTGTAGTGCTTTCGCTGAAAAGCATATTTGAAATTTGACACTTTGGTGGGATTAACAATGAGAATGGCTTTTAAATGATATAAGACAAATGTATGTTTTAGGAATTGTAATTATGAGATTTCTGTGGTTTGAATTTGGCGCCCTCTATTTTCATTGGTAATTGTCATATCGATCCCGGTATCGGGATTGCAGCCAAATTAATAGAAAATGACTTAAGTAAAGGTCAAACAGTAAAATAGTACTTGAGTAAAAGTCTAGAAGTATTTTATTTTAAATATACTTTAGTATGAAAAGTAAAGGTATAAATTATTTAAAATTGCTTATATTAAGCAAACTAAAACTTTTTGTTTGTGCATAGCCCAGGGCACACTCCAACGCTCAGACATAATTTACAAACTAAGAATATATATTTAGTGAGTCCGCCAGATCAGAGGAAGTAAGAATGACCAGGGATGTTCTCTTAATACTGCCAGTGTGTGAATTGGACTTCTGGGTGTGTCACATTGTTCGTAATAATGATCGGACCAAGGCACAGCGTACTTTGAGTTCCACATACTTTTAATAAATAAAGTGAAACTTAAGCAAATACAAAACAAATAAAGAATAAACAAACCGTGACAATAATGCAGTGCGAACAGGCAACTAAACATAAACAATATCCCATAACCCACAGGTGGAAAAAATGCTACTTAAGTATGATCCCCAATTAGAGACAACGATAACCAGCTGCCTCTAATTGGGAATCATACAAATCACCAACATAGAAAACCTAGAACCCCACATAGAAAATATAAACTAGAACAACCCCTCAGTCACGCCCTGACCTCCACTACCATAGAAAATACAGGCTTTATACGGTCAGGACGTGGCAGGGTGTCATGGAAAATGTATGGATTAAAAAGTACATTATTTTCTTTAGGAATGTTGTGAAGTAAAAGTTGTCAAAAATATAAACAGTGAAGTAAAGTACAGATACCCCCAAAAAACAACTTACATAGTACTTTATGTATTTTTACTTAAGTACTTTACCCCACTGATTTTAAATACCTGTAGGCCATCTGTGATGTTTCATTTGATACATGGGGCTTCGCTTGGTGTTGAGGGAGGACAGGTGTTTCTCGGGCTCACAGTAGGCAGGTAGATCAAGATGCAGGAACTAGAGGCCTAGCTAAAAAATAAAAGAATAGATATAGCTAAAAAAGAAAAACATAAGATGGTAAAATAATAAAGTAATGCGTAACCAGACTATGTAGCCTAAGGACTCATTAAAAGTTTTGAGAAAATAAAAGCTGGGACGTAAAATTAGCTTAATTAGAGAGGTCATTAACAGTTCAAGCAAACACTTGTTCCTCAACCAAAAACTGCATCAAAGTTTGTCTGAATACTAGGTCAGGTGACATAACAGTTAGTGCTATACAGAATCATTGGGGTGTCCCTACCCTAAAGTATAACCCCTGCCCTTACTCATGTAAATTGTCAACATCAGAGTTGGGATGTCCCAATGATCAAACGTCAGATTTCTCCACCTTGCCAACATGGGGATTCGAACCAGAGACCTTTCGGTTACTGGACCAACACTGTTAACCACTCGGCTACCTGGGCTGACCCCAGGTCTGTAAGAAAAAATGTTTTGTTCATTAATCTATTGTGTGTTCAACATTTATTATTAATTTGTAAACCATTTCCTAATCACTAGTCGAGTATTTTTTGCAGTCTCTAATCTAATGTGAGAGATATTTATTGTTTATGAATACTTTATAAATGTCTTTAGTGACTAGTGTAATTTCTCACAAAAAGATGGGCATACCTTTGGTAGACATTCCTGCAATACCTGGTAAAACAATAAAAACACAAAACAGGATGTTTAAGGAAATATACACTACTGTTCAAAAGTTTGGGTTCGCTTATAAATGTCCTTGTTTTTGAAAGAAAAGCACATTTTATGTCCATTAAAATGACATCATATTGATCAGAAATACAGTGTAAACATTGGTAATGTTGTAAATGACCATTGTAAATGGAAATTGCTGATTTTTAATTGGATATCTACATAGGCATACAATGGCCCATTATCAGCAACCATCACTCCTGTGTTCCAATGGCACATTGTGTTAGCTAATCCAAGTTGATAATTTTAAAAGGCTAATTGATCATTAGAAAACACTTTTGCAATCATATTAGCACAACTGAAAACTTTGTCCTGATTAAAGAAGCAATATAACTATCCTTCTTTAGACTAGTTGAGTATCTGGAGTACCAGCATTTGTGGGTTTGAATACATGCTCAAAATGGCCAGAAACAAAGACCTTTCTTCTGAAACTCGTCAGTCAATTATTGTTCTGAGAAATTAAGGCTATTCCATTCGAGAAATTACCAATAAACTGAAGATCTCGTACAAAGCTGTGTACTACTCCATTCACAGAACAGTGCAAACTGGCACTAACCAGAATAGAAAGAGTGGGAGGCCCCGGTGCATAACTGAGCAAGAGGACAAATACATTAGAGTGCCTAGTTTGAGAAACAGATGCCTCACAAGTCTTCAACTGGCAGCTTCATTAAATAGTACCCACAAAACACCAGTCTCAACGTCAACAGTGAAGAGGCGACTCCGGGATTCTGGCCTTTTAGGCTGAGTTGCAAAGAAAAAGCCATATCTCAGACATGCCAATAAAAATAAAATATTAAGATGGGCAAAAGAGCACAGACATTGGACAGAGAAAGATTGGAAAAAAGTTTTATGGACAGACTAATCTAAGTTTGAGGTGTTTCGATCACAAAGAAGAACATTCGTGAGACATAGAAAAAATGAAAAGATGCTGAAGGAGTGCTTAACGCCATCTATCAAGCATGGTGGAGGCAATGTGAGGGTCTGGGGGCGCTTTGGTGGTGGTAAAGTGGGAGGGTAAAAGGGATCTTGAAGGAAGGCTATCACTCCATTTTGCAACGCCTTGCATACCCTGTGGACGGCACTTTATTGAGCCAATTTCCTCCTACAATGACCCAAAGCACAGCTCCAAATTATGCAGGAACTATTTAGGGAAGTAGCAGTCAGCTAGTATTCTGACTATAATGGAGTGGCCAGCACAGTCACTGGACCTCAACCCTATTGAGCTGTTGTGGGAGCAGCTTTACCTAAGAAGTGCCCATCAACCCAATCCAACTTGTGGGAGGTGCTTCAGGAAGCATGGGGTGAAATCTATTCAGATTACCTCAAACAATTGACAACTAGAATGCCAAAGATCTGCAAGGCTGTAATTGCTGCAAATGGAGAATTATTTGACGAAGCAAAGTTTGAAGGACCCAATTATTATTTCAATTAAATATCATTATTTATAACCTTGTCAACATCTTGACTATATTTCCTATTCATTTTGCAACTCACTTCATGTATGTTTTCATGGAAAACCAGGGCATTTCTAAGTGACCCCAACCTTTTTAACTATAGTGTATATGTGAATAACCTATTAACATTTATAGATGTGGGAGTAATGATTAATACATGGTTTGTTTATTTGCCTTATAGAGTGCCTTATAAATGGTGTATTATGGACCCTCAAAAAAGGGTTACTCATTTAGGTATAGCCTAATCTCTGCTAGGCCTAGGCTAGGTATCAAAAACATTATTTTCCCTCTACAGCTGTTTTAGGACAACTTCTTGCGATAACATGTTACTTATATTTGATCCTGTCTTTCCCACGTTGCACTGTCCACAATTTCTCCTGATAGCAAAAGGTCCTAAAATTGGTTTGAAATACCAACATTTGAAGCACTTTGAAACATCATCTAGTCTCCCATAATAAAAAACGATGTAGGGTTGATGGGTTGCATGGTTCTCTATAATGTACATTGATAATTTTCAGACTGATAATATTGTAGGGATTTCAAGATAGAGACACTGACCTTTAAGAGACAGATGACAAATCATGTTATGGTTATTTTCTTTGAAGTTGTGGAACTTTAGAGGGGACAACTCCTCATGGTCTGATCCTGTGGAAAGTGCCAGAGGTTTTGCTGTGGAATAAAACATAACAAAAGGTCATGATAGTCTTGGTACCTCTCAGACATTGGTCGAGTTGGAGATTTTAGTGTGGCGCGGTCTTAACAAGCAAGAGAAGTGTCTGCAGATCAGCACTTTACCACCCTGTGTCATTTCATCACTCAGGTCCTGCAGATCACAACACAATAAACGTGTCAACTTTCAAGAAATTACTGCACCCAAACTCATTTTCTCCCAGAGAGAGAAAGAGTCAGTGACATTGGATCTTTTATAAGACCAGAGGAGGTCAAAGCAACTTCCCACTGGGTTGGAATTAAGGTAGGCTGTGTGGTTGGTCTGATTTATGCACCCGTGGTGGACTCAAGAGCACGGTCAAATTGTGGGCTTTTGGTGGAAAATATTAGTGGATTAAAAATATTGTTTGTGATCAATTATGATTACATTTGCAACGTGACATATTAACTTTTCTACATGAAGGTCATTATTTCTTTATGATGCAGGCATTTATAATTTGATTAAATTTGATTACTTGACACAAAGGGTAAACACAAAAAACAGTCATACGTAGACTGATTCAACACAATGTATATATTGTACAATGCTTTCGATGACACAACAGAGAAAATACATTACTCTAACCAATGTGTCCCCCCTACCCATTCAGGTGGATGAATTCCAGAGAACAAGTAATGGCTTAACTGCTGAATTGCTGAAAAAAGGGGCATAAATCCTCTTAAAAACATTTAAAATGACATTGTAATTATCCAAATTAAAGCATGATGCAATGAACATCAATGGTACTGAGGGGAGGGGCTTTTATTAAAACATTCACTCAGACAGGACACCTCAATAAACCTCCTGCCACAGTACAAAATGAATCCTCTTTCATCATCGACTACATTCATTTCCCCCCACTCTGTCTTCAGGTGTTATCAATGGGAAGGGAGATCCAGAAACTTTCCGCCACAACTATTGACCTCGGTTTTTGTAAATGTGGACTGATGAGGTTGTAAGACAGGGTATCCTTGTTACATTTTCAAATGAAGGACTCTCACTAGACTCTCAGTTGACACAACAGTATGACTGGATACACTCCACCCTTAAATCTTCCTTTGGCTTTCTGTCAATATACTCTGTTCACTGTATAAAAAGCCAGAACCACCCTTGACCTAATGGATTGTCAGCAACGCTACATTTTATGTTGAACATGTACTGTTCCCAATCTTTCTATCATAGAATTTCACAAATAAACTCAAAGAACAGAGGTAGACGAGGGCATTACAAGGAGGGGCAGCAGGGGACGAGAAAGAGACTACACAGATTGTGACAAACTGTCTGAGATGCCTGAGATGCAGGTCGTCCATCTTCTGGTGCAGCCTGGAACACGTATAATGAGCTGTACAGTTAAGAGGACATTATGTCTGAGGGTGTCTGAGGAAACTGCCTAACTGTAAATAATTCCCCCATGCTCAGTCCTCTTGTCTCTGTATGACATGGAGAGAACTTATGGCTGCTTGGTTAAGTAAAGACATAGTTCCATGAACTTTTGAGTTGTTCTCATTACACCAAAGTAAGTCAGACAGAAAGACAGGCAGACAGGCACAGGTAGGCAGACAGACAGAGAATATGGTGTTAGATTTGAGCTGTTCAGTTAAAAAGACACAAGGTACATTCATGAATGTTGACACCTGACAACAACCAATAAAACAGTCAAATTTCTATATACAATTCCTTGCAGAAATATTCATCCCCCTTGGCATTTTTCCTGTTTTGTTGCATTACAACCTGTTTAATTTTTAATTTAACTAGACAAGTCAGTTAAGAACAAATTCTTATTTTCAATGACAGCCTAGGAACAGTGGGTTAACTGCCTGTTCAGGGACAGAACGGAATATTTGTATCTTGTCAGCTCAGGGATTTGAACTTGCAACCTTTCACTTACTAGTCCAATGCTCTAACCTCTAGGATACCTGCCTAGTGGTTTTTACAACCTGTAATTTAAATTGGTGAAGTGAAATGAAAAAAATAACTTGTTTCAAAAAAATGTAAAAAATGTAAAACGGAAAATTGGTGCGTGCATATCTCTTCACACCGTTTGCTACGAAGCCCCTAAATAAAATCTGGTGCAACCAATTACCTTAAGTCACATTATTAGTTAAATAAAGTCCACCTGTGTGCAATCTGTCACATGATCTGTCACATGACCTCAGTATATATACACCTGTTCTGAAAGGCCCCAGAGTCTGCAACACCTCTATGCAAGGGGCACCACCAAGCAAGCGG
The DNA here is from genome assembly GCF_021184085.1 of Oncorhynchus gorbuscha. Lineage (NCBI taxonomy): Eukaryota > Metazoa > Chordata > Actinopteri > Salmoniformes > Salmonidae > Oncorhynchus > Oncorhynchus gorbuscha. The sequence goes on from NC_060187.1 coordinate 30,940,018, forward strand.
CACCATGAAGACCAAGGAGCTCTCCAAACAGGTCAGGGACAAAGTTGTGGAGAAGTACAGATCAGGGTTGGGTTATTAAAAGATATCAGAAACTTTGAACATCCCACGGAGCACCATTAAATCCATTATTAAAAAATTTAAAGAATATGGCACCACAACAAACCTGCCAAGAGAGGGCCACCCACCAAAACTCATGGACCAGGCAAGGAGGGCGTTAATCAGAGAGGCAACAAAGAGACCAAAGATAACCTTGAAGGAGCTGCAAAGCTCCACAGCGGAGATTGGAGTATCTGTCCATAGGACCACGTTAAGCCGTACACTCCACAGAGCTGGGCTTTACGGAAGGGTGTCTGGAAAAAAGCCATTGCTTATAGAAAAAAATAAGCAAACTCGTTTGGTGTGTAATGAACTTCGTCTGTTGTTTGAAGAGAGTCAGACCGAAATGCAGCGTGTAGGTTACTCATGACTTTTAATGAAGAAAATAGCGGTACATGAAATAACTGAAAATACGAAAACAACAAACGAGTGAAACTAATTACAGCCTATCTGGTGACTAACACAGAGACAGGTACAATCACCCACGAAATACAACGCGCACTCAGGCTGCCTAAATACGGTTCCCAATCCGAGACAACGAGAATCAGCTGACTCCAATTAGGAATCGCCTCAGGCAGCCAAGCCTAACTAGACACACCCCTAATAATACACACTCCCAATTAATACAAACCCCAATACGAAATACAACATATAAACCCATGTCACACCCTGGCCTACCCAAACATATAACAAAAACACAAGATACAATGACCAAGGCGTGACATGGTGTTTGCCAAAAGGCATGTGGGAAACTCTCCAAACATATGTAAGAAGGCACTCTGGTCAGATGAAACAAATATGTATATTTCTGGCCATCAAGGAAAACGCTATGTCTGGCGCAAACCCAACACCTCTCATGACCCCGAGAACACCATCCCCTGGTGGTGGCAGCATCATGCTGTGGGAATGTTTTTCATCAGCAGGGACTGAGAAACTGGTCAGAATTGAAGGAATGATGGATGGCTGTTTCAGTCTTCCAGAGATTTGAGACTGGGATGGAGGTTCACCTTCCAGCAGGACAGTGACCCTAAGCATACTGCTAAAGCAACATTAAGTGAAACATTTAAAAGTCTCAGAATGGCCTAGTCAAAGCCCAGATCTCAATCCAATTGAGAATCTGTGGTATAACAAAAGATTGCTGTACACCAGAGGAACCTATCCAACTTAAAGGAGCTGGAGCAGTTTTGCCTTGAAGAATGAGCAAAAATCCCAGTGGCTAGAGGTGCCAAGCTTATAGACACATACCCCAATAGACTTGCAGCTGTAATTGCTGCAAAAGGTGGCTCTACAAATTATTGACTTTGGGGGGTTGAATAGTTATGCTAGCATGGTAGAGGGCCATTGCACTTGTAATGTTACCCCACATTACCCTACTGTAGATTAAAAGAGGTGCAGATTGCCTTGAAAATAACAAGTTATTGACCATAGGTCTTTCGACCAATCAGATCATATCTGAAAAAGAGCTGATGTGAAAAGATCTGATATGATTGGTCAAAAGACCAATTAGTGGAAAAAAACATCAGAATTGGGCTGCCTGTCTAAATGGTTGAGTCAACCCTTGCATCACTACCACCTATCACTATGTCTCTTGGAACCTGGCTTACAAACACTAGCCCACTCTAAGAAAAGCCACTGGAACTGATGTTAACAGTAAGTAGGCCTAGTATTGACTATTTTATGCCTTTCGTTTTCAATGCCTAAATCCTGATGAAAGCTGTAACAGCACTTGCCATGCCACATATAATCCTCAGTGATGACCTATTTGTAGCACCTGTCTGGTTTTGGATGGGTGAAGGATGGGGAAACATGTCATTGCAATTCCATGGATATGCAGTGGTCAAGTTCAAACATGATTGTCCGTGACAGATGAGAGGTTGTCTTTTATGACAACAAGCATTGTGGACTAACAATTAAAACCAGCTTCTATTCTATATATCTGTAGGCTATCTGTGATGTTTACTTTAATACCAGGGGCTTCGCTTGTTGAGGGGGAGGTTCAGGAGCCCCGGACGTAAAAAGTAAGAAGGTAGATCAGGACGCTGGAACTAGAGTAAGCCTAAAGCTAAATTTTAAAAAATGAAAAATGAAAACAAACCTGATATAAGATGGCATAATAATAAAGTAATGCATAACCGGACTATAAAGGCTTACTAGGATTCATAAAATAAATGGCTTAATCAGAGAGGATGTGAACAGTTCAAACAAACATTTGTCCTTCAACCGGAAATTGCATCACATGTTGTGTCTGAATGCTGGGTCAGGTGACTTTTATTTTAAGGGTCCATAATACACCATTTATAAATTGTCTGTGTTAATCATCACTCCCACATTTTTAAACCATTTACCAATAATTAGTCAAGTATTTTACAGTCTCTAATCCAAAGTGAGTGCTATTTATACCTCTGAATTTGTTTCAATTACTTGTGTAATTTATCACAAAAACATTGGTAAACATTCCTGCAGTACATGGTCAAATAATAAGCACACAACACAGATGTGTTTAAGGAAATATACAGGTGTGAATAACCTACTAACATTTACAAATGTGGGAGTGATGACAAATAAATGGCAAGCAAACTGTTTGTAAATACCTTATAAATGGTTTATTATGGACCTTTAAAAATAACAGCCAGGTCACCTGTGATATACAAGTCAGTATTCGACATCCATCCATGTCTGAGGAACTCGGGAGATGACGTCGAAACCGGCCACTAAGGGCAACAGTGTTATGTTCAAGTAGGTTTTGGTGTTGGGTGTTGGGAATAGTGGATGGGCGAAAGTATCTGCCTCTGACTACAAAGGTTGCAAGTTTGAATCCAGTGATAGGAAGTTGTTTTTGATATTTTGATATTTGATATTTTTTATGTTTTAAGCCTATCCCAAAACTTAACCCTTACCTTAAACATTTGGAGGTAATGCCTAACCTTAAGAATTTGAAGATAATGCATGAACTTCACCTTAAACACTTAGAAATTTGACGTTTGGAACCACTTCGAAATCTGACATTTGTGAAATATTGATGAACATTACGGTTGAAGTCAGAGGTTTACATACACTTAGGTTGGAGACATTAAAACTCATTTTTCAACCACTCCACAAATGTCTTGTTAACAAACTACAGTTTTTGCAAGTTGGTTAGGACATCTACTTTGTGCATGACACAAGTAATTTTTTCCAACAACTGTTTCCAGACAGATTATTTCACTTATAATTCACTGTATCACAATTCCAATTGGTCAGAAGTTTGCATACACACAGTTGACTGTGCCTTTAAACAGCTTGGAAAATTCCCGAAAATGATTTCATGACATTAGAAGCTTCTGATATGCAAATGTACCTAATTTGAGTCAATTGGAGGTGTACCTGTGGGTGTATTTCAAGGCCTACCTTTAAACTCAGTGCCTCTTTGCTTGACATCATGGGAAAATCAAAAGAAATCACAAAAATTGTAGACCTCCACAAGTCTGGTTCATCCTTGGGAGCAATTTCCAAATGCCTGAAGGTACCACGTTCATCTGTACAAACAGTAGTGGGACCACACAGCCGTCATACCGCTCATGAAGAAGATGCGTTCTAGTTCCTATTGATGAACGTACTTCGGTGCAAAAAGCGCAAATCAATCCCAGAACAACATCAAAGGACCCTGTGAAGATGCTGCAGGAAGCAGGTACAAAAGTATCTATATCCACAGTAAAACTAGTCCTATATCGACATAACCTGAAAGGCCACTCAGCAAGGAAGAAGCTACTACTCCAAACCATAAAAAAGCCAGACTATGGTTTGCAACTGCACATGGGGACAAAGATCATACTTTTTGGAGAAATGTCCTCTGGTCTGAAGAAAAAAAAATAGAACTGTTTGGCCATAATGACCATCGTTATGTTTGGAGGAAAAGGGGGAGGCTTGCAAGCCAAAGCACACCATCCCAACCGTGAAGCACGGGGGTGGCAGCCTCATGTTGTGGGGGTGCTTTGCTGCAGGAGGGACTGGTGCACTTCACAAAATAGATAGCATCGTGAGGAAGAAAAATGATGTGGATATATTGAAGCAACAACTCAAGAGATCAGTCAGTTGGTCACAAATGGGTCTTCCAAATGGACAATGACCCCAAGCATACTTCGAAAGTTGTGGAAAATGGTTTAAGGACTACAAAGTCAAGGTATTGGAGTGGCTGTCACAAAACCCTGACCTCAATCCCATAGAAAATTTGTGGGCAGAACTGAAAATATTTGTGCGAGCAAGGAGGCCTACAAACCTGACTGTTACACCAGCTCTGTCAGGAGGAATGGGCCAAAATTCACCCAACTTACTGTGGGAAGCTTGTGGATGACCTAAGTTAAATGATTTAAAGGCAATGCTACAAATACGAATTGAGTGTATGTTAACTTCTGACCCACTGGGAATGTGATGAAAGAAATAAGAAATAAAGCTTAAATAAATCATTCTACTATTATTCTGACATTTCACATTCTTAAAATAAAGTGGTGATACAAACTGATCTGAAACAAGGAATTTTTACTAGCATTAAATGTCAGGAATTGTGTAAAACCTGGTTTAAATCTATTTGGCTAAGGTGTATGTAAACTGTACATGAGACTGTGAGAATTGTTATTTTCCCTCTACAGCTGTTTTAGGCCTACTTCATGTTATAACATCTTACTTACATTTGATCCTGTCTTACCCAACTTGCACTGTCTGCAATTTCCCCTGATAGTCCTCCAGTCTAGCGTGTGCAGCGTGCACGTCTACCATGTGCTCACGGCAGAGCAAAAGGTCCTGAAATTGGATTGAAATGCCTACATTTGACAAGCTAGCCTAAGTTACTTATTATTTTATCTCCCACGATTAAAAAAATGTTGTAGGATTGCTGGTTCTTTAGCCCGTACTGTACATTGATGATTTTCAGACTGATAATATTGTAGGGATTTCAAGATAGAGACACTGACCTTTAAGAGACAGATGACAAATCATGTTATGGTTATTTTCTTTGAAGTTTTGGAACTTTAGGGGGGACAACTCCTCATGGTCTGATCCTGTGGAAAGTGCTGTGGAATAAAACACAGCAAGAGGTCTTGGTACCTCTCAGATAAGTGGTGAGGTCTTTATGAATAAATTAATCTAAATGTATATTTTTAATGAAAATATGTCAATCATTATTTGAATATGTTGGTAAGTCATTGTATAAAAGTGATATTGCCCTCGAAGCCGGTGCCAATATATCCTCCAAACACCGGCTTCCTGTGCATTATCACTTAATTGTACAAAAGCTGATGAATCTAACACTCTAAAAGTGTGAAAACATTTGATCCATATTATTTCCTGATAGTTGCTCGTTGAAAATGAAATCTACACAGGACCTTCTAGTCAGCAGGTTTGCATGAATGGGACTTTCAGCTTTCCATGGTGACTTCACCATGCAGTATCCTAATTGGTTAATATACCAATAACTAAGAGGGTTCCAAACCTCTCTGCCAATAACAGCTAGTTTTTAGTTTCTAACTCCCCACTCAAACCACTCCCAGACAGTCCTAGCAACATTTTTTGGTTGAGCAATTTTTTCCCATTTTAATGATGTACATTTTCTCCCAGAGAGCGAAAGAGTGAGTGACATTGGATCTTTTATAAGACCAGAGGAGGTCAAAGCAACTTCCCGCTGGGTTGTAATTAAGGTAGGCTGTGTTGTTGGTCTGATTTATACACCCGTGGTGGACTCAAGATCAAGGTCTAATTTTGGGCTTGATGAAGGTGGATGGAAAATATTGATTGTGATAAATTCTGATTACGTTTGCAATGTGACATATACACTTTTCTACATGCAGGGCATTATTGCTTTATGATGCAGACGTTTATAATTGGATTACATTTGATTACTTGACACACAGGGTAGTTAACTCAAAAACACAATTGTCATGAATAACAGTCTTACCAATATACGTAGACTGATTCAACACAATGTATATATTGCACAATAGTTTAGTCCACACAGCAGAGAAAATACATTACTCTGCCAAAATATGATGTCACAGGGTTACATTCCTCTTAGAGAATCTCAATTGGCATGCCTATTGATTGGCATGCCTATTGATTGGCATGCCTATTGATTGGCATGCCTATTGATTGGCATGCCTATTGATTGGCATGCCTATTGATTGGCATGCCTATTGATTGGCATGCCTATTTTTTATAAAGGCTCAGCCCAGTCAAAACTGTTCGCTGCTCTGGCCCCCCAATGGTGGAACAAACTCCCTCACGACGCCAGGACAGCGGAGTCAATCACCACCTTCCGGAGACACCTGAAACCCCACCTCTTTAAGGAATACCTAGGATAGGATAAAGTAATCCTTCTCACCCCCCCCCCTTAAAAGATTTAGATGCACTATTGTAAAGTGGCTGTTCCACTGGATGTCATAAGGTGAATGCACCAATTTGTAAGTCGCTCTGGATAAGAGCGTCTGCTAAATGACTTAAATGTAAATGTAAATGTAATAAAGGGCATAAATTCTCATAAAAACATTTAAATTGACATTGTAATTGTCAAAATGAAAGCATGATGCAATGAACATAAATGGTGCTGAGGGGAGGGGCTATTACACTACGACATCATCAGCTTTAGCCCTGCCACAGATTTTTACCAAAGAGGCTGTTGACACATGATAGAAATATCAGAAGAAACAAAATCCCACATTTCAAATTTCCTGTCTGCAGCTCATGAGTAATTTTTCAGAGGCATAAAAAAAACATTCACTCAGACACGACACCTCAATAAATTTTCCGCCAAAGAACAAAATGAATCCTCTTTTATCATCCACTACATCCATGTCACCCCACTCTGTCTTCAGGTGTTATCAAACGGAGGGGAGATCTGGAAACTTTCATCCACAACTACAGTATTGGCCAAGGTTTCTGTAAAGGATGAAATCATTTTGTGGACTGAGGAAGTTGTAAGACAGGGTATCCTTGTTACATTTTCAAATGAAGGACTCTCACTAGACTCTCAGTTGGCACAATGGTATGACTGGATACACTCCACCCTTAGATTGCAGGCTCTTCCTTTGGCTTTCTGTCAATATACTATGTTCATTGTATAAGAAAACAAACCAGAATCACCCTTGCTGACCTAATAGGCTGTCAGCAATGTTACATTTTATGTTGAGCATGTACTGTACTTTTCTATCACAGCATTTCATAAATAAACTCGAGGAACAGAGGTAGAGAAGGGCTTTACAAGGAGGGGAAGCAGGGGATGAGAAAGACTACACAGATTGTAACAAAATGTCCGAGATGCCTGAGAAGTAGGCCGTCCATCTTCTGGTGCAGCCTGGAACACGTATACTGAGCTGTACAGCGAAGGGAACATTGTGTCTGAGGGTATCTGAGGATACTGCCTGACTTTAAATAATTCCCCCATGCTCAGTCCTCTTGTCTCTGTATGACATTCTCTCATGAAATGTTGAGCTGTTCTCATTACACCAGAGAAAGTCAGACAGAAAACAGACAGGCAGGCAGACAGACAGACCATATGGTGTTAGATTTGAGCTGTTCAGTTAAAAAGACACTGAAGTACATTCATGAATGTTGACACCTGACAATAAACAATTAAACACTCACATTTCTAGATATTTCAGAAGGACATTTTAAGAAGCTCTGATTGGACATTGTTAGCCAGGGAAAGCATGGTAAAGGGCCATTGCACCTGCTCCAGCAATGTTAATGCAGTATAATTAACAAACTTCTCCCTGTACACACACGTGTCTCAGGCATCTATTTAATCTGTATTGCTGACACGTTGCAGATTACGTGATAGAAATGTAAATTTCATTTCCGATTGAGTTGACATATGCAGTGTTTACCGTGATTGTGCTCTCCGCTAAACACGGGAACAATGCTTTTAAATTTCAATCACGATGTAACCCAGAATATTTGCGATACGGATTGAATAGAGACATTATTCTAAAAACGGAAAACATGTACTGGAGTACAGATATTGTGTCCAAAATTATTTAACTTTGTTTAACAACATGGAAATAGGTATACTGTGAGATACTGCATAAATAGAGCAATGCAGGTTGAACTGAATTGAGATCAAAGTCAAAGAAAGCTAATGTTCACAACTAAGTGTGGTATATGATTCCAGCAGGTGCCATATCAGGGTTGTAGTTGAATCACCAATATTGAAGTCCAGGTTTTCAAGACTCATGGAGATGTTCAAGTTCAATTTCAAATTATGAGCAAATGTTTGATCAAGCATATGCATGTTCAGTTGTAGGGTAACGTGGGGTAAATAGCCCCCTCGGGGTAACTGCCACCCCCGACATAATTCTCACAGAAACCACTTTATGACACCAATGTTTCTTTCCCTTTCTGCAACGACTCTTGCTCAACTAAACTTTGTATCTGTCTCATCCAAAAAATGTAGGTCACTCTACCAAAACGATTCTGAGAAGTTAATCTAATATTTTTAAATGTATAAAAATTTATAGAACCCCCCCCGACCCCCACCCCCTCCATTGAGGCAACTTCTAGGCAATGGTACCTGATTTAGCATCTCCTCCAAATCATGTCCAAATCATCTACAACTTCATTGAGTTACGGTCTTTTTTATATACTTTAGGATGATTTGGACATGATTTGGCAAAAAAATGATTTAGCTGAACCTTGCATGAATATTACAAATGACATTTTGTTTCAATATTTCATTTATTTAATTAGAACAAGATACAGAGACTTCACTTTCATAAGAGTTAATTACTAAACATTTTCAAAATAAAATGTATAAAACACAATCTTCAGGGGCCAATGTACCCCCCTTTTTTTGTCATTAAGTAACCACTTATTTCCCTTCATAGTTTGTTTGCCTAAGCATGACCATCATCCACATACCACATTTTTACCAAACTTTTTTCAGCAATTGGACATTGTCTTAGTTACCCCATATTAACCTACTGTAGATTAAAAGAGGTGCAGGTATCTGCCTTGAAAAGAACAAGTTCTTGACTTTAGAGAGGCAGCCCAATTCTGGTATTTTTTTCACTTCACCAGATCAGCTTCGAAAAAGATCTGATATGAAAAAATCTTATATGATTGCTTACCTAACCTTACAAGAAGTCCCGCTATGCCCTGCAACGAAGCATCAAACAGGCAAAGCGTCAATACAGGGCTAAGATTGAATCATACTACACCGGCTCCGACACTCGTCGGATGTGGCAGGGCTTGTAAACTATTACAGACAACAAAGGGAAGCACAGCCGCGAGCTGTCCAGTGACACGAGCCTACCAGACGAGCTAAATCACTTCTATGCTTGCTTCGAGGCAAGCAACACTGAGGCATGCATGAGAGCATCAGCTGTCCCGGATGACTGTGTGATCACGCTCTCTGTAGCCGACGTGAGTAAGACCTTTAAACAGGTCAACATACATAAGGATGCGGGGCCAGACAGATTACCAGGACATGTGCTCCGGGCATGTGCTGACCAACTGGCAGGTGTCTTCACTGACATTTTCAACATGTCCCTGATTGAGTCTGTAATACCAACATGCTTCAAGCAGACCACCATAGTCCCTGTGCCCAAGAACACAAAGGCAACCTGCCTAAATGACTACAGACCCGTAGCACTCACGTCCGTAGCCATGAAGTGCTTTGAAAGGCTGGTAATGGTTCACATCAACACCATTATCACAGAAACCCTAGACCCACTCCAATTTGCATACCGCCCAAACAGATCCACAGATGATGCAATCTCTATTGCACTCCACACTGCCCTTTCCCACCCAGACAAAAGGAACACCTATGTGAGAATGCTATTCATTGAATACAGCTCAGCTTTCAACACCATAGTACCCTCAAAACTCATCACTAAGTTATGGAACCTGGGACTAAACACCTCTCTCTGCAACTGGATCCTGGACTTCCTGACGGGCCAACCCCAGGTGGTGAGGGTAGGTAGCAACACATCTGCCACGCTGATCCTCAACATTGGAGCTCCCCAGGGGTGCGTGCTCAGTCCCCTCCTGTACTCCCTGTTCACCCACGACTGCATGGCCAGGCACGACTCCAACACCATCATTAAGTTTTCAGACGACACAACAGTGGTAGGTCTGATCACCGACAACGACGAGACAGCCTGTAGGGAGGAGGTCAGAGACCTGGCCGGGTGCCAGAATAACAACCTATCCCTCAACGTAACCAAGACTAAGATGATTGTGGACTACAGGAAAAGGAGCACCGAGCACGTCCCCATTCTCATCGATGGGGCTGTAGTGGAGCAGGTTGAGAGCTTCAAATTCCTTGGTGTCCACATCAACAACAAATTAGAATGGTCCAAACACACCAAGACAGTCGTGAAGAGGGCGTGACAAAGCCTATTCCCCTCAGGAAACTAAAAACATTTGGCATGGGTCCTGAGATCCTCAAAAGGTTCTACAGCTGCATCTTGATCAGTTGCATCACTGCCTGGTACGGCAATTGCTCGGCCTCCGACCGCAAGGCACTACAGAGGGTAGTGTGTACGGCCCAGTACATCACTGGGGCAAAGATGCCTGCCATCCAGGACCTCTATACCAGGCGGTGTCAGAGGAAGGCCCTAAAAATTGTCAAAGACCCCAGCCTCCCCAGTCATAGACTGTTCTCTCTACTACCGCATGGCAAGCGGTACCGGTGTGCCAAGTCTAGGACAAAAAGGTTTTTACCCCTTAGCCATAAGACTTGTGAACGGGTAACCAAATGGTTACCCAGACTATTTGCAACCCCTCTTTTATGCTGCTGCTACTCTCTGTTTATCTGCATAGTCACTTTAACTATACATTCATGTACATAGTACCTCAATTGGGCGGCAGGGTAGCCTAGTGGTTAGAGCGTTGGACTAGTAACCGGAAGGTTGCAAGTTCAAACCCTCGAGCTAACAAGGTACAAATCTGTCGTTCTGCCCCTGAACAGGCAGTTAACCCACTGTTCCCAGGCCGTCATTGAAAATAAGTATTTGTTCTTAACTGACTTGCCTAGTTTAAATTTTTTTTTTTTTTTAAATTGGCCTGACAAACCAGTGCTCCCGCATATTGGCTAACCGGGCTATCTGCATTGTGTCCCTCCACCCACCAACCACTCTTTTTATGCTACTGCTACTCTCTGTTCATCATATATGCATAGTCACTTTAACCATATTTACATGTACATACTACCTCAATAAGCCCGACTAACCGGTGTCTGTATATAGCCTTGCTACTCTTATTTTTAAATGTCTTTTTACTGTTGTTTTATTTCTTTACTTTACTTTACACACACCTTTTTTTGCACTATTGGTTAGAGCCTGTAAGTAAGCATTTCACTGAATACACCTGTTGAATTCGGCGCACATGACAAATAAACTTTGATTTGAGCTTGTAGGTCTTTGCATGTAGCACATTGTATGTAATACCATACACCAGATAATGCATACTACGGCTTTGTAATTTTTAGGCCCGGGCCGGGTGATATAGGGTATACCGGTATGGATTCACATACTGGTATGGAGTTTTACAATACAGTCTATAACAATATTTTGATATAGTGCTTAATAAATGAAAAGTTCTACAAATTGGACTATAACACTGTCAGTTTTGTCCTAGTTTGAGTTTAAAACAATCAGAATGAAGAAAGCCCATTAAAACCACTTAGAATGAATTTGTTGGCATCCTAGAATCAAGCATTACTCATAAAACATGTTCCAAAAAATAAAATACTGTCAAAAATGAAAAATATATGATGTAATATTTTGGCCTTATCGCACAGCCTTAGTAATATTTGACCTCAACTATTTCAGTGTAAGATTCCGTAAGTAAAAAATAGGAAGACTCACAGAACACAGGAGGACAACAGTCTGAACAAGTTAAAAAATAAGATACTACTTATTTATGATATGAAAGCCATGGATCTTCACACGCAAACTTAAGTCACTGAAGACAAACAGATGCCTTACATTATAAATAAAATGGGTTTGGAGGCAGGAGGCTGTTAACTTTATTTTGAAGTTTCCAAAGAGAACCAACCACCAATAATGCAAAGTACATTGTCTATTGACAGAGTCAGTTGCACAGGGTCACATAGAAGTGTATGTTTAATGGTAGTGACTCCCTTGTACTCGAAAAAGGGGGGCATCATGATTGAAGTGTAGCTGATTTGCTGTTGAACCTCCATTTGTAACCAACAATTCAAACTTAAATGTGACACAAACTATTTCCCCACAGTCATTCAAATCTGGAACATACATACGGGTTGGTATAGTTCAACTCTTCGGTATGGTTTTCCCAACTCTCAGAGCATATTGCATTGCACTTTTTACAGGGTTCAATCTATTCAATCTATTTCACAAAATATGCTACTGTGCTATAGGTAGTACAATGTTCTGCAATGGTTTTATTTACAAAACATTGCTTAAGTACATAGGAATTATCTAATGTTATAAAAGGCTTGCAAGAAATGGCCCAGGGATGAGAAAGCAAATAGATCAAACAGTGCTGGTAAATGAAAGAATGGTTATCAGAGGCAATAGTGTTTGATGTTGCGAAATACTTCATAATGGGAAATGACAAACACTTATCAAACAGGATTTGAGCAGCTCTTTGACAGGAGCATCTGTGCCCTTGGTCAAAACCATGTGCGATAAACAACTCTCTGTTTGTTCCCCTCTCAGTCTCAAGGCAGATTCTCTTGCCTGCTAGCAAATGTCGAAGTCAGGCGGTGATATAATTAGTTATTAATCGCTGCCAACAAGTAGAAATGTCACCATTTCCAAAGTGGACGAGTCTCTAATTATTTCCTATTACCATGAAAGGAAAATGCCAAATATGTTTGTGATTTGTACAGATAAGAGGACAATATACCATTGACACCTCCATGACACAGCCCCAACAGACCACAGAAAGCACAGCAGTGAAAATCAATTTAATTACTCATCTTTCATATCTGTCACTTTAAAACAACAACTGAAACAGTCAAAACCTGCAAAAAAATAAACCATTAGACATTGTTGATTGCTTTAAAAGGCCAATTAGTACATAAAGAGCTAAAATTAGTGAAAGCATGCAAATACTACTATAGAATAAGACAGATTGTCCTCTATTCTGTTGAATCAGAAAAGAAAATGTACACAAAAATGTTTTCCTATGATCAGGAAGTGTGAGAGTGACATTATTTCAGGTCTCAAACAGGGGAAATGATATAACTGTCCAGATTGTTTTAGAATGACAAATGGCTTTATTACATCTTTACAGATCACCACTATAGGTTGTATATGGATGACATTGAAGGTCTTGTGTTTGGATTTGGCACCTTGTAAGATACCTTATAAAATGCAGCAGCTGAAATGATGGGATGCCATTATCACTTGTATTAGTAAGCTATAATAAAGCATTATTTACAGAAAAATTCACATAAATGCCACCCACTTGTCATTTACAAATGCAACAAACATAGGTGTGGTTGGTAGCTGCTTTGTCTAAATTTGTTTAACATTGGTATTCTGTAGTATATGATTTTCAGGTTCTTAATAAATACCAGACAGAGGTATTTTTTACTTCATTCAAAGCAAAGGAGTTGACAATGTCAGATAAAAACAATAAGGTATATCCTTTTTCTAAAGTATTTATAAAATGAAATACTTTGATATTGAAGCCTAACTAGCTGCATTTTATTTTTCCTCACACGCTGACTGAGAAAATGGAAGGGAGGACACCTCTACCGGCAATGACATTTGCTCCTCTTTCAGTGTTCAACAATCAAATTTGAAGTTCATAAAATGTACAACAAGTTAGGAGGAGTGACAGGTGTACAGGATCGATGGAAATACAGTATGCCGGAAAAGAATGGCACTGTCTAAAGCCTTTGTACTTTTTCCTAGCAGGTAGCAACTGAGAAACCTTCCCCTGATACTTTTTATATTACATTATGGTTTGAGGGGATGTTGTATCTGGGACTTCTGTTATTTGTAAAAGATGATACACGGTGTATACAAAACAAATTGTGACTCGCATTAGCTGAATGTCTGTGGTATAACCAATGTGAAAACAGTAAGGGTAGGTTTGGTGTGTACATTACCCTTCATATATATATATATATATATATATATAGAAAAGTAATGTGTTTTTCCATATTGTTGGTTGTATTCATTTGGTTACTTAAGCCATGTAAAAGTCCACTGTCTGAGATGTTGTTTTCAGTCTAGGTCTAGGACACATGAAGTCCTATACAGCAAAGGAACCCAACAGTGTGTGACAGACCGACAGACAAGTGAGTGACTACAGGCTTGTTTGAAGTACAGTTCAGTCAAGCATTCTTTAACTGTGAGTGTCTACTCTGCAATATAATCAAATCAGCCTATTGAACAAACATAACGGGGGAGAAAAGAGTTGCAGCAATGCTAATTCAGCTTATTAAAATCATTTATTGTGCTCCAGAAGAGTAATTACTATTTAACCAGAAAGAAAGACAAGTGACAAATAATCTACAATACAACTGCCATACCCACTCACATAGTGCCCTTTTCACAGACATTTTGAAAGAGCGATCACCCTTTGATAGATCTTCATAGATCTCAAAGATGTTGAGAAGCGTTTTATATAAAATGGCACTCGTTGCATTACATTCATTCACAATGCTTGACCCTCCTCTGTCCAGGACTGGGTAACACAGGTTAGGCATGAGCCACATGGTCACATTATAGCTTCAGGTACCCCCCCCTTCTTTCTCTTACCTTCTAGAAGTCCTGCATGAAAATTTGGAAAAGCTCTCCTTCACCACTGGCTCATACAATTTTAACACCACTCTGAGTGAGCATGATGGAGAGAGAGTACAGTGAGCAGCAACTATCCATATTAATACCTAATTGAAAATGGGGGGTGTACAGAGTGAGCTGTTATGGGAGGGAAGGAGGATGGGAGAGAAGAGTAGTACAGGTTGGCTCATTTCTAACTCTGTTTACAATCCAGGGAGAGGGAGGGGGGGCTGGCTTATGCGTGCTAAAGTAAGTGTTTCTTTAGCATTCTCCTCACCTGCTACCTCTCCAATATTACTTGATCATTTATCCATAGTGCAATTACATGTTTAATTCGCAATTACATGTTTAACTGTCATTTCTCCAGCCTTGTTAAGAGGTCACAGCACTGTAATACAGACTGGTGAAACTGCTTGGGTGTTAGTTTTGGGACACGTGAAGGTTTTGTTATAATTTATGTTCACCTCCCCCCAAAAAGCTACACCTTGTCTACAGCTCATTGTTTGGAAGTGTCTGTTTTTACTTTGAATGACTATAGAGCCCCAGTAAGTAAAGGAGGTGGAGCGAATGTCCAGGCTTTTATTACACAGGAAAATGGGAGTGATATAATGTTTCTTACTATTTTATGTCTTACTTATGAGTCTTCTCTTACTAATGTATTTGTCGTCTCCACTCTCTGCTTGAGTACAGTAGGCCTTTTGTCTGTTTAGAGAAAACTATTTTCCCCTCAGTGGCTTCCTCCTTTAAGCTATTCACTCTGGTTTTGTATTTGTATGACACATTATTACTCCACTTGCCTGCGCTAGCTGGTAGAGGGAAGTTGCACTCTAGCACTGCGAGGGCAGGAACACTAACTGGGGCTAGCTGGACAGTGATGGTAACATGCCGACAGGCATGTACAATGTGACACCAAGGCATGTGTAAACCATGCTAAAGAAAAAGGAGAACTAAAAGTCCAGAAACTCTGATATGATACAGTACAGCATCTTCAGTAGAAAATTTTAAAACAGAGGCAAATGGCATTTCACTCTGTGAGAGACGAGGGTGATAGCAAACTACTGCAGTGAGCAAGAATCTGACTGATCACTGTTCCCTGCCTGGGAGAGGTGTACCATGGGAGTTCCTGAATCTCTCTCGCTTTCTCTTTCTCTCTCTGTGTTGAGTTGCAGGGACGACAGGATGAGAGGAACCCCTAATCAACCATGTCAGCGGAGGGCCTCCTCGCTTCAATTACACATTTATACGCATTAATCTTTAAACAGCGCTACGGAACATACTCTATGAAAGGATAATAGGAGGAAAGAAAATCTATGCAGCCAAGAGGTTCTACTATTTCCTAGTCTTCACCTTCCCTTCTTCATAGCCCTGGGCACGCTTTGTGCTCAGGAATCATTCATACGAACCCCCCCCAAAAAAATCAACAGTGCAGGTAATTACTTTTCTACATTAAAGTGGTCTTGAACTAGTCAAGAGTGGTGATAAGAAACCCAATATGTATAATAGCAAAGAACATTGATCCAAACTAAAAGAGTACAATGAAAGGTCCCTCCATTGGGATCCCAAACAGCGAGTGATTCACCACTATCAAAAAGTTGTACCAACACAAATTGTACAAAACTATGTCCTTATACCCATGTTCATTCAAGCTATTGTGTATGTACTGTAGTTACCATAAGCCAACCCTCCCCTGCTGTCCCCAATTATGACCCATGACCTTCACCCATGTGACCATTCCCAAAGTCCTATGGATTTGTAAGCTAATCAGTAGTGTTCCTTCAAACCAATCCAATGGGGATGAAAAGTATTCTTAATTATGACTTAATCAGCAGAACAGCCATCAAGCAGATAAATTGTCATGCGCGTCGTGCTAAAAATATCCAGTATCCTTTGTCCTCCAGCTCTCGGTATAGACAGCACTTGTGTGATGAAGCTGTATCTGCCAGAAAGCCAGTGGATCCCCCTTTTTTTGTTCTGCTGGCAGATTTGCGGTATTGACGCCCAAGAAGGACTTAAACAGCATTGGTGCTTTGTGTACATATCTAGATATGTAAATAGGTTCTATACAATAAAACTGTTCCCCAAAAATAAATTGATGAAAAGAATCCAAGACATTTAAAAAATGTCTACATTGTGCATATTCTTTAAGAGTTTTCCCCCTCTCTCTAGATAGTTTTTGTCATATCTTACACTGCCTCTACTTGTAGAGTAACACATGCCTAAATTGGTTAAGCGGCATCTCATCTTGGCTCCAGAAAGAGTCATCTACAGTTTGATGCCTCAGGAAAACAATATGTTTTCTTTCATTTACAAAGCGGCCCTGCTACTCCTCTGAGGCTCCACTGAGGTTTCTCTCTTTTCCATGATAACAGGATCAAGCAATCGTATATAAAATTCCGAAGCCGATATCTATAGCTGGAAAAGTTGACCTTGTTTTGTTGCAATACCAGAAATAAAAATTATCCTTCTCTTTATTCCTTTTTTCATTTGAAATATTTTTGTACTTTTAATCATATCTTCTTTTATATAAAATGAAATTTTTCTCCAGTCCCAGCAACATTCCTATATTCCTTTCATATATTCACAGGAGTAGAAGTTATTCCACATCCGTTTGATTCAGGCTGGGTGTGAGCTCTGGCGTGTGCTGTGTGTGTCAGCGTCCGTCCGTCCGGCTATACCCTTGTGGTGGAGTGTGAGTGTGGGTGAGGCAGGGTGTTGTTCTGTCCACTACTGGGGAAGGTGTTGAAGTTGTGCAAGGACTGGCGGCCCTGCATGGTGTTGGGGATCATGGTGATCGTGTTTGGGGTCATGAGGGGGATGTCGTCAGGAGAGCGTCGCATGGCTAGCGTGTAGTCTGGCGGGCAGGCAGTTCTCAGAACCACCTTGTGTGGGTGCATGGCGTCACACTCGTGGTCCAGATCTGTGTGTTTCATCTGCAGGGACATGATCTCCTCCTCCTGCGTGTGCGCCAGGTCGTTGGTCGTGTTGCGCTGGGGGCTGCAGCGCCGGTGAACGTCGTGCCGCCGCTTGTCCTTCTTGTAGTAGAGCGCCGCAAAGGCCAGGATGTTGAGGAAGAGCAGCGAGGCGCCCACGGCAATGGTGACGCTCAGCTCTGTGGAGTAGTCCCTCTGGTCCACCAGGAAGGGCTGGTTCTGACTGTCCTGGGTCTCGGTGGGGAAGGGAGTGGGGTTAGGCCTCTTGGTGTTGACAGGGATCTTCTTTGGTGTCCTCGGGGTGACCTCTGGTGGGGGGACCTTGGTAGTGGTGGAGATGATCTGGGTGACCTCGTTCAGGCTGTGGAGGTGGGGCACCAGCTCCAGCCACAGGTTAACCTTGTTGGCTCGGTAGTGCTCCTTGACTCGGGGTTTCAGGCCAATGTGGAGGTACAACTGGTCCTTCTGGTTGTAGCGCGTCCACGCCACCTCCTCGAAGCGGTTAGGCTTGGTGTGGATGAACTTGGTATCCTGGGGGACTGGCTGGTTGGGGTCACTGCAAGAGAAAGGGGGAACTTAGTATGAGTAAAGCATCACTACACAGCATGAGGAATGGAAGCTACTTCCAGCAGAACGAGCACCATTGCCTGGGAATGGCATATAGAGCCATCATAAACTGGCTAAATGCAATGTGGAAGCATAAATTCCACATGTGCCCTGTGTTAAATGTTAATTTACTGTTATATACAGTACCAGACAAAAGTTTGGACACACCTACTTATTCAAGTGTGTTTCTTTATTTTGACTATTTTCTACATTGTAGAATTATAATGAAGACATCACTATGAAATAACACACATGGAATCATGTAGTAACCAAAAAAGTGTTAAACAAATCAAAATATATTTCATATTTGAGATTCTTAAAAGTATCCACCCTTTGCCTTGATGAAAGCTTTGCCCACTCTTGCCCACTCTCCGGGTGCTCAACCAGCTTCATCTGGAATGCTTTTCCAACCGTTTTGAATGAGGGCCCACATATGCTGAGCATTTCACACCCTGATCTGTTTCACCTATCTTTATGCTTGTCTCCACCCCTTCCAGGTGTCGCCCACCTTCTTCATTATCCCCAGTGTATTTTACCTCCGTTTGTCTGTTGCCAGTTAGTCTTGTCAAGCTTACCAGCATGTTTTTCCGTGCTCCTGTTTTCCTAGTTTTCCTGGTTCTGACCCGTTCTGCCTGCCCTGACACCGAGCCCTGACCACTCAGCCTGCCTTGACCTTGAGCCTGTCTGCCACCACTGTACCTTTCTGACTCTGACCTGCTTTATGAACTTCTGCCTGTCCCCGACCTGCTCATTGCCTGCCCCTTGTATTAAAAAAATATATCAGAGTCTCGAACCATCTGCCTACCCTGTCTGCATTTCGCCCTGTGTCGTTATAGTACGAACTGCCCATTACTGACCCAGCAGACTCGGACCGGCTCCACAACGCTGTCTCCTTGCAGGGAGACACCATTGAAAAACAGGAGGCCTTACTTCAGAGCCTTGTGCAAAGTCTCCATGCGCTGTCGGGATGCCATGACCAGGGTTTCAAAACGTTACTAGAGCAAATCTGTGGACTATCTATCAGGCAGCATGCCACAATGGAGACCTCCCGGACGTGCAGTAATTCCCCTGCCAGTCATGATTTTGTACAGCCTACCCCGGCTTCCCGGGAACCGCTTACCATCTATGTTGGGGACCCTGGAACCTGCCAGGCATTTCTTTCCCAGTGCTCCCTTATCTTTGTGCTGCAGCCCTCACCGTTTGAGAATAGTGGATCTAATAACGCTCATGTCTGGTAGAGTGCTCTCTGGGCTACGGCGGTTTGAGAGCAACAGTCCGCCATTTGCCTTCGTTTGGAGGATTTCATGGAGGAGGTGAAGAAGGTATTCGATTCTCCGGGAGAGAGGCGGCCCGAAAGCTACTTTGATTACATCATAACCCTGTAGTGTGGAAGACTACGCAGTAGACTTTCGCATGTTGGCCGCCGAGAGCGCCTGAAACCCAGAGTTTCTGTTCGGTACCTTTCTTCATGGACTATCCGAGGAGATCAAAGATGAACTCGCTGCTCGGGAGTTACCCCTGGACCTCAACTCCATCATAGCCTTAACCATAAGTTTTGATGGACGTCTACGGGAGCGCAGGAGGGAGAGGTCTGTTTTCGGCCCCACTTGTCCGCAGCTGTCGGCTGGCCCCCCAAGAACCTGGAAGTCTCTGATGCCTGTATGCCTGAGAGGATCTGAAGTCACCCGAGTCCCCTGGGGAATCATCGGGAACAAGTGAATGGTTTTCTACAGTGCGTACGCAACAGGGCAGAGCTAGAAACAACTACAGAGGCTTAACTCCAACAGTTTCCTGTATTGTGGTGCTACAGGGCATTACAAATATACCTATCCAGTAAAAGACCAGACTCGTCAGCTAGATAAGAGTACCGTGGTGAGCTATACTAGGAGTTTTCTAACTCACATTACTCGTATTCTCTTCCATGTTATCCTGCGGTGGGGTGACCGGTCTAAATCTCTCCAGGTGCTCATTGACTCTGGAGCTGATGAGAGTTTTATGGATGTTACTCTGGTATCAGAGCTGGGTGTCTCCTCACAACCCCTCTCCGTTCCCATGGATGCCAGAGCACTGGACGGACATAACATAGGCAGTATCACTCATAGTACACTCATAGTGCCCATTAACCTGCGTGTAGTGGGCAATCCCAGTGATCAGCTTCTTCTCATTGAATCTCCCAATGTTCCTGTTGTTTAAGGATTTTCATGGCTCCAGAGGCACAACCCCGTTATTAACCGGCCCACTGGTTCTATCCTGGGTTGGAGCCCGTTCTGTACTCACTTCACCCAAGATGCCGTTTACATTGCATTTTTGGACCTCAAGTCTCATTTTACTACAGCCCCCCATCTTCATCCATCCGGATCCATCCCGTCAGTTCGTGGTTGAGGTCGACGCTTCTGACGTTGGAGTGGGGGCCGTCCTGTCCCAGCGTTATGCCCAGGACCAAAAGCTACATCCCTGTGCTTTCCTGGCCCATCATCTCAACCCTGCTGAGAGAAACTATGAAGTTGGAAATTAGGAACTTTTTTTGTACCATTATTTAACTAGGCAAGTCAGTTAAGAACAAATTCTTGTTTTCAATGACAGCCTAGGAACAGTGGGTTAACTGCCTGTTCAGGGGCAGAATGACAGATTTGTATCTTGTCAGCTCGGTGGTTTGAACTTGCAACCTTCTGGTTACTAGCCCAACGCTCTAACCGACTAGGCCACCCTGCCGCAGGTGGCAGTCAAGATGGCTTTGGAGGAGTGGAGGCACTGGCTGGAAGGGGCTGAACATCCATTATTGGTGTGGACCGATCATAAGAATCTAGAATATATCCGCACCGCCAAGTGCCTTAATTCTAGGCAGGTCTGTCGGGCCCTGTTATTCACCAGGTTCAACGTCACCATTTCCTGAAGGCCAGGGTCCAAGAATGTGAAGCCGGACGCTCTCTCTCAACTGTATCGCTCCGCTGCCACACCGCCTGACTCTGAGACCATCCTCCCTACCTCATATCTGGCAGCTACAGTTGTCTGTGGAATCGAGAGCCTGGGTCGCAAGGCACCCCTGGGAGGGGCCCTGCTAACTGAATATTTGTCCCTGATTCGGCCCGAGCTCATGTTCTGGAATGGGCTCATTCCTCCAAGTTCACCTGCCATCCCAGCTCCCGTCGAACCCTGGCCTTCCTCCGATAACGCTTCTGGTGGCCCACTATTGTTCCTGACGTCTCAGCCTTCGTTGCAGCATGCACAATATGTGCTCAGAACGGCAAGCTCCGGGGCAAGCTCAAGACCTGGTGACTGCGCTTAGGTGCCTCATCTCAACCAACACCTGGAGTCAGCAACTTGTGTGGCTGGAGTAAGCCCGGAACACTCTTCCCTGCACAGCCACTGGGTTTTCACCCTTTGAATGCTCCATGGGATATCATCTCCGCTCTTCCCAGAGCAAAAGAAGAGGTCAACATACCCTCGGCCCAATTGTTCGTCTGCCGCTGTCGGCGTACCTGGAAGCAAGCTCAGTCTGCTCTTCTCATGGCCACCTCCAGGTATCGTCGACAAACGGACTGCCACTAGACTCTGGCTCTCCGCTATCGTCTCGAGCAGAAGGTATGGCTGTCTACGCGGGACCTGCCCCTCTGGGTGGAGTCCAGTAAACTTTCCCCCTGCTTTATTGGTCCTTTAACCATCTCCTTAGTTCCACTGCTGTTAGTCTTCTGTTGCCCCGTATACATCCCACTTTTCACGTGTCCAGGATTAAGCCCTTGTCTCACTGTCCTTTGTCTCCTGTTTCCAGGCCCACCCCTCCTCCGTCTCATCTTCGGCCATCCGGCATACACAGTGAGACGCCTCCTGAAGGTTCGACCTTGGGGAAGGGGTCCCAGTACCCATGGCCCAGAAGAGAGGTGCTGGGTCCCCGCTAAGGACATCCTGGACCCGGCCGACAATGCCAACTTCCACCGCCAGCACCCTGGTCAACCAGGTAGGAGCCCCCAAGGGGGTGGGATGGGGGGGGGTACTGTCACACCCTGATCTGTTTCACCTGTCTTTGTTTGTGCTTGTCTCCACCCCCCTCCAGGTGTTGCCCATCTTTCTCATTATCCCCAGTGTATTTTTACCTGTATTCTCTGTATGTCTGTTGCCACTTCATCTTGTCAGGCTTACCTAGTCTCTGTTTATCTAGCCCTCCCGGTTCCGACCCGGGCTTCCTGCCCTGACACTGAGCCCGCTTGCCTGACCATTCAGCCTGCCTTGACCTTGAGCCTGCCCCCACTGTACTTTTTGGCTGCTGACCTGGTTTATGAACTTCTGCCTGTCCCTGATCTGCTCAATGCCTGCCCCTTGTATTTCAATAAATATCAGTGACTCAAACCATCTGCCTCCTGTGTCTGCATCTGGGTCTCGCCCTGTGTCATTATACAGAGCTTGTTGGCTGCTTTCCTTCACTCTGCGGTCCAACTCATCATAAACCATCTCAATTGGGGTGACGTCAGGTGATTGTGGAGGCCAGGTCATCTGATGATGCAATCCATCACTCTCCTTCTTGGTCAAATAGCCATTAAACAGCCTGGAGGTGTGTTGGGTCATTGCCTTGTTGAAAAACAAATGATAGTCCTACTAAGAGCAAACCAGATGTGATGGCGTATCGCTGCATAATGCTGTGCTAGTATTGCTGGTTAAGTGTGCATTGAATTGTAAATAAATCAGTGTCACCAGCAAAACACCCCCACACCATCAGATCTCCTCCTCCATGCTTCACAGTGGGAACCACACATGGAGATCATCCATTCAACTACTCTGCATCTCACAAAGACACGGTGGTTGGAACCAAAATCAGACCAACGGACAAATTTCCACCGGTCTATTCACGCAGTCTCCTCTGAACAGTTGATGTTGAGATGTGTCTGTTTCTTGAACTCTGTGAAGCATTTATTTGGGCTGCAATTTCTGAGGCTGTTAACTCTAATGAACTTATCCGCTGCAGCAGAGGTAACTCTGGGTCTTCCTCTCCTGTGGCAGTTCTTATGAGAACCAGTTTCATCATAGTGCTTCATGGTTTGTGTGACGGCACTTGAAGAAACTTTTAAAGTTCTTGAAATGTTCCGCATTGACTTACCTTCATGATTAACTCAAATGCACGAAGGAAAGAAATTCCACAAATGAACTTTTAACAAAGTACACATGCTAATTGAAATGCATTCCAGGTGACTACCTTGTGAAGCTGGTTGAGAGAATGCCAAGAGTGTGCAAAGTTGTCATCAAGGCAAAGTGTGGCTACTTTGAGAATCTCAAATATAAAATACATTTAGATTTGTTTAACACGTTTTTGGTTGCTACATGATTCCATATGTGTTATTTCATAGTTTTGATGTCTTCACTATTACTCTACAATGTAGAAAAGAGTAAAAATAAATAAAAACCCTTGAATGAGTAGGTGTGTCCAAACTTTTGACTGGTACAGTATGTAGATCAATAGTATCCCGATGGTCCCGTTGGGCTCTTTGACTGCAGAGGGGAAAAGCCATTGTCCCCATTATGTTCCAAAAAAAACAATTATTTCCATGACTACAGTACATGCTTAAAGGAAATGCAAAATAGGATTCAAATGTTTTCCTTTCGAGAATTGCACTCTCATGGAAACTGTCATTGTCATTAATTAACAGCATTAACAGAATATTGGATGAGACAATGACATTGATATTCTGTCCAAGCTTTAAAAACATAAAAAAGAACACAACCAAAATGGTACTAAATTCATGAACTATAGAAATGTGTAAGTATGACACGCATGCACGCATATACACAACATTTAAAATAGGTCTCAGTATTACACGTACCCAGTTTTGGCAAAATTAGTCCAGTAGGTCATCACCACAGCACTGAGCATGATGTCATTCTTGGAGAAGTTACAGGGGAACAGCTCTGTGGGGCCAATCATGGGCAGGCCAAACACATAGGGGATCTCGTCACCGTGGGAAGCGTCTGCCCAGGGGGGCACCTGGTCTGTCTGGCAGTGGTGGTAGAAGGCATAGAAGTACGTTGGCGACCCAAAGCTGGAGTGGAGGTCTGCTGTGGCCACAGCCGGAGCCACCCATTGGTGATCCGTGAACAGGGCTAGTAGGGTCTTCCTTCTGGTCTCTGGGTTATGTCTATCAGCCCAGTCCGTGTACATGAATTTTATGGTCTCCCGCAGAATATCCTTTCCCTCCGGGTAACCGTACAGGTCGTCCACGAAGCTGGAAACGGCGTAGTCAAAATCATTGGCCTGGACGCCGTTCTCGTTGTCTACGATAAGCTCCACAAACTTCAGGCCCTCGCCCTGGTTGACGCCCAGCATGATGTCATAGTTGAGGAACTCGCCCTGCTCCATGAGGATCTGAGGGTCGTCTGGGATGACGTCACCGTCAATAACAGGCCCGAAGGCGATGTGGTACCGTGCAGGCTGGATGTCCTGATCCACCAGCTCCTTGTAGTGCTTCTTCTGCAGACACTCCACCAGGTCCACCGTGTCTTTCAGGTTGCAGCCCACTTTCTTGGCCAACATGCGAGCGTATTTAGCAGGCTGGAAGCTGACGGCCCAGCTGGACAACGCAGTTCCACTCTGTGCTATAGCTCTCTGGAAAAGTCCTGCAGAGAGACAAGATAGAAGCCCACCAGAGTGAGAAAACGCCTCATAGAATCACAATGCATTACACACATGACATGCATCTACCACTGAAACTATGTCATGACTTAACACATCTAAACGTAGTGTGATGTGTATTCACACTTACATCAAAATGTGCCCTTGAACAGTATATAATTTTCATAATTTCACTGATAAACAGCCTACTTTTACTATAACAGTTGAATACATTTTTATATTGATTACTTTGACATTAATGCAGCTATTACATTTGCTGGCAATAGAGAACTCTCCTCAAAACCTTAAACATGTAAAAGTCAATTTGTCTGGATTAGTTTATTGTGCCATTCCTGGGAGAGCAGAGGGAAACATTTATCCATTGCCTTGACAGACATCTGCATCGTTAGCAGTGATTAGGGCTTTACAAACAGACAGACTTGCTATTTCAGTGTTTGTTTGCCAAGGTTTGAAGACAAACATGTTACGCCATTTTACACAGGAATTATCATGATATTACATACTCATACTATACTGTATACTAGTGCTTTTATAATGAACTATCCATGTACCTTGCCATAAAACATTTTCTGTATCCTTTTCTCGCACAGGGTGCACAGTGCTCATTAAAACTTTCTGTCATAATATATGATGTGATCAAATACACGTGACACACACCACATAAGCTAGGTACTGTAGGAAGACACCATGTAGAATGGGATGATAAAGAATGAGATGGAGAAAGAAAGAGAGGTAAAAAGTGGTAACTAGTCTGTGTTACCATGACAGCCCATGGACTCAGTTTTGACTTGTTGATGATTTGCTAAGTTTTTTATAGACAAGAAATCACATGTATTTTCATGTAAACATGTATTTTTATCATTCTAATAAGTTAACGAAAACTTGTTTTAACCATCACATTTTCAAACATGTTGATATGAAATCTTTCGATCTAACCCACAAATGTACATTCCGAAGAAGACGGAAATTAAGATTCAGATTACGGTGCAATGTGATTCCTTAAGGTGATGAGCTTGTGTAACACTGTAACTCCCATCAGCTACAGTGTATGTGGTTGCTATGGCACCGTAAGGTCGTCTAGGCAGAAAGCTCCTGTACATTTTGTAAATATTTGTATAATTAATACATTTTTGGCATTTTTCCCTGCAAACTTTTTGTTTTATGAATGAACAATTAATATAGCTAAATAATATCATCAGAATCGACCACCAAGTTTCTCAACTGAAGCTGGCATGTCATTTCTTTGTTTGGCTAGCCATCTAATGTAATCTGGCTAGCAGGCAATTGTTTTGATTCGAATGCCAGCCATCAAACACTTTGAAAAGAAGGTTGATGACACCCGCTCCTCATTCACTCAGCCTATTGAGTACACTTGTCCCACTCACACAGAACAACCCTATGCCTTGACCTCTTCTCCCCTCTCTCTCCAGATGAAATCATGCGACTAGTGAGGTCCAGCCGCCAGACAATCTGCCCGCTCAACCCCCATCTCCTTCTCCAGACCTTCTCCCATTCCTCACTTCCCTTATCAACTCATCTCTGACCACTTGCTGCGTCCCCTCTGACTTCAAAATAGCCTGAGTCGCTCCCCTCTTCAAGAAACCAACAATTGACACGTCAAAAACTATAGACCTGTATACCTTCTTTCTTTTCTTTTCAAAACACTTGAGTGTGCTGTCTCTGACCAACTCTCTTGCTATCTCTCTCAGAACTATCTTCTTGACCCTAACCAGTCAGGCTTCAAGATGGGTCACTCAACCGAGACTGTTCTTCTCTGTGTCACGGAGGCTCTCTGCACTGCCAAAACTGACTCCCTCTCCTCTGTTCTCATCCTCCTAGATCTATCTGCTGCCTTTGACACTGTGAACCATCAGATCCTCCTCTCCATCCTCTCAAGGCTGGGCATCTCAGGATCTACCAGGTGACATGGAGAGGATCTGTGTCTGCACCACATACTCTCACTACTGGTGTCCCCCAGAGCTAGTTTCTACGCACACTCGGCTCCATCATATATATCCTCACATGGTCTCTCCTATCATTGCTGTGAGGATGACACAACTACTTTTCTCCTTCTCCCCTTCTGACACCCAGGTGGTGACACGCAGCTCTGCATACCTGGCAGATATCTCAGCTTGGATGTCGGCCCACCACCTCAAGTTCAACAAGACTCTTCCTTCTGGGGAAGGCCTGTCCACTCCAAGACCTCTCCATTACAGTTGACAACTCCACGGTGTCCCCCTCCCAGAGTGCAAATAACCTTGGCGTGACCCTGGACTGTTAACACCCTGTCGTTCTCTGCAAACATCAAAGCAGTGACTCGCTCCTGCAGGTTCAAGCTCTACAACATCAATAGAGGCGCAGGTCCTAATCCAGACACTTGTCATCTCCCATCTGGACTACTGCAACTCACTGTTGGCTGGGCTCCCCGCTTGTGTCATCAAACCCCTGCAACTTATCCAGAACGGTGCAGCCTGGTGTTCAACCTTCCCAAGTTCTCCCATGTCACCACGCTCCTCCGCACACTCCACTAGCTTCCAGTACTTACATATGGAGCAGGTGCACCTCCCTACCTTCAGGCTTTGCTCAAACCCTACACCCCAACCCGAGTTCTCCATTCTGCCACCTCTGGTCTCTTGGCCCTTCCACCCCTACGAGAGGGCAGCTCCCACTCAGCCCAGTCCAAGCTGTCCTCTGTCCTGGCACCTAAATGGTGGAACCAGCGTCTCCCTGAAGCTAGGACAGCAGAGTCCCTGCCCATCTTCCTAAAACATCTGAAACACTACCTCTTCAAAGAGTATCTTAATCCCACAACCCAACACCTCACCGCACTTGACTCTCCCCGCCACTTGAAATCCCCCTCTTACTAGCTCTGACTGATTATAGCGACCTTATTGAGGAAGAAAATGTACTTACTATGACCGTGATATGTGGTTGTCCCACCTAGCTATCTTAAGATGAGTGCCCTAACTGTAAGTTGCTCTGGATAAGATTGTCTGCTAAATAACTCAAATGTAAATGTAAAATGTGTGTCAGGAGGTTGAGGATGAAGAGAAGCCCGAAAGCAAGACGGCAGAGGTATGCAGTGATGAGGATCCTAAGGAGTACTAAGTTACAAGGCTACTCTTTAATTATCATTGAAATATGGTGTGCTTTCTGGCGCTACGTGACTTAGCTTCACCCAAGTGGGTGCTTCATATTGGTAGTAGTGAAGCCTAGCTACACCTGCTACAGAGTCCATGAACTGGAAAAGCCACACTGACAGCAAGGACGGCGAGACACCTTGATGACACCGTGCTGCCTGCCCCTGAACTTGCTGCAGAGATCATCTTTGCTTGCTCTCCCCCTTTGACCACCTCCCTCCGATGATCACTCAAGCAATTAACTTTCCAAACGTCTCATGACCTTCCATCAATTATGTTGTGGTTGTCATTTTCTAAATTGCTTGTATTTTTTGTGTTGTTTTAAAGCACTTTGAGATCATTTATGTAATGAATAGATCGATAAATTATTATTATTATTATTATGTGTATCTCAATATACACTTTGGAAATTGTTACAAATTTGTAGGAGCAGAGCCCTCAGAGACCCTGTGGTGATGGCTCAGAGGAAATCATAGGAAAGGATTATATATCACTGTGCTGTCAAATCTTGTTCGATGTAAAAGTGTTGTCATTCACCTGCATTGGCAGCAGTGACTAGGATTTGTCGTACTGCGTCTGAATGGTGTTTCACACTGTGGTATGAATATTAATACTTTGTGGAATTAATCTCTGAAGACAATAAGATTAGAGGAAGCGATACACTGACATGGTAACATTTACTGGGGCTCCCTTGGGAATGTGGATTAGGAGATGAGAGAGTGATACAATCCAAATCAAATGGGGCTGTGTCTGGTATTCTGGTATGGAATAACATCAGATCACTGCTTTAGTCAACTTTAACCTTCTCCCTGGGTTAGTAAACAATCAAGAGTTTTACACAATATAAGGTCCAGTGGCAAGTCAAATCACATAATCAACAGCACCCTTCCTTATACAGCCATTCCAGAACAAAATACCCACATCAACTCAAATCACACAGTAATGAAGGTGGCATGCGACACCAAAAATGTTCAAAAGTTGCAACCTCTGCATTATACCTTTGGTTGAATTGCTCCAACGGTTACCTTCAGAATAATGGGACAGGGTCAGGAGGTTAACACAGGAGGCGCCAGCCCCTGATCCAAAAACAGTTATTCGTAAAGGGTCACCACCAAAGAAAGCAATATTCTCGCTAGTCCAGCGCAGAGCTTGGATCAGATCAAGGAGTCCATAGTTTCCCTTGGAAGCTTGGTCCCCAGTACTTAAGAAACCTGGAAGACAGAGAGAACAAAACAGAGAACAGATCAACAAACTGGGCTGTCTTGGAGGTATGAACACAGAGCTACCAAATATTTTTTACAACTAACCCAAGATAGACCACAGCCTGTCATTTCCAATGGGAGCAAATTAATCATAGTGGGTAGAACAAGCAAGGAAGTGGGCAGAGAAAAGTATGAGCTAGCGAGAGCCTATTGGGGTGTTCTAGCATTTATTTTGAGGTAGACATATTTAATCCATACTAGAGGTCGACCGATTATGATTTGTCCATGCCAATACCGATTATTGGAGGACCCAAAAATATCTGATACCGATTAATCAGACAATTTTTATATATATTTGTAATAATGACAATTACAACAAAACTGAGTGAACAATGAACACTTTGATTTTAACTTAATATATATACATAAATAAATATTGAAACATGTTTAATTTGGTTTAAATAATGCAAAAACACAGTGTTGGAGAAGAAAGTAAAAGTGCAATATGTGCCATGTAAAAAAAGCTAACGTTTAAGTTCCTTGCTCAGAACATGAGAACATATGAAAGCTGGTGGTTCCTTTTAACATGAGTATTCCCACTTAAGAAGTTTTAGGTTGTAGTTATTATAGGACTATTTCTCTCTATACCATTTGTATTTCATAGACCTTTGACTATTGGATGTTCTTATAGGCACTATAGTATTGCCATCCTAATCTTGGGAGTTCAAGCATGCTGCTGCCACCACCGCTCAGTCAGACTGCTCTATCAAATATCAAATCATAGACTTAATTATCATATAACAAACACACAGAAATACGAGCCTTGGGTCATTAATTTGGTGAAATCCGGAAACTATCATTTCGAAAACAAAATGTTTATTCTTTTAGGGAAATACGGAACCGTTCCGTATTTTATGGAACGGGTGGCAACCCTAAGTCTAAATATTGCTCTTACATTGCACAACCTTCAATGTTATGTCATAATTATGTATAATTCTGGCAAATAAATTTGGTCTTTGTTAGGAAGAAATGGTCTTCACGCAGTTCGCAACGAGTCAGGCGATCCAAACTGCTGCATATACCCTGACTCTGCTTACACTGACAGCAAGAGAAGTGACACAGTTTCAGGCACTGCATTGATTATATGCAATGCAGGACAAGCTAGTTAAACTAGTAATATCATCAACCATGTGTAGGTAACTAGTGATTATGTAATGATTTATTGTTTTTTAAAAGATAAGTTTAATGCTAGCAAGCAACTTTCCATGGCTCCTTGCTGCCTGCACTCGCGTAACAGGTGGTCAGCCTGCCATATAATTGGCCATAATCAGCGTTCAAAAATGCAGATTACCGATTGTTATGAAAACTTGAAATCGGCCCTAATTAATCGGCCATTCCGATTATTCGGTCGACCTCTAATCCGTACCACATGAAAAATACACTATGGATAAAATAATTCAATGTAGTCTCAGCTTCAGGGCTGCAAACGGAAAATCTTTAAGGATGTAATTGGGAGTCTTACCATGTCATATAGGCCTACAGCATTAAGTATGAACGTATGTTACCATAGAAACACATTGAAGTTGTAGAAAATCATCAAAGCATTCCAAAAATATTGTGATTTATATTTCTGAAGACATCGCTAATTAGTTACATAATGTATCATATATGATGCTCTAGCTTACTAAAGAATTCAGAGAATGGCTTGCTGTCACATCAAGATCGCACACTATTTTCCCGACACTGTTATATTAAAGACATTATGTATGCTATATGAATGCAAGATTTGGTTCTGGGTGCCAAGATTAGTATCAAAAGAAACACATAAGCCTAATACCAGTTAGTAACTTCTAGATACGTACAGTGTTTGGCTTCAACAAGTCCTCTGAGTGTTGTGATGGCAGCAAGGCCCGGATCAATTATAGGGAGAATCATATTTTATCTGCTTCTCATTCTGGGCCTACCCCACATGGTTCTGTCCAATTAGGGACTTGTAACACTGAAGATCAATGTGTACCCATATATAAAAGATGACATCTGTGAAATATATCTGATTAAGTCCATGCATCCCAAAAGAGCAACAGTGAAGCCATTTAATGGCAGTCCCTATTCCCTTGCTCTCTGTTTTCCATGCTAAAAGGTCCATTACCTGGGAAATCACCCTGGGAGTGCTTTCCCCTCTAACCCTGAGACATATTTCCTTTTATGGCTCATTTTCAATTCACAACTTTCTCATCAAGGTTTATCTTGCTTACCATCGCCTATATAGCTATGCAGAGTCGATATAGGTTGTTATGAGAAAATTACCAAATAGACCAATTCAACAGACACACAAAGTATCAAAATGCGATCTCTGGCTCAGAACCTTTCGCTCCTGCAAAATGCACATCTGAAGCATTGAGACCTGCAGTCAGGCAGACTTCTTAATGAACTTTTTCCAATCCACTCAAAGCCTAATCTCCTGGAAGCAACAACAATCTACAAGAGCATGTTTCATTTATTCAATTTAGCTGGGCTGGGATGGGGGGTGAATCAAAAAGGCATGGCTTGAAAATGAATAGCAATCAAACGGTGGTTCTGACCACTGCTGGGGCCTGCCGGTGAATCAGACTAAACAGACCTGTGTCTACATACACCTACATGCTCAGTGTCAACAGGGAACATAACACACTCAATGAAAAAGAGCAAGGCCCCCAGTTAAGTGAACAGTACAGAGTTGTGAATGAAGCTTACTGACACCAGCTCACTCCAGGCATACGGTGTACATAGTCTAAGATCAAGGAGCAAGCTGTGTCTAGAGATACTTACTGGGGTAGAAACATACAGCGACAGCACAGCTAAAGCAGATCACTGCTTAAATAAGATAGTGGGCTAAAGCAGCGATATCATATCTTCTCCTTGGTGAAATCACAAAGAAGTACGTGCCATGGAACATTTTGCAAGGTGAGGTGAACACAAGTCATTTTGAAGCAATGGTACAGTGAGTTGAGGAGTGATACAGATGGATTTGTGTATATGTTGCTCTTTGGTCTAACATTGGCTGAAAGACCTAAAGTGGACTTTGGGAATTGTGCTTTGTGAATGAATAAGCTAAGGTAAACAGATCAGAGAGAGGGAGTCTCAATGCAGTGCTCCATGTTGGTAACTCTGGGGAGGAAATTGCTCTACAATTTGCATAATGTTGAATGGTGTTTGTCATTTAAAGTACAAAACATTTTTACAAACATGGAGTATAGGATTCAGTGCCATGCCATCCCTCTTTGTTCGCTATATGGTGTATTTTCCTTTACTAGATGGGATATGTCACAATGTGTCTGGGGCCGGCTTAAGTCTTATTATCACAACCCAACCAAGAGAAAAGGCAGATGGAAAAATGGTTTACTTGAAATGCCGCTTTCTGCACAGATACATTTTTCACAGTTATGCTCTATAGCTTCTAATCCTCTCCCCTGTCTTATGAATGCCAAATAAGAGCAAATAAATAATTCCATTGGTGTCACACAAAAGACCACTTAACATGTATTACATTCACAACCAATGGCAGAGAGTACGAACAACTACTGGGAAAGAGCCATAACCAGAAGCAAAGTAATGTGAAAAGAAAATAACAGTTCACGGGTCCATCTCGTGGTAAGGAGTGTTTGCCTTCCCTCTAATTGCCATATTTAGAGTTTGTGTAAGTGTCATATACTTTAATCATTGCCTCTTGGAACACAAGCAAAAAGCAAAGATGTTGAATTGATCTACATTTCAGATGGATAGAAAAGGCATAGATGAGGGTGAGAGAAAAAAAGCAAAATAGGATCCCTGTTTGAGACATTATTTCCCAGTCCTTTCAAGGTGAGGAGACAGTGTGGCAACAAATCTTCGCATGTGCTTGGAATGATATATTCTGATGTTTGGCACTCTTGGCATTACTAAAAGAAACATTGCCCAAATGTGTTGGTGCTGTATTTCCTCATTCAACCTCTTTTTCACACAATGACTGGAAAAAAATCAACCCCTCGGAAACATTTGCTACAGAATATTTACAGTGCTAGAGCAGCAACACATTCATATCTGCACTCTCCATACGCTAGTACTGGCATGGAGGCAAACAAGGAGCACACTGATAAAACACAATGCACAAAACACGTCCTTCTGTAGCTCAGTTGGTAGAGCATGGCGCTTGTAACGCCAGGGTAGTGGGTTCGATCCCCGGGACCACCCATACGTAGGATGTATGCACACATGACTGTAAGTCGCTTTGGATAAAAGCGTCTGCAAAATGGCATATATTATTATTATTATTTATATTATTATATTATATTATTACTTTAAAGCTGAACACAGGGGTTAATTGGAATTCAGTAGGTGGTGGAATTCGTCACCAAATTGTTTCCTTTTCCATTATGATGGTTTTTGATTACCAGTTATCTATTCACTTCCCTAATCTTGAAGGAGATTCTCTACTTTTGAAGACAGATGAGATTATAGTGCCTCGTGTGGTTGGTGGTTGAACTACGCTGCAATATCCCCAGTATCTATACAAAGGAATCCCCCCGTACCCCCTCCTCTGTACCCCCTTCTCTCCCTCAGCCCTTTCCAGCTCCCCAGGTACCTGGCCAGTGTGACTGCTGGCTATTACACAGAGGTTAAGAACAGCAAGCCTTCTCATTATCTTGCTGAGATGTGACTTGACAGTCCTATTTATGACTTAAATTCCTTGAAATGAATGAATGTAAGACCAAAACTGCTGCCCCAGGCGGAATACACAGACACCATAATTCCAATCTCCTCAATGCGCATTAAAAAGAGAGAAAACAACAACAGAATTCCAACACTGCAATTTCCCTCAAAATACTTTCACACAATTGTTTTATCTTCTTATTTGTCCTTTTTTTCCCTCTGAATGCTCGTTGGGAAGATAGTGGGGCTAGTGTTTAACTGAATGGATTTTTTTTTAAATAACATAAAGGGTTTGATTTTCACTGGCATAATGGACTCAGTCCGTGGATATAGTGTATTAGCATATGAAAAAAGCCATTCCAAATGCAGTCCAAACACAGGCAACAGTAGAGTTACCTTTCTAGGGTAAATGAGAGCGATGAAAGTTAAATGTACATTTCAATAATGGGGACGATAACATAGCACCTACTGTACAGTCAAGATGCTGCATTATTCTGCATACATTAGCCATGTCAGATTTTTATCATACTAACATCCCTGTCATATCCCATTTCAGTAGACAGTGTGCGTGAAATTAACTTGAGCGAAACCTACGGTTTGCTAATGTGAATGAACACATCACAGAACTCCATACTGAGGCTTTGCTGTATATCGCTCCAAAAGCTTCATATTTCAATAAATGTACAGTATCTGGAAATAAACAGCTAGACAGGTTCAGATGTTTGAAGAAAATGTATTCCACGTAGTATCCGAGTTCTATTCTCTCAGCTAGGTATACATGTATTCATATTCAGTATATGTGTGTAAGGTTGCGGTTGGTGGAGTTTGGGTTTGGGTGGATCAGCAATACTCTAATTATATTCAGTCCCAGTTGAGGTACACAGGGGAGAGGGGAGACTAATGAAAGCTAATGTAAACACTTGCACTGCGCTTATTCCACTTGGCTAACTTTGTTTAATGGATACACAGGATCCACCGGAACGGAAAACAGAAAACAGAGGCGCTTGGGTAATCCTGCATAGACTTTAGTTGTACAGAATCAATGTGCTCTTCTACCTTAGACAAGGATAAACTGAGGGACTAATGGACTAATGCAACAATGGATCAATATTTCACTCTATCAGTCTAGTTTTTCACAACAAACAGAATCAATGGGTAGGTATTTCATACAGTATATTCTGGGCTTTGTGAAAATGTGTACCTCTACGCAGCGCAATATACAATATATATACAAAAGTATGTGGACATCCCTTTAAATGAGCAACATCAGCACAAGAACTGTTCGTCGGGAGCTTCATGAAATGGGTTTCCATTGCCGAACAACCGCACGCACACAAGAATAAGATCACCATGCACAATGCCAAGTGTCGGCTGGAGTGGTGTAAAGCTCACCGCCATTGGACTCTGGAGCAGTGGAAACGTGTTCTCTGGAGTGATGAATCACGCGTCACCATCTGGCAATCCAACGGACGAATCTGGGTTTGGCACATGCCAGGAGAACGCTACCTGCCCCAATGCATATACTGCCAACTGTAAAGTTTGATGTTGCTGTTTTTCATGGTTCGGGTTAGGCCCCTTAGTTCCAATGAAGGAAAATCTTAATGCTACAGCATACAATGATATTCTAGACAATTCTGTGCTCCCAACATTGTGTCAACAGTTTGGGGAAGGCCCTTTTCAGTTTCAGCATGACAATACCCCCTTGCACAAAGTGATGTCCATACAGAAATTGTTTGTCGAGATCGGTGTGGAAGAACTTGACTGGCCTGCACATAGCCCTGCCCTTAACCCCATCAAACACCTTTGGGATGAATTGTAATGCCGACTACGAGCCAGGCCTAGTCGCCCAACATCAGTGCCCGACCTCACTAATGCTGTTGTGGCTAAATGGAAGCAAGTCCCTGCAACAATGTTCCAACATCTAGCGGAAAGCCTTTCCAGAAGAGTGGAGGCTGTTATAGCAGAAAAGGAGGGACCAACTCCATATTAATGCCCAGGATTTTGGAATGACATGTTCGACGTGTAGGTGTCCACATACACTATTTTACCAAAAGTATCTTTCAATTACTGTTTATGGTAAATGCTGTATGTTTCTCCTGCGAGAGAGGACATTTTTCAATTGGCAATATTAAATCTGACATCCATTCACAATGTACCTTCAGCTAAAGGATAGAAAACACCCATGCTGTATTAACATGGCAATTTCTCTCTCCCGTGTTAGTCTCTAGCGCAAGTTAAATTACTCTGTCAGCATCACATGAAATAATGTACGAATGTCTTGGTATGCATAAACACGTGTTAATTTGTGTTCAGCCCTCTCCAATCCTTAAACAAATCCCTCACCAAGGCCATCGACTCAGTCTTGTTACTGAGTGTTTCGAGCTGCTGAACTGAATCCATGGGATGGTAAGTAGTGCAGTGTGTTAGCCAGCTAGGGCCCAGTCATTCTGGGCTGAATACAGCACAGCAGCGTTGATGAGAGATGTAATGACAGCTTTGCTTTTGAACAGTGTGTGATTAAGCTGTTTCACAGGCCACGGAGGCATTGTTTATTTTGCCTATAATTAGTAGGTCTAGACTTGGCTAGAGAGTGGAAATAGAATATGCCCCATTTTATAGGGTATTAAAGGGAAGTTTTCATGTTTTAAAGCTGTTCCAATTTCTGGTGTATTATTATGGATCCTGCTGCAGTTATTATAGGAGAAGTGATGTCATCAGGGAGAGAAAATGTGTTTGTTATGCAACTCATTGTGACTTGTGACTCAGGTAAACCCCAAGCTTACCAATGAATAGACATTGCCGGGAGGTCTCGCTTTGTACTCAGTTTTAGTATACAATTTGTGACTTGTTTCAGGAACCTAGGCATATGTCGCGCGTCAATACTTTACAGGAGAGGCATTTGACCATTCATTTTTTTAAATGAAAATGCGTTTTTTTGGCAGAAATGCCTTCTGGGACATCAGAACTTTCATGTGCTTTAATAACAAACTTGTATGTAATCTGTAAATACTAATAAAAACATTTAAATTACGAGGCTAGTTGGTTTAGCCAGGGAAAAAATAAGGCACCTTCCCGCTAGCCATGATTGGCTAAGACAATAGATGGGCTGGACATGCTGAGAGATGAGTTCGGATTGGTCTGCCATGTAGCACACTTCTTTCTATAATATGATGCGCTGCTCACAAGGCTATTTTGAAATACATCATGAAGAACTGTTGCTTAGGTGTTGCTAATGTGCTCCACTTTCTGGGGGACAGAGTTTTGAAATCAATTGAATGTCTGGTGGAAGTAGAGTATGATAGCTAAAGAGATGGAGAATATTCTGGCATTTGATTTCAAATAATGCAAAAAGAAAACACACAGAATAAAGCTGTTGTATAAAACACCTGTCTCCGGATTACATCTTTAAACTAAGGGCAACCGTGGCATCCATGACAGAGAGGGAGAAGCGTTCATCAACGTATATGGGTAAGAGAGTCTAGCTAGTTACATTTTCAGATATTATACGTTTTTAATTTTGTCAGAAAGTAATTTTCATTGCAAGTTAAAGTGTACTTTTAGCTAGCTAGCAAATGTTAGCTGGCTAGCTAGCTTGCCAGCTAACATTAAGTGTATGATCTGTGTAGTAATATTATTCGTATCTCAGAGCCATTTGCAATGCTAATTATAGCCTAATGTTAGCTAGCTAGCATTGAACCTAGATAGTTGGTTAGCTTTAGCTACCAGCAGATTCATGCAGGGTAGTAATGTTATGAGTTGGGATAATGTTTAATTGTTTATCTAGCTAGCTAGCTACAGACTCCACTATGCAAGTAACCATTTCACTGTACCGTTTACACCTTCTGTATCTTGTACATGTGGCAAATACACTTTGAGTGTGCGTTTACCAGAGTAGGTAATGTGAAGAACAATATGACCTGCACCAAATTCAAATTAGGATATAAAGTAACGTTATGTCAACAAGAGAGTGTCCAAGTTCTACAATTCTCAGGTAGAATGCCCTGCTTTTATTTTGTCACACTCAAAACCGTAAGCTATTCACTTATAAAGAATTATCTTGTTGTTAGTTTATTTTCTTGTAATAACGAATACATATTAGCTCAATTTAAGACGTTTCAAGCTATATGATATGGTCATTATTTGAATTGGCTAGCTAGCTAACATTAAGTGTGGCAGGTGTGACACATCAAGAAGCTGATTAAATAGCATGATCATTACACAAGTGTACCTTGTGCTGGGGACAATAAAAAGCAACTCTAAAATGTGTAGTTTTGTCACACAACACAACACCAAGTTTAAGGGAGTTTGCAATTGGCATGCTGACTACAGGAATGTCCACCAGAGTGGTTGCCAGAGAATTGAATGTTAATTACTATACCATAAGCTGCCTCCAACGTGGCAGTGGGGTTATGGTATGGGCAGGCATAAGCTATGGACAACGAACACAATTACATTTTATCGATGGCTATTTGAATGCACAGAGATAACGTGACAAGATCCTGAGGCCAATTGTCATGCCATTCATCCGCTGCCATCATCTCATGTGTCAGCATGATAATGCATGGCCCCATGTTGCAAGGATCTGTACACAACTCCTGGAAGCTGAAAATGTCCCAGTTCTTCCATGGCCTGCATACTCACCAGACATGTCACCCATTGAGCATGTTTGGGATGCTCTGGATCGACATGTATAACAGCATGTTCCAGTTCCCACCAATATCCAGCAACTTCGCACAGCCATTGAAGAGGAGTGGGACAACATTCACAGGCCACAATCAACAGACTGATCAACTCTATGTGAAGTAGATGTCACGCTGCATGAGGAAAATGATAGTCACACACCAGATACTGACTGGTTTTCTGATCCCTACCTCTTTTTAAGGTATCTGCATCTGCAGATTGTGGTTTAATTAATTTATTTCAACTGGCTGATTTTCATTATATGAACTATATCTCAGTAAAACCTATGAAATTGTTGCATGTTGCGTTTATATTTTTGTTCAATGTAGATTACATTTCTATGGGAAATAAAGACCTCCATGAGCATTGAGAAAAAGCTGGGTTGAAACCGTCCCCAAACAAGGACAAAACGTCCATTCCATAGCATTGTCAAAGTGACAGTTCCTGAAAATGGCATTCATTTAAAGCCCAAAGACAAACCTGATACATACAGTATGAGGGTCTGCAGATTCCTCTGCCATCAGAATGGGGGGATGCGTATTTGTAGATGCATATTTGTGGAAGTACGAGTGCACAGAGTGGGTAGAAGATACATGCATCCCTGAGACTGGATCCCTGCTCTCTTTGAAATGTGCGTCTCAGCAGAGCCACAGATTGAGCCTGATCTGAATTGTTAACCAGCTCCCTTTCTTAGGAGAACAACAACATTTGCATACAGATAACAGGTCTCCACTGACTAACACACAGAGGCGAAAGAGGAAGGAGGGAGGAAGGGAAGGAGGGAGGGAGAGATGGAGAGTGGGAGGGGAAAGAGAGTGAGAGAGAGAAAAGAGAGAGAAAAGAGAGTGGGAGGTGGTTGGAAGGAAGGCGAGAGAGAGTATGAGGGGAGAATACAAAACTCTGCATAATAAGTGAAGTTTTCATTAGCATAAGGAAGCCAGCCATATACATTTTTCTGGGTCCACAAGTTCACACCGAAACTTATTCCAAGGTCTCTGTAAAATGTAAGTAGACTAGTGGTGGTTAAGATGGTGGTCGACAAGTGGAAAGAGAACAGAAGGGATGCTGACCTGGAAACAGATCTTAAGTCAACAGAGGACAGGCTGATATTAGAGACGTCACATGGGTAATGATTCCAGGGCTGTCTGGGCATCACAGACATCACAGTGTATGTCCCAGAGGAGAGCACAGAGTCACTCCAGAACCCTGGGACTGCATGGGAGGAACCTGCAAGCTGCAGGCAAGGTCTTCCTAATGAGCCAAGGCAGAGAAATGATGTTGTGGAGCCCGCTCCCTCCAGTCATAACAGCACAGCTGACAATGTCACCAGAACTCTACAGCAACAATGAGAGGCCTCGGAATCAGACTATAGTGAGGTTGGTGGGTTGGACTATTAAGGAAATTATTGCAGAGATTTGTTTGAAAGGTTATTTTGGATTTACATTCAATGATTTATTCCGTTATATACAGACTTTCACTTGGAAGTCAAATCTGGGATCATTAATGCCATATGTATTTTTGTGTGGTCTCATGCACTGTTGATTTACATGATCACTTGAGGTATTACCCACAATGCCCTTTACTGGCATGAGTTTATCATATTGGAATACCAGATGATATCATGTAGACCATGGATGCCATATCCTGACAAGTGGCCAAATAGCAGGGAGGAGAGATGTGTCTCCGCCAAATAAGGAATTATCTCCATAACAGTTGAGGGAAAAGCAACAAGAATGGATTGTTTGAAGAATACAAATAGTACAAATGTCTTTTTTGGAATAATACAAAGATATTTGTTTTGTATTTACAAAGCTCACATATTTATCTAAAAATAAATATAATGAAAGGGAACATCTGTTGCATCAGCCATATAAACTATACACAACATATCTTCCATAGAGGGATGGTAGTGAATTTCTACAAAACAAAATTCACATGACAAGAGACTTCACATTTGTGCCTTCTGCACATCCCTGAGAGACATCTGAAACGATCCTAATAGGCTATAGCCTAGTGTGCCATGTCATTTCCCCAAGACCAGAGATGACTAACAATGGAGGCCTAACAAGAGGATGTATCCAACTTGGTACGAATTAGACCATCTCTGCAGCTAGCCACCCCCACATTAGAGGGGAATTGCCAAAACAGAACCCATTTCCATCAGTCTGGCATCACAGAGAGCCTACCCACTGGGCAAATGTCTAGTTTTGATTTACATTTGGTCTAATTGTCAACTTACGTGAACTCAACGTGAAATCAACAAAAAATATCACTATGTCATTAGATTTAGGTTAAAAGTTGGGTGAAAAAAATAAAAAAATACCCTACATTAAATACTTTTTTGCAAATCCAATTCGTTTTCCACGTTGTTTCAATGTCATCACATAGCATCTTTTGATCTAAATGATTTGGAAAAAAACATTGACTCAATTGAACGTCGTTCTTCGTTTGTAGAAAGAGAGTCGGACCGAAATGCAGCGTGGTGGTTACTCATGACTTTAATGAAAAAAGTGACACATGAAATAACTTATACATATACAAAAACAACAAACGGAACGTGAAACCTATTACAGCCTATCTGGTGAAACTACACAGAGACAGGAACAATCACCCACGAAATACACAGAGAAACCCCGGCTACCTAAATACGGTTCCCAATCAGAGACAACGAGAATCACCTGACTCTGATTGAGAACCGCCTCAGGCAGCCAAGCCTATACAACACTCCTACTCAGCCGCAATCCCAAATATTACAAACCCCCAATACGAAACACAACATTAAACCCATGTCACACCCTGGCCTGACCAAATATATAAAGAAAACACAAAACACTAAGACCAAGGCGTGACACTCAACCAGTTTTTGCCCAGTGGGCACGACAAGGGGGACTTTGCTGTCTGCAGTAAGACTACCACGCTATCCCCTCACAGCATACAGTCGAAACTACCACTGCAGGGCTCAGACCACATGCAAGGGCAACTTTCATAAAAATATATTCTTGTCTGTTTGGTGGAAAAGTTATCAGACCAAGCAGAGAGCGAGGGGAGGGCTCTTGTACTTTTCTCTCTTAGCTAAAGTGGCTGCTGAACCTCAAATAAAAGTCAAGAACTGTAACATCAGCAATCTTATTCAGACACCCCAAATACAGTTTAATGTATTCTGAAGAAGTCAGAGGTCTAGTCACTGCTCAACACTTTTGGTGTGACAGTATATCATGTATGTGTTTCATAGCTTATTTTTCTTGATCAATGCTATTAGCTGTGGAAAACAGAACGCTTTCTGTAAGTTATGTCTGTCCGTCTGAGTTGCCAGAAGTCTGTTGTGGAGAAAATGAGAGAAGGACAAATGAGATGTCAGAGAGAGGGCCAGGGAGGGAAGAGAGATGAGTGTACAGTACTGAGTGTAGCCTCAAGGTCTGGAGGAGCGTGTTTGACAGCTGTGACGTCTGGGGCCTACACCTGATATGGCACCCATCTGCAGTCTGTACTGTACCAACCCACTGAAGCGCCACCAAATACCATGTGGTGAATTCCGTGAACCCACCTCCTCTCTCCCCTCACCCTTAGCGGAGTTGCAAACAACCGGATGCATCCGGTTTTCAGAGAGACAGCTAATT
Source organism: Oncorhynchus gorbuscha (assembly GCF_021184085.1). NCBI lineage: Eukaryota > Metazoa > Chordata > Actinopteri > Salmoniformes > Salmonidae > Oncorhynchus > Oncorhynchus gorbuscha. Next base: position 30,982,317 of record NC_060187.1, read on the forward strand.
CAACCTAGCTTCCTTTTCTGCTGAAAACCATTTGTGGGATCTCCCCTTGGGCGTTTTATTTTACGCCTGATACGTTAGGTTAACCTCCCCTTAACCACCACCGCCCCCTGTCTCACCCCACCGTCACTCTTGCTCTCTCCAAGATGAAATGTCACTGCTTCACACTTCTTTTTTCTCCCATACACACACACAGAGAGACATATTCATCATTCTATTCCCCCACCAAGTCAGGAAACTAATAATGCTATTCATTATTCAACACTCTCACTAAGCCTCTGGCTCCTGCTGCCTCACCGGCTCCTGCTGCCTAACTGACTCCTGCTGCCTCACTGGCTCCTGCTGCCTCACCGGCTCCTGCTGCCTAACTGGCTCCTGCTGCCTAACTGGCTCCTGCTGCCTCACTGGCTTCTGCTGCCTCACCGGCTCCTGCTGCCTAACCGGCTCCTGCTGCCTCACTGGCTCCTACTGCCTCACTGGCTCTTACTGCCTCACTGGCTCCTACTATCTTACTGAGTCCTGCTGCCTGCCTTACCCAGGGTGCACTGCTGTTTCCATGCAAACATAGAGAAGCACTATGTTTGCATGTGATCTGTGCTCAAGTGTAATGGAGCCCTAGAAAAACTAAACTCAAATTAACACAAATGTTACAAGATAGCTATTTCTAGCTCTGTCTGGTATGCTTGATCACACATTCATCACATCCCTCAGAATGGAAAACTTGCTCATATTAAGCAACAAAATGTGTTAATTAAGCATGCTCCACCCAGCTTCTGTTTTAAGTTTGTATCAATCATTCATTTTTTGTGGTGCTCAATTCATCTGAGTGGATGCTGTTTGACTGTATTAGCAGAGAGCAGCTGCGATGGATCCTCATAGCCAGGGATCCACCAACAATGGGGCCCAACTCAAAGAAGACGGGGTTTACCGCAAAGACGAGGGGCCCACCTCAAAGACGAGGGGCCTACCTCAAAGAGCTCAGTGTAGAATTCCTAAATATTGCAGCCTATAAAAGATTTAAACTGAGAGTGAGCCTCTCTTTGGGGACTGGCTGTCAAACCTGTCTTGGTATGTGAGATCCACAAACAGCTTGCACTGCAGCAGCACGTGGTGAATGAAGTCTCACCAACTCACAAATAACAGCAGGTCTCTGTTTTAGAATTTCTCTTCAAGTATTCACAAACAGCACAGCACTGTTGGGAAAAAAAAAACTAATTTCAGTAAAACACATCCTTATCCCTTGTCAAGGGCAGACAGGTATGGTAAAATAAAATACAAGATGGTAAACAGGTTTCAGTAGGAAATTATTGCTGAGAGGAGTCAAATACCTATAGCTGTCATCACACATTTTCACAGAGACCTTTCTTTTTTTTCCATTTCCCAAACGCTGTACCTGGCAGTTTGTGTGGAGCAGCTGCACAGAGTCATAATGTCACACTCCCTGCTGTGTGCTTGCTTAGAGCCCTGGGTGGAGAAACTGGAGCTTGTTTATAACTCCCCCCTATTCTGCTCTACATGTATCTATTGTTGTCAATGCTGCAGACGTTCGTCAGAAGATTTCTCAGACAAAATGCCTCAACAATAGCCTTCATGCCAAAGGATTCTGCTACGTGTATGATCTAGGTGAGCCCAGGGGGTGGCAGAATAGCATTATGAAGAATGCCTTTCAATTGATCTCTTCAACAGGAACAAGTAGGATATCAATAACCATCAGGGCTGGGCTGCTAGACAGACCAATGGGTCTATGTAAATCCTGCTCCAAAGGACTGACTTTAAACGGTTTAACCTTCACCAGGTCTGAATCAATTACACTGAATAGAGACATAACAATACCACAATAGCAGATGCCCCATAAAGTTTCCTCCCGTATCCAATGGTGGTGTAAGTAAAACCCTGTCGACAAAGACGACATGGAATGGGCAGAGTTGGGCAGGCCTGTGCCAGCTGATATTACCAGGGAGGGCCGTAAAAGGGCCATTAGCCTGACTGTTAGATCCAGCTCATATCTTTCATTGAGCGTGACAGGATCTTTGTTGGGATGAGAATGCTGACAGCCAGACAGCCACCCGACTCAACTGCTGTGTGTGTGGCTGCAGGGCTGACTAGCGTTTTGACTTTTTTTCATCATGAAGCCCTGTGTTTGTGTCTTTGTGTCCACACACCCCTAGATTAACTTTCACATCCTCCATGAGTCGAGCTGCAATGAAAGATGTGCTGCTGATTTAATTGTCCTCCAAAATGTCTTGGTGAATTTAGATGAACTGTTTAACAAGCCATAATGAGGGTATGTGTATGACTGGAAGGAATAATGACTCCCTCCAGTGTTTGGTTCTTATGGAAGTAGTGCCATTACAGTCTAATGTCCACACATAGTGAGTCAACACCTGGCGCTGTAGCCAAACATCCCTTACAAGTTCCTGGAAACGATGCAACACGCCACATGGCAGATTTACGGCCGTTAGGCCCAGCCTCTGTAGCTGTACTGTGATGTATAAGGCACAGACCAGGCCATATTTCTCACAGTTACAAAGAACTGCGATTAACCAAGTATCTCCCCCAGCACACAGTCCATTCCCATCCCAAGGTGGGAGGAATATTGCAACATTTCCTGGGCAAGTCTGAGAGGGTGGTTGTTACGAATCCCTTTGGCCCGGCAGTCTAGGGGGGATGGTATCGAGACCTGTAACATATCTCATGCAAATTATAACAGTGAAAAAGTAACAGTGAGAACAAGAACCACAGACAACTAGTTTATTGTCAAACTCTCATGGTTTATTTCTAAACACACGGTAAAGGGGTGGGGCGCGGGGGGGCAGGAAAAGGGGCTGAGCTGGACCCAAGGAATGAAACAAATATCCCAAAACACCCCTAAGCTTGACTAGCCTACTTCAATACAGCTAACTAACTAACCAAAAATACAGCGGGTGGTCCGCCCAGTTCTAACTAGGGTATTTAGACAAAGTATTCCTACAGGTAATGTATGCCCATGGGCAACTTGCCTTGGTACCTACCCCCATTTCCCACCATCAAACAAAAGGGAAAGGAAAGGGGATGTGATTGGGTAATGGAAACAGGAGGTGTGTCTTCTGATTGATGACTGCATGGTGACTGATTGGGGAATGATGATTGCCACCTGTGAGGAGGGGAGAAGGAGAGAAATGAAATACACACAGTGCTGATGGATAATGTTGTCTCAGAAGAACAACCCTGGGGTCCAGTGCTAGGTCTGCAGGGTGGCACGACATTGGCCCACACAGGGTAGAAAACACACTTGGCACATCCCATTCCTGGGTTCAATCTTCAGAACCCTTTTGTAATTAGCACTGCGATTTTAAGAGACAGCAAACGCCAGGACTTCACAGTTTTAACTCACTTTAAACCCACAAGGATCACATCTCTGCATGTATGGAAAATGTAACCGGAGTAAAAGCACACATCCGCACCATAATGGGTGAAGAGGCTTTCGGAGAGCTTACATTTGTATTCATATGAAAAAGACTGAGAATGGCCAGCTCCCTATTCCCCTCCACAACAAGGTGATTTGCCATTATTAGGAGAGTGAGAAACATCAAGAGAAAGTCTTAATTGCATTATCTGTTGGATCGTTAACAGAAAATTGTATTTTCCCTATTTAGGACCTTTGAATGGAGGGAAGTGTACACCTGTATAATAACCTGAAGAATGAATATGTTAACACCAAGGGGTTTTCCACTAATCTGCTCCAGTAATATCATTCCTGGCTGCGTCCTGTGCTTGGAGGAGCTGAAACAATTTAATTGATGGTAGAAAACAAATGGATGGGTAGAAAGGGAAAAAGACAAATGTAAAGTAATGACTTATGCAAGTTCTGGTTAATGACAACATCTGTAGAGGTGGGGCTTCTTCTGTCTCTAGCGGTGCAATAAAACGACTTCAAACAAGCTGTTGTGTGTTGGAACCGTAACAGAAAACTAAGCACGTTATATTCACCAAAATAAGGATCATACAGCACAATATGAGTCTACTTTCCTGCTGCCTGATTGTACTTCCTGTTGTTACTTCATCTCACTAGGATCATGAAATAGATGTATATGGCTCTGCTCTAATACACTATGCACCATGCCTAATTGGGCAGCTATAAATAATGAAATCCACTCCGTTAGGAGCAACTATTACTTGTTTTACTGTTGGTATGGTTACCAGTCAGACCATGCTAGTGTTCAATGCCTCTGGAAATCATGCACCTCTCTGTCTGCATGCCACCAGAAAACACTGAGACCCCACACAGATGAAAGGCCTCATTTCACATTTGACAAAAGCTTATCACCATTAATAGCATTTAGAATGCAACAAAAAGAGTGACGCTCGTTCTGAGAATTCAGACATCTGAAATAGCTAAATGGAAATAAATAAATCTTATTTAAAACAGGCTGGTTGTCAGTAGATAGCTGATTCAGGAAAGTTGAATCATTCACAGACCATGAATGTCTCCTGTTATTTTACGGACTGTACACACACACACACACACACACACACACACACACACACACACACACACACACACACACACACACACACACACACACACACACACACACACACACACACACACACACACACACACACACACACACACACACACACACACACACACACACACACACACACACACCAAGGTGAAAACATACAGTCCAATAACGTGATCTGAAATTCTGTGACACAAAAACAATTGTGTTGATGGCTCTAATCTCCTTTTTGAGGTTAGGCATTAAGAAGGAAAGGGAGAAAAAGAGACATAATAATATTTGACAGATTTCAGCTTTGGAGGCACTGATTTGTTATAGTAAAAGATACAAAAATAGCATCGCCTACCCTCCGAGGGCATGCTTAAATGTGAACAGTGCTTTTTAAACAGTTCTTAATAGGGACAAAGACTTGTTTGACATCCGAGCTTTGGCAAACGACCCCCTTCCCCCAAACAACCTTGCAGACATTTCTATTACAGAACAAAATCGCCATCTTCGGACTCCTATGAAATCTCAGACATAAAAATACAGATTTAACATAAGATGTGCGGTTGAAAAGGACTCAGTTTGAGTTTGAGCAGATCTCTATCGTGTCAGAAGCCCAGTGCCATGCAGGTAATCGTGACTTCTCCCTCCCCGGAGATGCCTTCTCTCTTGCATCCCGTAATGCAATTAAATCTCCCCAAAGTGGCTTCGCACTGTCTGTTCGTGATGAGGCTGACATGCTAGACATCTAATCACAGCCCAGACATCTGGAGAGGACAGACATGCCCAGTGCACCTAGAGGATGACAGCTCTCTGACAGACATCTCCAGTTATGCCACACACACACACACACACACACACACACACACACACACACACACACACACACACACACACACACACACACACACACACACACACACACACACACACACACACACACACACACACACACACACACACACACACATGGACAGGTTACAAAAACATTCTAAGATACAAACACAGACAAACACACACAAAAGCTTAGTTAAATAGAGACATACAGACACTCAAGCAGACAGAAACACAAATACACCCAGCCCAACTCTTGACAGTGCCCATGGTCGAGTGTTGACATTTTAAAAACCCCTCCCTCCTCCTCCGCCCATTTCAGTGGAAAATGTGAACAGACCTTCCCTGACAGCTTAATGTCATTGTTGAAATTTGCTCATATTTACCACTCCACCATAACATGCAGCTTTCCAGTCACATGCAGCAACAACACAGACTCACCATGCAGCAGCACCGCTGAAATAACCATGGAACTGCTCTATATTACAGCAAAGCCTTTCCATCACATTCAGTATGTAGACACTGACCCTCACAGCGACCCTCCTACTTGTGAAATATGGTCCTATAGCTGGTCTATAGCAGGGATCATCAACTAGATTCAGCCGCAGGGTAATTATTTCAGAATGGATGGTCAGGGGGCTGGAACATAATTACAAATAATTAGTAGACTGCAAACTGAAAGATAAACAGAAAAGGAAAGATGACAACATCAGTACAGTATGCTTAAATCCCACAATCACAGCAATTGATGAAAACAATATTCAACCATTCAAAAGGTAAACATAAATTGTGTGGGTATTGAGTGCCATTTCAGTATGTTCAATACTGTCAGACTGTAAAGTAATTTAGCATGGTAGCCCTTTACACTCATACTAGATGACATGGCATTACACCCTGGGTTGTCCTGAACAGAATGAGTCTGTTTGATTGTGAAGAAAATTTGCTGTGAACCACGAAACTGAATGCACTCATGACATGGCCTATCCATATAGGCCAATTCCTATGAGTGTAAAGGGTTAACAGGCCATCACTTAGTTCAATCATCACTGTTGTTAATAAAAAACACACAGGGTTTGCAAGCTAATACATTTAGTCTATAAGTTGACAAAGAATTGTTGAAATGAGCTCAAATCAACACCATGCTGTGTAAGGGAGATGCTACAATTATGTCTCATTGACTAACTGTAATATTTGAGTTGGGGTTCTTCAGATAGAAGAACAGTGATTATGTCTTTGGAGAAGGGGAAATGTTTATCTACGTTGGAATGGAGTTTCACAACTTGAGTTCTGTTGGCTTTGATAAAAGGTTCTCAACGGCACAAATCTGAATCTGATATGAATCAAAAATTACTCCCAATTGAGCCGAGAAAAAACCAATGAGTGAGAAACTAATACCCATCCAACCTACAACCTAACCAGGTCCCAATGCATTCAAGACTATCATAACTCACTGAACTCCCCTCATCCTCTTCTTTTTTCTCTGTACAAAACACAGTAGATGAGAAAAAGTGTAATATATATCCATAATTTAGCATGAAATTACCATATGTTAGGAGGGTTGTTCATTTGGGCTCTGTGTGCAGCAATTTGAATCCCTGTAGCATGTCTGGACCTAGAAGGGTGTCCAGAGGTCTCAACATGACCCCTGTTCACTGTAGGCTCACTGTAATTTACAGCTTACAGTGAGGCAAAAAAATATTTAGTCAGCCACCAATTGTGCAAGTTCTCCCACTTAAAAAGATGAGAGAGGTCTGTAATTTTCATCATAGATACACTTCAACTATGACAGACAAAATTAGAAGAAAAAAATCCAGGAAATCACATTGTCGGATTTTTAATGAATTTATTTGCAAATTATGGTCGAAAATAAGTATTTGGTCACCTACAAACAATCAAGATTTATGGCTCTCACAGACCTGTAACATCTTCTTTAAGAGGCTCCTCTATCCTCCCCTGTATTAATGGCACCTGTTTGAACTTGTTATCCATATAAAATACACCTGTCCACAACCTCAAACAGTCACACTCCAAACTCCACTATGGCCAAGACCAAACAGCTGTCAAAGGACACCAGAAACAAAATTGTAGACCTGCACCAGGCTGGGAAGACTGAATCTGCAATAGGTAAGCAGCTTGGTTTGAAGAAATCAACTGTGGGAGCAATTATTAGGAAATGGAAGACATACAACACCACTGATAATCTCCCTCGGGTCAAAATGATCACAAGATCGGTGAGCAAAAATCCCAGAACCACACGGGGGGACCTAGTGAATGACCTGCAGAGAGCTGGGACCAAAGAAACAAAGCCTACCATAAGTAACACACTACGCCGCCAGGGACTCAAATCCTGCAGTGCCAGACGTGTCCCCCTGCTTAAGCCAGTACATGCCCAGGCCCGTCTGATGTTTGCTAGAGAGCTGGATGATCCAGAAGAAGATTGTGAGAATGTCATATAGTCAGATGAAACCAAAATATAACTTTTTGGTAAAAACTCAACTCGTCGTGTTTGGAGGACAAAGAATGCTGAGTTGCATCCAAAGAACACCATACCTACTGTGAAACATGGGGGTGGAAACGTCATGCTTTGGGACTGTCTTTCTGCAAAGGGACCAGGACGACTGATCCGTGTAAAGGAAAGAATGAATGGGGCCATGTATCGTGAGATTTTGTGTGAAAACCTCCTATCATCAAGGGCATTGAAGATGAAACGTGGCTGGGTCTTTCAGCGTGACAATGATCCCAAACACACCGCCCGGGAAACGAAGGTGTGGCTTCGTAAGAAGCATTTCCAGGTCCTGGAGTGGCCTAGCCAGTCTCCAGATCTCAACCCCATAGAAAATCTTTGGAGGGAGTTGAAAGTCCATGTTGCCCAGCAAAAGCCACAAAACATCACTGCTCTAGAGGAGATCTGCATGGAGGAATGGGCCAAAATACCAGCAACAGTGTGTGAAAACCTTGTGAAGACTTAGAGAAAACGTTTGATCTCTCTCATTGCCAACAAAGGGTATATAACAAAGTATTGAGATAAACTTTTGTTATTGAGCAAATACTTATTTTCCACCATAATTTGCAAATACATTCATTAAAAATCCTACAATGTGATTTTCTGGATTTTTTTCTCATTTTGTCTGTCATAGTTGAAGTGTACCTATGATGAAAATTACAGGCCTCTCTCATCTTTTTAAGTGGGAGAACATGCACAATTTGTGGCTGACTAAATACCTTTTTTGCCCCACTGTATATGCTGATAATTCTATGGTATCATACAGTGCCTTCAGAAAGTATTCACACCCCTTGACTTTTTCCACGTTTTTGTTTAATGTTTACAAATGAATAAAACATTTAAAGCTGAGATGTCTTGAGTTAATAAGTATTCATTTCCTTTGTTATGGCATGCCTGAATAAGTTCAGGACTACACATTTACTTAAGAAGTCACATAATAAGTTACATTGACTCACTCTGCGTGCAATAATAGTGTTTAAGATTATTTTAAATGACTACCTCATCTCTGTACCCCAAACATACAATTATTTGTAAGGTCCCTCAGTCGAGCTGTAACGGTTTTCATATGGTGAAGGAGAGTCGGACCAAACTGCAGCGTGTATATTGCGATCCATGTTTAATAAAACAACGTAACACGAATCAAAACACAAAACACTACAAAAACGTAACGAAAACCGAAAACAGCTTATACTTGTGTCAACTAACACAGAACAATGACACTAAGGACAATCACCCACAACACAACCAAAGAATATGGCTGCCTAAATATGGTTCCCAATCAGAGACAACGATAAACACCTGCCTCTGATTGAGAACCACTTCAGACAGCCATAGACTTACCTAGAACACCCCACTAAGCTACAATCCCACTACATACACACCACATACAAAAACCCATGTCACACCCTGGCCTGAACAAATAAATGAAGATAAACACGAAATACTTCGACCAGGGCGTGACACGTGCAGTAAATTTTGAAACACAGATTCAACAACAAAGATCAGTGACAGTTTCCAATGCCTCGCAAAGGGCACCTATTGGTAGATGGATAAAAAAGTAGACATTTAATATTAAGTTATTAATTACACTTTAGATGGTGTATGAATCCATCCAGTCACTACAAAGATACAGGCGTACTTCCTAACTCAGTTGCTGGAAAGGAAGGAAACTGCTCAGGGAACTCACCAAGACGGCAATGTTGACTTTAAAACAGTTACAGAGTTTAATGGCTATGAAAGGAGAAAACTGAGGATGGATCAACAATATTGTAGTTACTCCACAATACTAACCTAATTGACAGAGTGAAAAGGATTAACTTTGTACATATTACAAAATATTCCAAAACATGCATCTTGTTTGCAACAAGGCACCAAAGTAATAGACAAAATTGAGACAAAGCAATTAACTTTTTCACCTGAATACAAAGTGTTATTTGGGGCAAATCCAATACAACCCAATACTGAGTACCACTCTCCATATGTAAAACATAGTGGTGGCTGTATCATCTTATCGGTATGCTTGTAATCGTTAAGGACTGGGGAGTTTTTCAGGATAAAAAAATAAATGGAATGGAGCTAATCACAAGCAAAATCCTGGAGGAAAACCTTGTTCAGTCTGCTTTCCAACAACACTGGGAGATGAATTCACCTTTCAGCAGAACAATAACCTAAAACACAAGGCCAAATCAACACTGGAGTTTCTTACCAAGAAGACAGTGAATCTGAAAACAATTGTCTAGAAATGATCAACAACCAATTTGACAGAGCTTGAAGAATTTTGAAAAAAATTATAGGCAAATGTTGCGCAATCGAAGTGTGGAAAGCTCTTAGAGACTTACCCAGAAATACTCAGCCGTACTCTCTGCCAAAGGTGCTTCTACAAAGTATTGACTCAGTGGTGTGAATACTTATATTACTTAGATAGTTCTGTCATTTCTAAAAACATGTTTTCACTCTGTCATTATGGGGTATTGTGTGTAGATAGATGAGAAAAATAATCCATTTAACCCATTTTGACTTCAGGCTGTAACAACTAAATGTGGAGTAAGTCAAGGAGTATGAATACTTTCGGAAGGTACTGTAAATACAACTGTAGCCTCTGAAAAAGAGCAGACCAGCAGTGACATGACTGGACAGAGGACCAGGGACCAAAGGGTAGCATGTGTCTGATTAGGGATGACACCTGTGTGAAAGGTGCTTCTTTTTTTATGAGAAGCCCCATGGTGAAGACAAACAGTGGTGAGCAGTGAGGAGCAAGAGTTTATTCTGGGGCAAATTACATACGTCGTAACCACATCCTTTACTCTGCCCCCTGGCCAGAGGCCTAGCCCCGCTGTAGCCCTCCTGCGGCCCTGTGCCCAAGTAAATAAAACCAGGAGATCAAAACAGCCCTTTGCAAAGTGATTTCCACAGAAACCCTGCTGAGACCAACATGAGTGTGAATCAACAGAATCAAAGAGCGTCCGGCAGCTGAACACACTGGAAGTGTTAATAAAACATTATCACGGCCCAGCAGCATATCTGAACATTATCGCTAGGCATGACGTGATCCTCACTTCAGCAGAACACTCAGAGGAGCGAGCACCATTCCTATGGGAATCAATCACCAGCCCACACTACCTCAAACAGGAACACATTCCAAATGGTGATGAAGTGATCCTTTCATGTTTTATTAAAACCCCAGCACTGTTTTCTAATTTCGGGTATACTTATGGTCAATTGGGCTCCAAAATAACCCATCATAGGCTCTTGCGGTGAAAAATATACTCCAACAGGGAAATTGTGACCATAAATTTGACTAGACTGATATAGATGACTCATTTATTCCCCCAACCTAAATGTCGGTGTGGTTTCAGAGAGAAAAGGCTACTGTATGTGGAATGACCGATCCACATGCACACACACCACTTTGACCCAAGCGTATGAAAAGATACTGTGCCACTGATTCATTATAAATTGTCTTGGCAGAGAAAAGAAACAAATGAATAGATCATCGTTGGCTGTGTTTTGTGCGTTCTCAGGGCTTCCTCTACAGAAAGGTTAATTGGGTAGGGTACAGTCAGCTCTAAGTCAGACAGGACGGGTGATTTCTAACGGCTGTGACATTCCTGCCTGTTCTTCATGAGCCGTATGTGTGTGTGTGTGCCTAAGATGTCAGCGCAGTGAGGGGGAGACAGAGGCTGAAGGAAAGAGATGGGAGGAAATAGAGTGAGGAATGGGGAGACCTAGTCAGTTGTCCAACTGAATGTATTCAACTGAAATGTGTCTTTCGCATTTAACCCAACCCCTCTGAATCAGAGAGGTGCAGGGGGCTGCTTTATTCGACATCCACGTCTTCGGCGCCTGGGGAACAGTGGGTTAACTGCCTTGCTCAGGGGCAGAACGACAGATTTTTACCTTGTCAGCTCGGGATTCAATCAAGCAACCTTCTGGTTACTGGTACAACGCGTTAACCACTAGGCTACCTGCCGCCCCTCATCCCTCATCCAGAATGGACTGGATGAGGATGAGACAGGGAGGCAGAAAGAGAAGGAGCAAAGCACAATTTCCTAAGGAGAGATGTGAGATGAGTTGGAGGGAGGGTGGAAAGTTTCCATGGTCCAGAGAGGTGAGGGACAAGCAATGTTACAGAATGTCTTGTGAAGTAACAGTTGACTTCATGTATTCCATGCTTCTATAACACTACTGTAATATATGGGAGGGAATTTCTGGCTATTCTTTAGAGCCACTACTCTGCACAAGTGACCATCTGTCTGCCCATGCTGTGTGTGTGTGTGTGTGTGTGTGTGTGTGTGTGTAGTCTGTGTGTGCATACCCTATGCCCTCGTGTGAGTGTTTAACCATGAATTTCTCAGGCTTTTAACTTTCCAAAGAAAAAGCTGTCTAACAAGCTGTCCTGTTTGACATTAAACAAATTGTCAGGAAACACACAACCTCCCCCTGTTAAAGCCCAGCGCATATCCACACCTCCCAAATAATACCACCCCCTTATTTTGAGAAGGTCAAGTGCACCCTCCACAGTCACACACGTATGGAGGGGAAGTCATAAATTACAGCCAGAGAGAGGGCTCAACAATCAGCCAATTAACTCAGCCTCCAGAAAGGCCAATGCAATTTCATCTCCACAGTGCAGCACTGGCAGAGGCCGCAGATTCATTACTGCAGCGCCTGCCCGCCTTCCCATCCTGCCTCTGGTCCACACACACACACACACACACACACACACACACACACACACACACACACACACACACACACACACACACACACACACACACACACACACACACACACACACACACACACACACACACACACACACACACACACACGTGTTCATTTTGGCACTTTTTTATTTATTCTAGTCTTATTAATTTTGACTAAAATATTATTAAGTCTTAGTCACATGTTTGTCACTTGAATAATTATTTAGTTTTTTTCTGGGTCCCATTATAATATTGTCAATCGCCACTGAGAAATACTTGTTTTTGTTGACAAAATTAATACTGACACACACAAACACAGCTCAGACCATTCATATTTCACACTTTGTCTTTGCGCTCTCCCTTTCTATCAATCCCCATTTAATATCTCTCTTCTCCTCTCATCACAGTATGGACAGAAAGAAGAAGAGAAGGCGAAGACAGGTGCTAAATTAAATGCAGAAGAAGAGAAATGGAAGACTATATACACGTTCCACAGAGCCTCTCTTCCACTCTCTCCTCTTTTTCTTTTACGTGTACCATCAACGCATTACGAATGGCAAGAGCAGAAGTTCCATTCTGAGATAATTATCACAATTGTAGCCTAACTGGTCCCTCTTTGTCGAGAACCTTTTTATTATTTTCCAATAGTCATTGTACAATAACGCATGTACTATTTTCAGTGTTTACAATGGGTGGGTCTAATGCTGAATGCTGATCGGTTAAAACCGCATTCCAACCGAAGTCTATTCCACAAGTTACCACCGGCTAAATCTATTAAAATGCCTATTTACTCTGTTCCATCTGATTGCGCAATCCACTGTCTCATCTGCCCAGCCAAGCAATTTATAAACTTGATCACCACTATAAAAATCATCTCGACATTATCTCACATTTCTTTTAGACTAACGTTTAGTTTTCAAAAGAGGAGATTTGTATAAACCTTGCTGACTGTCACTCCGACATTTGCAACATTGTTTCAATATTCAAATTCGATCTCCAACTGTCCCATAGTAATGAACATGTCAGGGGTTGGGACGAGACAGACTAGTAGGCAGAGTTTCTCAGCCAGTCGAAGTCATGCATCAGCTGGCATCATTTTTATGGATATAAACAAAGAAACAAAGTGCAGCTAGTTTGCAGTCTTTCCAGCTTCAGTTTGCAGTGATTATGTTAGCTGTGTTGTTGGCTAGTTCCTCTGAACAACAGTGTCCTGTCGAGTGAGCACATTTTTTTTATGCCAGACAAAATAGAGCCTTATTAGCTCATTGTTATGGATGTATCCAAGTAGAAAACAGTTCAAACAAATGCAAATGTGGCTACTTTGCTGTTATTCTGGCTGCACTTTTTGACGTGACTAAGTTAGCTGTTGTTGGCTAGCTAGCAAGCAAGGGATAAGAACTTTTCCAGACAGTATGGCAATGGAACATTTCGAACGAACGACTTGGTCGAGCCCATAGATACAGAACAAAAAGACTGAATGACTCTAGCAACCAAACTAACAGAAACGATTGACAGAACGATTGACCAGCCGGCTTGGCTAGTAACCTTAGACCTGTGGAGGCTTGAAAAAGTATGAATAAATACCAATATTTCCTCAAAACACCGGCTTCTCTGGCATTATCACTTAAATAGGTTGGTAGGACTTCTTTCTCACTTCCCAGGTCAGCAATCCCACATTCACCCCATAAAAATAATAAGGCAAAGGATGATGATCACTTTTGATTCAGATTAATGGAAGAGATTACAAGAAAGACAACAGTGTAGTAGACTGACATGCCAGGATATTGGGAAAATCTTTGGACTGCTTGATTACGGGGATTACTTTCAATAAGCAACGTGCCTGTCCTAGAAGCACAAGCATTTAGCTACACCACATTTCGCTACACTCGCAATAACATCTGCTAACCACGTGCATGTGACCAATACAACTTGAGTTGATTGATTTGTTCTCGTGCAGTTTGACAATCTGCAAATGAGCCTGCAACATGAGACTTCAGACAAAGATAGCGTTGATAAATACCTGTAAACTAATAACTACTTACACAGTATATACTACAGTATAACCATTCATTTGTTTATAAGACAACAGAATAAACACCGATAAACCCACCCAAACCTGCAGAGCAGCACTCATGGTCATGGCATGATTAAGGGCCAAACAAACAGGCGTTTGCACCACACGAGACATAACAGGATTACAATGTCAGACCAAACAGGATTACAGACAGGAATTTGCCCTCACATTGTTCATGCGTTTTTAAAAGACCGAATTAGACGGTGATAAATATTTTCACACAGTTTGCCAAGAAAGAGAAAAAGAGACACTACAACTCTCTCACTTCAACAGAGTGCCTAGTTGTTCTAAAACGGTCCCTCAGTGTTGAGGAAAAAACTTTTGTGCTCAACAAATCAGTCATGGTGGGTGGGTATTCCATGGCATCCTAAGCGTGTGGTGAAATCATTCCATTGACTGATGTCACTATGGATGATGTCACTATGGATGAGGCATGGGGGGAAATAATTTGTATTAGCATTACTTTAAATGACAGGTACAGTGCCTTGCAAAAGTATTCATCCCCTTGGCGTTTGTCCTATTTCATTACAACCTGTAATGTAAATAGATTTTTATTTGGATTTCATGTAATGGACATACACAAAATAGTCCAAATTGGTGAAGTGAATTGAAAAAACACTTGTTTCAAAAAATTCTAAAAAATTAAAAATGAAAATTGGTGCGAGTATATGTATTCACACTCTTTGCTAAGAAGCCCCTAATTAAGATTTAGATTGCACACAGGTGGACTTTATTTAAGTGTCACGTGATCTCAGTATATATACACCTGTTCTGAAAGACCCCAGAGTCTGCAACACCTCTAAGCAAGGGGCACCTCCAAGCAAGCGGCACCATGAAGACCAAGGAGCTCTCCAAACAGGTCAGGGACAATTTTGTGGAGAAGTACAGATCAGTGTTGGGTTATAGAAAAATATCAGAAACTTTTAACATACCACGGAGCACCATTACATTTTTTATTTAAAAAAATGAAAGAATATGGCACCACAACAAACCTGCCAAGAAAGGGCTGCCCACCAATACTCACGGACCAGGCAAGGAAGGCATTAATCAGAGAGGCAACAAAGAGACCAAAGCTGGAGCTGCAAAGCTCCACAGCAGAGATTGGAGTATCTGTCCATAGGACCACTTTAAGCCGTACACTCCACAGAGCTGGGCTTTATGGAAGAGTGGCCAGAAAAAAAGCCATTGTTTAAAGAAAACAATAAGCAAACACGTTTGGTGTCCACCAAAAGGCACGTGGGAGACTCCCCACACATATGGAAGAAGGCACTCTGGTCAAATGAGACTCAAATTTAGATTGTTGGCCATCAAGGAAAATGCTCATCACCCCGAGAACAATGTTTTTCATCATCAGTTTTTCATCATCAGGGACTGGGAAACTGGAATTTCACCTTCCAGCAGGACAATGACCCAAAGCATACTGCTAAAACAACACTCGAGTGGTTAAAGGGGAAACATTTCAATGTCTTGGATTGGCCGAGTCAAAGCCCAGACCTCAATCCAATTGAGAATCTGTGGTATGACTTAAAGATTGCTGTACACCAGCAGAACCCATCCAACTCGAAGGAGCTGGAGCAGTTTTGCCTTGAAGAATGGGCTAGATGTGCCAAACTTATAAAGACATACCCCAAGAGACTTACAGCTGTAATTGCTGCAAAAGGTGGCTCTACAAAGTATTGACTTTGGGGGGGTGAATAGTTATGCAAGCTTAAGTTTTCTGTTATTTTGACTTATTTCTTGGTGGTTTCACAAAAATATCTTGCATCTTCAAAGTGGTAGGCATGTTGTGTAAATGAAATGATTACAAACCACCCCAAAATCTATTTTAATTCCAGGTTGTAAGACAACAAAATAGGAAAAATGCCAAGGGGGTAAAAACTTTCAGAAGCCACTGTATGTACAATCCTGTTACTCTGGTTGTGTAAATTTCTGTTTTCACCTAACTCTGTACCTAATCCATTACGGCTGTGCACATCTCGTGTTCTCACCCCCACCCTCTGTACTCTGAAACTTGCATGTTCGGAACGAGGTATCTATGTTCAGAACAAGTCTCCCCTTATCCTCTATTCTAAGAACACACAGTTCTTAGTACTCACAGGATAACACAGAGGTTGGTTCGACACATTGAGACAGTTGTGGAAGGAAATATAACAAGGTTGGGCTGTATAAGACAAGCCCCAACTCAGAATCGCAGAGCTCTCACTCTATTCACTTGAGTGTGTGGTGTGACCTGCTCCCTTATTAATACGTTTTGAATAAAGAAATAACTTGAATGCTGACTGCCCTTGTCTCTACTCATTTATTAGAATGTCCATGACAGACCTGTTGGCCCTGTTTGCCTTCCTAGTGTATAATTAAGCAATAAGGCCGGGGGTGGGGGGGGGGGGTCATATATGGCCAATATACCACGGCCATGGGCTGTTCTTAAGCGCAGCACAACTCGGAGTGCCTGGATACAGCCGTAGTATATTGACCATATACCACAAACCCCTGAGGTGACTTATTGCTATTATAAACTGGTTACCAATGTAATCAGAGCAGTAAATATAAATGTTTAGTCATAACTGTGGTATACAATCTGATATACCACGGCTGTCACAATGGAACACAATGGAACTGTCACGCCCTGGCCATAGAGAGGCTTTTATTCTCTAATTTGGTTAGGCCAGGGTGTGACTAGGGTGGGCCTTCTATGTTATTTTTTCTATGTTTTTGTATGTCATTGGTTTTGGCTGGGTATGGTTCTCAATCAGGGACAACTGTCTGTCGTTGTCTCTGATTGAGAACCATACTTACGTAGCTCTTGCCCACATGGGTTTTGTGGGTAGTTGTTTTCTGTTTTGTGTATTGCACCTTGCACAACTGTTCGTTTGTTGTTTTTGTTCAAGTGTTCGTATTTATTAAACGTATTATGAATACTTACCACTCTTCACCTTGGTCCTCTTCTCCTTTTCCCGACGACATTCGTTACAGGAACACAAAAAACACAGTAGGTTTGGAAGATTTTTATCAAACCCTTGAGCTCGAGGTTAACCTTACATAAAGCAAAGAAATACTGCATTACAATCCACAAAAGGAGGTATTGGAAAAAACTAATACAGCTAACTTCTCACAGAGAACTAGAAACATGCTATACAATCTATGGAATGCACTTCCAAGGTGTCCCAGTCCCAGAGCAACATCTCTTTCTTGGTTTACAAAACAGGTCAGATTCAATAGCTGAAATGCTTTTTGTTGTGTCAAGTATTCCTTATGAAAGAGAAAGATATTACTAATCAACTCTAGAAAGTGTTTTGCCAACCAATGCCAGTCCCTCTCTCTCATCACCATGTACACTACAGTACATCCATAAGGCTGGATAGTTAATTGCGCCAAATCTCAGCATGCACCCCTGGTGGAGCAGCCCAGCATTCTGTGTGTTTGGGCCTTATTTACTCTTCAGCACTGCTCGCATCTCACCATCAATAATTCTGTAAGAAGCCTATGGCCTCTCTCCAGTTTTATTTCCTTTTAATCTCTGGTTGGTTTCTCTGTACCAGCCTCATGTTATTTAATTACCTGTATAACTTTTCTTTAAAAGGTCCATTGCAGTCATTTTTATTTCAATATCAAATCATTTTTGGATAAGAATTAAGTACCTTACTGAGATTTTTTTTCTATTAAAATTGTCAAGAATCATCTAAAATAGCTTCTTAGCAAAGGGCGATTTATCAAGCAAGAATTTTGCTAGATCTGATTGGGAATGGTCTGAGTGGGGAAGGGAAAACTGAAAACTAGGTGTTATTGGTTATTACCGCATGGTGATGTCACCATGGAAGGACAAAACTCCATCCCACCTGTCACATCCTGACCATAGAGAGACATTATTTTCTATGGTGGAGTAGGTCAGGGCGTGACTGGGGGTTTAGTCTAGGTTATTATTTCTATGTGGGGTTCTAGTTTTGTTTTTCTATGTTGGTGATTCCCAATTAGAGGCAGCTGGTAATCATTGTCTTAAATCATATTTAAGTAGCATTTTTCCACCTGTGTTTTGAGGGATATTGTTTATGTGTAGTTGCATGTTAGCCATCAATTGTTGTCACGTTTAGTTTAGTCTTTATTGTTTGTTGTGGGGTTCACTTATTTCTAATAAAAGATGTGGAACCCAGATCACGCTGCACATTGGTCCGAGTATTATTCCAGTGAACATGACAGAATATCCCACCACAACAGGACCAAGCAGTGTGCCCAGGAGGAGAGGGTAACATGGATTTGGGAGGAGATTCTGGATGGGAAGGGATCCTGGACTTGGGAGGAAATCCTGGCAGGACAGGATCGTCTTCCTTGGCGGGAGACACAAGGAGAGAAGGGAGGACAGCGACGACGACGGGTTTTGCGGCCACAGAGAAAGCCCAAAAGACAGCCCAAAATATTTGGGGAGGAGGCACATGGGGTGGTCAGCGGAACCAAGGAGTGAGACAGAGCCTGTGTGGGAGTCGATAGAAGAAGGTAATGAGAGATACCGGAGAGAGGTTGTGGAAAGGAGTATGCTGCAGTGCAGGCATGTTGAAATGCACCCTTCTCAGCCCGGCACCATCTGTGCCAGATCTACGCACCAAGTTTCCAGTACGCCTTCACAACTCAGTATGTCCTGTGCCAACTCCTCGTACTCACCGTGCAAAGTGTGTTAAAGTTTCGATACAATTGATGCCGGCTATACGCACTAGGTCTCCAGTGCACCTTCACAGCCCAGTACGTCCTGTGCCAGCTCCACGCACCAGGCCTCCAGTGTGCCTCCCCAGTCCGGTGCGTCCTGTGCCTGCTCCCCACACTCGCCCTGAGGTGTGTGTCACCAGTCCAGTGCCACCTGTGCCGGCCCCACGCATCAGTCCTCCAGTGTGTCTCTCCAGTCCAGAGCTTCCGGCAACGATCCCCAGTCCAGAGCTTCCGGCAATGATCCCCAGTCCAGAGCTACCGGCGACGGTCCCCAGCTCAGAGGTCCGGCGACGGTTCCCAGTCCAGAGCTTCCGGCGACGGTTCCCAGTCCAGAGCTTCCGGCGACGGTTCCCAGTCCAGAGCTTCCTGCGACGGTTCCCAGTCCAGAGCTTCCGGCGACGGTTCCCAGTCCAGAGCTTCCGGCGATGTTTCACAGTCCAGAGCTTCCGGCGACGGTTCCCAGTCCAGAGCTTCCGGCGACGTTTCACAGTCCAGAGCTTCCTGAGGCGGTCCACGTCCGGAATGTCCTGTGACGGTCCATTGACCAGAACCTCCTGCAACGGTCCACGGTCAAGAACCTCCAGCTCCAGGGCAGGAGCCTTCCTCTATGCCGATGCCTAGTCCGAGCACGGCGTTCAGTCCAGCTCCAAGGCTGGAGCCTTCCTCTGCGCCGATGTCCAGTCCAAACATGGCGTCCAATCCAGCTCCATGGCAGGAGCCCTCCTCTGCACGGATGTCCAAGCCAAGGCCGTTGCCCTGTCCAGCTCCATGGCAGGAGCCCTCCTCTGCAGTTTCTTCCTCTGCGCCGATGTCCAGTCCAGACACGGCGTCCAGTCCCGCTCCATGGCAGGAGTCTTCCTCTGCACCGATGTCCAGGCCAGGGCCGGTGTCCAGTCCCGCTCCATGGCAGGAGCCTTCCTCGGCATCTAGGTCCAGTCCAGGCACAGTGTTCAGCCTGGGCCAATGGCTGGATCCGCAGGATGAGCGGGTTCTTCGGCCCACACTAGAGCCGCCACCAAAAATGGTGGATCCGCGAGCTGAGCGGGTTCTTCGTCCCGCACCAGAGCCGCCCCCGACACGAGACACCCCCCCTAACCCTCCCTTTTGGTTTCAGGTTTTGCAGCCGGAGTCCGCACCTTTGGGGGGGGGGGGTACTGTAACATCATGACCATAGAGAGCTTATTTTCTATGGTGGAGTAGGTCAGGGCGTGACTGGGGGTTTAGTCTAGTCTTTATTTCTATGTGGGGTTCTAGTTTTGTTTTTCTATGTTGGTCATTTTGTATGATTCCCAATTAGAGGCTGCTGGTAATCGTTGTCTCTAATTGGGGATCATATTTAAGTAGCATTTTTTCCACCTGTGTTTTGGGGGATATTGTTTATGTGTAGTTGCATGTTAGCACTCCATTGTCGTCATGTTTTGTTTAGTCTTTATTGTTTAAAAGATGTGGAACCCAGATCACGCTTCACATTGGTCCGAGTATGCTTCCAACTATCGTAACACCACCACAACAGGCTGAAATTTTAGGTGGTCTTTTCAAACAGCTTTTACACTAAAGGCGCATTAACATAATTTTCACAATTTCACAGTATTATTCCAACCTTATAGTGTGGAAATATAAAACACAGGAAAATCATGTTTTACTGCACTGGGCCTTTAAAGGGGGCATGTTATTTTTTTGTATCATGAATCAAACATTGCAGCGTTTCTCATAAAGCTGAAAATGAACAACAGTTCTCATTTGCCACAGTTGTTGGAGGAGAGGGTGTTTTCTGTAGTTCAACACAATCGGTCACCACACACGTTCTCAATATTGTTTTTATTAACTTTTCTGCTCTTTTGCACACCCGTACTTCTACTTGCACATCATCTGCACATCTATCACTCCAGTGTTAATTTGCTAAATTGTAATTACTTCGCTACTATGGCCTATTTATTGCCTTACCTCCTCATGCCATTTGCACACACTGTATATATACTTTCTTTTTTCTATTGTGTTATTGACTGTACGCTTGTTAATTCCATGTGTAACTCTGTGCTGTTGTTTGTGTCACACTGCTTTGCTTTATCTTGGCCAGGTCGCAGTTGTAAATGAGAGCTTGTTCTCAACTAGCCTATCTAAATAAGTCCAACAACTCTCTCTCTCTCCCCAACATGACCTCACTCTTCACGGTTGGATGATCATTATAATGTACTGCAGGATCTACTACAGGAATCACAGTCATGGAATCACTGTTTGTTTTCTGGATGTTTTTCAAACAAGGAATATCCCTCCATTAAAGACTCTTGACAGATGATTCAAGCCTGCTACAGTAGCTGTAAACCCCACATGACCCTGCTCTCCCTGCTCCTCATACTGCGCTTGAAGTAAGACAAGATGGAGTGTTGCATCTTCATGGTTTGTGAGGTGTACTTTAAGACATTAAGTACACTGCTCATGTAGATGTGGAGAGGGTCGTCTGCGTGTCCAATTAGGTGTGTTGTGATAAAGAGCTGGCCCGCTAAGCCCACTGAGCGATGTCTCATGCTGGGAAAGGTATCTTCAGGGAACGACACTGTGAAGTGAGAGAATAGGGTGCTTAAAAGCAGTTGTAAGAGAGAGAAAGTCACTGTTAACAGAGTAGCCAGCATTTGGCTGGAAGCAGCAAACTACAGGTTTCTCCATTAAAGCAGCATTTTCTCAAAGCCCGAAGGTGAAACAGAAGTGTGTAATAGAGGGGTGGTAAACAGTGTATTGAGATTTGGTCGCATTATACAATACATTACTCAGATTTCCCTTCAGAGTCCAAGCAACTTGAAACGTGCAGTATCTGTTCTGCTGGCAGACAAATTAACAGAAGCCTCCCTGTGGGGTCTTCTAGCTTGATGCATTGCATAATTCTTAATTTCATGTGCATTCCCGACTTCTATAAACTTTACACACACATACACACACACGTTTAGAATGCATGATTACATAATGAACCAAAGCTGCAGTGGATGGAAATGGGAGCTGTGTGGTTTTAAACAGTGTGGAGCTTAAGTTATGTGGACATTTTCTTTAGTTAGGAAGAAAACTTTCAAAGTGCTCTCAAGTAACTTTTCTTCAAAGAAATTCCTGATAGTGTTTGAGTTTGCAGCAATGAAAGAGTTGTAGGCTGAATGGCTATGGTTACCATATTCCTGATGGAGACATGAAGACAGAGAATCCGTAATGCTGTATGAAATTTGTCAGACAGTTAAGGGGGAAAAAAAGGTAATACATACGAAATAACTGAAGTGATTTGCATCCATATGTAATTGGGTATCAATTAGTATTTCTGTGCCAGTAGGCCTATTGAGAATAGCTGTCTGCCGTTGGAGTTTCTAACTTCAAAACATTATATGAGTCTGCTGATGTCTCTAAGCTAACAGAGTGCATAGCAGACTGAAAACTGACATGACTCTGAGGGCAATTAATGGGTCAAATAATGACATTAGCACCTGTGAGAGTGTTCAAGAAATACTCTTTTTTTTTAAAGGGCAAGGACATGTTCTCATGCCAGAGAAAGCCTGAGGTAGCTTTTAATATTTCAACACAAACCTAGCAGAGCTGGCCAGACAGGTGAAAAGCACAGGTGTTGGCAGCACAGCAATCTGAGTTTGACTGGAGCACGGCCAGATATATCCATGGAAAGTGCATTGGCACATAGTGTAGCAGTAAAAGACAAGCAAAAAAATCCTCCCAGGCCTGGTATATGCTCATTTAATAATGATGCTCAATGGAAAACGTGGGTGATATAAGCTTTTACTGTGGCTATTAATCATGCATAAGAGTAGCAGCAGCCACACCACTGCTGCCTGAACCAGAGATGCATGCATTCCCCGTATCAGAAATGTCACCACATGCAGCTTTTGGTATTTTGGGCAAATGAAGCACTCTCAGGGGAGGAAATGCATTCATATTGTAAATATCAACCTTTCTTTAGATGTGTAGGAGCCGCTGAGCCCTGTCACCAAATATAGGAGTCCAATAACACCATGGAAATTAGATTTTTTTTTCTCGCTCTCTC
This sequence comes from Oncorhynchus gorbuscha, assembly GCF_021184085.1. Classification (NCBI taxonomy): domain Eukaryota; kingdom Metazoa; phylum Chordata; class Actinopteri; order Salmoniformes; family Salmonidae; genus Oncorhynchus; species Oncorhynchus gorbuscha. Next base: position 31,005,646 of record NC_060187.1, read on the forward strand.
TTCGAGTGGCTTGTACACTGCCTTGCCCTACGTTAAGAATCATCAAGATGCCTGACTTGAGAGAGCAAGAGAAAATTTCAAAAGAAAGGCCTATACTGGACTGGAAGGCTACAGGGATTACTCAAGTCACAGAAGAGTAGGAGTTTATCTTGCTTTAAAAAGTCCTGCAGTACAGTGCATTCGGAAAGTATTCAGTCTTTTTCCACAATTTTATCCATTACAGGCTTATTCTAAAATGTTTTCAAAAAATGTTTTTCCCTCATCAAATCAAGACAATACACGATATAATGACAATGCAAAACAGTTTTTTTTTTTGCACATTTATTATGAATAAAAAACTTATATCACATTTACGTACACTACCGTTCAAAAGTTTGGGGTCACTTAGAAATCTCCTTGTTTTTGAAAGAAAAGCACATTTTATGTCCATTTTGAGCTTGTAATCGAACCCACAAATGCTAATGCTCCAGATACTCAACTAGTCTAAAAAAGGATACTTTAATCAGGACAACAGTTTTCAGCTGTGCTAACATAATTGCAAAAGGGTTTTCTAATGATCAATTAGCCTTTCAAAATGATAAACTTGGATTAGCTAACACAACATGCCATTGGAACACAGGAGTGATGGTTGCTGATAAAGGGCCTCTATACGCCTATGTAGATATTCCATAAAAAAATCTGCTGTTTCCAGCTACAATAGTCATTTACAACATTAACAATGTCTACACCATATTTCTGATCAATATGATGTTATGTTAATTGACAAAAATGTGCTTTTCCTTCAGAAACAAGGACATTTCTAAATGATCCCAAAGCTTTTGAACGGTAGTGTAAGCATTCAGACCCTTTACTCAGTACTTTGTTGAAGCACCTTTGGCTGCAATTACATCCTAGAGTATTCTTGGGTATGACGCTACAAACTTGGCACACCTATATTTGGGGAGTTTCTCCCATTCTTCTCTGCAGATGCTCTCAAGCTCCGTCAGATTGGATGGGGAGCATCGCTGCAGAGATGTTCTATCAGGTTCAAATCCGGCCTCTGGCTGGGACACTCAAGGACATTCAGAGACTTGTCCTGAAGGCACTCCCGTATTGTCTTGGCTGTGTGCTTAGGGTCATTGTCCTGATGGAAGGTGAACCTTCGCCTCAGTCAAAAGGTCCTTAGCGCTCTGGAGAAGGTTTTCATCAAAGATCTCTCTGTACTTAGCTCCATTCATCTTTCCCTCAATCCTGACTAGTCTCCCAGTCCCTGCAACTGAAAGACATCCCCACAGAATGATGCTGCCACCAACATGCTTCACCGTATGTATGGTGCTAGGTTTCCTCCAGACGTGATGCTTGGTATTCAGGTCAAAGAGTTTAATCTTGGTTTCATCAGACCAGAGAATCTTGTTTCTCATGGTCTGAGAGACTTCAAGGTACTTTTTTGGCAAACTCCAAGTGGAGTTTGCCAAAAGGCTGTAATGTGCCTTTTACTGAGGAGTGGCTTCAGTCTGGCCACTCTACCATAAAGGCCTGATTGGTGGAGTGCTGCAGAGATGGTTGTCCTTCTGGAAGATTGTCCTTCTGGAAGGTTCTCCAATCTTCACAGAGGAACTCTGGAGTTCTGTCAGAATGACCATCAGGTTCATGGTCACCTCCATGACCAAGGCCCTTCTCCCCAGATTGCTCAGTTTGGCCAGGGGGCCAGCTCTAGGAGGAGTCTTGGTGGTTCCACAGGCCACTGTGTTCTTTAGGACCAAAATGCTGCATATTTTGGTACCCTTTCCCAGATCTGTCCCTAGACACAATCCTGTCTCGGAGCTCTACAGACAATTTGTTCGACCTCATGTCCTGGTTTTTGCTCTGACATGGACTGTCAACTGAGGAACCTTATATATACAGGTGTGTGCCTTTCCAAATCATGTCCAATCAATTGAATTTAGCACAAATTGTAAACACATCTCAAGGATGATCAATGGAAACAGGATGCACCTGAGCTCAATTTCGAGTTTCAGCTGTGAGACAAATTCAAGTCTCATAGTCTGAATACTTAAGTAAATAAGGTATTGGTTTTTCTAAAAATCTGTTTTCCCTTTGCCATTATGGGGTATTGTGTATAGATTGATGAAAATGTGTATTTAATCTATTTTAGAATAAGTCTAACGTAACTGAATACTTTCAGAATGCACTGTATATCTTAATGTTTCTTACACCAAACAGTGAAGTGGTTCATTAGGAACAGTAAAATCAATCTCTAAACATAAAACCCCACTGTTCTTGCATGTCTCACATCCAATACACAATGAAGAGTGGAATATAGTAATCAGAACAAAGTATAATTTACGTCATTGTGGAGGTTTGATCAGACATTTTACCATGCTATGCACATTTTCTAACAGTGATTCAAAGTGACTCCAGGCCAGGTTATGTAACACTATTGTGAGTCCTCTGGTTGTTGGTTGCACACGCACCCATCCCACACGGCATTAATGGTCCCTTCCTTTCCCTAACAGGCTCCTGCTCTGTGGCTCCATGAAGAGCACCATGTGGAGCCATTTCCAGGTCAATACTTCCCTTCCCTGGAACAAACTCCCATACCCCAACAAGCTTCTGTCTATACACTGTATTTCCCCCTGCTTTGTTTGTGAAATCAGCACAGTCACAAGAATTATGGGATCACTTTGCCCAGGGGACGGTTCATGCCAATACACCAAAGCCATTGTGACATTGCACGCTGCAGCCACAGCAACGCAAGCAGTTCCCGTGATGTGGTGGAAGGCAATAGGTGGCTCTTGCTAATGTCCTCTGCCTCACCAATGAGACCTCATTTCATCCCCACACGTGGCATGATTGTACAAGTGGCTGAATTGATGAGGGTATGTCAGCCAGTGAGGAGGATTTTTCTCCCCCTTTTTATTTCTGTTTTTGCCTCACTAGTTTATCAGTGTTCAGAAGCGATCCTCTTGGGAGGTCTGGGAGCTGCTCGATGAGACACAGACAGTCACAAAAGCACCATCTCCTGTCTTGTCACTCTTAACCTTATCTGAACGCAACTCCCTCCCTCTATCCCTGTCATGAGAAAACTGACAGAACTAAAGTCTGACAGACGCCTGACAGAAAAGTGAGAAAAGTGGAGGAGCTTAAGTGACTTCATGCTCCCACACATATGGCTTCACAATGCCTCACAAGCCAGGCACACCAGCCAAGAAGGCAGGCAGGCCGTCGTCTCAGACAATATGTTTATTCTCAATATGGAGGCTGTATTTGACTTGACAAACTCCCCCTCCCTGGATACCCTTCAAGAGGAGAGGAGCGGCGTCTTCAGAGTCATGGAAGTGGACTGGGGGCAGTGAACCTCCAGCTAGTAGCAGACGGCCGTGCCAAGACCCTGCCAGGGTTGCGCGCCTGCCATGGGATAGTTTTTTATTCATCTGAGGAGAAAGAGGGACAGATTGATAAAGAGGTTTAATTGTCTGTCAGCATGCCTTATGGTGTGGAGGCTTCATCCACTGCTGGTCCTCTCTGGCTTTGTCATTACCATTTCAATCCTGTGGGCCTCGCTGGCCTGGTTTTGGCGTCGCAGCACAGCAGCCGCTTCATTAGTAGTTAGCGGGGCTGGCTGACAGAGTGGAAGGCTGAGGCCTGGGATAGGGAAGCAGTGATGCGCTAGGCTTCCTCTTCCCTTCTCCTCTCCACTGCTTCTCCTACCCTGTCAACTCTAATAGACTATTGATTTTACATCCACCAACGGATAAGACTCCACTTTTACCGTTCACTCATGATATTAGCTGTCCATTAACTCCGGCTCCAAGGCCTAACAGCTTGTCAGCATATTGCCCCCCTCATCCCCCGTTCCCTATCCCTCCATACCCCTTGTTCAATGTTCCAATCAACTGACTACGGTAGGTCTCAAGACCCCCGAAAGCATTAGGTACCCACCGTACCCTCAAAGCCTTCATCAGATAACTTTGAACCTAAGACAGAACTGGATATGGTCAGTGGCATTGATTCACTCAAACACAATTAACGGCATTACTTTTTTTAAAGGGGGTAAAACTGAAGAGAGAGGAAATTAGCCTGCTAGAGGCAAAGAGTAGTAAGAAATAAGACTCTCAAAATGGCAATCCCTCTCAGCAGTTAAGAGTGCATTACATTGTATTTAGAAGATCAAAATTTGTCAACTAATTGTGCCTTCTTCCTCTGTTCCCGTTGGCAATGACTCAGAGAGCAATAGAGAGGGACAATAATCCTTGATGGTTCATAGAACTGCAGTTCAAGCCTCTACCATTTAATTGCAGATTCTGAGAATTGAACTGTCTTCCTCCGTATTCCTTTTGTAATAATATTATAATAATAATATTATGACAAACGGAATATACAGAGACAAAGTAAGATGGTAACGTGCCAAACTTAGTTCACATCATTCTAGCATTGCAAACTCTTAGTCATAGTTCTTGAATATGTGTATTATTGCTTGAATATCCAGTGCTCTCCACAAGTCCTGCTTTTCTGTTGTTGTGTGTGTGTGTGGGGGGGGGGGGGGGACTCTGTCTCATCTCCAGCACTCCACCCGTGTGTCTCACATGCCTCTGGGCTGGTCAGCATGTCTCTGTGTGTCAGGACACACGAAAACACAGAAACCCGCAGCAGCCATCGCCACCGCTGCTGTCAGGTCGCTGTCTATGATTCAATTATATGACATGCTATTTTATTTAATCGATTACATAACGTTTAATTGATTAAACATTTAATGAATTAAACCAGGCAACAATTAAACCATTAATAACCTGGGGCACCACGGAAGCATTCATTTATATAGAGTGGTTATCTCCCGAATACAACCTCTTGAAACTAGGGGGCACTATTTTCATTTTTGGAAAAATAATTTTCCCAAAGTAAACTGGCTATTTCTCAGGACCAGATGCTAGAATATGCATATAATTGACAGCTTAGGATAGAAAACACTCCAAAGTTTCCAAAATTGTAAAAAATATTGTCTGTGAGTATAACAGAACTGATGTGGCAGGCGAAAGCCTGAGAAAAAATCCAATCAGGAAGTGACTCTTATTTTGAAACCCCTGTGTTCCTATGCATCCCTATTGCCCATTGAAAGGGATTTCAACCAGATTCCTTTTTCTATGGCTTCCCTAATGTGTCTACAGCCACTAGACATAGTTTCCGGCTTTTATTTTGAAAAATGAGCGTGAACGACAACATTGCGTCAGTTGTCAGGTGGTGGCTCTCAGAGTGATTTGTGCGTAATAGATAAAGGCGGCCATTGTTCCACTCTCGCTCCTCCCTGTTGATATATTATCGAATAGATATTTGAAAAACACCTTGAGGATTGATTATAAAAAACGTTTGCCATGTTTCTGTCAATATTATGGATCTAATCTGACAATTCTCCCGGATCCGGGATGGGTAGTTCTAAAGATCTGAAGATCTTCTATATCAATAGCAGTCAATTATTAATCGTCACCTCGATCGGTCTCATTCTGATTGTCGTAAGTACTTGGTTATCTGCACGAACCCTAGCTAATAATTTGAATCAGCAATACACAAATTAGCTTAATAATTGATTTACCAAATCACACAGAATTACATATACAGCACACACACACACACACACACACACACACACACACACACACACGCACGCACACACACACACACACACACACACACACACACACACACACACACACACACACACACACACACACACACACACGTATGTATGTATGTATGTATGTATGTATGTATGTATGTATGTATGTATGTATGTATGTATGTATGTATGTATGTATGTATGTATGTATGTATGTATGTATGTATGTATGTATGTATGTATGTGTTTGGTTGTACAGTAGTACTGTATGTACAGTTGAAGTCAGAAGATTACATACACTTATGTTGGAGTCATTAAAACTCGTTTTACAACCACTCCACAAATTTCTTGTTAACAAATTCTAGTTATGGCAAGTCAGTTAGGACATCTACCTTGTGTGTATGTAGACCTCCACAAGTCTGGTTCTTCCTTGGGAGCAATTTCCAAATGCCTGAAGGTACCACGTTCATCTGCACAAACAATAGTGTGCAAGTATAAACACCATGGGACCACGCAGCCGTCGTGACGCTCAGGAGACGCCTTCTGTCTCCTAGAGATGAACATACTTTGGTGCGAAAAGTTCAAATCAATCCTAGAACAACAACAAAGGACTTTGGGAAGATGCTGGAGGAAACAGGTACAAAAGTATCTATATCCACAGTAAAACGAGTCCTATATCAACATAACCTGAAAGGCCACTCAGCAAGGAAGAAGCCACTGGTGGCAGCATCATGTTGTGGGGGTGCATTGCTGCAGGAGTGACTAGTGCACTTCACAAAATAGATGGCATCATGAGGTGGAAAAAACATGTTGAAGTAACATCTCAAGACATCAGTCAGGTTAAGTTAAAGCTTGGTCGCAAAAGGGTCATCCAAATGGACAATGACCCCAAGCATACTTCCAAAGATGTGGCAAAATGGCTTAAAGACAACAAAGTCAAGGTATTGGAGTGGCCATCACAGAGCCCTGACCCCAATCCCATAGAAAATGTGTGTGCAGAACTGAAAAAGTGTGTGCGAGCAAGGAGGCCTACGAACCTGACTCATTTACACCAGCTCTGTCAGGAGGAATAGGACAAAATTCACCCAACTTACTCTGGGAAGCTTGTGGAAGGCTACCTGAAATGTTTGACCTAAGTTTAACAATTTAAAGGCAATGCTACCAAATAATAATTGAGTGTAAACTTCTGACCCACTGGGAATGTGATGAAATAAATAAAAGCGGAAATAAATCATTGTCTCTACTATTATTCTGACATTTCACATTCTTGAAATCAAGTGGTGATCCTAACTGACTTAAAACAGGGAGTTTTTACTAGGATTAAATGTCATGAATTGTGAAAAACTGAAATTAAATGCATTTGGCTAAGGTGTATGTAAACTTTCGACTTCAACTGTATATACACAGGATAGATCATACATTGATTACTAATCATGTCATGAAAAGCCCATAGTGGGCTAACCCGATAGGACGGCTGGTTACACAAGGGTTGGGTTTGAATGAAAGAGCGGGAAGACTAAGGGACAAAGGGATTGGGTCTCTATTGGACCTTGAGATGCTATGCTACCGTGAATATAAGAATCTTATGCATTCCAATAACAGCCCATTCCGGAAAAGTAAAATGCAATATATATATATATATATTTACTCTGAGCTGCGATAGATGGGTTAAAGATGGAAGACTGGTTTACCCAGTAGAAATCGCCATTGTCCTTTGAAGAATCTTTCTGGTCGTAGTGTTGAAGCGTGGATACAGTGCCTTGCGAAAGTATTCGGCCCCCTTGAACTTTGCAACCTTTTGCCACATTTCAGGCTTCAAACATAAAGATATAAAACTGTATTTTTTTGGTGAAGAATGAACAACAAGTGGGACACAATCATGAAGTGGAACGACATTTATTGGATATTTCTAACTTTTTTAACAAATCAAAAACTGAAAAATTGGGAGTGCAAAATTATTCAGCCCCCTTAATTAATACTTTGTAGCGCCACCTTTTGCTGTGATTACAGCTGTAAGTCGCTTGGGGTATGTCTCTATCAGTTTTGCACATCGAGAGACTGAAATGTTTTCCCATTCCTCCTTGCAAAACAGCTCAAGCTCAGTGAGGTTGGATGGAGAGCATTTGTGAACAGCAGTTTTCAGTTCTTTCCACAGATTCTCGATTGGATTCAGGTCTGGACTTTGACTTGGCCATTCTAACACCTGGATATGTTTATTTTTTAACCATTCCATTGTTGATTTTGCTTTATGTTTTGGATCATTGTCTTGTTGGAAGACAAATCTCCGTCCCAGTCTCAGGTCTTTTGCAGACTCCATCAGGTTTTCTTCCAGAATGGTCATGTATTTGGCTCCATCCATCTTCCCATCAATTTTAACCATCTTCCTTGTCCCTGCTGAAGAAAAGCAGGCCCAAACCATGATGCCGCCACCACCATGTTTGACAGTGGGGATGGTGTGTTCAGGGTGATGAGCTGTGTTGCTTTTACGCCAAACATAACGTTTTGCATTGTTGCCAAAAAGTTCCATTTTGGTTTCATCTGACCAGAGCACCTTCTTCCACATGTTTGGTGTGTGTCCCAGGTGGCTTGTGGCAAACTTTAAACGACACTTTTTATGGATATCTTTAAGAAATGGCTTTCTTCTTGCCACTCTTCCATAAAGGCCAGATTTGTGCAATATACGACTGATTGTTGTCCTATGGACAGAGTCTCCTACCTCAGCTGTATATCTCTGCAGTTCATCCAGAGTGATCATGGGCCTCTTGGCTGCATCTCTGATCAGTATTCTCCTTGTATGAGCTGAAAGTTTAGAGGGACGGCCAGGTCTTGGTAGATTTGCAGTGGTCTGTAACTCCTTCCATTTCAATATTATCGCTTGCACAGTGCTCCTCGGGATATTTAAAGCTTGGGAAATCTTTTTGTATCCAAATCCGGCTTTAAACTTCTTCACAACAGTATCTCGGACCTGCCTTGTGTGTTCCTTGTTCTTCATGATGCTCTCTGTGTCATGTTTTGTCTTAGATTGTCTTGTCATTATGCTTTCCCTTCTGTTCGTTTCCCCCTGCTGGTCTTATTAGGTTCGTTCCCTTTTTCTATCCCTCTCTCTCCCCCTCCCTCTCTCTCCTCTCTCTATCGTTCCGTTCCTGCTCCCAGCTGTTCCTATTCCCCTAATCATCATTTAGTCTTCCCACACCTGTTCCTTATCTTTTCCCCTGATTAGAGTCCCTATTTCTTCCCTTGTTTTCCGTTCCTGTCCTGTCGGATCCTTGTCTAGTGTTCACCGTGCTGTGTCTATGTATTGCCCTGTCGTGTCGTGTTTCCCTCAGATGCTGCGTGGTGAGCAGGTGTCTGAGTCTGCTACGTTCAAGTGCCTTCCCGAGGCAACCTGCAGTTCTTGATCAAGTCTCCAGTCTGTTCTCGTCATTACGAGTAGTATTATGCCTTTTGTTTGTAAAGTAACTTTACTGGATTAAAAACTCTGTTTTCGCCAAGTCGCTTTTGGGTCCTCATTCACCTGCATAACACTCTGCCCTTTTAACGGACCTCTGAGACTATCACAGTGCAGGTGCATTTATACGGAGACTTGATTACACACAGGTGGATTGTATTTATCATCATTAGTCATTTGGATCATTCAGAGATCCTCACTGAACTTCTGGAGAGAGTTTGCTGCACTGAAAGTAAAGGGGCTGAATAATTTTGCACGCCCAATTTTTCAGTTTTTGATATGTTCAAAAAGTTAGAAAAATCCAATAAATGTCGTTCCACTTCATGATTGTGTCCCACTTGTCGTTGATTCTTCACAAACAAATACAGTTTTATATCTTTATTTTTTAAGCCTGAAATGTGACAAAAGGTCGCAAAGTTCAAGGGGGCCGAATACTTTCGCAAGGCACTGTATGTTAAAGTTCCCTGTCGTTCTTTGGAGATTGTCTGTCCTTTCCTAGGCCACCTACGTTTACAGCTGCAGCTGATAACTCGACGTCTAGGATGTATCACTTCTTCTTTAGTGAATAATCGTTCAAAATTCATACCAAGTTGCCATAATCAGCTCGTACCGTATTCTGGTTGGTCTAGTCGAAATGAGCCATTTTAAAGGTACGGACACCAGTCCTCACGTCATCAAGGACTGAGGTTGACTTCCGTCAACGGGCTTTTGTACTGGGGGAAAGAAGGGCGTGTTTCATAGTTCTCAACCAATGTCTGTTCACTTGGGCGTGGCCAAGGGGAGAGGGCAGCACTATGCAGGGAGCTCAGTGTCTGGCTGAGACAAGGAAGTGTCTGTGCGCTTTACTGATTACACAGCCATAATTCAACCAGGGCTCTAGTCACTAGCCCCAGCATCCCTCATAGCCCTCTATGATCACTTATTAGTACTGGGATTCACAGAGCTGTTCCTCTTTCTTCTACTGTTAGAGCACTGTAGATATGATATATGGTAGACAGAACATAGGTTACAGATGACTGTATTTCCCAGTGCAGAGAGGGAAGAAGAGAAGAGCTGCTGAAGCTATAAGCACCAGCTGGAGGGATTTTCTACCTGATGCCACCTTGCTAACACGAAGGAGCTGTCATGGCAGTGCCACGCCTCTAATGTGTTGTTGATTACACCTCAGAACAACACTCTTCACTCCCAACCTGTTCACCTGACCTCCAGAATAGAGTCTGGAGGAAGTGCGTCAAATAGGTGCTTTTAGCTGGAGCGAATTAGAATTCAGCCACTTCAGTCAGACTTTTGGGAAAGGCTCCCATCTGACTCCCATCTGACAGTTGTAATCATGCAGATGTTGGATAGGTGGCTCTGGAAATGTACTTGTGGTCAGGAGGCTGTCTGTGTAAATACTCAAGCTCAGAAATGATCAGTCAGTGTTCATTATACCTGGCTGAGCTTCACCTATTTCATCCATACATTCTCAAACTGGGTGTTAGTAATGATGTTCTTTGACAATACTAAAATGAAGCAGTGTTTAATTGTATGCATGGGATATTTCCACTTGATATGAACTTAAGTCTGAACTGATTTCCCTTCAGATAAGATACTGCACCACCACACTACCAATGAAACTCAACAATGCCAGGAGCTACTGCAAATCCCTTGTTTATCTGAGAGAGAAATTGATATCTCTTGCTTTTCAAAGAGGTATCTCAGTCAGACCTGCAGATGCTTACAAGGCTGAGGATGGTTATCAATCTTCCGGTTCCGGTTGGAGCGAGTGGTCGCATCTGCACTTCGCTCCCGCGGGTAGTATAACTTTTTCATTATATTTCATTATAGCACAACGGTTTGATTTGTCTAATCTTAGCAATTTCTTCTCAGCTAGCTACATAGCCGTCTTTGTATCAAAGATAATTGCGTAATTATCGTATTTCGCCGTCCTAACGTAGTCTTCACTAGCCAGCTAGCTAACGTCCACTGATTAGCTGCACTGGAGAAACTATTACACTCAACTGAACGACTTGATTAGTGTAGTGTTAGCTAGCTACATAGCTGTCTTTGCTGTCTTCGTATCATCGTATCCAAGATAATTGTGTTGTTTAGGTTTAGAGTGTGTAGTCTTAGAGTGATTATCTTAATTTACCGAGGTTAGCTAGCCAGCTATTTGTCGTCCTTAATGTAGGTGACTCTGCTAGCTAGCCAACGCTAGCCAACGTCTTCTGTATAGAACTCAACAACCCGGTCGCATTCACAGGTAGTATCACATTTTCACTTCATTTCATTACAGTACAATGGTTTGATTTGTTTGATTGTAGCTAGCTACATAGCTAGCTACATAGCCGTCTTTGTATCAAAGATAATTGTGTAGTCTAGAGCGATTTTCTAGGTTCGCTAGCCAGCTATTGTCGTTCTTTTAACGCAACATAACGTAAACAACACTGCTAGCTAGCCAGCTAGCCCCCGAATAGCAACACTGCAGAAACTATTACACTCAACGGAACGACTTGATTAGTGTAGTGTCAACAACGCACCCACTGCCAGCTGGCCTACTTCAGCAGTACTGTATCATTCTAATCATTTTAGTCAATAAGATTCTTGCTACGTAGCTTAACTTTCTGAACATTCAAGACGTGTAGTCCACTTGTCATTCCAATCTCCTTTGCATTAGCGTAGCCTCTTCTGTAGCCTGTCAACTATGTGTCTGTTTATCCCTGTTCTCTCCTCTCTGCACAGACCATACAAACGCTCCACACCGCGTGGCCGCGCCACCCTACTCTGGTGGTCCCAGCGCGCACGACCCACGTGGAGTTCCAGGTCTCCGGTAGCCTCTGGAACTGCCAATCTGCGTTCAACAAGGCAGAGTTCATCTCAGCCTATGCCTCCCTCCAGTCCCTCGACTTCTTGGCACTGACGGAAACATGGATCACCACAGACAACACTGCTACTCCTACTGCTCTCTCTTCGTCCGCCCACGTGTTCTCGCACACCCCGAGAGCGTCTGGTCAGCGGGGTGGTGGCACCGGGATCCTCATCTCTCCCAAGTGGTCATTCTCTCTTTCTCCCCTTACCCATCTGTCTATCGCCTCCTTTGAATTCCATGCTGTCACAGTTACTAGCCCTTTCAAGCTTAACATCCTTATCATTTATCGCCCTCCAGGTTCCCTCGGAGAGTTCATCAATGAGCTTGATGCCTTGATAAGCTCCTTTCCTGAGGACGGCTCACCTCTCACAGTTCTGGGCGACTTTAACCTCCCCACGTCTACCTTTGACTCTTTCCTCTCTGCCTCCTTCTTTCCACTCCTCTCCTCTTTTGACCTCACCCTCTCACCTTCCCCCCCTACTCACAAGGCAGGCAATACGCTCGACCTCATCTTTACTAGATGCTGTTCTTCCACTAACCTCATTGCAACTCCCCTCCAAGTCTCCGACCACTGCCTTGTATCCTTTTCCCTCTCGCTCTCATCCAACACCTCCCACACTGCCCCTACTCGGATGGTAATCGCGCCGTCCCAACCTTCGCTCTCTCTCCCCCGCTACTCTCTCCGCTTCCATCCTATCATCTCTTCCCTCCACTCAAACCTTCTCCCACCTATCTCCTGATTCTGCCTCCTCAACCCTCCTCTCCTCCCTCTCTGCATCCCTTGACTCTCTATGTCCCCTATCCTCCAGGCCGGCTCGGTCCTCCCCTCCCGCTCCGTGGCTCGATGACTCATTGCGAGCTCACAGAACAGGGCTCCGGGCAGCCGAGCGGAAATGGAGGAAAACTCGCCTCCCTGCGGACCTGGCATCCTTTCACTCCCTACTCTCTACATTTTCCTCCTCTGTCTCTGCTGCTAAAGCCACTTTCTACCACGCTAAATTCCAAGCATCTGCCTCTAACCCTAGGAAGCTCTTTGCCACCTTCTCCTCCCTCCTGAATCCTCCTCCCCCTCCCCCCTCCTCCCTCTCTGCAGATGACTTCGTCAACCATTTTGAAAAGAAGGTCGACGACATCCGATCCTCATTTGCTAAGTCAAACGACACCGCTGGTTCTGCTCACACTGCCCTACCCTGTGCTCTGACCTCTTTCTCCCTCTCTCTCCAGATGAAATCTCGCGTCTTGTGACGGCCGGCCGCCCAACAACCTGCCCGCTTGACCCTATCCCCTCCTCTCTTCTCCAGACCATTTCCGGAGACCTTCTCCTTACCTCACCTCGCTCATCAACTCATCCCTGACCGCTGGCTACGTCCCTTCCATCTTCAAGAGAGCGAGAGTTGCACCCCTTCTGAAAAAACCTACACTCGATCCCTCCGATGTCAACAATTACAGACCAGTATCCCTTCTTTCTTTTCTCTCCAAAACTCTTGAACGTGCCGTCCTTGGCCAGCTCTCCCGCTATCTCTCTCTGAATGACCTTCTCGATCCAAATCAGTCAGGTTTCAAGACTAGTCATTCAACTGAGACTGCTCTCCTCTGTATCACGGAGGCGCTCCACACTGCTAAAGCTAACTCTCTCTCCTCTGCTCTCATCCTTCTAGATCTATCGGCTGCCTTCGATACTGTGAACCATCAGATCCTCCTCTTCACCCTCTCCGAGTTGGGCATCTCCGGCGCGGCCCACGCTTGGATTGCGTCCTACCTGACAGGTCGCTCCTACCAGGTGGCGTGGCGAGAATCTGTCTCCTCACCACGCGCTCTCACCACTGGTGTCCCCCAGGGCTCTGTTCTTGGCCCTCTCCTATTCTCGCTATACACCAAGTCACTTGGCTCTGTCATAACCTCACATGGTCTCTCTTATCATTGCTATGCAGACGACACACAATTAATCTTCTCCTTTCCCCCTTCTGATGACCAGGTGGCGAATCGCATCTCTGCATGTCTGGCAGACATATCAGTGTGGATGACGGATCACCACCTCAAGCTGAACCTCGGCAAGACGGAGCTGCTCTTCCTCCCGGGGAAGGACTGCCCGTTCCATGATCTCGCCATCACGGTTGACAACTCCATTGTGTCCTCCTCCCAGAGCGCCAAGAACCTTGGCGTGATCCTGGACAACACCCTGTCGTTCTCAACCAACATCAAGGCGGTGGCCCGTTCCTGTAGGTTCATGCTCTACAACATCCGCAGAGTACGACCCTGCCTCACACAGGAAGCGGCGCAGGTCCTAATCCAGGCACTTGTCATCTCCCGTCTGGATTACTGCAACTCGCTGTTGGCTGGGCTCCCTGCCTGTGCCATTAAACCGCTTCAACTCATCCAGAACGCCGCAGCCCGTCTGGTGTTCAACCTTCCCAAGTTCTCTCACGTCACCCCGCTCCTCCGTTCTCTCCACTGGCTTCCAGTTGAAGCTCGCATCCGCTAAAAGACCATGGTGCTTGCCTACGGAGCTGTGAGGGGAACGGCACCTCAGTACCTCCAGGCTCTGATCAGGCCCTACACCCAAACAAGGGCACTGCGTTCATCCACCTCTGGCCTGCTCGCCTCCCTACCACTGAGGAAGTACAGCTCCCGCTCAGCCCAGTCAAAACTGTTCGCTGCCCTGGCCCCCCAATGGTGGAACAAACTCCCTCACGACGCCAGGACAGCGGAGTCAATCACCACCTTCCGGAGACACCTGAAACCCCACCTCTTTAAGGAATACCTAGGATAGGATAAGTAATCCCTCTCACCCCCCTTAAGTTTTAGATGCACTATTGTAAAGTGACTGTTCCACTGGATGTCATAAGGTGAATGCACCAATTTGTAAGTCGCTCTGGATAAGAGCGTCTGCTAAATGACTTAAATGTAATGTAAATGTAATCTCTCTCATGCCTTTCAAGGCCCAGACATATCCTGACCACAGCTGTCACATAGAATGGCCCTGCTCCAACAGTACTTTTTGACACAGCTTAACCTTATCCAATGGCATAACAGATAGAATCCCAGTGTTTTTGGCAGGCAGCAAGAAAAACTAATGTCAACAGCCCCATACACCTGTGTAAAATGCACAGCCAAGTAAAAAGTAGAGTAAAACAGAGCAGAACTCCTGCAAGGAGAATATGTTGTGTTTAATCATCTATTCATAACACAAAAATTGCTTTACCCCCTTTCCAAAATACATTTCATTTGGATAGTTTGGGATGAACAAACAAAATAATAACTTGGGGCTACTGTTAACTGCATTGTGGCACATGCACAACAGGTGATATCCTAAAGCGGGCCACCTGCACAGAAAGGAACATACAGCACACCAACATGCTATGCTAGACACACACAGCAGACTTCTGTCTTTCTCAAGTTATTACAGCCCTAACCCTACATGTCTGAGTAAATTTACCATTTCGGCATAGATTCAGAACTCACTAGCTCTGTTACGAACAATAACAACTGTGATCCTTAATTCAGCTAAACAGTTTAGAGACTACCATGCAGGTACAAACTGCAATATTAAGAGCGGTTCAATGTTAATTTTAAATATTTATTTATCAATTGATTCTTCAAGAACATAATTTATAGATGTCTCGTAAGATTAGTACCACTATACCCCATCATAACCACTAATATATGGTTGCTTTTATTCATATGTTCAGCATATGTAGGAACTCCTTCAAGAGAGTTTGAAAAGCATTCCAGGTGAAGCTGGTTGAAAGAATGGCAAGAGTGTGCAAAGCTGTCATCAAGGCAAAGCGTGGCTATTTGAAGAATCTCTTGAAGAATATAATTTGATTATCACTTTTGTGGTTTCATTGTTTTGATGTCATCATTACTATTACACAATGTAGAAAATAGTCCAATTAAATAAAACCCTTGAATGAGTAGGTGTTCTAAAGATTTGACCGGAATTGTTTATTTATATATATACAGTGGGACAAAAAAAGTATTTAGTCAGCCACCAATTGTGCAAGTTCTCCCCCTTAAAAAGATGAGAGAGGCCTCTAATTTTCATCATAGGTACACTTCAACTATGACGGACAAAATGAGAAAGAAAAATCCAGAAAATCACATTGTAGGATTTTTAATTAATTAATTTGCAAATTATGGTGGAAAATAAGTATTTGGTCACCTACAAACAAGCAAGATTTCTGGCTCTCACAGACCTGTAACTTCTTCTTTAAGAGGCTCCTCTGTCCTCCACTCTTTACCTGTATTAATGGCACCTGTTTGAACTTGTTATCAGTATAAAAGACAGCTGTCCACAACCTCAAACAGTCACACTCCAAACTCCACTATGGCCAAGACCAAAGAGCTGTCAAAGGACACCAGAAACAAAATTGTAGACCTGCACCAGGCTGGGAAGACTGAATCTGCAATAGGTAAGCAGCTTGGTTTGAATAAATCAACTGTGGGAGCAATTATTAGGAAATGGAAGACATACATAACCACTGATAATCTCCCTCGATCTGGGGCTCCACGCAAGATCTCACCCCGTGGGGTCAAAATGATCATAAGAACGGTGAGCAAAAATCCCAGAGCCACACGGGGGGACCTAGTGAATGACCTGCAGAGAGCTGGGACCAAAGTAACAAAGCCTACCATCAGTAACACACTACACCGCCAGGGACTCAAATCCTGCAGTGCCAGACGTGTCCCCCTGCTTAAGCCAGTACATGTCCAGGCCCGTATGAAGTTTGCTAGAGAGCATTTGGATGATCCAGAAGAAGATTGGTAGAATGTCATATGGTCAGATGAAACCAAAATATAACTTTTTGGTAAAAACTCAACTCGTCATGTTTGGAGGACAAAGAATGCTGAGTTGCATCCAAAAAACACCATACCTACTGTGAAGCATGGGGGTGGAAACATCATGCGTTGGGGCTGTTTTTCTGCAAAGGGACCAGGACGACTGATCCGTGTAAAGGAAAGAATGAATGGGGCCATGTATCGTGAGATTTTGAGTGAAAACCTCCTTCCATCAGCAAGGGCATTGAAGATGAAACGTGGCTGGGTCTTTCAGCATGACAATGATCCCAATCACACCGCCCGGGCAACGAAGGAGTGGCTTCGTAAGAAGCCGGTTCAATGTTATGTGGTCCTGTGTAGCTCAATTGGTAGAGCATGGCGCTTGTAACGCCAGGGTAGTGGGTTCGATCCCCGGGACCACCCATACGTAGAATGTATGCACACATGACTGTAAGTCGCTTTGGATAAAAGCGTCTGCTAAATGGCATATATTATTATTATTATTAAGGTTCTGGAGTGGCCTAGCCAGTCTCCAGATCTCAACCCCATGGAAAATCTTTGGAGGGAGTTGAAAGTCTGTGTTGCCCAGCAACAGCCCCAAAACATCACTGCTCTAGAGGAGATCTGCATGGAGGAATGGGCCAAAATACCAGCAACAGTGTGTGAAAATCTTGTGAAGACCTCTGACCTCTGTCATTGCCAACAGAGGGTATATAACAAAGTATTGAGAAAAACTTTTGTTATTGACCAAATACTTATTTTCCACCATAATTTGCAAATACATTCATTAAAAATCCTACAATGTGATTTTCCAGATTTGTTTTATCATTTTGTCTGTCATAGTTGAAGTGTACCTATGATGAAAATTACAGGCCTCTCTCATGGCTGACTAAATACTTTTTTGCCCCACTGTATACAAATATACATATACATTACACACACATACATACACACACACATGATGCACTATTGTAAAGTGACTGTTCCACTGGATGTCATAAGGTGAATGCACCAATTTGTAAGTCGCTCTGGATAAGAGCGTCTGCTAAATGACTTAAATGTAAAATGTAAATGTAATACATATATATACATATATATATACATATACACATTCTCTCTTATTATACTGACATTTACATTCTTAAAATAAAGTGGTGATCTTAACTGACCTAAGACAGGGAATTTTTACTATGATTAAATGTCAGCAATTTGGAAAACCTGAGTTTAAATGTAGTTGGATAATGTGTATGTAAACATCCGACTTCAACTGTACATATATTACCAGTCAAAAGTTCTACACATCGTCTCATTCCAGTGTTTTTATTTATTTTTATTTTAGACTGTAGAAAATACTTGCTTTAATGTAGAAAATAGTAAAATAAAGAAAAACCCTTGAATGAGTGGCTGTTCTAAAACTTTTCACCGGTAGTGTGTGCATACACTACCGTTCAAAAGTTTGGGGTCACTTAAAAATTCATGCAGCTTTTCGCAGCTTTTTGTTAAAAATCGCGCAACATTTCAGCGCCCTGCTATTCATGCCAGGAATATAGTACATGCATGTGATTAGTATGTGTGGATAGAAAACACTCAGACATTTTCAAAACTGTTTAAATCATGTCTGTGGCATTTACAGAACGGGCGTTTCATCCAAAAGTGCATGTAAATCTGTTCACTGAAAATGGTAAAATATGTCCTTCCGCGACTACAGGCAATTGTTAAAAGTGAACCGAATTAAATAGAGCCGAGTTTATTGCCTACAGCTTCCACAGGGTGTCTAGAGTCATGTCATTTGATTCGCAATTGATTCTTGGTCTAACCCAAACAAGGGAACATCTTCCCTGATGGCTCCGCCCTGATTTTTGGTTGACCTCTGGTCAGACATGTTTTTCTACACGGACAAGAAACAAATTTAACATCGTCTCCTGATCAATTTTATCGCTTATTAAAGTGTACTAATACCTAAAGTTGCATTACAAATGTATTTCGAAGTGTTTTGTGAAAGTTTATCGTCAACTTTTTGAATTTAAAAAAATGACGTTACATTATGAAATGCTAATTTTTTTCTTTACTCGCAACGTAATTCTTAGCTCGATATCTAGGCTATATATGGACCGATTTAATCGAAAAAAGACCCTAAATGATGTTTATGGGACATCTAGGAGTGCCAAGAAAGAAGCTCGTCAAAGGTAATGAATGTTTTATATTTTATTTCAGCGTTTTCGTTTGCGACGGCTAACGCAAAATCTGTCATTTTAGGTGACGGTGCAGTATTTTGAGGGTGAATGGTATCAGATAATAGCTTCTCATGCTTTCCCCGAAAAGCATTTTACAAATCTGACTTGGTGGATAGATTCACAACTAGTGTAGCTTTAATTCAGTATATTGTATGTCAATTTTAATGAAAGTTTGAGGTTTATCAACCTCTATGGTGGCGCTCTTGAGCAATTCTGCTGATTGTGGTCCCCACTTCGGTACCACGTCTTTAACAAGTTAATAACGTTCTTGTTTTGAAAGAAAATCACATTTTTTTGTCCATTAAAATAACATCAAATTGATCAGAAATACAGTGTAGACATGGTTAATGTTGTAAATTACTATTGTAGCTGGAAACAGCTGATTTATAATGGAATATCTACATAGGCGTACAGAGGCCCATTATCAGTAACCATCACTCCTGCGTTCCAATGGCATGTTGTGTTAGCTAATCCAAGTTAATCATTTTAAAAGACTAATTGATCATTATAAAAGTTGAGTGTCTGGAGCATCAGCGTTTGTGGGTTCGATTACAGGCTCAAAATGGCCAGAAACAAAGCACTTTCTTCGTTAGTCTATTCTTGTTCTGAGAAATGAAGTCTATTCCATGCGAGAAATTGCCAAGAAACTGAAGATCTTATATAATGCTGTGTACTACTCCCTTCACAGAAAAGCGCAAACTGGCCCTAACCAGAATAGAAAGAGGAGTGGGAGGCCCCGGTGCACAACTGAGCCAGAGGATAAGTACATGTATCTACATTTACAAGTCGTCAACTGGCAGCTTCATTAAATAGTACCCGCAAAACACCAGTCTCAATGTCAACAGTGAAGAGGCAATTCCGGGATGATGGCCTTCCTGGCATCGAAAAAGCTACATCTCAGACTAGCCAAAATAAGAAAAGATTAAGATGGGCAAGAAAACACAGATACAGGACAGAGGAACTCTGCCCAGAAGTCCAGCATCCTGGAGTTGCCTCTTCACTGTTGACGTTGAGATTGGTGTTTGACGGGTAATATTTAATGAAGCTGCCAGATGATGAATCTGTTTTTCAAATCAAAATATATTTTAGATTCTTCAAAGTAGCCACCCTATTCCTTGATCACAGCTTTGCACACTCTTGGCATTCTCTCAACTAGCTTCACCTGGAATGCTTTTCCAACTGTCTTGAAGGGGTTCCCACATATGCTGAGCACTTGTTGGATGCTTTTCCTTCCCTCTGCGGTCCAACTCATCCCAAACAATCTCAATTGGGTGGAGGTCGGTTAATTGTGGAGGCGAGGTCATCTGTTGCAGCACTCCATAACTCTCCTTCTTGGTCAAATAGCCCTGACACAGCCTGGAGGTGTGTTTTGGGTCATTGCCCTGTTGAAAAACAAATTATCATCCCACTAAGAGCAAACCAGTTGGGATGGCGTATCGCTGAAGAATGCTGTGGTAGCCATTCTGGTTAAGTGTGCCTTGAATTCTATATAATTCACAGACGTGTCAACAGCAAAGCAGCACCAAACCATCACACCTCCTCCTCCATGCTTCACGGTGGGAACCACACATGCGTAGATCATCCGTTCACCTACTCTGCGTCTCACAAAGATACGCCAGTTGGAACTAAAAATCTAAACTTTGGACTCATCAGTCCAAAGGATAGATTTCCAACGCTCTAAATTCAATTGCTTGTGTTTCTTAGCCCAAGCAAGTCTCTTATTCTTATTGGTGTCCTTCAGTAGTGGTATCTTTGCTGAAATTAGACCATGAAGGTCTAATCCACTAGTCTCCTCTGAACAGTTGATGTTAAGATGTGTCTGTTACTTGAATAATGTGAAGAATTGATTTAGGCTGCAGTCTGAGGTGCAGTTAACTCTACTGAACTTATCCTCTGCAGCAGAGGTAACTCTGGGTCTTCCTTTCCTCTGGTAACTCTAATGAACTTATCCTCTGCAGCAGAGGTAACTCTGGGTCTTCCTTTCCTCTGGCGGTCCTCATAAGAGCCAGTTTCATCATAGCGCTTGTTGGTTTTTGTGACTGTACTTGAAAAAAAATTCTAAGTTCTTGACATTTTCCGGATTGACTGACCTTCACGTCTTAATTCTTAGGGATCAAATCCCGTTAATGGGATCGATTTGACAACATCCAGTGAAATGGCAGAGTGCCAAATTCAAATTAAATTATTAGAAATATTTAACAAATAGGGTTATCTTCTGTATAACATCCCTACCTTGTCACAACACAACTGATTGGCTCAAACAAATGAACTATGAACTGCTATAGGCACACCTGTTAATTGAAATGCATTCAAAGTGACTACCTTATGAAGCTGGTTGAGAGAATTGCAAGAGTTTGCAAATCTGTCATCAAGGCAAAGGGGGGCTACTTTGAATAGTGTTGATGTCTTCACTATTAAAATTAAAATGAAGAAAAACGGACACAGTATATTTGACATGAGCTACCTTGTGCCACCCTTATCTGGTGCCACCTTTGAGCTCCATTCAACCCCTCCCATTTATCTTTTAACACCATCCATATTGGCTTTCTATTTGCCATATATTTTTCAACTGTGCTGTGATGTATCACAAAAGTTCTGAATCTTTTGATTCTCAAAGTTTCTACAGATTGTAAATTAAAGATTTTAAAAATTCTCAAAGTATTATATTATAGATTAACTGACGATGACTTTTCAAATCACCAAGTAGTGCTATCTGCAGAGTTATTTCCAGGTAAATGCAATTCTTCAGCCTTTCCTGGACCAGTGACCAAAAACAAGATACAGTACATATGGACAGTACCAAAATAAATTATCTAATGACTCTGTCTCTTCGCAGCAAAATCTGCAGAGCTGGGAAGGTGGTATCCCCCAAACATATAACATTCCGTTGGTTTCAAAAATGTTGTATAATAATTTAAATTGAAAAATTCTACATTTTTTGTCATTAAATTAAACTCTTTAACCATTTGTTGGTCTTTAATGCAGGGCCAACAGACAAGCTCCTTTACATTTTCCCCCTTCTACTTGCCTCTTCCATTTTTGCGGTAACGCTGCAATTAGTTGGTTGTCAGACATCTTCATATATTTTTGTTAGTTGCATGTGTGATATAACTCCACCAGTCCTATTTATGATATCATTTACAAAGATGATAACTTTTTTATTTTATATTTTTATGTTATCGAAAAATAATGATTTTTTTTAATCAATTCGTATATTTGAGTTTAACCACAATATTTGTTGTATTATTTGGTGGATTTAACTGAAATTGCAAAAAACTTTAGATGGCTTGTTTTAAAAATAGCAATATTTTGGAGATTATTTCATTTTGAGAAGTTGTAATCTGAATAAATGGGGGAAAAGGCCATTCTTGAACATGGGGTGAGCCATTCTTACTAATTTGCTAGAGAAAAAGTTTGGATAGGTAAACTGGGATATGACTAAATAGTTAATCAGGGAGATTTTCCCACAAATAGACAGGTATTTTAATTTCCATGATAGCAAAATCTTATCTATTTTTGCTCCATTTCTACTCAAATGTATTGAGTGAGATAATTTATTTATTTCGGGATATGTATACCGAGTATGTCCACATCACCGTCAGATCATTTTACTGGTAAACTACACAGTAATGTAAAAGTTGTATTATTTTGTGATTGAATAAGAATCTGTTCTTAACTGACTTGCCTAGTTAAACAAAGGTTAAATGTTTAACATAAATGATGGACTTTATGGAACAAATCAGTCATTTATTGTCGAACTGGGAATCCTGGGAGTGCCTTCTGATGAAGATCATCAAAGGTAAGTGAATATTTATGGTGGTATTTCTAACTTCTGTTGATTCCAAAATGGCGGATATTTCTCTGGCTGGATTGGGCTCTGAGCACCGTTCTCAGATCATGCTTTTAAGGAGAAGTCTATCTTTAATTCTGTGTATAACAGTTGTATCTTTTATCAATGTTTATTATGAGTATTTCTGCAAAATCACCAGATGTTTTGGAATCAAAACATTACTGCACGTAACAGCCAATGTAAACTGAGATTTTTGGAAATAAATATGCACATTATCGAACAAAACATACATGTATTGTGTAACATGATGTCCTATGAGTGTCATCTGATGAAGATCAAAGGTTAGTGATTAATCTTATCTCTATTTGTACTTTTTGTGACTCCTCTTTTTGGCTGGAAAATGGCTGTGTGTTTTTGGAGTTGGCTATGACCTAACATAATCATGTGTTGTGCTTTCGTTGTAAAGCATTTTTGAAATCGTACATGATGGGTAGATTAATAAGATTTTCACATTTCCCCAGAGAGATCTTCTTTGTTTAGGCTCCAACACCATCTTAAGCCTTAGCCCCACCCCTAAATGCACAAGAGTCAGCATGGTATTGTCCTCCATGAAGTAGTCTCTACTTAAACCCAGCTAAATTCTGGGAAGCAATGATTTTGAGAGCTATAGCAACACTTTTGCAGTTGGCCATAGCTATATTTTTCTAAAAATCTGCAGTAGCAAAGATGATCTTTATACTAATCAGGGAAGAAACCATTCTGTTATTGACAGAAGCCTGTGACATAACAAACATCCGGACTCGTCTCTCGGCATGTCCAACCACTCCATTATCTTAGTCTATCATGACTAGCCAGGAAGAATCCTGTCTTTCCGTATAGCTCAGTGCTTTCTCCTTGACTCAACTAGGCTGATAAGTTTTACCATACACATTTTATTTTTTACATCGCTACTGTGAAGTAGGAATCAGCGTCAAATGCCTCAAATCCTGTAACTGGTCACTTGTATTTAAAACTATACACAAAACATTGAGGACACCTTCCTAATATTGAGATGCACACCCATTGGGTATCTCACTGCACCCCCATATGCCATGTCTTGAAATATGCAGATAGACGGATTAAAAGTAAAGATACATCATAAAACTCTGACAGACAGCTTTCTAACTCTGCCCATAACTTTTGGACATTACTCCCAGAAGGTATGAATTATTGAGTTATTCTTAGTTTTACACTTAAGACATGACTCTCTCATTCTTCCGGAGGACCTGAGCCCTAGGACCATGCCTCAGGACTACCTGGCCTGATGATTTCTTGCTGTCACCAGTCCACCTGGTCATGCTACTCCTCCAGTTTCAACTGTTCTGCCTGCGGCTAAGGAACCCTGACCTGTTCACTGGACGTGCTACCTTCTCCCGGACCTGCTGTTTTGGACTCTCTCTATCGCACCTGCTGTCTCTAACTCTGATTGATCTGCTATGAAAAGCCAACTGACATTTACTCCTGAGGTGCTGACCTGTTGCACCCTCTACAACCACTGTGATTATTATCTGACCCTACTGGTCATCTATGAACATTTGAACATCTTGGCCATGTTCTGTTATGATCTCCCCCGGCATAGCCAGAAGAGGACTGGCCAACACTTCAGAGCCTGGTTCCTCTCTAGGTTTCTTCCTAGGTTCTGGCCTTTCTATGGAGTTTTTCCTAGCCACCGTGCTTCTACAATTGCAATGCCTGCTGTTTGGGGTTTTAGGCTGGGTTTCTGTACAGCACTTTGTGACATTGGCTGATGTTAAAAGGGCTTTATAAATACATTTGATTGATTGTGCTGTAGAATTAGTGAAGTTTGTCTCGTGTAATAAATTCTATACATTAATTTATACTGGATTAAGCATCATTTTCTGTTAACCGTAATTTTGTTCATTACGTTCCAACACTTCATCTTGTGCCAACATCAGTTTATTTTTAAGTCTTGGTTCCAATAGTTTAAAATTTTTCTAAGAGAATGTCAGTTGGATGCACCACACACCTAAATGAGCCACAGATAAATTGAGAAAGTTACAGCCAATCCATAAACACAGTGAAGCAGCTTGCCTAGCGGTTAAAGCATTGGGCCAATAACAAAAAGGTCACTTGTTTGAATACCCAAGCCGACAAGGTGAAAAATCTATGTGCCCTTGAGCGCTGAACTACTGTGGTTGACCCTGTAAAATAACACATTCCACTGCACCTATCCGGTGTATGTAACAATACAAATATTATTTAACACCTACAAAGTACCTCATCAGCTGGCCGCATTGTTGGGACAAGAACAGAGGCAATTGCATTATACAGCTCTTTGTTTTTCACGTCACAAGAAGCAGCAGTAGGAGGAGGAGGAAAGTAACATATGTTCTCAGTGGAGTCCAGTACTGGCTGGCTGTGAATCATCATGATACAGTAGAAGCCTCGTTCTCTCTGCAGCCTTGCTCTGCTCCTCTCCCTGTGACTGCTGGCCATTCCAGACCATGTTGTCACTTCTTTATTAGGACCTTGAAAGGAGTGGAGGAGTCAGGAGATAGGGCATTGCACAGGAGGCTTAGTCCCACGCCAAGCCTAATTAGCTCCAACTTCAGAGGACCAGCGTGGGAGGAAGGGACAGCCGGAGAGGGTGCATGCCATTGCCCAGCCCCCCTTCCAAAATAAAACTGATGAAAGGGAAGGACCCGCGAGACGGGAGTCGCAAAACAAAACCCCAATCTGTCCAGAGCGTACCTGCACAGAGGAGAGGGGGCATGAAGGGGGGTTGTATGGAGAGAGGCAGCCGGGCCGGGAAAGGGCCAGCCAGGCAGACTCAGACACATGCCAAGGCTATTACACTCCTCCACACACAGCCTGGGAAAGCAGAAGGTGACTGGAAGGTTGTTGGAATTAGCCAACTAAAAAGAACAGGGAGGACAAACCGTAATTGGCAGACCAACTGCCTTCCCTTGCCTGAAAATGTAATCAAAACTAACAAAGATGTTTTCCGGTTCCAGTGGCATGCATTGAAACGTGTGGCCTTTCCGTAGCTTTCTTTTGCAAATTACTATGAATTAACAGACTTATTTCCTAAAACGTATCAATACTAAACATAATTTTAAGGTATGGGACATTCATTGTGTGACAAGAAATAACTAGCAGGTCTATTACACTCGAGCAGCTAGAATTCCTGTGAATTCAAAGTGAGGGGTCACAGGACTTGAAACTGGTGTGGAAGTGGACAACTCAACTTTCTTCATGAGCAATCTTTTCTATGAACTGTTCAGACATGAGAAGCTGGGTCCCATGCCACTGATTAACATTGATGACCCCACGGGTCCTCTCCAGAATGGGTCTCACTGTATGATTGTACGAATACACATCTTTCATGTCAAGCGGCAAATTATTCGCCTTACAGCGGAATCCGGGGGTCTGACATACGCAGGTGAGGAGATCAGCATAAACCCAGACCTGATTTCAGAACTGCTAAAACAGAGTGATATCCCAGCTACACAAACTAAACCTGAGATGCGGCTTCATCCACCCAGCAAAACTCATCTTGACCTTCCAGAACACAACACATACGTTTTCCACATCCAAGGATTATTCAAAAAACGAACACAAAACGGGATAAGCCGACAGATGGAACCCCATAAATGGCTCATTATTCAGGCAGGGAAGGGGGGGAACGATTTATAGAGGATCTTCTGGTTGGGGAGCGACCAATGGGTGGGGTTTCCCTGTGGGTTCTGCTTTTTATTTTACATCCATGGGCCTATCAACCCTAAAGATAACAATTACATTTTAGAAAACAATGGCAACACTAGCTATTCTCTTGTGGAATTTGAAAGGTCTTAATAATCCTATCAAGCATTCCAGC
Organism: Oncorhynchus gorbuscha; assembly: GCF_021184085.1. Lineage (NCBI taxonomy): Eukaryota > Metazoa > Chordata > Actinopteri > Salmoniformes > Salmonidae > Oncorhynchus > Oncorhynchus gorbuscha. The sequence continues at coordinate 31,032,212 of NC_060187.1, forward strand.
TGTCTTGATATTCTATAAAGAAACCATTTTGATATACATTAGCAATGCTTCAAGAAACACACTTATTCCAAAAGGACGCAAACAGAATAGATAAATGCTTTTTCATTAGTCCCATACAAAACTAAGGGTGTATTCATAATGATACATATGTGCTCAATGTCACCTTGGTAAGGGCGAAGACCAAGAATGAAGAATCACTTTCCTTAAATGTATCCATAATGGAAAGAAATTGTCTAAATTAAATGAGATGTTTACCCAACATCCAGAAACTCCCAAGTGATTCCATTAATTGAAAATCGTTCAGTTGAGTTTTCCCCTCTCCCCCTCTCTCTTCCTGAGACTGCAAAAACAGGTAATGTGAGTCATGACGTTGCTGGATGCAGGCCTCGCTCTGCTCCGTTGTCAGTGACTGCATGACTCACAAATCCGTGAACTGTGGACACTATTATCCTCAAAGCGGGCAAAGAAGGTGATTAGTTTGTCTGGAAGCAATACGTTGGTCTGTGACGTGGCTGGTTTTCTTTTTGTAGTCCGTAATTGCCTGTAGACCCTGCCAGATACGTCTTGTGTCTGAGCTGTTGAATTGTGACTCCACTTTGTCCCTATGCCAACATTTCGCTTATTTGATTTCCTTGCGGAGGGAATAACTAAACTGTTTATATTTGGCCACTGTTTATATTCGGCTGTTTAATGCAGTAGTTCACGCTTTCAGCTTTGCACAAATGCCGCCATTCATCCATAGTTTTTGGTTAGGGAAGCTTTTAATAGTAACAGTGGGTACAACATCTCCAATGCACTCACCGAAACATTTCCCAGTCCGAGTGATCTAAACAATCTTGGTCAGACCAGCGTTGATCCTTGTCACAGGTACAACCTGTTTGATTTTCTGCCTATAGGACGGTAGGAGCAAGATGGAGTCGTGGTCGGATTTGCCGAAAGGAGGGCGAGGGAGGGCCTTGTACGCATCACGGAAGTTAGAATAGCAGTGGTCCAGTGTATTGCCCACGCGAGTGCTGCAATTAAATCTAATTTTATTAGTCACATGCGCCGAATGCAACAGGTGGAGACCTTACAGTGAAATGCTTACTTACAAGCTGAGACTTGGCGCTCCGGTACCACTTGCCATGCGGTAGCAGAGAGAACAGTCTGTGACAAGGGTGGTGCAGCTGTAGAACCTTGGTGCAGCTGTAGAACCTTTTGAGGATCTGAGGACCCATTACAAATCTTTTCAGTCTTCTGAGAGGGAGTACATTTTGTCGTGCTGTTTTCAAGACTGTCTTGGTGTGCATTGACCATGTTAGTTTGTTGGTGATGTGGACACCAATGAACTTGAAACTCTCAACCTGCTCTACTGCAGCCCCGTCGATGAGAATTGGGTCATGCTCGGTCCTCTTTTTTCCTGTAGTCCACAATCATCTCCTTTGTCTTGATCACATTGAAGGAGAGGTTGTTGTCCTGGCAGCTCACTTGTCATTGTCGGTGATCAGGCCTACCACTGGCTGGTCTAGTAGAAATTCATCCTTCCAGCATGGTGATCATCACCTCCATGTTGAAATTATTGCATGGATACCAGTACTCACGTCATCGGGAACTAAGGTTGACTTCTGTCAACAGGATTTTGTATTGGGGGAGAGAAAGGTGTGTTTCATAGTTCTCAACTAATGTCTGTCCAATTGGGCGTGGTCACTGAGTGAGCAAAGTTTAAAATTTTCTCATTTAGAATCTAAAATTACATTGAATCTTTTCACAAATATTTTCATATTTAAACACTTAAATTGTACAACAATTTCATGTGAATCTGATAGAATGTGTAGACTTTCCAAGATACAATTTATGTAATCTTATAATCTGATATAATGTCCCAGACACCAACTGATCTAACATCATATTCTTTAAGTACCAATGGACACTTTCAACTGGTTGGATTACAGAAATATTGTACCTTTCCCCAAACTTTTGATGTTACCATACTCTATGTAAACGAAGGGCTTTACAAGTGTCCATTCTGTAGGGTGGAAATAAAAGGGGGAAAGGTATTTATGGGGGTCATGAACCTCATACAACAGGGCAACGTCATGACAGTCTCACCTTGTTGGATTCAATCTTGCCATTAATCTGCAAGTTGCAAACCAACATAAAAATGACTGTGGGTTGTCCTGGTTGTGGACCATCGTTGTGGTCCCCCTCTGGTGGTTGACCTGGGTAAGGTTTATGCGAATGAAGCAGGCAGCTCGAAGGCTGGGCAGCAGATGTCCAGTTGGTGACCACTGTTGCGGTCCCCCCTCTGATGGTCTACCTTGGTAGGTTTTCTGGAAGCTGCCAAGGATCACAGGAATTGCCAGGGGATGTCTGGGTTGGGGATCTCCGTTGGGGATCTCCGTTCCGGACCTGTCGTCTGGTCATCTAGACTGGAAGATCTGGGCAGTAACTTAGGCAGATGTTAACCACGCACATACACTCAAGAAATATATAATTACATTTCCTCTCAAATGAGTGGCGTTGCTGCACTAACTGATGGTTGTATGGGGAAGTTGTTTATGACTCTATCAGTTCCTAAACAGAATTAAAAAATCATAACCAAAAGACAAATACAAAATCTAGTTATCACACGTTAATCATCTAATTGGACTGTATTCTATATACGTCCAAGGTCTTGGCAACATGACTATCATAACGTTGTTTCTAATGTCATGTCTAGGGCGTTCTAATTTGCGGGGTATTGCTTAGCGCGCTATCCTAAGTTGGTAACTACATAACAGCTGTAAGGCACTAGTTTTGGGCAGTCTACAGAGATGAACTATGGACTTCTGGGGATAAACTGGTGAGTATGGTAGCTGTAGGGTCAAAGGCATCAGGATAAATTTTCAATTTTTCCCAGGCTGGCGTTTTGCTAGGACCCTTAAGTGATCCTGGCATAAATCCTAATTGGATGTTCTGTTGTAGATACGCGTTTATGCATATAAACATGTTAAGGGAAGAAATCCAAGTATCCTGGTAGACTACAACTTGTTCAGAATGAGTCTGATGTAATCAGGTAATTTTCAGGTCAATGCCTGGAGGTCAGTCAGAATTGGTGTCGAGGGAGTCTGTAGTGGTTTTATTACACTATTGTGTAATCTTCCACTATTGTGGTGGCGATAGGAATGAAGAAGTCTATTTCATAGCTATGTTATCCATGGAGGAGCTAACCTCACGACGGAAGTAGTCTAAGCACTGAACCAATCATACACAGTGTGATCATGGTTCATGACTTTCTTTCTGAATTGCTTCCTGAATTGAGGGTTCTATTTATTATTGGTATGTGTGTTGACCATAAGAAGAGTGTTCTGGAGATTCCCTTACACATGTTGAAATCTGAGTGACAACTAACTCCTCTGTCGCTATTATCAAGAGCAATTCGACTTGAGGTCTCTAATCCTCTTACTGATTGTTGCTGGACTGACTGTGGTATTGTTACTGGTACTCAAGGGGACCAGTTGTCCTACCGATTTATTCTGAAATGTTATTCCACAGGAACACATGATTAGAGCATTTACTATTTTAGCCATTTGTTCTGGAGAAAGAGGTCCACTGAACTTCTTCTACGACCAGTGTGTTACACCTCAGTATTATGTTAGATGTGTTCCAAGATTATCCCCGTCTAGGGGGCTGTCTGCTAATCTCTTTTCTCATATTGCAGTTTACAACTTTTTTGTCTGCTCTGAGAACATCGAACAATGTTTGAGAGATGAGCGATATTGTCGTGCCCAAATCAATTAGTGCATGACAAGTTAAGCAGTCCTCCAGGACTGTTTCCAGGTGTTGATGTTTAGAGTCGCGTTTAGTGGACATATTCCCCACAAAGTGGAGTGGTTGTTCACAATGACGTGATGTGACATTTCTGTTCAAGGTGAAAGCAGATCAACTTTTCAGATTGTGAATGGGCTTGGCTTTAACAAATCTTTTTAGCTTTATCTTCGCAACCTTTGTATCAGAATCTATAGACAAAGCCTGTGGAATTGTTTCCTGATAATGCGGGCCCTGGATAGGGTCTCGAGTGGGAGCGGGAGAAATTTGAATTTGAATTCCTGCGGACCTGGTGTCCGGTAATTCCCGTCTAGTCCTTGTAACTTATCTTTTACCCTTTTCTCAAGTTTTTCTCACTTTAGTTCTTCACGTAGTGGAACTTCTAGAGAACATTGGTCTACGTTTTGATCGTCCTTTAACAATTTGTTACCCTTGTGCTTTGACACAAGGGCAGGAACGTAGCAAACAGGTCGATTGTAGTGGTAGTCGTTTCGATGGCGACATACTTTACAGTTATTTCGACCGCGGAGGTTATTGGACTAGTGGTTTCGTGGTGGAAACCGTTGTTGTGAGTCATCTCTCAACACTCCAATACCTGATAATGCTCCTCTAACTGGAGTGAGTGCTCCTGGTCAAACTTCAAAACCGAGTGGTCAGGGTTCTTAGCGTTGTGATCTTTTGATGCTTCAAAAGCTGTGCTTGCAAGCTCTCTGAGTTGTAAGATAGGCAAGCCAACATGGGTTGTAGGTCCCAAGTACGTAATGAAGGTGGGATACATGTTTGACAGAAACATTTGTTTGAATATTAACAGCTCTTCCCTTCCTGTTTCAGTGAGTAGGCCAAAGTAAGCTGAATGAAGCCTGTGATAATAAGCTTGTGGATGTTCATTCTAAACTTGTTTGACAGTGTTAGCCAGTGTTAGCGAGTGGCAGAACCACTGAATTCTAATTTCAAAGCTGTTGAAAGTTTAGTGTAGTCATTAAGCACGTGTTGCTGTTGTAGACGAGTGAAGCTCGTCACGTGTCTATTTGGCGTTTGCTTCAACAGGTAAACCCTGTCAGAACCCGTAGTGTTTGGATAGCCATCCACTGCCTCCTCTATGTCAGCTAGGAACGTCTCAATATCGTTTGGCTGACCTGGAACGGGGTCAAAGAGGGGGAAATTCTTGACAAGTTTGTCAAGGTGTTCCGTGCCAAGAGGGCGGAGAGGGTTGGCTTATCCTGTGGGGAAATTGGGGCCCGAAAGGCCAAGAGGAGAAGCCAAGCTTTGGCTTTATTGGCAAAGGCACCATATTACTCAGTGCCAAATGGCCAAGAGGAGAAGACTGAGGGACAGATGAGGGAGGCAGTCTCAAACCTTCTATTGTCTTCACTCCTTTGACTATCAGACTCTGGCTGCTTGGTTAGGTAGTCACGCTATATCGCGTGACTTTCTGGAATTCCACCAGATTGTACCTAAGGGTGGTATTCCGCTACATTTCAGAGTCCACTTGAGCGCTTAGAGTACCGATTTCACACTTGCTCCTTTTGGTCTCAAACATATCTGTCATTGTTTACATAAAGAGGTTTTGAGTACAGAGCGGGAGATTCAGTGATGAGATTTCCTCCGCTTGGTTAGAAATCAATATTTCCATCTTCACATCTGAGTTCTCTCATCATTCATTTGGTCAGCGACTTCAATGAGTCCTGCTGACATGTCATCCAACTTTGTCATTGTGTTCATTAACTGTCTGGTCTGTAGCATGTTGAGTAGAATATTGTTACTTTGGGTAACCTTCAACAAAACTGCCTGCATGTTATCAAGTTTTGAGCTCCTGTTTGTAGATAAATCTGACGAGTTATCTAGTTTGACGTGGACATCATTGTATTTAGTTTTGGCTAAATCGAGTTGTTCCTGTAGAAGACGTATTTGTTCCTGTAGAAGACGATTTTGTTGAAGATTACAATTACATTAAATTGTTCAGTTTCAAACACAGTTCCATCGGTAGCAGAATGTTTCCCTTTTCTGCATTTGTCATTAGTGTCCCGGTTCTCTCCACCTCACCTGTCCCTTTATCTCTACCGTTACCTGCATGTGCTTCAGCTGTGCACCGCGGTATTGGACCGATGCCAATCTCGGATGGCAAGACACCGGGGCTACACTGGAGAGAACTCTACAAGGCATGCGCCCGATGTGTGACTTTGGAGAGCGCTGTTCGCAATTTCAGTTGTTTTTCCACTAATGGCATAATTATGGTTGATATCGCTGCTGAGGTCAGAGATCAATCCATTTATGGGTGGAGACTAATTAGCGAGTGGGGACTACCCCCTCTGATAGCTTGCACATTATTAGAACATTTGAAAGGAAAAAATGTTTATCCTATTTTTCTAAAGATTGGTTTTTACATTGGAAGCTGCAAAGACCATTTTAATCTATTTATAGACGTTAATGAACCATCAGTACTGTAATGTAGGAGTTGGTTGTGAATGAATTTGAAAAAGCAAATTTGAATTGATTACAGAGGATGGATCAGGATATCTGGGAATTAAACTTTAATTAACCTGAGAAGTTGGTTCATCTAGGTTACTATTGGAAAGTTTAAAATGTCTCATTTAATTGGAAGAACCTGAAAAGGCATGTTCGACAATTTAAATTATTAAATTGAATGAGATGATGATATCCAATCAATTGACATTGTCTGGATTGTCATAAGTTCAAAAAGTAGTTAAAATGTTAGGGTACATTGATGACCAGGTTCACATATCCCTAAGGCCAAAGCCACATGGGATTCCCACTGACATCCTTCTGTACTCGGGTTACTGAATGTGCATTGCAAAATACAATTTGACTGATTGATCAATTTGAATGATAAATCAAACCTGTATAGGCTATTTGGGAATTAAACTTTAATTAACCTGAGAGCATTTCCACATCTAGGTTATTGTGGAAAAGTTTGAATTGTCTCATTGTAGAAAACCAATCAAATTGGATATTATTTATAAGATCCACCTGAAAAGGTAAGTCTGGCAATTTTACTTATTAGTTAAATTGAATGAGACATTAATATCCAATCAATTGAGAATGTCTGGATATCATAAGTAACCACTTGTTAAACGTCATCCACATTTGAGTGTCACCTAAATAATAATTTTTATTTAAATGTACTGGCTATTCGTCACCACCAGAAGTCACTGATGGCACACTCTGAATTCAAACAGAAGTACAAAGGGCGGGACTTCATCGTGCAAGCTGGAGGAAATTCAGTGTGACACACGAAAACAAAATGGCTGCTGTTTCTTTTTAAGCTGTAGCATCTGGTGCTAAACTAATCCTATTTGCACAGAAATCTTGCTTCCAAGCACAAAATAGGGTCCCCTTCAGCAAGGCAACCGTTTCACACAATGTTTTGCCGGAATGCGCGGTAAACAAAGATATACACCATTGGTCTACTCACATTGAAACGTGAGAGATAGCGATAATTATCACTAGTCAAGCTAATATTTACTCAAATTCCAGCCGGCTAGCCCTGTGTCATTGCTCGAGAAATTAATAATGACCGAGCCTACCGCTTCTGAAATCCGGGAGGCAGAAATAGCACAACGTTTGGCCAAATGCTCTATTTCTCAAATTTGTATAAGTAGCTGGATCGTGTCCAGAAATCTGCTCACTTATTTTTCAACTCATAAGACACTCTGACGTCATCAGATACGCTACACTAGGACCAGTTCCAAATGGCAACCACACACACACACACCACCAATACCTCTTGTCTACAACTCCCCTGCTGTATAATATAATCTGGGTGTATTATGTAATCTGCTTTTCAATTTATATAGGCTGAATCAAAATTAAAACGTCATTCTATTTTAGATCCCTCGCACTGGGCATCATTAATGTTGTGTCTCTGACTGATTACATTTTATGACAGGCTATTTTATCAAATCGATTACTTAACATTTGTTTGATTGATTACGTGATTGAATTAAACCTTGCAACAATTAACTTGTTAATAACCTGGGGCACCACGGAAGAGTGTTTATAGAGCTGCTGTCTTCCAAATAACTTCATAAAGATCTGAAGATCTTTTATATCAATAGCAGTCAATTATTAATCGTCAACTTATTCAGTCTTCAACAGTGAAGAGGTGACTCTGGGATGCTGGTCTTCTAGGTAGATTTGCAAAGAAAAGCCATATCTCAGATTGGCTAATAAGAATAAAAGATTAAGATGGGCAAAAGAACACAGACATTGGACAGAGGAACTCTGCCTAGAATGCCAGCATCCTGGAGTCACCTCTTCACTATTGACGTTGAGACTGGTGTTTTGCAGGTACTATTTAATGAAGCTGCCAGTTGAGGTCTTGTGAGGCGTCTGTTTCTCAAACAAAATCAAAATTTTGCTTGTTTGTAGGTGACCAAATACTTATTTTCCACCATAATTTGCAAATACATTCATTAAAAATCCTACAATGTGATGTTCTGGATTTTCTTTTATTCTCATTTTGTCTGTCATAGTTGAAGTGTACCTATGATGAAAATTACAGGCTTCTCTCATCTTTTTAAGTGGGAGAACTTGCACAATTGGTGGCTGACTAAATACTTTTTCCCCCACTGTATATGTACATATTCGTATTCCATCCCTTTAATTAGATTGGTGTGTATTAGGTAGTTGTTGTGGAACTGTTAGATGACTTGTTAGATATTGCTGCACTGTCGGAACTAGAAGCTCAAGCATTTCGCTACACTCGCAATAACATCTGCTAACCATGTGTATGTGACCAATGCAATTTGATTTGAAGTTCGCTGTGTTCTTATTGTGTTATTACCATTGCACCATATCATGTAGACATGATGGCCTAGGTGCTCTACAGGTTAGCATATGTGCCCTATGTATTTTTGACAAGGGGGGTTGAGGAGAAAATAGACATTATGTGACCTTACATGGAACAATAGAATATCCCAAAAACATTGTGATAAATAAACATATGCTATATAGTGGTTTGAGCTTATGTGAAAAACATAAACCCACTAACGGTCCCACTCATAGAGGTTAATGATAAGAGATTAGCTACTTACTCGTTAGATAACTGTCCATTTGGCCCACCTGGAACAGGGAAAACGGAAAATGGAAAATGTTTCCATGTGGTCGCAAAATCAAACTAACTACTCCTCATCATCAATAGGTTCCTCCATGTCTGTAAGTCACATGTTCAAATTCTATGAAGCACAAACATTCCTCATTTGTCGGCATTGGAACGCAATTGACAAAACTGAACCACTAGTCTGTGTTGATCCTGGGGATGAGTCGGAGCCCCAGTCCAGTTGCTGTTGCGGCCTTTGTTTCTAAAACTGTGGCTACCATCTGAAATAGAATTTGCTTAAATTCTTCATCAGAATAGGCTGCTCTGGCTTAAATAAACAAGGTTTGAAAACATTGATGCCCCTCCATGAGGGTACTCTTTCTCCTCACTCTCAACTCTTTCGTCAGACTTTTTTTTTGTAAGACAATTAATACGACTGTGCTGTCTTTAAGTTGCAATAATATGCAGAAATCCTTCTACCATTTCGAGGTTGCTAAAATTCTAATAGTTCTGCTAATTTCAGTTTATGTGACAAAACAAGCAAGTGTAGAGAATCATTGTACCATCTAAACCACTGTAAAATATATTTTCAATAACCAAAAAATATTGTATTTTCGGCTGCTTGAAGTTGGTGTACAAAACCAAAAGTTAAAGATGCAAAAACGAAACATAAGAATGGGAAGCATAGAAATAATGCACATAGAACAGATCTACCGCTTCTTACACTTGCTTCAATGAGAATGACAGATCTATAACTCATAGTTCTATGTGAATTTGGTCAGGTCAACCAAAAAGTTACATATTGCAGCTTCAGTATACTCACTACTTCTACCTCCCCAAAAAATGTAATCTGTGGCATGAAGCTCCATATAAGTGTATATTGTGAAATTTCTACGTAGCAGAGTTCCCCCTACGACGGCGCTCATGTGCAGATCTTACCCATCTCCGCTGCTATGGCAGTCGGCTACATAAAATAATAATCGAAAATAATCAAAAATATTTTTGGTTCACATTTTCTGACTCAAAACCAATAGTTCTTTTGACAAAAATAACTCATTCGTCCGTACGCTTTCAACTAAACAATGAACAGTTCAACAGATTTGTCAATCATGCATTCACTGACAACAGAGAGAGGCCTGCAGCCAGCAATTTTTGCAGCTGTCTCAGTTCTGCACTCCAGAAAGGGAGAGGGCAAACTCCACTGATCTAGTTTCAATGTATGGAATCACTTGGGAGTTTCTGGAATTTAAGTTAAACTTCTCCTTTAATGTGTATGCACCAAATTCATATGATCCTACTTTTTTGATTCTCTGAACGGCATATTGTTACAATTAACTGAATTCCAACTGGTTATTGGAACAGACAGGAATGCCATTCTGGACATGCGGGACAAATCTAATAAGACGAACTACAATCCACAGGCTACCATTGATGCCTGGTGAGCTCATAACCCTAAAGCAAAAGAGTACACTTTATTCATACAGGCACAAAGAATTATCTTGAATTCGATTTCATACTATTATCTACTCCTCTATTTTCTTTAATCAAGAAAATAGACATTTGACATATGGGCCTACAGTATCGGATCGTCATGCTTATTAATACCAGATACAAATGAGCCTCTGAAAAATACTACTTTCTGTGAAAAATTTGAAACTGAATTGAATGAATTCTTAATTATTAACAAAAATTCTGTCGATGATCCTAAAATATTATGGGACGTCAAAGATTTTATTAAAAACAACACTACTGCAATTGCATCTGGGTTGAATAAATCCCGATTGGATTAAGGACATTAGTGACTACTCTCTTCAACGTCAAGACAGAACTAAATCTATTGATAAAACAGAGAGCAGAATTTGCCATTCCTTCCATGGTAATCTTACCCAGTCGTCTACTAGCTAACAAGCTTCGCAGTAATGATCAATTAGTGAATATTGCTCTCACTATCGCTCTTTATCTTTGATAAACACATATTACACTATTTTCTAAAATTGTCATTCCGTCTCAAAACCTAACCAAATTGATACGTCTGGACCAAAGCGTGTTTGTTAAAAAACGATTATCCTCAGATGACCTGCGTCAATTACGTATCTCACATGCTTCATCAGAAACCAAAGCTCATTGTGCAGTTCTCGCTCTCGACACATAAAAAGCTTTTGATAGACAACAGTGCTAATACAGTATCTTTTTTGATTAAATAGTCAAGCCAACGTTCTTAAGCCGGGTCTGATACCACTGTTTACTGAATCAAATTCCCCAGGAAACTATGCGGTTGAAACCAATGAAGAAGCCAATCCTCCACTAATAAAACATTGCAGAGTGACCCATATTATCGTCCCTACCCCTAACAATGGTCTCTGGAGAAACTGGAAAGTAAAGCGTGGAATATATAACATTACCGCATTCCGTTTAGGTCTCATCACATAATGTAGGGCCATGGGTTTCCCATCTTAGCACGTAATGTGTTCCTCCTTTTCATCTCTTTTCCTGATGATAAATCCACCCTTTGAACCCTGTGACACACACACACACACACATGGTTGCATGCACACACACATGATAATACAAAGTGAATGGATGAGGAGACTTTTTCTAGCTGAATGTTTCTGCAATCACTGTCCCTATTTTTGCCCTGATTTTGTGTGAGGCCAGGCATTGTGGGTGGCCAAGTAACATAACCAGGAGCCTCCGTATTTTCCACCGCTCTTCTCCCATGATTTTTCATAGTAAAAAAAATGCAATTTATGGCAGGAATCAGAAAGTTTGCAGCTCAGCACTCTGGCTGGAGAGATGGGGTTATCACCTCTATCTAGACGCTAGTGGGGGATGCAATAAAATCATACCACAGCCACAGGGCCCAGGCAATGAGATTTGCAGGACAGTTGTAAATGTTCAATAGCTTTTTTCCTGATGCAAGGGCACAGACATTTAACGGCACTTGCCTCCAGCTCTGAAAGGAAGTATTATAGTAGGTGTTTTGGAATGCTGCTTTTCACACAAAATCAGTCACACAGCACTGATACAAACAAAAAACACATTGCAAGCTATTATTTACAGCACTAATGCTAAAATTGAATTCATTAGGCCAATTGTATAATCTCTTTTTCAGCTGTAAATAAACGTGGTTCAGACAGACACATTGTTGTAATACTACAGTGCATTTATCAGAATATCTGCATAAATTTAATGTAAAAGGCTTAATTCTCCCAGCATACAGAGCAGAGCCGAGCAGAGCTCACACCCAGACACAGTGAGTATAACACATAGAGCCAGTGCCAAACATGGCCATTAAGTGAATTTAGCCCATCGGCGTGTCCAACTGATTCAGAAGCACAGCAGATTAGCCCAGGGATTCTCAGCTGGCTGAAACAGGGCTCTGGCTGGAATAGTCACAAACAGCAGCACATTACCAAAGAGAACAGATTTGGATTTACAGTACATTTTACAGTTGTGGTGGGTCAGAGTCAAAGACTGGATCTTGATAATATTGACCTGATATGTTGTGGGTCTAGGTGCACCAGTGGTGTCATACTCGTGACCGGTCCACGTATTGAGAGTCTCGGTCTTGTCTCGGTGTCAGATACATTTGTACTCTGTCTTGACTAGGTCTCAGACAGTGAGGACTTGTAATTTCTTCCTGAGATCAGTGGAGTTAATAATTATCAGCTCCCATTCAGTCAGCGCATAAAACCACTTCCCCAGGCCAAATACAGTGCATTTGGAAAGTATTCATATCATTCCACATTTTGTTAAATTACAGCCATCCTAAAATTGATTAAATGTTTTCCCCTAATCAGTCTACACACAATACCCCACAATGGCTAAGTGAAAACATTATTTATTTATTTTGGGGGGCAAATTGATAAAAATAGAAAACAGAAATTCGTTACTTACATATGTATTCAGACTCTTTGCTATGAGACTCGAAATTGAACTCCGGTGCATCCCGTTTCCATTTATTATCCTTGAGATGATTGGAGTCCACATGTGGTAAATTCTATTGATTGGACATGGTTTTGAAAGGCACACACCTGTCTATATAAGGTCCCACAGTTGACAGTGCATGTCAGAGCAAAAACCAAGCCATGAGTTTGAAGGAATTGTCCGTACAGCTGTGAGAAAGAACTGTGTCGAGGCACAGATCTGGGGAAGGCTACCAAAATATTTATGCAGCATTGAAGGTCCCTACCCGGCCAAACTGAGCAATCGGGGGAGAAGGGCCTTGGTGAGGGAAGTGACCAAGAACCCAATGGTCACTGACAGAGCTCCAGAGTTCTTCTGTGGAGATAGGAGAACCTTCCAGAAGGACACGGTCTCTGTAACACTCTACCAATCAGGCCTTTATGGTAGAGTGTCCAGATGGAAGCCACTCCTCAGTAAAAGGCACATGGCAGCCAGCTTGGATTTTGCCAAAAGGCACCTAAATGACTCTCAGACAATGAGAAACAAGATTCTCTGGTCTAATGAAACCAATCGTCACATCTGGAGGAAAACTGGCACCATCTCTACGGTGGCAGCATCCTGCTGTGAGGATGTTTTTCAGAGGAAGGGACTGGGAGTCAGGATCGAAGGAAAGACAAACAGAGCAAAGTACAGAGAGATCCTTGATGAAAACCTGTTCCAGAGCGCTCTGGACCTCAGACTGGGGCGAAGGTTCACCTTCCAACAGGACAACGACCCTAAGCACACAGCCAAGACAATGCAGGAGTGGCTTCGGGACAAGTCTCTGAATGCCCTTGAGTGGCCCAGCCAGAGGCCCGACTTGAACCCGATCGAACATGTCTGGAGAGACCTGAAAATAGCTGTGCAGCGATGCTCAACATCCAACCTGACAGAGCTTGGGAGGATCTGCAGAGAAGAATGGGAGAAACTCCCAAAATACAGGTGTGCCAAGCTTGTAACGTCATACCCAAGAAGACTCGAAGCTGTAATCACTGCCAAAGGTGCTTCAAAGGGCTGAGTAAAGGGTCTGAATAATGTCAGGATTTGGCCAGGGTTGTTCCGGTTTTTGGTCACTAGATGCCCCCATTGTGCCTTTTGACCTTTTGTTTTCCCTTGATCCCCCTTATTATTTGCACCTGTGCCTCGTTTCCCCTGATTGTATTTAAACCCTTTGTTTTACTCAGTTATTTGCTCTGTGTTTGTATGTTAGCACCCAGCCCTAGTACTCTGTGAGCTCTTGTTGATCCCGGTGGACTCTCTTGTGGAGTTCTGTTTTTTGTTCTTGTTTGTTTGTTTTTGAGTATCTTTTGAGGCTTTTTGTGCTGTGCCTTCCACCTTGTGGATTTGCCTTTTTGTCTTGGAGGAATTCCTTTTGAGGTTGTGGAGTTACATGTTTTCCTGAAGAACTTCACTTTTTACTTCATTAAATACACCGTCTCAAGTACTGCTGTGTCTGCCTCATCTTCTGGGTTCTGCTGACTATTCGTGGCTCAGTTGGTTTAGTGACTGTTTCTCACTCCGGATACCTGGGTTCGTAACCGGGTCCTGACAAATAATTATGTAAATGTGATATTTCAGTTTTCGACTTTATTTTTTATAAATGAGCAAACATTTCTAAAAGACTGTTTTTGCTTTGTCATTATGTAGTGTGTGTAGATTGAGGGGGAAAACAATTTAGTACACTTTAGAATAAGGCTGTACTTTGCCAAACGGGTGATGATTTAACAAAAGCGCCTTTGTGAAAAAGCACAATCGTAGAACCAATGTACCTAACCATAAACATCAATGCCTTTCTTAAAATCAATACACAAGTATATATTTTTTAAACCTGCATATTTAGTTAAAATAAATTAATGTTAGCAGGCAATATTAACTAGGGAAACTGTGTCACTTCTCTTGCGTTCAGTGTAAGCAGAGTCATGGTATATGCAACAGTTTGGGTCGCCTGGCTTGTTGCGAACTGTGTGAAGACCAGTTCTTTCCTAACAAAGTACGTAATTAATTTGCCAGAATTTTACATAATTATGACAACATTGAAGGGTGTGCAATGTAAGAGCAATATTTAGACTTAGGGTTGCCACCCATTCGATAAAATACGGAATGGTTCCATATTTCACTGAAAGAATAAACATTCTGTTTTCTAAATGATAGTTTCTGGATTTGACCATATTAATGACCTAAGGCTCATATTTCTGTGTGTTTATTATATTATAATTAAGTCTGTGATTTGATATTTGATAGAGCAGTCTGAGAGTGGTGGTAGGCAGTAGCAGGCTTGTAAGCAGTCAATCAAACAGCACTTTCCTGTGAAGCACAGCGCTGTGTATGACTTCAAGCCTATCAACTCACGAGATTAGGCTGGCAATACTATAGTGACTATAAGAACATCCAATAGTCAAAGGTATATGAAATACAAATGGTATAGAGAGAAAAATTCCTATAAATTCATATAATAACTACAAACTAAAACTTCTTAAGTGTGAATATTGAAGACTAAAAGGAACCACCAGCTTTCATATGTTCTCATGTTCTGAGCAAGGAACTTAAACGTTAGCTTTTTTACATGGTACATATTGCACTTTTACTTTCTTGTCCAACACTGTGTTTTTGCATTATTTAAACCAAATTGAACATGTTTTGGAGACTACATTTTTGAGACTAAATTCATTTTATTTATGTATTATATAAAGTTAAAATAAAAGTTTCATTCAGTATTGTTGCAATTGTCATTATTACACGTGTATACAGTGGGAAGTTTACATTCACCTTATCCAAATACATTTAATTCAGTTTTTCACAATTCGTGACATTTAATCCTTGTAAAAATTCCTTGTTTTAGGTGGGTTAGGACCACCACTTTATTTTAACAATGTGAAATGTCAGAATAATAGTTGAGAGAATGATTTATTTCTGCTTTTATTTCAACTACACAACTACACGCCGTTTGGGAACTTTTTGGCAAAATGTTTGTATACCCACTTCTCCAAGCACCATTGCATAGGGCAGATGGAAAGACAGCAGTCGCACACATAATGTTAAAGGATAAGCAGTCCATTCACATAATAAGGCAGTAGGTCCCAATCATAACACAACCATTAAGCACTTCCCAATTTAAATATACAATTATTACTTGCCATTGCAAAAATCATTTCACGTTGAGCACACAAAGTAACCGGTGACCTAAAGTTTACAGTGGAACTGACAGCGCTTTAACTACTTTGCAGATATGAAACAAACAGACAATAATAATATCAGTCAAAAATATAAAACTTCCAGTTTATGCTACAAACCCAACTTTATAACAGGTTATAAAATTAGGTTATATTTAGCTCAACATTCCATGAGGTACACTAAGGCATTTTTGGCAGAATATATGGATGCAGTTCAATGCATGATTAATATAATTCAACAAAACATTTCTTGGTAGTCCAAAAAATATTGCTATCAGGTTGTAAATCACAGCTGGCTTGGTACTAATTGGTTATCCAATTAGCATATCTCTTGCGTTCTCAAATTCACTCTGGCTGTCTACTCCTATTTCAGAGAGCTCTCGTTTGAGTGTGCCAGAGCCCAGAACAACCGCTAAATATAACTGGTTTCTGATTGGCTGCAGCTCACCGGTCCTGGACTAGACAGATGTTTTATACCATTTTATTTACTGCAGTGTCTATTAATTGTCCAAATGCACGGCTGCTTTCCCACTCTATATTGCTATACAATATTCACAAACGCCTTAGTATACGTAATTCCCAAACATTCAAGAATTTATGAAAAGTAGTCGCTTGTCAGAAAATGTTTTTAAAAAGTGGTCATATTATTCCAGGGGGTGTATATGAGCAGATTTTAATAAGATTACATGTTGCTATAATGCTGTCAGTCCCACTTTAAATGCAACAATATTTCACACACATAAGTTATTTCAAAGAGTTGGCTAACAACAGCAAGCGTGCTGCAATAAAAAAAAAACACAGTTTCACTCACCAGATGATGATCATTTGAAACTTAACTTCTTGTTGGAAATAATTATTGAAAAGGGAGAAGCTAACAAATTAGCAACAACATCCTCTTTGATAACACCTGCTGCAGCATCTGCAAACAAGCCAACAACAAAAGACAGCTAGCTAGACTGTGGGAAAACTACTGATCACTGTTGCGTAGTGACCTGTTGGCCTTCAAGAAGGCAACATTTTCCATATGTTTTTGTAAAATAAACCCAAAATAAACCCCAAAAATGTGATTGGTTGATTCCACTGTCACTCAAAATGTCACACTAATACAGTTAAATGACAGATGCTTTTAGCTAGCTGACTTAGCTAGCTAGATTTATCTCCCCAGAGACCAGTAAAGAAAAGTCCTGATTGTACATTTTTTATTTTCAGTGTTAACCATTTCCTTTCCAACAAAAACTGAAGATATTAAATCAGAACATCATTGAAAATAATAATACAATTATCATTATTATTGTAATCATTATTTTATAAATCCTTAGCCCTTCTCTAAACGTGTAGAATGCCCATTGTTCCACACTGTGTTTGAGTTAGTAATCATTTGTAGAGTGGCTTTTTCCTCAGCATACATTTTGTTCACTATTTTGAATGTCTTAAGAATCCATATGTTGTTCTGAAATATGAACACAGAAATATGGGGCATTTTGAACTCTTATTTATGGTGGTGATTTGACAAAATGACAATCATGGTCTTGAATTGAACTCACATTCTTCTTGTCTCGGTCTTGACTTGGTCTCTGACCCCTTGCCCCCTCCCGGTCTTGGTCTTGACTCGGTCTCAACCCCCCCTCCAGCCCTGGTCTCGAACACAACAATGATGTGCATAGTATATGCATTGCTAAGTTGAGATGGAAGCTGGCACCACTGATCCATAAACCATCACATCTGGCCCTTTCAACAACCCCCCTCCACGTCACCTCTTCCAACACAGAACCAAGGCTAGCAGCATGGACCCTTACTGTGAGCTCTGGAGGGAAATCATTTTTGAAAGACTAAAATAGGTATGACAAAATGGCACCATCCAATTGACTGTACTGTTGCATATATCTGTTGAAACTCGGAGAAAGTGAGAATGAAAAGAAACAAATTAATTCTATATTAAGAAAACGATTTACACAACACTCATAGAATGAAGACCTTGATTGTGGTCACTGTCTCACAAAGGCTGTTTGAAAAACTAGCTTACTTTCCAGATAGTCATTTCCTTAGGCTTATATGTTCCAGACTTGTGTAACGAATTGGCAGCGCTGTCTTTTTTAATATACAACTATGAAGGTCACTGATTATAACTGAATGTAAATACAGTATGTAAATACTCACAACCAACTACCAATGGTATCTTGTTGTGCCTGTGTACCCCCACTCACCCAGCTAATTGATGTGATCACCCATGTCAGTGCATGACACCCTTTCTCACTCACTCTGATGGACACAGAGCCTATTAAACATTACGGACACCTTCTTAATATTGAATTGCATATTGAATTACCCTCAGAACAGCCTCAATTCGTCTGTGTATGGACTTCAAGTTGTCAAAAGCCTTCCACAGGGATGCTGGCCCATGTTGACTTCAATGCTTCCCACAATTGTGTAAAGTTGGGTGTATGTTCTTTGGGTGGTGGACCGTTCTTGATACACACAGGAAACTGTTGCGCATTAAAAACTCAGCAGAGTTGAGGTTCTTGAGACACTCAAACCGGTGCAACTGGCACCTACTGCCATACACCGTTCAAAGGCACTTACATCTTTTGTCTTGTCCATTCACCCTCTGAATGGCACACATACACAATCCATGTCTCAATTGTCTCAAGGTTTAAAAATCCTTCTTTAACCTGTCTCCTCCCTTTTATCTACACCGATTGAAGTGAATTTAACAGGTGCCATTACTGTGATGTGCTGGAGAGGTAAAAGTGCTCAAAGATCAGAATCTAAATAAACAGCCCAGCATAAGGTATTGATCTATCAGTGACAGAACCGTACTAGGTCCTGTGCATCATTCCTTGTAAGGAGCAGACTTTATCTCAATAAAAGGGCTGCTGTGCTGGTTTTTTTGAAAGAGGATGAATATGGAAATCCATTTGGGAAATACGTTATTTTGTATCAGGTTTCCAGGATGACATAAATGGTATCCCCTATCTCAGCGTAATGAATCAGGGATGAAGAACGTAGCACTGCATCTTAGAAATGGCAATGCATAAATAATGCAGGGGATCGTCCCTTTTTCGTGCTGCTTTGGATTGCATAATACACTTGGCACAAAATGGATGGTGTTGTATCATAACAAGGTCATAAAAAGCTTTCAGACAAATGGCATTCTGTCCTTTATAATAAATGATGTGATCCCAGAAAGAATGCAGAGTGTGGCTACATAAATAGTGTAATGTATGGGGCCTGGATGCACTGTGGCCTCTCCATTGCAATCCCATCCTACATTGAATAACAACAATAATACATCGTGCCCAGTCCTAAATTAACAGAAATGATTTCGCAATGATTCCCTTTTTATTTCTACATCTGCCCATGGCACACGCCCCTATGAGAGGGAGTGCTACGCTGAGCCCAAAGAGATGATATTCCTTTGATTAATGGATTTCTCGCTCTCTTTCATACAGGCAGGGGAGCTAGTGGACTACAGAGTAAAGCAGGGGGACCCATTTCCCTCTCTCTTCATCTCTCCCTATAGCTTTCTCTCTCCCTCAGTCTATCTATTCTTTCTCAATCTCTGCCTCTCTTTTTGTCCATCTCTCATATCCCCTCCCTTTCTTCTCCTTGTATCCATCTCTCTTTCCCGCTATCTGCTCTGACACCTTTAGCCTTAGGGACAGACAGACAAACAGCAAGCCAGACAGCTGCCTATGAAGTCTATTCACTGTGGGGTGCACTGCAAATATCGGCCTCTCTCTTTCTCCACTTTTCCGTTTCATCCTCTCTTTCTTCCTCTAGTTTATTCTCTCTCTCTCTATCTCTATTGCAGCAGCGAACACTGCAAATACATTGTTGTGTCTTTAGCAGACCCATTATAGCATATAGAGAAAAAAGGAGAGTATGTGAGGGAAAAACACATTATATGTGATTAAAATCTTCTGAGGGCTGCAATTCCGTCAACGGGATTGATATGACAACAGCCAGTGAAAATGCAGAGCGCCAAATTCAAACAACAGAAATCTCATAATTAAAATTCCTCAAACATACATGTATCTTATACCATTTTAAAGGTGATCTTGTTGTTATTCCCACCAAAGTGTCGGATTTCAAATAGACTTTACAGCGAAAGCACCACAAACGATTATATTAGGTCAGAGCCAAGCCACAGAAAAACACAGCCGTTTTTCCAGCCATAGAGAGGAGTCACAAAAAGCACAAATAGAGATAACATGAATCACTAACCTTTGATGATCTTCATCAGATGACACTCATAGGACTTCATGTTACACAATACATGTATGTTTTGTTCGATAAAGTATATATTTAAATATATATAAAGTATATATAAAAATATATATAAAGTATATATTTATATCACAAAATCTCAGGATACATTGGCGCATTATGTTCACTAGTTCCAAAAACATCCGGCGATATTGCAGAGAGCCACATAATTTTAGAGAAATACTCATTATAAATGTCGATTAAATTACAATTGTTAGACACAGAAATATAGATACACTTCTCCTTATTGCCACCGCTGCGTCAGATTTCAAAAAAGCTTTACGGAAAAAGCAAACCATGCAATAATCTGAGAACGGCGCTCAGAAAACAAATAGAGATATCCGCCATGTTGGAGTCAAAATAAATCAGAAATAACATAAATATTCACTTACCTTTGATGATCTTCATCAGAATGCACTCCCAGGAATCCCAGTTCCACATTAAATGTTTGATTTGTTCGATAATGTCCATCAATTATGTCCAAAGAGCTACTTTTGTTAGCACGTTTGGTAAACAAATCCAAAGTCATGAAGTGGGTTCCCTAGTTGCAGACGAAATGTCAAAACGTTCCGTTACTGTCCGTAGAAACATGACAAACGATGTATGGAATCAATCTTTAGGATGTTTTTAACATAAAACTTCAATAATATTCCAACTGGAGAATTCCTTTGTCTTCAGAAAAGCAAAGGAACGCAGCTACCTCTCATGTGAAATGTGAGTGACCAGTGCGTGACTGCTGGCAGACCTCTGACTCATTCCTCTCTCATTCGGTCCCACTTCACAATAGAATCTTCAAACAAGTTTCTAAAGACGGATAACATCTAGTGGAAGCCTTAGGAAGTGCAACATAACCAATATCCCACTGTGTATTCAATAGGGTCTGGGTTGATAATCGACCAACCTCAGATTTCCCACTTCCTGTTTGGATTTCTTCTCAGGTTTGTGCCTGCCATACAAGTTATGTTATACTCACAGACATCATTTAAACAGTTTTAGAAACTTCAGAGTGTTTTCTATCCAATACTAATAATAATAATAATATATTAGCAACTGGAACTGAGGAGCAGGCAGTTTAATCTGGGCACCCCTGGGCACCTTTTCATCCAAGCTACACAATACTGCCCCTGCAGCCATAAGAAGTTTTAAGGTGTTCAAGAATTTATTTTGCCGGTCCTTTTCTAATATACCCAGGATTAGGAGATACATACACTAGTCACAGTGAGGTAGTGTACTGTTCACCTCACCTCTACAGTACTTACAATACTCAAGCTGATGATGTCCAACTAACTGGGGCTGGGGAGCACAGAGGGCAGAGAGACTTGACCAGCAGGGTGGATAGAAAGCAATAAATCTCCTTCCTTTAATCCCTACAGTGCAGCATTTACACAACCACAACCTTAAACAGAATTGCTTGGCCTTCACAAAATAAACTCCCACAGGAGAGTTCTCTATATCGGTCTCATACTGTAAACCACATGGCCTTTCACTAAACTGTAGGAGATGGATGCTGTTGATCTGAGAGAGCATGTGACACGATGTTGTTGCAAACAAATGTTGCAGTGTATTATTACCGGGTAGACTCCAGGATTCTGATTGGCTGAAAGCAATGGTATATCAGAACATATACCACTAGTAGGACAAAACATTATGATTATTTTTTAAAGGGGTGGATCAGCTTTAATATTGCGGAAATGTTGTTGGTTCCATCAATGTAACTCGCTGCATCATCCCAACTCAGTTTTTCACAATTCCTGACAAAACACCCACAACATGATGCTGCCACCCCCGTTCTTCACGGTTGGGATGGTGTTCTTCAGCTTGCAAGCGTCCCCCTTTTTCCTCCAAACATAACGATGGCCATTATTGCCAAACAGTTCTATTTTTGTTTCATCAGACCAGAGGACATTTCTCCAAAAAGTACGATCTTTGTCCTCATGTGCAGTTGCAAACCGTAGTCTGGGTTTTTTATGTCGGTTTTGGAGCAGTGGCTTCTTTCTTGCTGAGCGGCCTTTCACATTAGGTCGATATAGGACTCGTTTTACTGTGGATATAGATACTTGTCTACCTGTTTCCTCCAGCATCTTCACAAGGTCCTTTGTTGTTGTTCTGGGATTGATTTGCACTTTTCGCACCAAAGTATGTTCATTTATTTTATTTCACCTTTATTTAACCAGGTAGGCAAGTTGAGAACAAGTTCTCATTTACAATTGCGACCTGGCCAAGATAAAGCAAAGCAGTTCGACACATACAACGACACAGAGTTACACATGGAGTAAAACAAAACAAACATACAGTCAATAATACAGTATAAACAAGTCTATATACGATGTGAGCAAATGAGGTGAGATAAGGGAGGTAAAGGCAAAAAAGGCCACGGTGGCAAAGTAAATACAATATAGCAAGTAAATCACTGGAATGGTAGATTTGCAGTGGAAGAATGTGCAAAGTAGAAATAAAAATAATGGGGTGCAAAGGAGCAAAATAAATAAATAAATAAAATAAATACAGTAGGTAAAGAGGTAGTTGTTTGGGCTAAATTATAGGTGGGCTATGTACAGGTGCAGTAATCTGTGAGCTGCTCTGACAGTTGGTGCTTAAAGTTAGTGAGGGAGAAGTGTTTCCAGTTTCAGAGATTTTTGTAGTTTGTTCCAGTCATTGGCAGCAGAGAACTGGAAGGAGAGGCGGCCAAAGAAAGACTTGGTTTTGGGGGTGACTAGAGATATACCTGCTGGAGCATGTGCTACAGGTGGGAGATGCTATGGTGACCAGCGAGCTGAGATAAGGGGGGACTTTACCTAGCAGGGTCTTGTAGATGACATGGAACCAGTGGGTTTGGCGATGAGTATGAAGCAAGGGCCAGCCAACGAGAGTGTGCAGGTCGCAATGGTGGGTACTATATGGGGCTTTGGTGACAAAACGGATTGCACTGTGATAGACTGCATCCAATTTGTTGAGTAGGGTATTGGAGGCAATTTTGTAAATGACATCGCCGAAGTCGAGGATTGGTAGGATGGTCAGTTTTACAAGGGTATGTTTGGCAGCATGAGTGAAGGATGCTTTGTTGCGAAATAGGAAGCCAATTCTAGATTTAACTTTGGATTGGAGATGTTTAATGTGGGTCTGGAAGGAGAGTTTACAGTCTAACCAGACACCTAGGTATTTGTAGTTGTCCACGTATTCTAAGTCAGAGCCGTCCAGAGTAGTGATGTTGGACAGGCAGGCAGGTGCAGGCAGCGATCGGTTGAAGAGTATGCATTTAGTTTTACTTGTATTTAAGAGCAATTGGAGGCCACGGAAGGAGAGTTGTATGGCATTGAAGCTTGCCTGGAGGGTTGTTAACACAGTGTCCAAAGAAGGGCCAGAAGTATAGAGAATGGTGTCGTCTGCGTAGAGGTGGATCAGAGACTCACCAGCAGCAAGAGCGACATCATTGATGTATACAGAGAAGAGACTCGGTCCAAGAATTGAACCCTGTGGCACCCCATAGAGACTGCCAGAGGTCCGGACAGC
The DNA here is from genome assembly GCF_021184085.1 of Oncorhynchus gorbuscha. Lineage (NCBI taxonomy): Eukaryota > Metazoa > Chordata > Actinopteri > Salmoniformes > Salmonidae > Oncorhynchus > Oncorhynchus gorbuscha. The sequence continues at coordinate 31,055,948 of NC_060187.1, forward strand.
AGACCCTTGATTTGACATCTCTAGGAGACAGAACGGGTCTCCTTCCTGAGCGGTATTTTTAAAATAATTCATTTTATTTTACCTTTTTTTAACCAGGTAAGCTAGTTGAGAAAAGTTGTCATTTACAACTGCGACCTGGCCAAGATAAAGCAAAGCAGTACGACAGAAACAAACACACAGAGTTACATGGAATAAACAAGCGTACAGTCAACACAATAGAAAAAAAGAAAGTCTATATACAGTGTGTGCAAAAGGCATGAGGAGGTATGACAATAAATAGGCCATAGTAGCAAAGTAAATAAAAACAATATGGGGATGAGGTACTGTGCCTTGCGAAAGTATTCGGCCCCCTTGAACTTTGCGACCTTTTGCCACATTTCAGGCTTCAAACAAAGATATAAAACTGTATTTTTTTAATGAAGAATCAACAACAAATGGGACACAATCATGAAGTGGAACGACATTCATCGGATATTTCAAACTTTTATAACAAATCAAAAACTGAAAAATTGGCCGTGCAAAATTATTCAGCCCCCTTAAGTTAATACTTTGTAGCGCCACCTTTTGCTGCGATTACAGCTGTAAGTCGCTTGGGGTATGTCTCTATCAGTTTTGCGCATCGAGAGACTGACATTTTTTCCCATTCCTCCTTGCAAAACAGCTCGAGCTTAGTGAGGTTGGATGGAGAGCATTTGTGAACAGCAGTTTTCGGTTCTTTCCACAGATTCTCGATTGGATTCAGGTCTGGACTTTGACTTGGCCATTCTAACACCTGGATATGTTTATTTTTGAACCATTGTCTTGTTGGAAGACAAATCTCGGTCCCAGTCTCAGGTCTTTTGCAGACTCCATCAGGTTTTCTTCCAGAATGGTCCTGTATTTGGCTCCATCCATCTTCCCATCAATTTTAACCATCTTCCCTGTCCCGGCTGAAGAAAAGCAAGCCCAAACCATGATGCTGCCACCACCATGTTTGACAGTGGGGATGCTGTGTTCAGGGTGATGAGCTATGTTGCTTTTACGCCAAACATAACGTTTTGCATTGTTGCCAAAAAGTTCAATTTTGGTTTCATCTGACCAGAGCACCTTATTCCACATGTTTGGTGTGTGTCCCAGGTGGCTTGTGGCAAACTTTAAACAACACTTTTTATGGATATCTTTAAGAAATGGCTTTCTTCTTGCCACTCTTCCATAAAGGCCAGATTTGTGCAATATACGACTGATTGTTGTCCTATGGACAGAGTCTCCCACCTCAGCTGTATATCTCTGCAGTTCATCCAGAGTGATCATGGGCCTCTTGGCTGCATCTCTTATCAGTCTTCTCGATGTATAAGCTGAAAGTTTAGAGGGATGGCCAGGTCTTGGTAGATTTGCAGTGGTCTGATACTCCTTCCATTTCAATATTATCGCTTGCACAGTGCTCCTTGGGATGTTTAAAGCTTGGGAAATCTTTTTGTATCCAAATCCAGCTTTAAACTTCTTCACAACAGTATCTCGGACCTGCCTGGTGTGTTCCTTGTTCTTCATGATGCTCTCTGCGCTTTTAACGGACCTCTGAGACTATCACAGTGCAGGTGCATTTATACGGAGACTTGATTACACACAGGTGGATTATATTTATTATCATTAGTCATTTAGGTCAACATTGGATCATTCAGAGATCCTCACTGAACTTCTGGAGAGAGTTTGCTGCACTGAAAGTAAAGGGGCTGAATCATTTTGCACGCCCAATTTTTCAGTTTTTGATTTGTTAAAAAGGTTTGAAATATCCAATAAATGTCCTTCCACTTCATGATTGTGTCCCACTTGTTGTTTATTCTTCACAAAAAAATACAGTTTTATATCTTTATGTTTGAAGCCTGAAATGTGGCAAAAGGTCACAAAGTTCAAGGGGGCCGAATACTTTCGCAAGGCACTGTAGGTAGATTGGGTGGGCAATTTACAGATGGACTATGTACAGCTGCGGCGATCGGTTAGCTGTTCAGATAGCTGATGTTTAAAGTTAGTTAGGGAAATGTAAGTCTCCAGCCATTTTTGCAATTTATTCCAGTCACAGGCAGCAGAGAACTGGAGGGAAAAGCAGCCAAAGGAGGTGTTGGCTTTGGGGATGACCAGTGAGATATACCTGCTGGAGTGCGTGCTATGAGTGTTGTTATCATGACCAGTGAGCTGAGATAAGGCGGAGCTTTACCTAGCATAGACTTGTAGATGACCTGGAGCCAGTGGGTCGGGCGACGAATATGTAGCGAGGGCCAGCCAACTACAGCATACAGGTCGTAGTGGTGGGTGGTATAAGTCGCTTTGGTAACAAAACGGATGGCACTGTGATAGAGTGCATCCAATTTGCTGAGTAGAGAATTGGAAGCCATTTTGTAGATGACATCGCTGAAGTCGAGCATCGGTAGGATAGTCAGTTTTACTAGGGTATGTTTGGCGGCGTGAGTGAAAGAGGCTTTGTTGTGAAATAGAAAGACGATTCTAGATTTGATTTTGGATTGGAGATGTTTGATATGCGTCTGGAAGGAGAGGTTACAGTCTAGCCAGACACCTAGGTATTTGTAGTTGTCCATATATTCTAGGTCAGAACCGTCCGTGATGCTAGTCGGGTGGGCGGGTGCAGGCAGCGAACAGTTGAAAAGCATGCATTTGGTTTTGCTACCGTTTAAGAGCAGTTGGAGGCCACGGAAGGAGTGTTGTATGGCATTGAAGCTCGTGTTGGAGGTTAGTTAACACAGTGTCCAAAGAAGGGCCAGATGTAAACAGAATGGTGTCGTCTGCGTAGAGGTGGATCAGGAAATCACCCGCAGCAAGAGAGACATCGTTGATATATACAGAGAAAAGATTCGGCCCGAGAATCGAACCCTGTGGTACCCCCATAGAGACTGCCAGAAGTCCAGACAACAGGCCCTCCAATTTTACACACTGAACTCTGTCCGTGAAGTAGTTGGTGAACCAGGCGAGGCAGTCATTTGAGGAACCAAGGCAATTGAGTCTACCAATAAGAACGTGGTGATTGACAGAGTCGAAAGCCTAGGCCAGGTCAATGAAGACGGCTGCACAGTACTGTCTTTTATCGATGGCGGTTATGATATTGTTTAGTACCTTGAGCGTGGCTGAGGTGCACCCGTGACCAGCTATGATGGCTGCGTGGAACCATGGTGTTTATACTTGCGTACTATTGTTTGTACAGATGAAAGTGGTACCTTCAGGTGTTTGGAAATTGCTCCCAAGGATGAACCAGTGTGGGGACAACAGACTGAGATTGGGAGCGATTAAATATGTCCGTAAACACACCAGCCAGCTGGTCTGCGCATGCCCTAAGGACACAACTTGGGATGCCGTCTGGGCCAGCAACCTTGCGAGGGTTAACCTGTTTAAATGTTTTACTCAAGTCAGCCATGAGAAGGAGAGGGGGAGGGGTGCAGTCTTTGTTAGCGAGCCGCGACGGTGGCACTCTATTATCCTCAAAGGTGTTTATAGTTTGTCTGGAAGTGTGACGTCAGTATCCGTGACGTGGCTGTTTTTGTTTTTGGAGTTAATTAATCAATAATATAATTATTTTAGCAAAAGAAATGTTTTTAATGTACAATCTGTAGAAGCTATGAGAATAGTACGGTTCAGTACTTTTGTGAAGCATCACAGGACAGTTGAAAAATATATGGCAAATAGAAATCCAAAATGGATGGTGTTGAGAGTTAGATGGGAGGAGTTGAATGGAGCTGAAGGGCGGGACTAATAACAACAAGATAACCAATGTGAAACATATGGGGTCTCTAAAATGTATATACAGCTGAAGTCCACCCAAGACTGTGTGGCCATGCACACTCCTAACTCAATCCCTCAAGTTTGCAGATGACACAACAGTAGTTGGCTTGATCACCAACAACGACGAGACATCCTATAGGGAGGAGGTGAGGGCACTCGTGTGGTGTCAGGAACCTCGCACTCAACATCAAAAAAACATAGGAGATGATCGTGGACTTCAGGAAACAGCAGAGGGAGCACCCCTAATCCACATTGAAGGGACAGCAGTGGAGAAGATGGAAAGTTTAAAGTTCCTGGGCGTACACATCACAATCAAAATGAAATGGTCCACCCACACAGACAGTGTGGTGAAGAAGCCGCAACAGCACCTCTTCAACCTCAGGAGGCTGAAAAAATGTGGCTTGTCACCCAAAACTCTGACAAACCTTTACAGCAACAGCAACTGCTCCGCCCTCAACCGCATGGATTACAGGCAACATCTGCACTAAACCATGGATTACAGGCAACATCTGCACTCAGCTAAACTGTAGAGCTGCCACGTTCAAGAAGTGGCAGCTCGTCAATACATGACTATATTGAATAGCCGATGCTCGTCGGATGTGGAAGGGTTTGCAAACTATTACAGACTACAAAGGGAAGTACAGTTGCAAGCTGCCTAGTGACACGAGCCTACCAGACAAGCTAAATTACTTCTATGCTCGCTTCGAGGCAAGCAACACTGAGCATCAGCTGTTCTGGATGACTGTGTGATCACGTTCTCTGTAGCCAATGTGATTAAGATCAACATTCACAAGGCCGCAGGGCCAGACGGAATACCAAGACGGAATACCAAGATGGAATACCAAGACGTGTGCCCCAATCATACACTGACCAACTGGCAAGTGTCTTCACTGACATTTTCAACCTGTCCCTGACCGAGTCTGTAATTCCAAAATGTTTCAAGCAGACTACCATAGTCCCTGTGCCCAAGAACACTATGGTAACCTGCCTAAATGACTACTGACCCGTAGCACTCACGTCTGTAGTCATGAAGTGCTTTGAAAGGCTGGTCATGGATCACAACACCATTATCCCAGATATTCTAGACCCACTCCAATTTGCATACCGCCCCAACAGATCCACAGATGATGCAATCTCTATTGCACTCCACACTGCCCTTTCCCACCTGGACAAAAGTAACACCTATGTGAGATTGCTATTCATTGATTACAGTGCAGCGTTCAACACCATAGTGCCCTCAAAGCTTATCACTAAGCTAAGGACCCTGGGACTAAACACCTCCCTCTGCAACTGGATCCTGGACTTCCTGATGGGCCGCCCCCAGGTGGTAAGGGTAGGTAACAACACATCTGCCATGCTGATCCTCAACACGGGGGCCCCTCAGGGGTGCGTGCTCAGTCCCCTCCAGTCTCAACGTCAACAGTAAAGAGGCATCTCTGGGATGCTGGCCTTCTAGGTGAGGTAGAAAAAAGCCATATCTCAGACTGGCCAATAAAATCCAAAATATTAAGATGGGCAAAAGAACACACAACAGAGGAACTCTGCCTAAAAGGCCAGTATCCCGGAGTCGCCTCTTCACTGTTGACGTTGAGACTGGTGTTTTGCAGGTGCTATTTAACCTGTTAAGTCGACCCTCTACTTCTTCGAACATTCTGTTAAAAATCGTGTAACATTTCAGCGCCCTGCTACTCATGCCAGAAATATAGTATATGCATATTATTAGTATGTGTGGATAGAAAACACTCTGACGTTTCTAAAACTGGTTAAATCACGGCTGTGACTTTAACAGAGCGTGAGTTTCATCGAATAGCGCAGGAAAACCTGATCACTGAAAATGGAAATAAATATCCTTGTGCTTACTTCCAGGATTGTTCAAAGTGAACCGAATTACATGAGACCGAGGTTTCAGCGCCTACAGCTACCACACGTTGTCTAGAGTCTTGTCATTTGATTCGCAATTGATTCTTGGTCTAACCGGTTCAAGGGAACTCCTTCCCTCCATTCTCCGACCGGATGTTTTGGTCGAGCTCTCTCGGCCATGTTTTTTTTCAGACGACACCTATAGAAGTTACATCGCCTCCTGATGAATTTTATCGCTTATTAACGTGTACTAATACCTAAAGTTGCATTACAAAAGTATTTCGAAGTGTTTTGTGAAAGTTTATCGTCGACTTTTTGAATTTTAAAAAATGACGTTACGTTATGAAACGCTCTTTTTTTAGTTTATCATACAGTCTACATAGAACGATATCTAGGCTATATATGGACCAATTTAATCGAAAAAAAGACCCAATAGTGATTATGGGACATCTAGGAGTGCCAACAAAGAAGATGGTCAAAGGTAATGAATGTTTTATATTTTATTGTGCGGTTTGTGTAGCGCCGAATATGCTAATTATTTTGTTTACGTCCCCTGCGGGTCTTTTGTGGTGTTACATGCTATCAGATAATAGCTTCTCATGCTTTCGCCGAAAAGCATTTTAAAAATCTGACTTGTTGCCTGGATTCACAACGAGTGTAGCTTTAATTCAATACCCTGCATGTGTATTTTAATGAACGTTTGAGTTTTAACTAATACTATTAGCATTTAGCGTAGCGCATTTGCATTTCCAGAGCTCTAGATGGGACGCCTGCGTGCCAGGTAGGAGCAAGTGGTTAATGACGCTGCCAGTTGAGGACTTGTGAGGTGTCTGTGAAGGGAGTAGTACACAGGTTTGTACGAGATCTTCATGCTTCTTGACAATTTCTCGCATGGAATAGTTTCATGACTCAGAACAAGAATACACTGACGAGTTTCAGAAAAAAGTGATTTGTTTCTGGACATTTTGAGCCGGTAATCAAACTCACAAATGCTGATGATCCAGATATTTAACTATTCTAAAGAAGGCCAGTTTAATTTATTTTAATGGACCGTGTGATTTTCTTTAAAAAACAAGGACATTTCTCAGTGGTACCCCCTCTACCCCCAAACAATTCGAGCCTCTACTTGTAAAAATACACCTTTCCAGAAACAAGTCTCTCACCGTTGCCGCTTGCTATAGGCCACCCTCTGTCCCCAGCTGTGCCATGGACACCATATGTGAATTGATTGCCCCCTGTGCTGCTAGGTGACCTAAACTGGGACATGCTTAAAACCTTACTGGCGCAGGCGTTCCGCTAGCGACCCACCTCGACAACATCCGGTGAAATTGCAGAGCGTGAAATTCAAATGGTAATACCTAACATTCATGAAAATACAAGTGTCATACATCAGGAAAAAAAGCGGAACTTCTTGTTAATCCAGCCGCTGTCAGATTTCAAAAAGGCTTTACAGCGAAAGCACACCATGGAATTATTTGAGGACAGCGCCCCGCACACAAAAGCATTAAAAACATTTTTCAACCAGGCAGGTGCGCCACGAAAATCAGAAGTAGCGATAAAATAAATGCCTTCCCTTTGAAGATCTTCTTCTGTTGGCACTCCAAAAGGTCCCAGCTACATCACAAGTGGTCCTTTTGTTTGATAAAGTCCTTCTTTATATCCCCAAAAACTCAGTTTAGCTGGCGCGCTTCATTCAATAATCCACCGGTTTCCCTCCTTCAAAATGCATACAAAATTCATCCCAAACGTTAACAATAAACTTCTCCAAACAAGTCAAACAATGTTTATAATCAAACCTCAGGTACCCTAACACGTAAATAACCTATACAATTTGAGACAGAGAATCGTTATTGTCTTTACCGGAGATAAACAACAAAGAAGCGCTCTCATCCACGTGCATGAAAACACTACAGTCAAAATGGGAGCCACTTAGAAAAACTACAAATTCTAAATAAAAATAAAAAACAAGCCTAAAACTCTTTCTGAAGACTGTTGACATTTAGTGGAAGCCCTAGGAACTGCAATCTGGGAGTTTTTCCCTTCCCATATTTAACATGACAGCCATTGGAAACAGTGGTGGGCTGAAAACATTTTTTTTCAAGATGGTTTGTCTTCGGGTTTTCGCCTGCCATATCAGTTCTGTTATACTCACAGATATTATTTTAACAGTTTTAGAAACTGACCTACACCACCATAGAAAATAAAGGCTTTCTATGGTCAGGACGTGACAAAAAGGGAGGGTTAGGGGGGATGTCTAGTGTCAGTGGCGGCTCTGGTGCGGGACGAAGAACCCTCTCATCCAGCGGATCCACCAGCATCGGAGGCAGCTCACGTGCGGGATGAAGAACCATCTCATCCCGCGGATACCTCCTGTTCAATGGCGGGGATCGTCGCCGGAGGCACTGGACCGTGGATCGTCGCCGGGGACTCCAGACCTTGGATCATCGCCGGAGGTACCGGACCGTGGATTGTCGCCGGAGGCACTGGACCGTGGATCGTCGCCGGGGGCTCCGGACCGCCGACCGTCGCCGGAGGCTCCGGACCGCAGACCGTCGCCGGAGGCTCCGGACCGCAGACCGTCGCCGGAGGCTCCGGACCGCAGACCGTCGCCGGAGGCTCCGGACCGCAGACCGTCGCCGGAGGCTCCGGACCGCAGACCGTCGCCGGAGGCTCCGGACCGCAGACCGTCGCCGTAGGCTCCGGACCGCAGACCGTCGCCGTAGGCTCCGGACCGCAGACCGTCGCCGTAGGCTCCGGACCGCAGACCGTCGCCGGAGGCTCCGGACCGCAGACCGTCGCCCGAGGCCCGGACCGCAGACCGTCGCCGGAGGCTCCGGACCGCAGACCGTCGCCGTAGGCTCCGGACCGGAGACCGTCGCCGGAGGCTCCGGACCGGAGACCGTCGCCGGAGGCTCCGGACCGCAGACCGTCGCCGGAGGCTCCGGACCGCAGACCGTCGCCGGAGGCTCCGGACCGCAGACCGTCGCTGTAGGCTCCGGACCGCCGACCGTAGCTGGAGGCTCCGGACCGCCGACCGTCGCTGGAGGCTCCGGACCGTGGACCGTCTCAGGAGGTTCCGGACCGTGGACCTTCTCAGGAGATTCCGGACCGTGGACCGTCTTTGGAGGTTACGGACTGTGGACCGTCGTTGGAGGTTCCAACTGTGGAACCGTCGCCTGAAGTTCTGGACTGGGAACCGTCCCCAGAAGCTCTGGACTGGGGACTGTCCCAGGAAGCTCAGGACTGGGGACTGTCGAGGCGCACTGGAGGCCTGATGCGTGGGACCGGTACAGGTAACACTAGGCTGGTGACACGCACTTCAGGGCGAGTGCGGGGAGTAGGCACAGGACGTACTGGAGCTAGCACAGGACGCATTGGACTGTGAAGGCGCACTGGGGACACTATGCATAGAACCGGCGCAGGATGTACTGGACCCTGGAGGCGCACTGGTGACCAGGAGCGCTGAGCCGCCACCCGTCCTGGACAGATACCCACTTTAGCACGACAAGTGCGAGGAGCTGACACAGGACGTACTGGGCTGTGAAGGCGCACTGGAGACCTGGTGGTATAGCCGGCATCAATTGTACCGGAACTTTAACAGCAGGGCGAATGCCATGCATACTATGCCAAACCAACATATCTCTCTTTTCACTCTCCTCCAATTTGTCCAATAACTCCCACAGTCTCTGACTCACCCTCAACTTCGCCGACCACCTCTTGTGCCCCCTCCCCAAAAATTGTTTGGGCTGTCTTTTGGGCTTGCGTCGTGGCCGCAAACCCTGGCGTTGTCGCTGTTGTTCCCTCGCTGCCTCCGCCTGCTTCCATGGCAGGCTTCTATCTCCTGCCATACGTCCAGGATGTCCTTCACGTCCAGGATGTCCTTCACTCCTGGCTTTCCTCCTGGGCACGCTGCTTGGTCTGTTGTTGGTGGGATCTTCTGTCACGTTCGTCATAATGATCGGACCAAGTTCCAGCAAACGAGACGTAACGACTGGAGTGCTCACAGGTACTACACAACAACAAGATCCTAGACCATGTTGCTATGTGCCTGATAGGAAAGTTAACCAGCATATTGGTGGTGAGAACAATGTGGTACAGGCAGCAGCAGAGTTAGCAGACAAAAAAACAGCCCTTGCCTTAATTGTCTAAGAAAAGTGAGGAGAGCGGAAACCCCAACTTAATTAGGTCTAAAATCAATAGCCTAACTGTTAAATGTACCTGGCTTTATAAATCATCCATATATATCTATAGCCTTTGCTGTAATAAAGGCTTTACAAAAACCACAATGAACGTTACAGACTCTTTTGTACACTTATAATTTATTTTGTGTTGTTTACATTTACCCAAATTATCAGAAAAATTATATTGTAATCTAACAGCACCTGTTTAACACACATAATATGCACGCAGGGCTTGCTCCATTCCTTATTTTTCTTGATCTCCAATATTTTCCACAACAAGTCAAATTTATTCCACACATCTAACTTCCCCTTAACCTCCTGCGTGAACAGTAAACATTCCCCCATTTCAAGTTTGTCACGTCCTCTGCATACTGTACATTTTGCTGTCACGTATGTTATGGTGTTCAGAGTTTGTTATAACCAATTTATTGATGTGATTATGATATGCTACAGTATAGGTAAGGCCCTATTGGTCATGTGGATCCGATGCATACATGTGTCACGTAAAGAGAGCAAGGGTTGAGGGAAAAAGGAATGATTTTCCTAAACAAATTAGGGGTTTTGGTAACATAACTTTACTATCAGAAATGGCTGTAATTCATTTTCAGAATTCAGCAACACTGACAGTGCAATACACATTGTTAATGTCTGTGGTGGTCGCTACAGCAGGGAGGAGAGATTGTTCATGTTATGTGGTGGTCGCTATAGCAGGGAGGAGAGAGAGACAACGGGTGCTAGTTACGCAGTCACTCGTTGTCTTTTTCTTCTTACACAGCACAGCAAGTCTGAGCTGGGCCCGGCACAATCAAATCAATTGCGGTCAGACTCCCTCTAGTCAATTGTGTGTCTTAATTATTTCATCAAACAGTTCGCTTAAAGTATCAGACAAGCTCAGTGCATATAGATGATTTGATTAAAACACATAGGATGTATCTATATTTGGAAAAATAGACATTTTAACATTTTGACCAGTCGATTGGTCGAAAGAAAAGAAGGCTCTTGGTCAACCAATACTTTTTTTAGTCAGGGACAGCCATAGTATGAAGGCCCTCCGCGTTGCGTTGTGCTAAGGAACAGCCCTTAGCCGTGGTACAGTATAGTGGCCATATACCACAAACCCAGGGCATATTGCTTAAATACACTAAGACAGGGTCATTACACAGGTCTCTTGATCATTAAAACCATTTTCTACTACTTAATGTGTGACTGTATAAGTTCCATATCAAATAGTCACAATTGAGATCGCATCTTTTACGAAGGACTGCTGATCTTTGTTAGCCTAAATTGATTTGGTATCTATTGTTATGTTTCGCAGCTCTGCATGGTCAGTATAGTACAATAGTGGTGATGATGTACGCATCCCACACTGGTATTAACCACATTTGGGATAATGTATTTAAGCCTTAATGATTAATGTATTTAAGCCTGTATGATTTACAAAACATATTGAGGTGACACAAAGGACTTGCTGAATGTCATGACATAACATCTTTACATATAAGAATTAGTCAAAAGTGGACAGAATGTGTCTGTAAAGGGTGCGTGCTGGTGGCAGGGAAGTCAGGCGCAGGAGAACGAACTTGGTATAAACATTTATTAATAAATGCTCACAAAACTCCGAAATAAAACCTGTCGCACACCGCAACATAACTTGCACATAACATACAATCAAACAATCACTGACAAGGACATGAGTGGAATCAGAGGGTTAAATACACAACATGTAATTGATGGGGCCAGGTGTGACCAATTGATAGAACCAGATATGAAGGAAGACAAGACAAAACCAATGGGAAATGAAAAATGGATCAGCGATGGCTAGAAAGTCGGTGACGTCGACCACCGAACACCGCCCGAACAAGGAGAGGGACCGACTTCGGCGGACGTCGTGACAGTACCGTATGACTTCAGTCTAAAAACATAATCCTGATGGAATGAGTCACCATTTAATAGGATATTTTTTCTATTACTCTAATGAAGAAAAAGTATGCTTAAAACTACAGAATGCTGCCGATGCGCCACTTATATGAGATGTATAGAGACAGAGGTTTAATTATCATCAGACAATTTATTCCAGAGAATTTGTCAACACATAAGAGTTTAAACCCCTCAGTGTGATTTGTTTCTAGTAGGAAAGTACTTGCTTAGCTCCCACTCCATTGTCTCTCTCAGCCACCAGCCTTAGACGGATTATAGGAAAGGCCGGGTCTCAGCCAATTAAACAAAGGGGAGTGGGACTGGAGGGTGAAACATCACAGAATGGATCCGGTACATGCAAAAAATGCACAAACCATCTCCAAACCATCAATCAATCAAATGTATTTATAAAGCCCTTCTTACATCAGCTGATATCTCAAAGTGCTGTACAGAAACCCAGCCTAAAACCCCAAACAGCAAGCAATGCAGGTGTAGAAGCAAGGTGGCTAGGAAAAACTCCCTAGAAAGGCCAGAACCTAGGAAGAAACCTAGAGGAACCAGGCTATGAGGGGTGGCCAGTCCTCTTCTGGCTACGCCAGATTATAACAGAACATTGGCCAAAATGTTCAAACGTTCATAGATGACCAGCAGGGTCAAATAATAATAATTACAGAGAGCAACTCAGAGCTCTACACAGAACACAGCTCTGGGCCTAGCCCTCGAGGCCTTGCCTCTACCACACAGAGCCCAGTAGATCACCAGCACAGGCCACCATACCTGAATAATCTATTATGAACACAGCTGCAGTTCAGGCAAGCTCTTGTTAATAAGATTCAGAGCAAGACGCTGCAGGAAACCAATTGTTTTTCAAGCTTTTTCAGTCCAGCTTTCAGTTCCTCATGTTTTATGGGCCAATCTTTCAAACATCAAGCTAACTTTTCCACTTGACAGGTGCGCAAGAGGCCACATGCCAAGCAAACAGCAATTAAAACTATCATGAGTGAGACCATTGGCTACAATTCCTAAAATCAAAAGCAAAAGTCCGCCTTTCACTACATGTCAAGATTCCAGATGATGTATGCGGGTGAAATCACGGCCAACATGGTCATTATTCTAGTGTGGTTGATTGAAATCCCAGCTCTCTAGCCACATCTCTAATGGATATCTCAACCTCCATGGCAGGCTCAGACCTTCCTCCCAACCTCCATGGCCCAAAGCTCTCTGCTTGACCTTTCCCTAAGAATGCCCGGCACAACTTCATTACACCCACTTAATGATGCACCACGCACCGCAGGAGAGAAGAAATAGATACATAAAGAGGAGCAAGGTCGTGACAGAGCCACCAACCTCAAAACATCACTGGCATACACACACAGTAGAAATGCCTCATACAGCTTGACCACAGATGGCTAGTCTGCCACCAAGAATCGGACAGAACCTTAGCGGGATATATAGCGGTGTGAAAGAGACAAACTCCCATTTTTTCAAGCCAGATTTGTATTCTCCTGAGCATGCAGGCTAAGTGTTTCCCCACTGAGAAATGGCTGTATGTACATGCTGACATGCCATCCAGAAAGCAAGGTCAAAGGGGAAGGGGCTGGAGTTGGGCTGATAAATCTGTTAGCGTGGACACAGACCACTTTTTTCATTCAACATGGTGCCATTCAATTATCCCTCCGGACCGACCAAGTCTTTGAAGAGCAAAAGGCCCTTTGGTGGGGAGGCTGATCTAAAAAACAATACAAAATACACAGAGGGAATGGCTTCTAAAGGAAAGCATTCTCTGTCTCATTATTCTGCTCATAGGAATCGATGTCTCCACTCATTTATGGACTGAATGTCTTTAACAATAAACAGACTGTAGCCAGTCTGGAAAGTGTATTACCGCTTTAACCCTGGTTCCCACTTGAAGGTTAGCGAGAGTGTCCAAAGACTAGAAAGGCCATCTTTAGAGTGTGAAATTCCTTAGTGTGGATTGAACTTAGTTCCAATTAGAGTTTCTTATCTTCGTTTGAGGAGTGGACAATTATCACTGTCATGTAACAGATCACTCTTACACTCTACATGAAAGCACAATGTCATAACAGAAGAGGCAGAAGAAGAGAATTGTTTTATTTAAAAAATACATATATTCTAATGGCTAGTAATATGAAAGCCTTCTGAGGCTGCTGTGGCTATCAATATTACCACTCCTCTGCCCATTATTAGCAGTTAGCATACTCTTGTAATATTGATAATCAATAATCAATCATTTCTAACAGAATCACAGCTGCCGTCATTGTGGTGCTTTAGTATCTTGGAGAGTTGAGAATGGAACCTCAAGAGTAACTATCAACAGTGAAAATTAAATCAAATGGCAACAAGGGAGCCATCCATCAGAACCAACCGCATTATTTCATCACGTTGTCAGCGAGACATATAAAAAAAAAATCCCAAAGACTCTGTCACCCAGTCAACACATGTAACGGATGTGAAACGGCTAGCTTAGTTAGCGGTGTGCGCTAAATAGCGTTTCAATCGGTTACGTCGCTTGCTCTGAGACCTTGAAATAGTAGTTCCCCTTGCTCTGCAAGGGCCGCGGCTTTTGTGGAGCGATGGGTAACGATGCTTCGTGGGTGACTGTTGTTGATGTGTGCAGAACGTCCCTGGTTCGCGCCCGGGTATGGGCGAGGGGACGGTTTAAAAAATTCTACTGTTACACACACATCACTAGTGTTTGATGGTATGTTGGCTAGCAGGAAGGTTGCTGACTATTTCCGTGGCTAAACCATCTAGAATCGTAATTAAACCATTTTATTTGTATTTACAGTTAGCATACAAGTTTGTTATTAAGGCACATGAAAGTTCACATGTTCCAGGTGGCATTTCTGCCAAGAAAATGCATTTTGATCAACAACAACAAAAAGGTTTACATTCAAATGGCTCTCCTTTGAAGTAGTGATGTGCGACATACGCCTAGTTTCCTGAAACGAGTCACAATTGAGTTCATGAACTTTATATTCAATTAGATTGTATTTGATGGAGCATTTCATATGTCTGGCCAGAACCCCCTTCAGCTCCCAGAGACCTGGAGAGGAGAGTGTTATGGACACCGTGGTCTGTGTGTGTTATGGATACGTAGTCAGTAATACAGGAGGAAGTAACACACTGATGGTTGTAATTACCATAGAAGAAGGAAAATGTCTTTCATTGGCCACGTCATCATGATATGAGGGAAAATGGCAGGGAAAAAAAGATTGCTGTTTTGTAAAAGACAGATAGACATTATTGCTCTCCCAAGGGGATCACAATTTCCAGATAAATTGAGTACCCTATTAAAATTAATTGGATAAATTGACTACATACCATTACAAGCGCAAAGGTCACCTGAGATGATTCAAATACCTTTAATTATTATGAAGACATTTTCCACCAGAAAAAAAAAACCGGTTGATACAAAGACTTAAGGTCTGACAACGTGACGAGACGAGGCATCAATTACACTGGCCTTTGACAGTGACACATTCAGCTCCCCCAACAACGGTTGAACAGAATATTACAGGCATATTTAATCTGCATGCGTGGTAGTATAGTGTGAATTAACAAACGATAGTGAAAACACGTCAGTCAACCCACACACATTTAGGCTTCGCATTTACATTACATAATGAGCCTACATTGAGTGTTTAAAAAAAGTGTACTGGAGAAAATAATGTAGCTCTTCATATACATATTTCCCACAGCCTATATTTTCACATGTGATGTTATTTGTCACACAACATAGGGTATTTATGTGTCCGAGCCGCCTCCTCCATCTCTCAATACAGAACAGAACATGTGTCTAACTGTTTGTGTTGATGTAAGAGAGGGCTCTCTGATTAAAGTGTTAATTACACTTGTGTTTCAGAAGTTGAGAGAATGACTTGAGTTTCTGTTCCAGAGAAAAATCACATTAATCAACTAATTAATTATCTTAATTAAAGCCTCTCACATGTCAGGCCTGGATGATTACATAATTATTTAAAATAATTGGAGAGTTATTTAATGGCACCTTGAGAGAAGACAGAGGTGAGCTACACTGATTCACAGACACTATGATTGCTCATCTGATGCATGACTTTATTCCTGCTCTATACCGTCTGCTCTGGGATCTGCTTTGTACCACATGAGAGAGAGAGAGAGAGAGAGAGAGAGAGAGAGAGAGAGAGAGAGAGAGAGAGAGAGAGAGAGAGAGAGAGAGAGAGAGAGAGAGAGAGAGAGAGAGAGAGAGAGGTGCATTAGGCTTTACAGATGTGTTCATATTTTCTCTTAGACTTGTCAGATTTGGGAATGTAATTGTAATGGGTTGAAAAACTAAGTCACTAAAAACAGACAACCCTTAATTTTTTTCAACAAAAGTTTTTCTTTTATCAATCTAACTCTTTATATCAGTAGTTGGTCCATCAGTCCAATAGATGGCGATGTTGCACTGTGGTAGTGGGGGAAAGGACAAGTTCTGGCCAAGTGCGATCACTATTCTTCAAAATAAAGCGCCAGAACTGTTAAGATGATCCGTTTCTCTTTATCACTAAAGGCCACCCTCAGAATCAGTCTGAGACCGGTAGAATTTAGGGGCTCGTGCGGGATCGCAACACTATATGGCTGGTTGCTGATCCTACAACACCGAGATACTGACGGCAGAGCTGCAGAGAAGGCTGCGATAGTCATCCAGAGAGCTGAGGCTACAGGGAGAACTTCGAGAGTCATCAAAGAGCAGAGTGAGACATCAGGTATCCAGTGAAGATGGTGACGCATCGCAAAATCATCTGGGACATCTAGAAACAGCAAACATCACTGAACGGAAGCCAGTTGCAAACACTAGCAGTGGCACTAGACAGCGAGAGTGAGAAAGACATTCTAGAGTCACCTGAGTCCAATGAACCAGAACCCTTTGACTACATCATTGAGCGCGTCAAGTGTGAGAAGCTGCTGAAGCTGGAGGAAAAGGGCTTGTCCTTGCCTGCCTGACCTGCATGATCAACTTGATAAACTGTTATCAACCAAATGTAATGACACTACACCAACCGAAGAAAATGACAACACACCAAATAAACACAATGACACTCCACCAACCAAGACCAACGGCAACACACCAACTGAACAACAACACGACACCAACCAAAGGCGCTGTAAGCAATGGTACAAAGCCTGCAGCATCCCTTGTTGCAGAACAGGTATCTGGGTTGGTGAGGTTTACTAATGTAGTCACAAAGCTGCCCGTAGAGAGTTTAGGATACATGGTCGTCAAATCTCTTATTCCTTGTCTGATTTTACTTACAGCAGTATATGTAAACAAATGGATGAAGGTCTCAGAGAGAAATATGCTGACTCGGAGGTAGTCAGAAATGTACTCAAAGTAATCAAACCAGGTACTTTCAGGGACAAACCTCTCAGGGATTGCCGTCCCGCTAGTGAGACAACCTCCGGTGAAACTGGAGGGAGCGCAATTCAAATAAATAATCATAAAATTGATGTATATTAAACATTTTGGTACATACAAGTGTCTTATAACGGTTGAAAGCTTAAATTCTTGTTAATCTAACTGCACTGTCCAATTTACAGTAGCTATTACAGCGAAAGCATCCCATCCGATTGTTTGAGGATGGCGCCCCGCATCAAAATATTTTTCCACCGGCACCGATTTCATAAATTCACAAATAGCGATTAAATATTCACTTACTTTTTGAAAATCTTCCTCGGATTTGTCACCCAAAGGGTCCCAGCAATAACATGTAATGTTGTTTTGTTAGATAAAATCCTTATTTATATCCCAAAAAGTCAGTTAGGTTGGCCCCATCGATTTGAGTAATCCACTCATTCAACAAGCAGAGAAAATAATCCAAAAATCTACACCTAAACTTTGTTTCAACAAGTCAAAATAACTTTCTATTTACTCCTCAGATCCCCTAAAAGGGTGTGTTTCTACACACACATTAAGTCTCAGTGAATAATTTACAAAAATCAGAGATGACATCAAGAAACACATCTCTGGTCATAGTGTGACTGACAACTTCATCCTCGAGCAGAGAACAAAATCAGCCAGTGAGGAAGCAGATAGACAGAAACGTCTAGGTTGCAGTGCTAGACACAGACCAGTAAATGTCAGCTCAACACAGAAACATTGGGAAAGTGAACAATGTGACCAGTCTCCCCCACCCAGGTTGACGGTGAAGTGAAGGCCAACCTCACAGCCATCCAGGAGCTGATTGACACTGTTTTGGCATGTGCTCAAAACCTGGAGAAAATTATGAAACCTACCGCAGGTGAGACCCAGGGATACACGTATCCCACACTCTGCAGAGGTCAGACGAGAGGTGAGGCCAATGGACACACCCATCCCCCATCCTCTAGAGCACAGTCGAGAGGTGAGGCAGAAGGATATGCCCCCTCCCCACCATCCAAAGCACAGACGACAGAGAGAATCAACACCCAGGTTAAATATCGAGACTGTGCCCTGCAAGGGATCGATAGCTGCCCTCTTCCACTATGGTCAAGAAGGACATAGAGCCATCGGCTAACTGAAGAGACAGACGTCAGGACACGGGTCCAGGTCGCTGACGAGGGACAGAAAATGACTGCTGCAAACAAAACGTCTCCACTCCATGTCAACTGTGTGAAGACGGAGAAACCAGCCACACCACACACAGCGACACCACAACACACTCAGTCTAAAACACCCAATGTGAAACACGTCGCACAGCTCATTGAGAATATATGTATGGTCTCATGTCCAGTCAATTGTGTCAAAGCATAGATGTTGTTAGACACGGAGGCATGGGTTAGCATTGTAGGGAGGGCCTGGGTATAGAACGCTTTGCCAAGTGTTAAGATACAGCCAGCTCCATGTGACTGCAGCCGGTGGCAATGCTGTCCCCTTTAATGCATGGCAGAAGTGTTCCTGGGGCTTTTGAGTACTCACCACGGGAAAATGGCCATACATGTGACTATGCTAGTCAGTTAGAGCTGTGTAGACTGTCCACTAATAGGCTTTAATGTCATAGAGGAACTGATCAGAGAAACAGTGAATAACATCTTAGTGCTCTGCTAAGTGAGGGGATGAATGTTAGAGGATTAGCTGTTGAAACCATGGTCTCTGCCTGAATGACACATGAATAAATGTCACCGACAAGTGAAAGTGGGAAAGAAAGGACTCACCATTCATACAGGTCAGATAGCAGAGGTGAAATGCAGAATCAGAGCCTGGCCAGAGAGAGTAACAATGATGTTCGAGCCAGCCATGAAGACCCACTGCCCAGAGGGGTTTGAGCTGTTTGCATGCCTCGTGGATGTGCCCTGTGGCACCTCTAAAGTGGTAAAGATTTCAATCCAAAACTCCATACAACATGGCATTTACCTCTCTCAGAGAACAGTGCTGGGCTTGGTGGAGAAGATATCTGACATCAGACCTGTAGACACTCCACCTGACAGTCAGAAGAAGCCTGTGAGTCATTTCAGTGATGCTTATTTCTGCACAACTCAGCTTCATTCTGAACAACATGAACAGAGAAAAGAGTCACAAACCAGCTGGGTCCAGAAACAAATGTCTCCCCTTGTTTGATGACTTAGAACATCAACAGAAAGAGTAGCAGGAAATGGTCAGAAGGGATTGATTTGCACTTTTCGCACCAAAGTACATTCATACTTGCGTACTATAATTTGTACAGATGAACGTGGTACCTTCAGGCATTTGGAAATTGCTCCCAAGGATGAACCAGACTTGTGGAGGTCTACAATTTGTTTTCTGAGGTCTTGGCTGAGTTCTTTTGATTTCCCATTATGTCAAGCAAAGAGGCCTTGAAATACATCCACAGGTACACCTCCAATTGACTCAAATGATAGGCTAATAGACAAAGTGCAAATCAATTCCAGAACAACAGCAAAGGACCTTGTGAAGATGCTGGAGGAAACCGGTACAAAAGTATCTATATCCACAGTAAAACGAGTCCTATATCGACATAACCTGAAAGGCCGCTCAGCAAGGAAGAAGCCACTACTCCAAAACCGCCAAAAGAAAGCCAGACTACGGTTTGCAACTGTACATGGGGACAAAGATTGTACTCTTTAGAGAAGTGTTCTCTGTTCTGTTGAAATAAAAATAGAACTGTTTGACCATAATGACCATTGTTATGTTTGGAGGGAAAAGGGGGAGGCTTGCAAGCCGAAACGCTACCCGAAACGTTTGATCCAAGTTAAAGAATTTAAAGGCGATGCTACCAAATATTAATTGAGGGTAATGTAAACTTCTGATACACTGGGAATGTGATGAAAAAATAACAACTGAAATAAATCTCTCTACTATTATTCTGACATTTCACATTCTTAAAATAAAGTGGTGATCCTAACTAACCTGAGACAGGGATTTTTTACTAGGATTAAATGTCAGGAATTGTGAAAAACTGAGTTTAAATGTATTTGGCTAAGGTGTATGTAAACTTCCGACTTCAACTGTACCTGTGGAAGGGCTCGAGAAATGTTCACCTATGAAAGGCTGGGCCAACTGTCATTCCAGTCATGGAGAACGGGAGCAAATGCAGTCACATTCAGTCCTTACATGACGCCTCGAAACATGATGCCCTATCCGGTGTTCCAATGAGGTTACTGTTGGACATACTAGACCCTGACGAGACAATGACTTGATTACAGACAGACAAACTAATAGATGCCAGGAGTCATCAAAATAGGAGGGGAGAGTATAATTAGTTGGACACCCCTTTATTTTAAACCAATATTTATTTGTCTTAGCAATCTTCAGATTCAATCTGAGGCCGGTGACGAACACAAACAGTGCACATTCCATTCTCTGAACAAGTTCCATTTTCTAGAATCACTATTAATCCTTCTAGAGTTCTGTTATCCTCTCAGTATGGGCTTTTAACACACATTTCATACACACAACCATTTGGTACCTGGCTGTCTGTAATTCCAGATTATTATGGGATGAGTTGTACAGTGCTTATTCTGTCATGGGAATGATTAACTGCTTACAATGTTAATGAAATTAGCCAGACAAGGCAAGTCGTTTAATTCTCTTTGGGCCTATTAAACTCTCTGACGATTCTCAATTCACTACATTTCTTTCAATGGACTTTTCTTTTTAATAGAATTTCCAACAAATCCTGCGACTAAAATGAACAGAGTTGAAAAGAAGGAAACGCTCATGTTGGCCATGGCTATTATGAATAATGTGTACAGCCGTCTTTTGTTTTTCATTTGAAGTGTGGCCCATTGTGATCGCAAGCCCGGTGAAATATGGTTACAGCAGTGAGATAGCCGAGTGTTATTGTGATTAGGGTGAGAGCCATTGTACCAGAACACATTCACAGACATTTAAAAGTAGCTCAAGCATTAAAATTAGCATTTGTGTGGGCTCGTGCTGTTCTGGCTGCTAATGCAAAATAATAATTCCCTGGGTCTGGACTTACAGACCCAGATACTGTAATAGGTTTCTTTATAAAAATATAATTTCTGGTACATTTCTAGTACAAATTGTATGTCTATGTTTGAATAAATTAGCACAAATTGCTTCTATGATGAATTGCTCAAGGAGTGTGAAGATGGGAAGACGGAGGATGCTATACTAAACATGCCTCATCTTGAATAATTGAAAAATAATGTAAAGAAAATGGACATGGTGGTTTTGAAAAACAGTTAATAATCTCACAACTCAGAGAAAATGTTGGTCAAAATTTGTCATATCCAATTATGATCTTGTCTCATTGCTGCAACTCCCCAACAGGTTCGGGAGAGGCGAAGGTCTACTCATGCATCCCCCGAAACACCTGCCCGCTTAACCCGAAAGCAGACCGCACCAATGTGTAGTGGGAAACTGTTCAACCGACGACCGAAGTCAGCATGCAGGTGTAACAGTATAACTTTAGTCCGTCCCCTCGCCCATACCCAGGCGCGTACCAGGGACCCTCTGCACACAACAACAACAGTCACCCACGAAGCATCATTACCCATCGCTCCCACAAAAGCCGCTGCCCTTGCAGAGCAAGGGGAACTACTACTTCAAGGTCTCAGAGCAAGTGATGTCACCGATTGAAACGCTACTTAGCGCGAACACCGCTAACTAAGCTATCCGTTTCACATCCGTTACACAGGCGCCTGGCAAGCCACAAGGAGTCGCTAGAGCGTGATGAGCTAAGTAAAGCCCCCCCTCCGGCCAAACCTTCCTCTAACCCGGACGACGCTGGGCTAATTGTGCGCTGCCCTATGGGATTCCCAGTCACTGCCAGTTGTGACATAAATGGGATAAAACCCGGGTCTGTAGTGACGTCTCAAGCACTGTGATGCAGTGCCTTAAACTGCTGCGACCACTCGGGAGGCCTGGTCGAAACTTTTGACTGACAAATTATCTGTACCCACTTCTAGGTCCGACTATAACAAATGGAAATAGTTACAAAAGCTACATAAGCAAAATAAAGCAGCCAAAGAATTTCAATTTTATATAAAAGTCCACTAAGAAAAGAATCCAATTGGATGAAATGAAAGGAAACAGCGAGAGATCCACACCATCAAATTTTATTCTGAGACCTCCGTCATTGTTCAAGGATATGTTCATTCTACACAGTAGACAGAATGGGCTAAAGAATCCAGCACAGCAGAAATAATGTGGGAGGCAAAATTCTTATCAGTCAATTTGAAATAATTTATCGCAGAATATCTGTAATTACCAGCGGCTTTGCTTTCCCTGGGCCTCACACAGTGTGGGTCACAACTTATAACACACAGATAGGTTAGCATGGATACCATCATCAGCTAATAATGTGGCTTCAAGGTAAACGAGTGGTATTAGAGTTTGAAAGAGAAAAGAGAGAGTAGGAATACTAGGGCTATTTCAATCAAAGGGACTGCCCAACAATCAGATATCTCATTAAAAATAAAACCTACTGCAGCATATTTCCTTCCTTCTATTGATGTCCTAGGGAAATGCAAAGACATTCAAAATAAATGTATGGAGATGTCAGGGAGGATGTCATATATTCTAATGCTTTCTTTACCACTCAGAAAGCATTCACACCCCTTGACTTTTCCACATTCTGTTGTGTTACAGCCTGAATTTCAAATGGATTCAATTTTGATTTTTGTCACTGGCCTACACACAGTACCCCATAATGTCAAAGTGGAATGATGTTCTTTCCCAAATTTTTCCAAATGAATTACAGATGAAAAGGTGAAAGGTATTCAACCCCTTTGTAATGGCAAGCCTAAATCAGTTCAGGAGTAACAGATGTGCTTAAAAAGTCACATAGTATGTTGCATGGACTCCGTGTGCAATAATAGTGTTTAACACATGCAATTATCTGTAAGGTCTGTAATTATCTGAATTTAAACACAGATTCAATCAAAAAGACCAGGGAGGTTTACCAATGCCTTGCAAAGAAGGGCACCTATTGGTAGAGGGGTAAACATGAAAAAGCAGACATTGAATATCCCTTTGACCATGGTGAAGTTATTATTTACACTTTAGATGTCAATACACCCAGCCACTACAAAGATACAGGCGTCCTTCCTAATTCAGTTGCCAGAGATGAAGGAAACCGCTCAGGGATTTCACCATGATGCCAATGGTGACTTTAAAACAGTTACAGGGCTTAATGTCTGTGATAGGAGAAAACTGAGGATGGATCAACAATATCGGAGTTACTCCAAAATACTGACCTTGATGACAGACTGAAAAGAAGGACGCCTGTACAGAAAACAAACATTCCAAAACATGCATCCTGTTTGCAACAAGGCACTAAAGGAAAACTCCAAAAAATGTGGCAAAGCAATTCACTTACGTCCTGAATATAAAGTGTTGTGTTGTGTTGGATTTGCCCCAAACATATTACTGAGTACCACTAATCGTTAAGGACTGTTGAGTTTTTCAGGATGAAAAGAATGGAATGAAGCTAAGCACAGGCACATTCCTAGAGAAAACCTGCTTCAGCTGGCTTTCCTCCAAACACTGGGAGATTAATTCAACTTTCAGAAGGAAAATAACCTAAAACACAACACCAAATCTACACTGGAGTTGCTTACCAAGAAGACAGTGAATATTCCTGAGGTATCAAGCTACAGTTTTGACTTAAATTTACTTGAAAATATATGGCAAGACCTGAAAATGGTTGCCTGGAAATGGTCTACAGTATTTAATCATTTTTGAATTCAGACTGTAACTATAGTAAGTCAAGGGGTATGAATACATTCTGACGGCACTGTACAAATAACACATCCAAGTGTTCACAAGCCCATCCATTCCTTCTAAAACAGCCAGAGATTTCCATTAAGTTGATGCTTCAACCAGATGGTAAGCAAAAAAAATGTGCTCCTACAGATCGAGCTCTAAGATGTCACCCCACTCATCAAAACATTGCAGTGGAAATACAAGCGTATAGTAGGATGGCTCACTTGAGCCGTGCCCAACCATCAACCCACTCATTTATCAACATAATATTGCTAGCTCATCGCCGACTCTCCCACACATTCCAGCATCCTCAGAGAGGCTCTATTTTTCTCAGATAATGGTCCAACAAGCAACATGGCCAGTATATTAATATGTAGTTGGAAAAGCAGGAGCTACCACTGGCCAGCCACCCTCCCTCCCACCCTCTCACCACTCCTGCTGCTTCCCTGACTCTCCACACAGGACCATTCATTAACTTGACACATGTAGAGAGCGATTAGGATCACATTTGAACGTAGCTGAGGCAAATTTAACATGTCTGACTCTGAGGGGTTTCAATTGGGCCTGTGAGAGATCACAAGGGAATAGAACACATCCATCAGATGATGTGAAGGACCAGATATGTGTGTATCTACAGAGATGTGTGTCATGTCCTGCTTTTTCAGAGAGTAGGTCATCAGTCACATGGTGTTCATGTCAGAATGGCAATGAGCATTCTTCAAGGCACACCTAGAAAGATCTGGGTATGGTCGGGGAGTAATCACTTATATTTTAAAGATCTGGGTATGGTCGGGGAGGAATCACTTATATTTTAAAGATCTGGGTATGGTCGGGGAATAGTCACTTATATTTTAAAGATCTGGGTTTGGTCGGGGAGGAATCACTTATATTTTAAAGATCTGGGTATGGTCGGGGAATAGTCACTTATATTTTAAAGATCTGGGTTTGGTCGGGGAGGACTCACTTATATTTTAAAGATCTGGGTGTGGTCGGGGAGTAATCACTTATATTTTAAAGATCTGGGTATGGTCGGGGAATAGTCACTTATATTTTAAAGATCTGGGTATGGTCGGGGAGGACTCACTTATATTTTAAAGATCTGGGTGTGGTCGGGGAGTAATCACTTATATTTTAAAGATCTGGGTTTGGTCGGGGAATAATCACTTATATTTTAAAGATCTGGGTTTGGTCGGGGAGTAATCACTTATATTTTAAAGACCTGGTTATGTTCCAGGAGAAATCACTTATATTTTAAAAGATCTGGCAGCACAATAACCACATCATATTCATGATTCTTTCCTGTAGGTGCATAGACCTTCTGTGGAGCGAGTGAGAGAGAAGAACAGTGTAAATTTGTAACCTTAGAAACTGTTCCCTTGGAAACAAGAGGGGAAAGTGGAACTGCAAGTTGTGTAAGGAGAGAATAGATGAGGAGCACAGGATAACGAAGTTACATTTTAATTCACTGTCATCAAAGTTATGTAGAATTGTAGCAGACAAATAGGCAAAATAATTACTGGAACCAAGACAAATGGTGTACCAATGCCATAAACATGCAAGCATTGTCTCATCAGATTTGAAAGTACAAAATGGTCTACAGCAGGTACAAGCAAACACACCCAATGCCAATGTTAATGTGTATTTCTCTAGACGTAAGATATAACAGGCTAATACCTTGAGAAGTTGATTAATACATGTAGCCAGTGCTGTGTCATGTTGATGAACATCTTCTCCTAACAGAGCTATTTTGAATGTGGCACGTGTAAACAATGCAGTGCCACCATACACCCCCTGGCACCCATCCATCCAGAGCTCTGTTCGTGAGAAAGAGACAGAGACACATTTAATCACCTCTTCGGGTTCATTACACACTTGGGCCAGCACCAGTTCATGTACAGTTCCTTAGATGAATGAGTGTGTGTGTGTGTGTGTGTTTGCTTTAAATGTTTTCCACATTTACCCATCCCTACTCTCTGCAAAGAAGAGCTCACATCAGAAGGAAGAAAATATCATTTTTGGCACCAATTTTAATTGGCTTTATTGCGGCAATAAATGAATGCAAGATGCAAATGTGCATGAATAAGTTACTAGATAAACCCATTTCACAGTACAACAGCTGGGAGTTGTTTCTCTCATTTCCATTTGAAATTGAAACGACACGAATGCACATATTTGCGCTCTAGCGCCATCTTAGAGAAGGATTAATCAAATAACCAGATATGTAATAACTGCCTATCCCCTTCACACAAAACATAAATATCATGTCGATGGAGGATTGCCTCAGAGGCTACGGATGCCAATATTGGATTTACAGACTAGGCCTTTAAGGACAACAAAATCAGATCATCAAGAGATAGTCTTCTAAAACCCTGGGACATACTGAAGTTAAAACATAAACAGTCCTGCTACAGATCATCAAGAGATAGTCTTCTAAAACCCTGGGACATACTGAAGTTAAAACATAAACAGTCCTGCTACAGATAATCAAGCATTCAGAATGCTGCATGGGTGACTGTGTTTTGTGGTCTCCGTCAATTGCTTAGTGTGTCATCCTTCTTGTGTTGTCAGCCTGCTGGTTGACCTAATCAAGCAGCCATTTTTCTTGTAGGTCTCCTGTCAGAGCCTTTCTGTATTGAGAGTGACACAGGCAGCCGGTGACTGCACTACAGCACTTTGACAGTAACACAGTCCTGATACATCTCTTAAGAGACCCCAGAAACTCTGCTCTCTCCCTCCCTCTCTTGCTCCATCCTTTTCTCTCTCCACCTCCCTCAATGCACGAGCAAGGCTGTCACTCATCTTTCGCCATCTCTCTTAAGCCCCCTCCTTCTTGTTTTCTCTAGCTCTATCCCTTTTTCTCGGTCTTTCTCTCCATTGCACTCTCTCCACAGCTGTCTGGGGGGACCATCCTGCCTATCTGTGTTGTTGTTTCAGAAAAGCACTCATTCTCCTCCTGCTCTATTGTGGCAAAGGCAAACAGTGTGGAGTGGGTTGTGTGGTGGGCCTGGCTTTAATTTTACAGCTCATTTAAATAGACAAGCTGCATAAAATATAGAGTCACATTCCATGGATCCATTATCGTAAACCTCAACGCCTTCCTTCCCACACACAAAGAGCACAAACAGACTTACACTGACAAGCATGTAGCAATGTCAAACACAAATAACACACTAAACCTGATTTCTGCCGCTTTCTGTGCGCTGGTAATTGTCTTAATTTATTCTCAATTGGATGCCTCCCTTGAAGACAGTGTAAATGTGTTCCTCCACCCCTCATTTCATTCAAGGTGGCCTTCCGCTACACCTCTGCTAATGGCTAAGTCAACTGCCGTCTGTACCCTTCACCCCTCTCCCTTGCTCTCCCTCTCTCTCTCAGATGAGCCTGTCACTCAACCAGGTCCCTGAACGCCCTCCATCTATCTATCTATCCATCCACCTAACCCAACCCACCACCACCGCGCCTTTTCTAGCTTCCACCTCCGCTTCCATCCACACAAAGACACATCAAGTATAATGAGTGAACATGTTTTCATGTGACTCATTTGATTTGGAGACAGGCTGAGGTGAAAACAATACTCAAGAGGAGGAGGGTGGAAGAGATTCATTTTTCGCTGACATTTTTCTCTGAACTTGTCATCCAGACAAAAAAAAATAGCACAGCTAATATACCACCATACTTGTTAGTTTCTTAGCAACTGCTTCCACCTTGGGCCCACAACTATAGAGACTATAATCTAACCTCCAACTCTTTGCTAAGACCACTAGGGAGTGGGGTAATTTGAACCACACTTGTTTCTAGGAAACCATACACCAAATTATTAATTTGAACAAATATTTACAAAAAGGTCATCATTTCATGGAGTCTGTGAAGGAAGAAACCACATACCAAAAGTGGTAAAAAATGTAGGTTTTCTCCAAGTCAAATTCATTTCTTGTTTTAGAAGTTTCAGGATGCTTGCATCTAAACCAAATTATATCATTTTAAGATTATTCTAAACCAGTTGGAGTCTCTATAAGTTTCAAAATGAGGTCCTAAACCTAGCATGAAAGTGCATCCTTGTAGGTGTGTGGGCTAATATAGTCAAAATGTTTGCCTTGGGGTAAGTTGAGCCAATTGCAAGTTTAAGTGTTTTCTTCCCAGGTGTAATGCAAGGCATTATCGGTGGGATATGAGGTAACAATAGGGCCTGGCCAATGTTACATGTTTTTTTAAAGTAAAAAGTGCTTGTTAGGTATTAAACCTGTGTTAAAAGATGCTTAAAATTATTAAAAACAATAAAGTGATTGTGATTGTATTGAATTATGTTTGTATTAAAGATACATGTTTCTAAAAGCTAGTGCGGCTTAACTTACCCTGTCTCGCCACTCAAGTTTTTCCAAGAGACCACTTTTTTGTACAAATTATGTTTTCAAAAATAATGTTAACATGAATTCTGATTATTGTCCAGGGATACACAACATCCTGAAATATATGTTGATATCTTTGTTAGAAAGAATACTATACAGTATTTCCCTTGATGGAGTGAAAAAAAAACTCAGCTGACCACACTCTCCCCTATAATACATATTGAATTACATTTGATATCACATATTAATAAAAAGCCACACACTTCTGTTATAACATATACATTTCCTAAGGGCTTTAATATTGTGTTTTAACCTCATGGAAGCTTAGGTATGCAAATAATTTTTAATGTATAATTTGGAAGCTACAGTCCTAAGACTAAATCAATATGTTGGCATTATAATACTTTGTATGTATGTACATTTGTGTAACGTGGGTTTTATTTAATTGATTAATTAGAAATATTTAAAACTTCATCTTTCATGAGTAGTTTAATGGATGAGCATCATGTCTAGCCAGTCCCATTTTGAAAGAGAGCAGTTGAAGTAATGCTACAGTAGCTATCAGAGCCACAACACTTGACTCATATTAGCATCTTTCCTTGTGGCTGGGAAATAGAAAATGAAGGAGCCCCGATTTTCTCGCCTGTGTAAATTTTGTTTAGCAAACTTCCTTCAACTCCAGGAGAGGCAGCCCACTGGCACACATTGGTTGAATCAATGTTGCTTCCACGTCATTTCAATGAAATTACATTGAACCAACGTAGAATAGACGTTGAATTGGATGTCTGTGCCCAGTGGTAGACGTATTACTTACAATTGTCAAAAACAATTATCTACATATTTTTATTTAATTAAAAAATGTATATTTTTACCGCTTTTTCATGGTATCCAAATTGGTAGTTACAGTCATGTCTCATCGCTGCAACTCGCGTATGGACTCGGGAGAGGCTAGTCAAGAGCCATGTGTCCTCCGAAACACAACCCAATGAAGCCATACTGCTTCTTGACACAATGCCCGCTTAACCCGGAAGCCAGCTGCACCAATGTGTCGGAGGAAACACCGTACACCTGGTGACCGCGTCAGCGTGCAATGCGCCGGGTCTGCCACAGGAGTCGCTAGTGTGCGATGGGGCAAGGACATCCCTGCATGCCAAACCCTCCCCTAACCCGGACGACGCTGGGCCAATTGTGCGCCGCCCCATGGGTCTGCCGGTCGCAGCCGGCTGCGACAGATCCTGGACTCGAACCCAGAATCTCTAGTGGCACAGCTACCACTGCTATGCCTTAGACCACTGCACCACTCGGGAGGCCCATTTACCTGTTTTTATGTCATATGGAAACATCATCCAGACTGGACATGCTATGCCATTACTGATATGATTCTGATAATGTGATTGACACAAGGTCATGGGATCAATGCAATATGGATCAATATGGATGCAATATGGATGCAATATGGAACAATGCAATATTACTATGGATTGAGTTACGATAAACATTAGTGGTCAGAGCTGAGTAATTTGTCTTGTAGGTATGGTAGATGAGAATTTCCACAACGTAACTCCAGCACCTCATTGCCTCATTCTTATTCCTCTGTTAGCTGTCTGCAGCTGTGAGGGAAGCATTCACTGTGTAAACCATTACACCCGACAAGCACAAACAGTACCAGTCAAAAGTTTACACACCCTCTCATTCAAGGGTTTCCCTTATATTTACTATTTTCTACATTGTAGAATAATAATGAAGACATCAAAACTATGAAATAACACATATGGAATCATGTAGTAACCTAAAAAGTTTTATACAAATTAAAAAATATTTTATATTTCAGATTCTTGAAAGTAGCCACCCTTTGCCTTGATGACTGCTTTGCACACTATTGGCATTCTCTCAACCAGCTTCATGAGGAATGCTTTTCCAACAGTCTTGAAGGAGTTCCCACATATGCTGAGCACTTGTTGGCTGCTTTTCCTTCACTCTGCAGTCCAACTCATCCCAAACCATCTCAATTGTGTTGAGGTCGGGTGATTGTGGAGGCCAGGTCATCTGATGCAGCACTCAATCACTCTCTTTCTTGGTCAAATAGCCCTTACACAGCCTGGAGGTGTGCTTTGAATACTTGTCCTGTTAAAAAAACAAATGTTCGTCTCACTAAGCTCAAACCAAGTGGGATGGAGTATCGCTGAAGAATACTGTGGTAGCCTTGCTGGTTAAGTGTGCCTTGAATTATACATACATCACTGACAGTGTCACCAGCACCCCCACACCATCACACCTCTTCCTCCATGCTTCACGATGGGAACCACACATGCCTCACATTTGGACTCATCAGACCAAAGGACAGATTTACACAGGTCTAATGTCCATTGCTCGTGTTTCTTGGCCCAAGCAAGTCTCTTTTTTAGCCGTGGTTAGCATGCAAAGACACTGAGGTAGTACAGGGGAGATAATACTTTATTTTCACATCGAGTTTACCTCTTCCTTAGATCCTACCAGGCCAATCATGTCACTCTGTATGAGACCAAACACATGGCAGTCTTCACTTGATCTTTCCACAGCCAATCTGATGGAAAATAACAACCAACCAAGTTTCCTTGTCTCTAACTGTGACGTCGCCATAAACAGAAAACTGAGTAGTGATGTGGATTTATCATTTGTTGGCAGGCCTTTTAGATCAAAGTTGGCACCTTACAGTTCTTACCTCAGTGGATTCTCTTCCACCTAAATGTTTCCAATAAAATAGTTGAGTTGAACTGCGCCTAGTCACGACACCACTGGCTAAAGATAGCATAGCAGTATTACGGGGAAGAACCTACATATATTTCAGAGGTCTATTGTATGATCAGAGAGATTCAAGGCCTGGAATAAGAGCAGAGCATAAATTAGGGATGACTTCCCCTCTTCTCAATTCATCCCCTCCAGATACAGCAGCACACAGTGCCATCATGAAGGGCAACTGTGAATAATACATTCAATTCATTGCAATAACTTCACCACTCTCTCCCTCCCCCTCTCTACTAAAAACACACCACATGGTCCTAAAACAAGGTAATTGAAAAGAACACTCATGATAGTCCAGCGAATAAGAACCAAACATACCTGAGATCGTTCCACTTTATGATACAAGTATCAAACTTGGGAAACTAATACCAGATACCTTAAGGAACATTTTAAAGGTTGGAGGCAGTCTTGGAAGCATGTCAGTCAGCCAGGGTAGACATTCTAATAACATGGCTGCCATAAGGATTTTCCGTTAAAAGAAAAATAGTGTAAAATCATAATTAGAAACAATAACAAAATGACTTTGTAAGGTTACCTACTCACTAAATAAACCCCACAGATAATATAGACAATAAGTCTGATCATAAAATATTCTTAAGATCTTCATGGGGTCATACTGAGGTCATTTTGACCAGAGTCCAGCAGCTATGGGAAAACATTGTGGACTGTGATAGAGCCTCCAAATTTCACACACAGCTGCTGCATGTCTAAAGGAGTATTTAAACTTTTATCCTGTAAACGTTTAGTAAAAAAGTGAGAAAATACATGCCACGTTACTGTTTTTTGTAACGTCTTCATTACTAGTTCCAATAGTTTACATGCAATGTGAGTGTTCCTTGAAGTCTACTGATTGCAATGATATATAATATGATATTTTGTTTTGTTTTGTCAATTTGAAGAAAAATAGCAGGAAACCTGCCCTGTACACGTCACTTTAGGTAAAATCCCATAGGAATGTATTATGTTCAGCCGAGAGACAAGTAACCAATTTTAACAAAATACTTTTATGATGATATGTATATACTGTATTCTATACTATATCTTAGTCCATTCCTCTCTGACATCGCTCGTCGCTACACCCACAATAACATATGTAAGGGAACACTCCCCTGAAATGGACAAAAATGAATGGGAAGTCATTGGCACTGGACAAACCATATACACGGTGTCCAATACCACTCAATTCGGCGTTGTTTCGTTCAAAGTTGATTGCAAATGCCATATGGCAAATGCCAGCTGTAACACTTTAAAAATCCAACAGGTGGCGAGCGCACTCCACCGTGGTTTTACATATTGCAAATGCAACACAAGTCAACATCCAAAAGCAACATTTTTTAAAAGTGAGAAAAAAAATAAAAAACCTAGCAACCCCTTAAAAAAGTGCTTTCTGGACCGTTTTTCGAAATTCTTTCGATTTTTTTGTCAATTACACATGTGTAAGAACTGTGTGAATATACTTTTGTCCAATTTTATTATCATAATTTTTACAAATTTTATTTACTTGTGCATAAGGCATATGTTTTGTCCATTTGCAATATGATTTCATAGGAAGTCAAAAGTCACTTTTTTTGGGGCCAAATGCCATAAGAAATTTGACGTGCTCAAAAATCCTGCAGAAATGCAAAATTGACTGGCCTGATGAACACAGGATGGCCGGGCAGTGTTAGTTGTTCCTTTCCATCGCTCGTTGTGTTGACTTCATCATGTCCATTTGGTGATGTTTTTTTCACTGTTGAATCATATTGCAAATGCACGAATTTGTGCTCATTTGCAATATGACTTTCAGGATGGCCGGGCAGTGGGCATGTTGACCATCATGTCCATTTAGTGAATTTGGCATGCTCAAAAGTCAAACTATACTTTGCTCAAACTATACTTTTGTCAACTTTTATTATCATAATTTTTTGATTTACTTGTGCATAAGGCATATGTTTTGTCCATTTGCAATATGATTTCATAGGAAGTCAAAAGTCCCTTTTTTGGGGGCCAAATGCAATAAGAAATTTGATATGCTCAAAAATCCTGCAGAAATGCAAAATTGACTGGCCTGGCAAATGACGATGTGATGTTTTTTTCACAATTGAATCATATTGCAAATGCACGCGCTTTTGCAATATGTTTCAATGGGCATGTACCATCACGAATTTGGCATGCTCAAAAATCCTGCAGAAATGTAAAATTGACTGGCCTGATGAACACAGGATGGCTGGGCAGTGATTCTGGTTCCTTTCCATCGCTCGTTAGGGTTGATTTCAGAATGTCACTTTGGTGATGGCACCTCACTGTTTAAACATATTGCAAATGGACATTATTCACCAGCAAGTCTCCGTCCATCAGTCAATTGTATATCATTCTGACACCAAACTGATAAAAAACTGACACCAAACCCACTTTTTCCAACTCGTTTAGTAGCCAACTATCACATACTTCAGAGCTGGCCCAAAATTCACAACGCCTTCTGTTCAAACCATAATAAAAACGTAAAACACGTAGTTACATACCAGCTGCGGGTCCAGTTCTGATGTTATGTGTAGGCCTAGCTGAGGCGACCCCGAATCCCAAGTTCCGGCTCGATAGGTCATTTGGTGCCCGAGCAAGACCCTAATTGGTGCTGAAAATCCACTTTTGTCCATGCCTTGCAACGGGGTCCTTGAATGAGCTATCGGACAGAAACGTTGGGGTCCGTCTATATGGACCGAGGCGGTCGCAATGCACCTAGTCTTGCGACATTTGTAAATGTCGTAATTTTCGTGATGCAAAAATGAATTGAAGTTATTGCAAATGTACGAGGCTGTTTCTCGGTCCGAGAATCTTCTAGAGCCACGTAACTCACCACGCACTATCAACCTGAGGTCTAGAACAGGTTTCTAAAGTTTCAGAACTCTAGGTCTGACGGTTCTTTAACCTGTTAACCTGTTACTCCTACCCCCTACTTTTTCGAACATTCTGTTAGAAATTGCGCGACATTTCAGCGCCCTGCTGCTCATGCCAGGAATATAGTATATGCATATGATTAGTATGTGTGGATAGAAAACTCAGACGTTTATAAAACTGGTTAAATCACGGCTGTGACTATAACAGAACGTGCGTTTCATCGAAAAGCGCAGGAAAATCTGATCACTGAAAATGGAAATATATATCCATCCGCCACTTCAACCCATTGATAAAGGCGAACCACATTAAATGGGGATGAGGTTGCAATACCTACAGCTTCCACACGATGTCAACAGTCTTGTCATTTGCCTAGGCTTTGTTTCTTGGTCAAACGAATAAGAGACAAGCCATTTGTTCAGGTCTCCGACCGGATATTTTGGTTGAGATTTACCCGGACATTATTTCCAGACGTACCCCATATAGAATGTACATCGCCTCGTGATCAATTTAATCGCTTATTAACGTGTACTAATACCTACATTTGCATTACAAAAGTATTTTGAAGTGTTTTGTGAAAGTTTATCGTCAACTTTTTTAATTTAAAAAAATGACGTTACGTTATAAGACACTATTTTTTTCGTTTATCACACAGTCTTCATAGATCGATATCTAGGCTATATATGAACCAATTTAATCGAAAAAAAGACCCAATAGTGATTATGGGACAGCCAACAAAGAAGATGGTCAAAGGTAATGAATGTTTTATATTTTATTTGTGCGGTTTGTGTAGCGACGACTATGCTAATTATTTTGTTTACGTCCCCTGCGGGTCTTTTGGGGTGTTACATGCTATCAGATAATAGCTTCTCATGCTCTCGCCGAAAAGCATTTTAAAAATCTGACTCGTTGCCTGGATTCACAACGAGTGTAGCTTTAATTCAATACCCTGCATGTGTATTTTAATGAACGTTTGAGTTTTAACTAGTACTATTAGCATTTAGTGTAGCGCATTTGCATTTCCAGATGTCTAGATGGGACGCCTGCGTGTCAGGTAGGAGCAAGAGGTTAAAGATAGGGCTGACTACTGCCCCCTTTGGAGGAATTGCGTGCCCATAGTAAACAGAAAAGAAATCTGTCCAAAATTGCTAATATATGCATATAATAATTATTATTGAATAGAAAACACTCTAAAGCTTCTAAAACCGTTCAAATTATGTCTGTATGTAAAGCAGAACTCTCAGGGCAGCCATTCTCCCAAACACTCTCTTGTCATCAGAAAAGTTGGTCCAACTTTGACGTCATCGCCTCCACCCTTCCCAAGCAGCTACAGACCTGGGAACAGTTTCTATGTCTTCAGCGCAATGTCTGCTTTCAATTGGGCTTGTCATTGTGAGAATCGCGCGCCCACGAGACTTTTGGCGGGCTGTAACCTTCCGGTCACGCGAAAATACATGTACTTTCATGTGCGCCTCAGCTCCAGAGCTCTCTTTCTTCCAGGATTGACCAAACGATGTCGGTGTTTCTGTTCATGCTAAGGATTGTTTTCCACGTTTATAACATGCTAAAGCTTGATTCTGAACTTAGTTTGACCAGTTTAGTCGACATATAATATGTAATTTTGAAGTTTTGGTGCGCATCCACTAGAATTTTGGCTGCATTTCAACCGGAATTTGTCGCGTTTGATAACCTAAACACACATACTTCAAAACTAAACGCTGTTTTTGGTAAGTATGACTCCTTCCAGGTCTTCTGATGGAAGAACATCAAAGGTAAGGGAATATTTATGTGGTAAATTTGGGTTTCTGTGGACTCCAAGATAGAGGAGACATAATGCTAATTTCTGAGCGCCGTCTCATATTTATAGTCCTTCTGTAGCTCAGTTGGTAGAGCATGGCGCTTGTAACGCCAGGGTAGTGGGTTCGATCCCCGGGACCACCCATACGTAGAATGTATGCACACATGACTGTAAGTCGCTTTGGATAAAAGTGTCTGCTAAATGGTATATATTATTATATTATTATATTATAGCCTAGTGAACGAATTCTGTAACGTTAAAAATAAATGTAACACAGCAGTTGCATTAAGAAGAAGTGTATCTTTCTATATATATGTAGAACATGTATATTTAGTCAAAGTTTATGATGTGTATTGCTTGTTATCTGACGTTATCTGCCGGAGCTATCGTCATTTCTCCGGACATTTGAGTAGCATTGTTTGAACATTGCGTCATTATAAACAGAGATTTATGGATATAAATAGCATATTATTGAAAAAAACATAAACGTACTGTGTAACATGTTCTATTACTGTCATCTGATGAAGATTTTCAAAAGGTTAGTGAATTATTTTTATTTTAATCCTGCGTTTGTTGATTGCATATTTTGTTCAACTTGGCTATTCAAATTAGCTGTGTCTTTGGTGGTGGTTTGACATAAATATGTGATATGTTTTCGCTGTAAAACATTTTAGAAATCTGACTTGCTGGGTAGATGAACAAGGTGTTTATCTTTCATTTGAGCTATTGGACTTGTTAATGTGTGGAGGTTAAATATTTCTAAGAATATTTTTGCGTTCCATGCGCCACCTTCCAGCTGAACGTGGGAGGGTTCGTTCCCAAATGGGAACCCTAACCCGTCAACATTAATAGTTCCAACAAGGTTAACTAATACAGGCAGTGTATGAACATATGAATTTTTGGAAAGATCTGACTTTTTTAACCCTTCGAAATAGCCCGTGACACCATTTATGGCACTTCCGGTTGGCACAGGAAGCTATAAGTAAACACATATCCTCCTTGGGGTAGGCAATTATAGAATTTTGAGTTTTAAGTCTCTATGTTAAGAACTGACTTATTTACGGAGGGTTTAGTGAGTGTGTGTTACTTCAGAAAATCACAGAAAATCACAGAAATCTCGCAGAGCTCCGAAGCACACTTTAAAAAGATTCGTATGAACACGCTGCAACTGGATCTGTAACTGTTTGTTTTTTAAAACTATTTTTGAACATCACCAATTTGACATTGTACGATTTATCTTAAATGACGATAGATAAATGGCTGGTTCTTTCTTTATTGACAGCGGAGGCTCCTTGACTTTGACGGAAGTGGAAAAATTATTACTCCATTTTCATTTTGGACCTTTAATCCCAGAAAAATGGCCATAACTCAAAAACCGTTGAGGCCTAGACGCCATCTTGTTCGGGGCCAACTGCCCATTATGCCACACCTACGCTCACCAAGTTGTCTTCAAAGTCTTTTCCGTTTTGGAGATAATCGGGACAGCGGAAAACTTATCGGGACAGCGGAAAAAATTTGATTATTTTAGAAAACGGAAACCGAATGTCCGAGAGAGTTCATGACTTCCCAGTAGATCCGGCCCTGCCGCACGGCCCGACGCCATCCGCAAATTTTACAAACATTTTCGGACGTCTGGTAAGGGACCGTACATTTGCAATATGGCCTTTCTCACTAACCATATGGCGAATGTCAAAATGTTCCCTTAAGGTATGCTAATGACATGTATGTGACCAATAACATTTGATTTGATGAGACCTTTCAGCCTTTACACAAAGCAAGTAAAAGTCTAAACAAAGATGTCAAGCAATAGTGACATTGAGATTTAACCTATTATACTCAGTGGTGTACTGCTATTTTTGAGATGCCCGAAAATGATGTCATGATTTCTCAATCAACGTTTGCACACTAGCCTGTTGAATAATATTATTTTATGTGCATAAAACGCATCATCCAAATGCAATGTCTGCCCATGCTTAAACATGGACTTTAATAAATTTCAAAATAGTGCCAATTGCAAATTACAATTATTCTCGTTTTATGAAACGTCCTAGCTGCATCTGAATGCCAATCATAACCATTTGATCTCACTCAGTTTCATGAGAATATGCATTTAGATCTTCTTGAGTGATGTGAGTAAATATTATTTAAACAGATTGCAGAGCAGATGATACAGTATTAACAAGCTACAGACTAGCCTACCTGTATTGTTTACATCTGAGCACATTTATCCTATGGCATGCGTTGTTTAGTTTTGGCCACATCATGAGAAAAAATTAGAACATTCAGCACAATCAATCCTTAAATCAATCCTTAAATTTCATAACAAATTATGCTGTGTTTTTGGTATTACACTAATGTTATAGTATGCCATTATATTCCAGCTGTTATGCAGAATACTAATAATTAAGTGATCTTTCTCCAGCAGCACTACACCCCTGATTATAATCAGTTTTCCAAAATGACCACCAACCAGCTCCATAGGGCCATGTTGGGCCGGATTCATATTGCCAAATTTCCATAAATTATTGGTACCTACATCCCAATGATGGCTAAACATGTTTGAGGGTCTCTGAAAAAGAATAACACTTTAAATATTTAGTAGAAAAGTTGTGAAAAGGTGCCAAAAATCTACCAGAATTCTTGATTCCTGAATATACTTTGATCGTCATTTTCAATAGTTTACATTTAAACACTGAAAACTATGAAATGGGTGTTCCTTAAAGTCTAATAATTGCAATGATATCAAAGAGTATTTGTCACGAGAGTCGAATACAACAGGTGGAGGAGACCTTACAGTGAAATGCTTACTTAAAAGCCCTAACCCACAGAACAATGTTTGTGTAAAAAAACAGGTATCAGGTAAACAATAGATAAGTAAAGAAATACAAAATAAAAAGAAAACAGTAAAATGACAGTGAAAATAACAGTAGCGAGGCTATATAAAGATGGTACCGGTACAGAGTCAATGTGAGGGGGCACCGGTTAGTCGGGTTAATTGAGGTAATATGTACATGTAGGTATAGTTAAAGTGACTGCATAGATGATAAACAGAGAGTAGCAGCAGCGTAAAAGAGGGGTTGGCGGGGGAGGGAGAGGTTGAGGGGGGAGTGGCGGGACACAATGCAAATAGTCCGGGTAGCCATTTGATTACCTGTTCAGGAGTTTTATGGCTTGGTGGTAAAAGTTGTTGAGAATCCTTTTGGTCCAATACTTGGCGCTCCGGTACCGCTTGCCATGCCGTAGCAGAGAGAACAGTCTATGACTGGGGTGGCTGTGTTCCTTGACAATTTTTAGGGCTTTCCTATGATTATGTTGAGGGATAGGTTGTTATTGTTGTTGGCCAGGCCTCTGACCTCCTGCCTATAGGCCGTCTCATCGTTGTCGGTGATCAGGACTACCACTGTTGTGTCATCTGCAAACTTAAATGATGGTGTTGGTGTCGTGCCTGGCCGTGCAGTCGTGGGTGAACATGAAGTACAGGAGGGACTAGGCATGCACCCCTGAGGAGCTCCAGTGGTGAGGATCAGCATGGCAGATGTGTTGCTACCTACGCTCACCATCTGGGGGCGGCCTGTCAGGATGTCCAGGATCCAATTGCAGGGGAGGTGTTTAGTTCAATGAACCTTAGCTTAGTGATGAGCTTCGAGTGCACAATGGTTTTGAACGCTGAGCTGTTGTCAATGAATGGCATTCTCACAAAGCATGTTGGTATTACAGACTCAGTCAGGGACACGTTGAAAATGTCAGTGAAGACACCTGCCAGTTGGTCAGCACATGCCCGGAGCACACATCCTGGCACTCCGTCTGGCCCAGCGGCCTTGTGAATGTTGACCTGTTTAAAGGTCTTACGTTGGCCACGGAGAGCGTGATCATGCATGTCTCAGTGTTACTTGCCTCGAAGTGAGCATAATTCCTCTGGTAGGCTCTTGTCACTGGACAGCTCGTGGCTGTGCTCCCCTTTGTAGTCTGTAATAGTTTGCAGGCCCTGCCACATCCGACTAGCATCGGAGCCAGTGTAGTATGATTCATTCTTAGCCCTTTATTGATGCTTGCCTGTTTGATGGTTCGCCTGTGGGCATAGCAGGATTTCTTATAAGCTTCCGGGTTAGAGTCCCGCACCTTGAAAGCGGCAGCTCTAATCTTTAGGTTAGTGCGAATGTTGCCTGTAATCCATGGCTTCTAGTTGGGGTATGTACAGTCATTGTGCGGACGACGTCCTCGATGCACTTATTGATAAAGCCAGTGACGGATGTTGTGTACTCCTCAATGCCATCGGAAGACTCCTGGAACACATTCTAGTCTGTGCTAGCAAAACACTCCTGTAGTTTAGCATTGCTTGATCTGTCCACCTTTTTATAGATTGAGTTACTGGTGCTTCCTGCTTAAATTTTTGCTTGTAAGCAGGAATCAGGAGGATATAATTATGGTCAGATTTGCCAAATGGAGTGTGAGGGAGAGCTTTGTACATGTCTCTGTGTGTGGAATAAAGGTGATCTAGAGTTTTTCACCCGTGGTTGCATACTTAACATGCTAATAGAAATGAGGTGAAACTGATTTAAGTTTCCCTGCATTAACATCCCCAGTCACTAGGAGCGCCGCCTCTGGGTAAGCGGTTTCATGTTTGCTTATTTCCTTATACAGCTGACTCAGTGCGGTCTTAGTGCCAGTGTCCGTTTGTGGTGGTCGATAAACAGCCATGAAAAAAATTATGAAAACTCTCTTGGCAAATAGTGTGGTGTACAGCTTATCATGAGATACTCTCCTTCAGGTGAGCAAAATCTAGAGACCTCCTTAGATTTAGTGCATCAGCTGTTGTTTACCAATATACACAGACTGCACCCCCTCATCTTACCGGAGTGTGCTGTTCTGTCTAGCCAGTGCAGGGTATATCCCACCAGCTGAATGTTTTCCATGTTGTCATTCAGCCACGATTCGGTTAAACATAAGATGTTTCAGTTTTTGATGTCCCGTTGGTAGGATATTCGTGATCATACATCGTCTAATTTATTGTCCAAATATTGTACGTTGGCAAGTAATATTGATGATAAGGGCATATTTCCCTCTTGACGTCGGCGGATCCTTATGAGGCACCCCACCCTGTCTCTATACCTGCATCTCTTTCTCTTGCCAATGACGGAGATTTCGGCCTTGTTGGGTGTCTGAAGTACATTCTGTGCGTCTTGCTTGTTAAAGAAAAAATCTTTGTCTAATCCGAGGTGAGTGATCGCTGTTCTGATATCCAGAAGCTCTTTTTTGCCGTAAGATACAGTGGCAGAAACATTATGAACAAAATAAGTTACAAATAAGGTGAAAAAAAACACATAATAGAACAATTGGTTAGTCGCCCGTAAATCAGCTGCCATTTCTTCCGGCGCCATCTTCTGTTATCATATAAAATATGATGTTCTGTATTTTGTTAATTTCAAGAAATGTATAAAGGACACACACATAAGGCATACTCCAGACAACCTTAAACATTTTAAGCCATCATTGGACTGCATTATATACGAAGATATGGCCATGTAAATTCTGTCCAATTAGAACCAATGTAGCTGGTTGGAGGTCATTTTGGAAAGCTGGTATATTATATTTTAATGGGTTATTAAATCTGCAATGCCACTATAGCTAGTTATCGTTATGTAGTAGTTTACTCACTTTGTTTCAAGACTGAAAGGCCTCATCATAATGGGTTAGCTGTCTCTCTGCTGGACATAAGGCATTTCTATGGGATTTTACCTAAAGTGGCATGTACAGGTTTCTTGAAACATTTCTTAAAATTGACACAAAAAAAGAATGCCATATTAAATACCATTTCATACATTTTAGAGTGTTTACATGTAAACTATTGGAATTAGCCATGAAAACATTTACAAAAAACAGGAAGTTGGCACACGCTTTCACCACTTCCCTACAAACAATTTAAAGGATACATACGTACATTTACATGCCAACTTTGGTCCATTTTACTGTATTTTCCAGACCTCCTCTAACATGTTAAGCCATCACTGGGCTGTATGTACCAATTATTTATGAAGATATGGCCATGTGAATTACTTCCAGTCCCATAAAGTTCGTTGGCATATGTACAAAAGCCCTCAGAGTGGAGCAGCATACTACTGAGATTAACTTGATCAACCAAGTTGATTTCACCTGTTGACTCTCTCTCAATGCCACATCCTTGTCACTAATTATCAGGACTGCCCTGATAGGCTCATTCACACCTTTAGTTTGTATTTAAATCCTGTCAAGCCCTTCCTCAGTCTCTTTCCAGTTGTGTGCATTTAAGTTAAGAGCACGTTTGTTTCCTATTT
This sequence comes from Oncorhynchus gorbuscha, assembly GCF_021184085.1. Classification (NCBI taxonomy): domain Eukaryota; kingdom Metazoa; phylum Chordata; class Actinopteri; order Salmoniformes; family Salmonidae; genus Oncorhynchus; species Oncorhynchus gorbuscha. Next base: position 31,097,968 of record NC_060187.1, read on the forward strand.
TCCATGCATATTTTTGAGTCACAACATTAAAGATGTCACGTCGTTTCCTAATTTAAATTATTTGAGATAGATTGTTATGTTATGCAACCTGCTTATTATGTATCTACTTTGTTGAAGAACCACACACAAATCCAACTTTACCATGTCCAACCACATGTCCTCAATAAATATGTGAACTTTGACATCGTCTCTGTTATCTTCTTACTCTCTGACTGGAGCAAAAGTACCCCTGGTGACATTTATCCAACCAGTTACCTAGTTTGGTTTTCTTAACCTATTTTTCAGTGGCCATCTTGGAAATGACCGACAAGGGGTAATGGACAATCTGCGATGACACTATAGCCAGAAATAATTAATCACAAAGTGCCCCCAAAAATTACGTAGCCGCTGGACTATGCTTAAAATGACCTCAATATGAACCTTATTAAGGTCTTGAGAGTACTTTATAGTCAGAATTGTCTATATTCTCTGTGGATTTTCTTTGGTGGGTAGATAACATTACAAACTCGTTTTTTATTGTTTGGAATGATTTTACCCAATTTTCTTCTAACAGGAAATTTGGATGACCTGGTTGACTGGGAGGCTTCCTAGGCTGCCTCCAATCTTTAAAATGTTCCTTAAGGTACCTAGTATTAGTGTACCAAGTTTGATGCTTGTATCATAAACTGGAACAATTATTTCATCTATCTGCTGGACAATATCAGCACATTGGCTAAATTTCACACATTACGCCCCTGCTCCACACCTCGTCTCACATGGGTTTGGTATGTTCTACATTTCATTTAGAATAACTCACTTATAGTGTATGAATCATTAAAATCTCATTATGTGCTGTTGAAACAGCTGCCACATCTATAGCTCCTAAACGTTAGCATAACCTAGGTTACTGTTCTGTCTTTCACACTTTGAGACAAGAGATGACCCAGGTGTATGACTCTCTCTGGGATCACAGCTGGACCCTACTCCCTCTTCTGGCCAAAGAAACTCACTACAAGACCCTAAAACAAAACAGACACACACACACACACACTAAACTACCCAGCTAGTGTTTACTGAGCCAAGGAATGGTTGAGGTTGTGTTTTCTATTAAGTCCAATCAGGCGAAAATGTGCTGAATCGCAGTAAAAAACATTTTCTTTTAAGTGTATTCTCTCCTGTGAATTACTGTGACAGCAGCTGACTTGTGGCCGAGTGTTCGTAAGTTGTCTCTATGGTGCCTCTCAGGAAGGACATCCCTGTACCGTATTATTTTAAGCAGAGTAAACCTAAACAGACCATCACAATTCCAGGACCGTTCACCATAATGAAGGAGCCAGACCACAGCTTTTTAAATGTTTTGACATTTAAGCCGCGACACACTTCCTTGGCGGGAGGTGAGGATGAACATTGGAGTATAGAAGTGCTGGCTAATTTGCTTTGAAAACAGAGCCCAGTTTGGGGAGGTGCAAGAACCCTTCTAATGGGAGCCCCGCAGATGCCAGCTATTACACTCCAGGACCTCCCGCGAAGCAAACGAGACAGAGGCTCATTCTCCCTCCACAGCTCAGCGGCCCCAGCTGCCACCGCCATAGATGCTCTACTTAAAGTGACACACACCAAAGCTAATGGGCCCCGCAGGCTTACACATTCATGAAGGGCATTGTTGCACAAACATACTTACATATGCTCTACAGTATAAATTACAACACCACACAGACATAGATACATACTGTACATAAATAATACAGTAAATGGCAACTAGCCTACATGAAGGATACCATAAGCACTACATTGGAAACCAATGGGAGGTTCACACACTGGGAACTCATGGAGAGTCTGGCTTAAGCCTTTCCCCGTCAGCAGGGCACATGGTACAGTGTGTGTGTGTGTGTGTGTGTGTGTGTGTGTGTGTGTGTGTGTGTGTGTGTGTGTGTGTGTGTGTGTGTGTGTGTGTGTGTGTGTGTGTGTGTGTGTGTGTGTGTGTGTGTGTGTGTGTGTGTGTGTGTGTGTGTGTGTGTGTGTGTGTGTGTGTGTGTGTGTGTGTGCGTGTGTGTGATTCCCTCCTGCTTTCTGGCTGGCCTGGGACCTCAGCCGGGGAAACTGCTCAGCCAACCTTTCAGGACTCAGTCCCTGGGATCCGGCCCAGAGACACATGCTCATACAAGGTCAACACTCACTGCCTCTGTGCCGCGCGCTCTCACCCTCACCCCGCCCTGACTGGACCTTATGTGTCGGGCTACCTCTCTGCCTTCCATCATACATTCCAAATGAAGACAATGAGCATGGTTGCTGTTAGGTTTGACATTATCAAACAGGATATCATTTAGAATAAATTAGTGGTTCAAGTTGTGGTACAGTAGTAGTGCAGTAGTAGAGGTATTAGTTTTACTAGTGCCAGTGCTAGGAGAAGTAGCTAGTACTTTTGTGTATACATTTTCTGCGTGATTTTGTCTCAGATTTGTGCCACATCTCCAAGGACATAAACCACTTTAGAGGAGGTGGTGAAATATTTTATATCTAAGCTATCACAGAGGGCAGGTGGAACTGATTGAAAAGAAATTATGAAACACCATCTGCAGTGCTTCAGTCACAACATTTCCCAATAGATTGAATACAGGGTATCAGATCTGGACCAAAATAAATCACTTTCATCTCCCGGCCAGGACTCAAAGATAATTAAATAATGCTTTTAAATTAACCTCGGTTCCCCCCATTTGAGTCACGATGTTGTGCTGTTGTGGTGGAGGTGGTGGCCAGTAAACTCCAAGTCTGAGCAGGCCTAACCATGTCTCATGATGAGATACCCTGCAGGCTCACACAATTAGGCCCACACCTCTTTCTGAAGGAGCAGGGATGGTAATTGTTGGAGCCATTTGACAGCCATCCTAATGAGATAACGAGAGACGGCGAGCAAATTAAAGCGCCACCCGTGATAGGAAGGGACAGACAAGGGAATGAACAGAGAGCAAGCTGCTGGGCATATTTACCTCTGGGCGAGGAAGAGAGAGGCACGGGCTGCAAGATCCAGAACATGTGGAGATGATGTTTAGAGTTAGGTACAGGATTGTGGTTTCGTGGCCTTTGTCCCACGACAGTTCATGTCAAGCCTAACGTCAGATTATTCTATTGCATATCACATTTACTCACAGTGTATATTCCAATGTGGACTGATATACTACTGTGCTATGACCACTCACAATTAAAGAGTCATCCCAAATAACATGCTTATGACCCAAATGTGTTCTGGGCCAATGGCTGCCGCCGCCACATTTCAGCTCCACTGACAACATTGAGAGTTTAAGAGATCAGACTTTAGTTGACCAGGTGCTTGGAGCTCTCTTCTCTAAATAAGACTGTTAAGTAAAAGACTGGGCCAGATGGAGCAGAGATGTTTTTTTCCTCCCATTTCATTTTGCCCTAAAACTCTTAGCGATGTAAAGGGGTGACATGGTGAAATGGTCCTGAAGTGAACTAGAACTCGCTGTACATTCACACTAAAACACAGATGGTGCTCTATGACCAAGGGACAACGACTGCCCTCTCTCATTGAAGCAACCGAAGTTCAAGGCAGACTGCTTTTGCAGAAAACAAAATAGAATCAATCACACACACACATCAATCAAATCAATCACACACACAGAGATAGATGGGTTGAGTGGAGCTGAAGGAAGGGACTAAAAACAAACAACAACAAAAAACTATGGTAAAACATCAAATGTATATAGTATGAATAAGCTGGTAGTATAAGCATAAGTGTTGTTGTCCATTAGTTTACTCCAATTAGGGGAGGGATGATCGGTTTAGGGGAAATAATAAAGGAAACATATATTTAATATATACATATATTTTATGTATTTACAAAAATATATATATATGGGGATTGGAAATTAGCGGAAAATATCATTGACGGCAGCCACAATCTATCTGCAATATTAAAGCTAATCTAACACCTAAAAAAATATAAAGAAAACAGGATGCCCCATTATAGTGAATGGAAATATTGCAATCTTCATGTAAGTACAAAAAACATTTAGAAGAAAATCATGGTACCAATAATACTCAATGTATGTCCTTGAATTTTTTTATTTTTTAAATCACACACAGAAGAAGTGATAAGGATAGGATAATTTAGTTGCTAGTAGATTCCTGCAGTATACCTGTTGGCCTTCAATTTGAGTTACGCATGAAAGGGTGCAGCACTGAGCTAGCCTGCAATGTGACTTCCAGGAGTAGCTCAAACTGTGCATGTTACAATATTTTCTCCATGAGACGCCATCTGAACCGATTGAATTTGTCTTCCATGTACTATTGAGTCTTGAATGGTGTCACGTGACGGATGGTTTTGTCCATTCATATATTAAATTGTCTCTGACCAACAGCTATAGCAAAAGCTGGTCAGGTCTTTAGGTTTTAGTTTGTGTATTATCATTTCACCATTGAAATATTATTCATTTAAAAGTGCAGTTCACATTTGAATGAATCCAGTTCAAAGTCCAAGACATTTGTATCATGAAGACTTGAAAAGCATGACAGTCAACAGAAACATGCTGCCAATAATAGTTATCCTAAGAATGTCCTTTACCCTGCACTAACCAACGAGGGAATAGGACAGAGATTAGACAGAGAATGAAGAAATATGTCAAATATGTAAGAAATAAATGTCTGTGCGCATATTACTCCATTCACCCAGAGTTGAGACATACAATTATGACAATGTGAAAAAAGTATGATATATCCCCTTTGCCATGAGTAGAGGCGCTGGCCTTCCTAATACCGAGACAGTCAGTCAGCCATTTTCTCACATCTTTCCCCTGTTCTGCTAACGTCCACTCACACAGCACAGGCCAAAACTACCACAATCCATATTTGATGGCTCAGCCAGGGCAGCAAATTCCTTGTTTCAAATTTCATCCTCGAACAGAAGCGAGATGGTGTATTACTTTAATCATAAAAATGTATATTCCGATAATTCAAAGAGGTTTCCAAAGCCTGATCCCACTTTTCCCCGGTGAGGAATAATGATGCTATTCGATCCCAGTCTCCCCCCCCGGAGCCGACGATTCTGTCAATAACACCAACCGGCCCTCACATTTATGGACACCAGCGAGAACTTAATATCATTAGCATATCTGTAGGGTTGCGGCTGATGCATTGTGTCCAATATTGCTGATTAGAGTCCCTGTCAGTCCAGCTCTGATCAAAGCACTCATAATGATTTATTATGGCCACCATATTCTTCATGGAGATGGATGCAGCACTCCTGGTATGTTAATTCATCCTCATTCTCCTCTGAGGCTGACCCACATATTAATACCCAGCAGTGAGAAACAGAGGAAGGAGGGAAGTGGAAAATAAAGAGAGAGAAGAGATGAAGTATGGTTAAGAGAAGATAAATAATATTTTATAACCGCTCCACATCAACTGACAAAGGGGGTGGTGTGCTAAAAATGAAACAATCATTTTTTCTTTATTCCTATTCATGCATATATGTGCATTTTTCATTCCTATTTCGATCTCCCAGGTGCACTTTTCGCCCTCTTTGCTCAGATGATAAAACAAACAGTATATCAGTACTGTTGTGTTTTCTATCCCGAACAGAGATTGGATCTCATTGTTCATCATCGGGTGTTTTCACTGGTATTACAATCTGCAGTGACGACAGGCAGGTAAACAGTTCAGTGCTCCAATACAATAAAAGAGGTCTCCAGCCAACCACAGTCAAACTTCACTAATGTAAAAATGAATGACAATTTAAAGGGAAGATACATCATGTACTTTAAAAAAATGTACTTAAGCACCAAGGTGTTTTGGGACTAAATTAAAAACATTGGTTGACATCTGAAGTCGCAAGTATCACACATATGTACAGTGCCTTCAGGAAGTATTCACACCCCTTGACTTATTCTACATTTTGATGTGTTACAAAGTGGGATTAAAATTGATTTAAATGTCATTTTTTGTCAATGATCTACACAAAATAATATGTAATGTCAAAGTAAGCGAATAAATCTTGATTAGATTATTCAACTCCCTGAATCAATACATGTTAGAATCACCTTTGGCAGTGATTACAGCTCTCAGTGTTTCTGGGTGAGTCTTTAATACCTTGACATACCTGGATTTTGCAACATTTACCCATAATTATTTTCCAAATTCTTCAAGTTCTGTCAAATTGGTTGTTGACCATTGCTAGACAACCATTTTCAGATCTTGCCATAGATTTTCAAGTAGATTTAAGTTAAAGCTGTCCACTCAGGAACATTCATTGTCTTCTTGGTAAGCAACTCCAGTGTAGATTTGGCCTTGTATTTTAGGTTATAGTCCTGCTGAAAGGTCAATTAATCTCCCAATGTCTGGTGGAAAGCAAACAACCAGGTCTTCCCCTAGGATTTTGCCTGTGCTTGAAAAACTCCCCAGTCCTTAACGATTACAAGCATACACTTAACATGATGCAGCCACCACTATGCTTGAAAATATGGAGAGTGGTACTCAGTAATGAGTTTTGCCCCAAACATAATACTTTGTATTCACGACAAAAAGTCAATTTGTCACAATTTGTCACAATTTTTGCAGTATTACAATAGCTCCTTTTTACAAACAGGATGCATGTTATGGAATATTTTTAGCCTGTAAAGGCTTCTTTCTTTTCACTCTGTCAGTTAGGTTAGTATTGTGGAGTAACTGCAATGTTGTTGATCCATCCTCAGTTTTCTCCTATCACAGCCATTAAACTCTGTAACTGTTTTAAAGTCACCATTGCTCTCATGGTGAAATATCTGAGCGGTTTCCTTCCTCTTCGGCAACTGAGTTAGGAAGGACACCTGTATCTTTGTAGTGACTGGGTGTATTGATACACCATCCAAAGTGTAATTAATAACTTTAGCAGACTCAAACGGATATTTAATGTCTCCTTTTTTTATTTTCACCCATCTTCCAATAGGTGCCCTTCTTTGTGAGACATGGAAAACCTCCCAGGTCTTTGTGGTTGAACCTGTGTTTGAAATTCACTGCTCGACTGAGGGACCTTACAGATAATTGTATGTGTTAAGAACTAAACTCAGCAAAAAAAGAAATGTCCTCTCCCTGTCAACTGCATTATTTTCAGAAAACTCAACATGTGTAAATATTTGTATGAACATAAAAATATTCAACAACTGAGACATAAACTGAACAAATTCCACAGACATGTGACTTATATAAATTGAATAATGTGTCCCTGAACAAAGGGGGGGTCAACAACAAAAGTAACAGACAGTATCTGGTGTGGCTACCAGCTGTATTAAGTACTGCAATGCATCTCCTCCTCGTGGACTGCACCAGATTTGCCAGTTATTGCTGTAAGATGTTACCCCACACTTTCACCAATGCACCTGCAAGCTCCCAGACATTTCTGGGGAGAATGGCCCTCACATTCCGATCCAACAGGTCCCAGACATGCTCAATGGGATTGAGATCCGGGCTCTTCGCTTCATTTTTTATTAATTTGTTTAAAAAATGTAAAACATAATTCCACTTTTACATTACAGGGTATTATTGTGTGTTGGCCAGTGACAAACAAATCTAAATTCAATCAATGTTAAATTCAGGCTGTAACACAATACAGTGTGGAAAATGTCAAGGGGTGTGAATAGTTTCTGAAGACACTAACTGTTTTTGATACTCTATTATAAACTTGGTGGTTCAAGCCCTAAATGATGGTTGGCTGAAGGCTGTGGTATTTCAGACCATATTCCATAGGTATGACAAAACATTTATTTTTACTGTTCTAATTACATTGGTAACAAGTTTATAATAGCAATAAGGCACCTCGGGGGTTTGTGATATTTGGCCAATATACCACGGCTAAGGGCTGTGTCTCCTTGCACTCCGCATTGCGTTGTGCGTAAGAACAGCCCTTAGTCAAATACCACACCCCCTCGTGCCTTATTGACTAAGTATAAAACATCTTGAATCATGTTGGCCTAATTCTGCATTTCTAACTCAGAACCCCCTTGCTGGTCTGTAACCATGTCATGCAATTGAAATTACCAGTAAAAATTCTGTAGGTTATCCAAAACAGACTGGACATTCAGTCATCTTGTAAGACTATGAGATAACTAAAGCAATAGTTGTTGCCAAGTTCACAAACTGTTACTCTTTTACACGCAAATTCCACAAAATGTGAGACACGTGCTTTCATGGACACAGATTAACGAGCTATTTCACAGCTAGTTTCTCAGCCCATTTGAACATTCTGGAGATAAAACAAAATCATCAAAAAGATGATGTCCAATATTCTTTGACAGTAGGGGTTCTCAATTTATGAGTCACTTCTCTGGACCGCCTCCCAGGTTGAGTAATTGATATGCCATTCAAAGAAGGGATCTTAATGTCAGCACCGAGGCAGGGATGAACCTCATTAAGAGATAGGAGGAATTGGCATAGGAGGAAGCGGAATTCTAAGAAAAAACAAAGGACAGTCCTTTATTGTCCCCCCACAGTTCAAAAGATGAAAAGTAGCAATAAAGTCCTATGTCACAAAGATAACGTACAAAACTGGTTCAAAATACCAGCAGCAGTTAATTCAAGATATAGGGAGCTGGTTGGTTGGTTAGCCCTTGTGTTTATGTCTATGAAGGGCAGCTGATTTTCTTTATCATTCTGATATGGATACCATCAAATAGTATATTATCATATTGATATGGATACCATCAAATAGTATATTATCATATTGATATGGATACCATCAAATAGCATATTATCATATTGATATGGATACCATCAAATAGCATATTATCATATTGATATGGATACCATCAAATAGCATATTATCATATTGATATGGATACCATCAAATAGTATATTATCATATTGATATGGATACCATCAAATAGTATATTATCATATTGATATGGATACCATCAAATAGTATATTATCATATTGATATGGATACCATCAAATAGTATATTATCATATTGATATGGATACCATCAAATAGTATATTATCATATTGATATGGATACCATCAAATAGTATATTATCATTCTGATATGGATACCATCAAATAGTATATTATCATATTGATATGGATACCATCAAATAGTATATTATCATATTGATATGGATACCATCAAATAGTATATTATCATATTGATATGGATACCATCAAATAGTATATTATCATATTGATATGGATACCATCAAATAGCGTATTATCATATTGATATGGATACCATCAAATAGTATATTATCATATTGATATGGATACCATCAAATAGTATATTATCATATTGATATGGATACCATCAAATAGTATATTATCATATTGATATGGATACCATCAAATAGCATATTATCATATTGATATGGATACCATCAAATAGTATATTATCATATTGATATGGATACCATCAAATAGCATATTATCATATTGATATGGATACCATCAAATAGTATATTATCATATTGATATGGATACCATCAAATAGTATATTATCATATTGATATGGATACCATCAAATAGTATATTATCATATTGATATGGATACCATCAAATAGTATATTATCATATTGATATGGATACCATCAAATAGTATATTATCATATTGATATGGATACCATCAAATAGTATATTATCATATTGATATGGATACCATCAAATAGTATATTATCATATTGATATGGATACCATCAAATAGTATATTATCATATTGATATGGATACCATCAAATAGTATATTATCATATTGATATGGATACCATCAAATAGCATATTATCATATTGATATGGATACCATCAAATAGTATATTATCATATTGATATGGATACCATCAAATAGTATATTATCATATTGATATGGATACCATCAAATAGTATATTATCATATTGATATGGATACCATCAAATAGTATATTATCATATTGATATGGATACCATCAAATAGTATATTATCATATTGATATGGATACCATCAAATAGTATATTATCATATTGATATGGATACCATCAAATAATATATTATCATACTGATATGGATACCATGAAAGCTATCCATTGTTCTGTGAGGGATGCCTACTAAGCTACTCTGTGAATGAGGATTGTCTAATTGCTTTGTCAGAGTGATACTATCACTGATACGTCCCGTGTAGCTCAGTTTGTAGAGCAAGGCGGCCATGTTTGTGGGTTCGATTTCCACGGGGGACCAGTACGAAAAAAGTATTCAAATGTATGCACTCACTAATGACTCAAATGTAAATGTAAAATAATAGGGTTAGGGTATTCCTACACCTTGACTAGGTAGCAGTAACTCTGATCCACTCCAATCAGCTATGGTAGAAGGCTGCAGTTGTAAATGTCATCCCCATCCTATCTGAGACCCCAATCCCCACAGCGATTGTCTCTCTGCCTTTAAAAACAGTACTTGTCTCTTGCTCATCCATATTGATTGGCTTCTTCTCTAAATCCATCGCGGTCGGAGTCAGATGTGTTTTACCAGTTTTGCGTTAAGACAACTTATTACCCCAATTAACGTTGCTGTGGCTCACAGCTCACACCTGTTCTGATCAGGGATAACCACTTGGCTAAGTGTGCTGTTATCCCCTGGTCCTAGAGAGACACTGAACCACAACCTCTCAGCATTATTAGCTTTTGAGTGAAAATCTTAATGGGCATATCCAGAGTTAATGTAGGGTTACCCCGAGCCATGTGTTCTACGAAATTGGAGAAGGTGCACGTCAGCCTTCATCTTGTTGTTAATCTATTTGGAGAAACTCTGCATTACCTTTGACCACTGGCATCCTTTAGCTTAAATGAACCGCGGTGTGAAGGCACTGCTGCTGGGATACATGGCAACAAATGATTGAAACTTCAGCTCATTGTAAGAAGCTCCCTTTGTGATTTCATTTCAGCAAAGCCATGGTCCCTCCATCCTCCCCTCCTCCCCCACGCCAGCCCCTTATCTTCAATATGTTTGGGGACAGCTTGTCTGGTAGCATTTAGCATGCTGATTTTGCATGGTGATATCAAGGAAACCTTTTATTGTGACCCACCATCCAGCTTCCTGGACTTCATTTCCATGGAATATGATTAGGGCTTCTGTCACTCAGAGCCACAAAAGATGCCAGAGAGCCAATTTAGCCGTACGGGGCCCGGCTCCTTGTTTCTCTGCAGACAAAAGCATTTGTCTCTTTGATAAGGGCCTCTGTGCTAAACAGGTCTGAAATGAATTCTTAATTTCTTGTCAGTGTGTTTTTTTCTAGGTTTGAGTGAAATGTCACATGGCGTGGTGGAGTACACAGGCACACACCACCACCCTCCGCCGCCTAATTGGACAGGGTCCCTGACGAGTTGACCAATAAAACCCGGTTGATTTCCCTTTTGCTGGACTTTTAATGATACGCGGAAGCAACTAGACAAATGTCATCACAAAGGGATTCAGCAGATGAAAATGCCAATATCAAGACAATGGGTGGTTCTAAACAGCTACAGTAAAAGCTACAGTGTGGTGTCTCCTCTTTGAATTAATTTCCCTGGCCATGACATTGAGGAATCTCATTAATTTATATCATTAAGGATCTCTAAAAGGGGACTCACGATAAAATGTTGACAGAAATAAATAAAAGCACCTAATTAATTAAGTAATGAACTATGTTTCCAAGGTCAACAACACTCCAGTCAGTGTATCCAGGCTTTTGCTAGATTCTGTGTGAGTACTACAAGACTTGTACTGGTGCCATAGTAGCCAATCTACTTCTCCCCCACTACAGGAAGAGTCACTCTCCTCTTCTCTCCCCTGTTGGGTTGGCAGTGCTGAGCAGAGCACGCCTTTCCTGAATGGACATGTAAAACTGATTAATGCTGGGCCAGTGTAAACCCAGATTACAGCTCCAGCTTAGGGTGCCTGTTATACAGCCTAACCCAATTAAAGCATCCTATTACATCCAGCATCCAGAGAAATTCACATGCCTCTCGTCTCCACCACGGAGTCTAACCGCATCACCATAAACATGAAAAAGGATACTTCAAAGTGGTAATACATTCAAGGATGACAGTCCTTTCCATATGTTATCCCTTGGAATGTATACTCTCTATGCTCAGGATGGGTGTTTGATTTGATATCAAGGGGTGGAAAATATTTCTAGTGTGATTATCTGACACAAGGATAAGCTGTGCAGTAAAGGAGGATACATCATGGAATAATATACAGTTATGAGTGAGAGAGTGTGGTCTGTAGTCAACCACAATCAATTAAGCATGTACAAGTGTGGCCTCGCAGTGAACCTCAGAATGCATTGTGCTACAGTATATGAGTGTTCTAGTTTCTCAAGTGTCTGACTTTCAGCGGTAATGAAAATGAGTTTAAAATAGCTGCCCTACTTTTCGTTAAATAACTTGAACCTTTTAAATAACTTGGATCTTCAACTGCTATATTTCTGCTAAATGTGCTACATGAATGGATGTCTTTGACTATGGTAGGGTAAAGTTAGGCTAAATGTTGTTTGGTAAAAAAAAAAATGGTGATATGTTGACTTATGACCCCTAAATGACCCCCCCCCAGCCTCATCCCTATCACCAACGGATGTATTCGGGATATTTGAATTCATCAATGCATCTGGTCCTAGTAATTAGCTCATTTAATAATGTTCTTTGAAAATGAGCAAACAGAGGCAAATCTAACATCAATCCAACCCAGAGTGACAAGTCAAACATAATGACATTGATAATGTAGTGCTTATCACTGCGATCATTAAGCATCAACAATGTTTGAGAGATTTCCTCTTAGAGAGCTTTTTGCTGTCCATATTCTCAAGAGCTCAACAAGTCTCTCTATCCTGCAGGCAAGCCGATAAATAACACCACCACTACTGCTCAGAGTCTCATTTAGTCAAACCTAGTATGTAAACACCAAATGAATAATTCTCTTTGAGCCTCCTCCACACCCCATAGGAGTCTCCAAGCTTTTGAAGAAAGAGACAATTTGGACTATTCCATAAACTCCAGTCATGTTTAGCTTCACGTTAAAATGGGTTCTCAACTCATTACCTGGCACCAAGACAGAGATTGAAGTGAAAGTCTGAGTACACACTGGCACTCAGGGGGATGAATATTTGCTCTTAACATGTGCTCTAGGTCAATTTAGACCCAGTGGTACATTACTGTATGTATCTCTGTACTAAACTACCTATTTTATCCTCAAATGAATCCTAAGGTTTGTAGTAGGCCAATTTCGGGCTGCAGTGTAGCAGATTTGGCAATAGCATTAATGATCATGGCCAGAACCCACCAAAAGGAGAACAAACGCTGCTCACAAACACAACAATAATAACACACAGTGAATGTGCACAGCAGCAGGAAGAGGAAGGCCAAAAGCAGACATTAGACAAATATTAGCCAGCAGTGACACTTCCCCCACCACCACCACAACCACCTCCCGACGCCAATGCCGCATGCAGCGATGAAGCCATTCTGTTATATAAGCCGGGCAAACTCAAAGCAAATGAGCTGAGACAATTGCATAAGGGCTTTCTGCTGTGTACTAGAGATCCTGCAGCAAAAATCTGCTGGAATTCTGGCTGCTGCCCCTGTTTTAAACTAACCCATGGATAGAGAGACAGAGCCCCTAAGCATGTGAGGGGCAATGAGCCAGTTTGTCACAAAGAGAAAGTGTTGCGCAGTGCCCAGTGCTGTGATTTAAATTAATCTGCTGCTGACACACAGACGTGCACTCACACACACACAACATGAGACTCCGTAAACACCACATACTTTTGAAATGTTCAATTAAGGAGATGTGTGGGCATTTTCCAAAGCAATCAAAACAAATCTAAAGACTGGCTCCACCCTCGTGTTTGGGAAAATGTCAGTCTTTCGTCCTCTTTTCCCCTCCTTGCTGGCAGAAACACAGGAGCCCCTCTCTTAAGAAGACAGTCACCCACTGCCTGGGATCACATGATTCCCAAGAACTCCCGTTGCCCTAGCAACGGGACTATGATAAACGAGGCTGTCGGTGCTAAGCATTCTGCTCACACAGTTGTCCTGCATGAAGCTTTTTTTTCCTCTTTTTCTACTTCAATATGTAACTTTTTGGGCGACCTGACCAAATTCACATAGAAATGATGTTATAGATCTGTAATTCCCATTGAAGCAAGTCTAAGAAGCTGTTATATCGGTTAGATCTGTTCTATTGAGAATGCGCTACTTGTATCCTTCCCATTTCAATTTAATTTTTGCATCTTTTACATTCTTCTTTTTTTACACCAGCTCAAACAACTGAAAATACAATATTTTTGAAGGAAAATATATTTCACAGCGGTTTAGATGGTACAATGATTCTCTACCATATACTTGCTTGTTTTGTCACAAACGACAAACTATTAGAACTTGCAACCAGCAAATGGCAGAGTGATTTCTGCATAGTGCATCTTTAATGAATGATTTTCTACTTGTCTGCAGGCATTTGTGGTTATTTCCAACAGGTTTCTAATTAGAGCAACACATTTGCCATTGACCAAAAGAGGAATTAGGTTCCTATTGTTATCACTATTAGTCACACCTGTCATTCGCTAAGAGCTCTCTCTCTCTCTCTCTCTCTCTCTCTCTCTCTCTCTCTCTCTCTCTCTCTCTCTCTCTCTCTCTCTCTTGGCCTAGTTGGCCTAGTTGTAGCCTATACTGGTAACTAAGGACACACACAAGGAGGGAGGGAAACTATATTTTTCTTTCTTCTCCCTGTCTTCCTCTCTCATCCTCTCTCTCTCTCTCTCTCTCTCTCTCTCTCTCTCTCTCTCTCTCTCTCTCTCTCTCTCTCTCTCTCTCTCTCTCTCTCTCTCTCTCTCTCTCTCTCTCTCTCTCTCTCTCTCTGTAGCCTTTGACAGAGAACACTGTGAACACAGGGCTAATTCTGGGCTTCCGGTTTGTCCTCTCAGCTAACTTCCATTCTCCCATTTGAGCCAATATTGGTCCAGGGGTCACGAGCCAGATGGCCAGCTTATAAACAAGTCAGGTCCCTTGGTGGAACTGTGCTGACACAGGTGGATGATGCTTTTTATAAGTCATAACCATCTTATAGCTATATTAAAGACAATATACTGCACACAGCAATATGCAGTGCTGAAGATGGAAAATGAAGAAGCGACAGCTTTAAATGATAAGAATACATGATGTCATGTTATCCTAATATATTGCACCCACACAATATACCATTGTTGGTACAACAATATTCATGTGGTCTGACAATGGCAGACAGGCAAACGATGAGGCAATATTATACTGAACAAAAATATAAACGCAACAATTTCAAAGATTTTAAGGAGTTACAGTTCATATAAGGAAATTAGTCAATTGAAATAAATGAATTAGGCCCTAATCTATGGATTTCACGACTGGGAATACAGATATGCATCTGATGGTAACAGAAACCTTTAGAAAAAGGGAGGGGCGTGGATCAGAAAACCAGTCAGTATCTGGTGTGACCACCATTTGCCTCATGCAGCACGACACATCTCCTTTGCATAGAGTTGATCAGGCTATTGATTGTGGCCTGTGGAATGTTGTCCCACGCATCTTCAATGTCTGTGCGAAGTTGCTGGATATTGGCGGGAAATGGAGCACACTGTCACACATGTCGATCCAGAGCATCCCAAACATGCTCAATGGGTGACATGTCTGGTGAGACTGCAGGCCATGGAAGAACTGGGACATTTTCAGCTTCCAAGAATTGTGTACAGATCCTTGCGATGTGGGGCTGTGCATTATCATGCGGAGACATGAGGTGATGGAGGCGGATGAATGGCACAACAATTGGCCTCAGGGTCTCGTCACAGTATCTCTGTGCATCAAATTTCCATCGATAAAACGCAATTGTGTTCGTTGTCCGCAGGTTATGCCTGCCAATACAATAACCCCACCGCCACCATGGGGCATGCTGTTCACAAAGTTGACATCAGCAGACTGCTCGTCCACATGATGCCATACTCGTGGTCTGCGGTTGTGAGGCCAGTTGGATGTACTGCCAAATTCTCTTAAACAATGTTGTAGGTGGCTTATGGTAGAGAAATGAACATTAAATGATCTGGCAACAGCTCTGGTGGAAATTCCTGCAGTCAGCATTCCAATTGCGCTCTCCCTCAAAACTTGGGACATCTGTGTCATTGTGTTGTGTGACAAAACTGCACATTTTAGAGTGGCCTTTTATTGTCCCCAGCACAAGGTGCACCTGTGTAATGATCATGCTAGCCTAGTGGTTAGAGCGTTGGACTAGTAACCGGAAGGTTGTGAGTTCAAACCCCTGAGCTGACAAGGTACAAATCTGTCGTTCTGCCCCTGAACAGGCAGTTAACCCACTGTTCCCAGGCCGTCATTGAAAATACGAATGTGTTCTTAACTGACTTGCCTGGTTGAATAAAGGTAAAATTTAAAAAAAAAAAAAATGCTGTTTAAATCAGCTTCTTGATATGCCACACCTTACATGTTGCATATATATTTGTGTTTTGTGTAGATCTTATATCAGGAAAAAGTCAAATATGACAAGACAAGCTCGGTAAGTCTTTGGGAGATTTGAATGCTATACCAAATTATTTGTCTCTTCAATTCCCCTATAATGTCCTGAGTTTTACCTAAATTCCTCCAATTTCACTGTGTAATGTAACAAAATCAGGCATAATATCTTGCTTGCAGTGTGTGTCCACCACATAAAAGGTGAAACGCTAAAACAAATAATGAATAATGACTAGTTCAAATTAATGCGCAAATATCAGCAGGTCCTTCTGATTAGGGTTCATTATTCCAGGCATGTTCCACCGACAAGGCTATGTCCATTAAATTCCAGCTCAATGCAGTGACTCATTGGAGTACAACAATAGCTCACCAGAGATAAAAAAAATATGCTGCTGACACTCCAACTAAAAAGTATGCTCTAAAGACCAGTATCCTTGTATCATGTAAATTCACTTTTTTATAGAATTACTCACCTTTTGTCAAGTGTTATGACTGCACCGTTATAATGCTCACAGCACAGTAAGTGCATAACCTCAATTAACATACACAGCGAGTGCCTGGAACCACATGAGCCTCTCCGACTCTCTCTCTCTGTCTCTCTCCAGAGCCTCACCTCCATCCCCTCCTACCACAGCCCAAATCCCAGGCCTAACTGGGATCTATTTAAAAACAAAAGGCAACCCCATAAAGCCTCTCCCCCCAACCTCCCACGTCTCCTATCGATTACTGGGTGTTTATAACCCGAGCGGGGAGAACAAGCGACGGATGGAAAATAAAGAGGGCCTGCTTTTAATAAACAACGTGACGAGGTAAAGTCCTGCCTTATTAATTCCTGGAGCTTGGAGTGCAGTGAAGCCGGGCGGGGCTCTAAATCCCGCCAGGCCCTGGGCTGCTCAGCCCCTTAAACCCTCCTATCTGTCTTGTGTCTCTCTAGCTGTTAACGCAGGTCCTGACAGCAACAATGCACCACAAGGACCCTCTTTAAACACCTTTAAATGCATTTAGAGGATCTGCTTGGATGGACTGGAGCTGGAAAGGAACCTTCTCCAAGGGAAGGGAAGAGAGAGAATGTGTCACTCATTTCAAATGGAAACACAACTCATTGGTGGTTATGGGATCAGGTTTTATGAACGTCTGAATAGGAATTTCAATTCCGACAATGTAATACATTTTGATTTGTTATGTGTTTTAATAGGAGGCAGCAGAGCGGTGTTGGATCAGCACCTAGCGTGTAGAATTGACCTTGAAGGGAAATTAAGCAAATACTATACGATTATGCTAGGTCATGTTTTTGACCCTGAGCTCTGTCACTCATTCCCATGGCCTTAGGGAGAGCTCAGGTGTGTGTCTGCTCACGGCTACTGATCCATGGAGAAGGGTCACAGGACAAATATGGCTGCTAGGCTAGGTGGACCTGAGCGATTCAAATGCTTTCCTTATCCACCAACCTGTGAATGCACCCACCCACACGGATGCCTGCGCACACACACCCAGTGTCTGAGTGAAAGTCCTTGGTACTGTAAATTACCAGGACCATTATGTCCCTGTCTGCCCCACCCTCCCTGCTCTTCCCCTTGGCCTAGTTGTAGCCTATACTGGTAACTAAGGACACACACAAGGAGGGAGGGAAACTATATTTTTCTTTCTTCTCCCTGTCTTCCTCTCTCATCCTCTCTCTCTCTCTCTCTCTCTCTCTCTCTCTCTCTCTCTCTCTCTCTCTCTCTCTCTCTCTCTCTCTCTCTCTCTCTCTCTCTCTCTCTCTCTCTCTCTCTCTCTCTCTCTCTCGCAGCAGTGAAGAGATGAGTCATGAACAACTGCCCCCTGTTCTCCCAGCACTGCTTTGCTAATTCATCCCTAATCCTGGCGACACACATGTCAACACTGCAGATCTTTAGTCTGTGCCCACCAAGGGCCTCGGACGCCACGGCCACAGCAACCACGCTGCGGATGACAGAGGGAATTACACAATGACATTTGTGACATGCCAAGTTCACACAGAGCCACTGTGGCACACTGAGTGAGAAATGAGAGCGGGAGCTAGCTCTCTGTAAAGAGTATCCAATGGTTACTCATCAGCCAGTGCACATACATCTGTAAAGAGCATTGAGGAGCACTGAGACTCCCTGCTGTGACCTCAGGCATTGCAAATTGTACATTTTTTGTTGCTAGATAGCTCTCAAGTCAGAATTATGATTCTTCGCAGTTCTCTATTGCTATTGTATAATTTACAAGAATAATTAGAGCTTTTGATTGTATTATAATAGGCCACATGTGTCCTTGTCCTTCGCCTATGCCTCATCCGTAATGCTCAGGGGTGTTGTGTACAATTGTGTAAACTGTAGTATTGTGCTGCAGAGCAGGTTAACGCTGGGTTGTTAACTCATCTGCTGTCTCCATTCATCAACACAATGAGTCAATAACATTAATTGCAGCACGCAACTAGTGCATGATGGGATGGCAAGTGACGGGTCATAAACTGCAAATCTGTTTATTTCTTTCTCTTCCTTCTGCACAACAATAACACAGAGATGCCTGAGGGCACGGATTATCATATTGGTGGGCAGTCGGCCATGTATGTGTAAAACTGTTGAAGCATCTCCGGAACAATCAGCCAAAGTCCCTGAACTCGCCCTCCCTATCGTGTTTCATGGCCGTCGGGCTACATCTGATAACTCATGGTTGGAAAGATTTCCCCCTTTACAGGGCTGGTCTCCTAAACAAGAACACCATGCAGGCAGGCAGAGCTCTTTATGCTGGATTCATTTAGCATATTCATTCACAGGGGGTTTTTCAAATGCTGATGAACAAGGAGGGTACAGATGGAGGGGGGTTGTACTAATGGCCAAACGGACATAACTCTTCCTGGCAACACATGGAGGGTAAATGTTCCTACATGACTAGTAATGCCCTTGTATATTGAAATGATCGACATCCGGTCCCAAAAAACAGTCAGAGGTCTGCAATTCAATTAGTTCACCAAGGGCGACGTTGGAAATGCCTGCTGGAATGCTGGCCATACACAGGGTGAATGTGTTCTTTGTTAGTATTCCAGAGTTAATGACGGCATACGAGCTGTGGGTGTATTAACACAGGGGCCTATCTAATTGTACGATAATGGCAGGGCACACTAATGGCATTAAAAACACATTTGAGAAGAGGAAGGACACCTATTATAGCTGTTCTGTGGCCTTGCAGGGAGCCCGGCCATACCTGTGGGGTTAGGTCTTATTCAGAGCTGCTTTTACCTTCCACACTGCTGGGAGTACAATTCATTCCCAAATGACCATATCCCAATAAAATAGACTGTGATGCAGTTTGGAGAGGGTGGGTTATTATGAAAGGGGGGGGGGGTTCATTCTCTCAGACTGACTAGAATTAAAATGGTGGTTATAGGGTGGTGTCACAGTGAGGGTTGGATTGTCTTTCTCCTTTACAAAGCCTGGAGGCCATGAGGAGTGACTGTGCAGGTGACTATTGAACACCGTGACAATAGCTAAAGGCTTCCTGTCAGAATTGAAAGGTAACATACAAATCACCAGGGGTTGAAGTTGATTGCTTAACCCATTCAGACTGCAAATGCCCCTCCATGAGTCCACCACACAAATGTTCATAGCACACCGCGATGCCACCAATTTCCTCAATGATTCATATTTCAACAGTGGGTTTGAAACAATTTTCCTTTCTGGCTTGATTCTGAGCCCATTTTTTTTTATTTTTTTATTTTACCTTTATTTAACCAGGCAAGTCAGTTAAGAACACATTCTTATTTTCAATGACGGCCTGGGAACAGTGGGTTAACTGCCTGTTCAGGGGCAGAACGACAGATTTGTACCTTGTCAGCTCGGGGGTTTGAACTTGCAACCTTCCGGTTACTAGTCCAACGCGCTAACCACTAGGCTCCGCTGCCGCCCCCATACAGAAAGCAAGAGAAAAAAAGAGCATCTGTCCACAACTTGTAACATTATTTACAGTAAGAGCATGAAATACAATTGTGGCTATGAAAAAGAATACCATGGCATTGAAACTGTGGATGCATGCAAAGAAGGTCAGCGTGGGTTAAAAACAAAAGTGTGACTTAATGAAGATGGATACTGCTGCTTCCCTGTGGCTGAAGGCACGTTCATTAGCAGCTTGGCTTTAACACCCAGCACCTCCCCACAGGGATAGGGCTGAGCCAGGGTAGAAAACTCACACCAACACTCATGTGCTATCTCTGGGTCTATCTGAGATCACCCTGATAATATCCCCTTAAGGCGATTATCAGGGATATGTTTAGAAAGAGCCTGTTTAAGGCATCGCAAATAACCTATGTGAGGGTACAGTCCATTCGCTACAAGCTTGGCACACCTGTGTTTGGAGAGTTTCTCCCATTCTTCTCTGCATTTATTCAGACGAACGTGACAGTAAATGCAGGTATTCATAAACAAATCAGCAGCCTCAACCATATAAAAGCATTGTGTCAAATTTGAGCATCTACTCTAAATGTTTATGTTTCACACATTTCTCAGAACAATCCGGTTTACATGGTGTCTTGTGAATTGCATGCAGCTACAGAACAGCAAACGTTGTTCCACTGCAGTACCACCACGTGCATTTCATCGTTCATGTGGACATAATCAAGAAGCTATCAAGCACACAGATAGTGACATGACAAAATGTAACCACATTAAACTGCTAGCATGATAATGAAATCAACAGGAACAGCAGCCACCTTGGAGGAAAGCTGGATGTGTTGTCGTGAAAACAACTACAGAAGGCCAATTGATTTCCATTGCAGCTAAAAACAGCCTTGAAGATCTGTTTAAGATCCGTCATTTGAAATCATGCTGATGTACTGTACATGGGTGCATCATACTGTGTGTGTGCGTGTATGTGTACACACACGTGTCTCACAGAACCCCAAACATACAGTATACTGTGCTAATGAAGACCGTGCTAATGAAAGCTGTATCCTCCTAGTCCAATGAAACAAATTGCTCTCCAGGGACTAAATCAGTCTCTTCCCAGACCCTAAGGTAAATCAATAATTCAGGATGAATTCATTATTACGATAAAGTACATATTAGAAAAAGGACATTTTCAGTATACTTTTCAGTATAGTCCCCCCCAAAAACGGACACTTTCAACCCGACAAACGGGCAGCCCATTCCGTCTCACATCTCTGTCCTCTGTCCTCTGTCCTCAACTCCATCCCTTTGGTTTTGTCAGCTGACACATGCAGGCGTTGATTATTAAAGGAGTGTTATCTCCACACTGATAGGGTAATCTAACTACAGTCATAATGCCAAAAGCTTTGTGTTTCAGCAGTTAATTCCAGGTGGATAGAGGGAGCCAGGCCTGAGAGAGCCATCAGCAATGATTTCAGTGAGTGAGGAGCGACGAAGCCCAGCCGACTCGGGGGAAATCAAAAGCCCTTCATTATTTTGAGCAGATCAATCTGCAAGTAAATCCAATCCACGTAAACGATGCTGTGTACCACACAAGGGAACTGGGAGTGATGTGGAGGGATTCTCTGTGACAGGTAACATAGAAGATAAAATAAATGTTCTCATGCAGCCATGTTGCTGTGCATAACCTGCTTTACCACAACATTGGACTGGGAGACAGATTGTCATCGCTATATTGAACTTGTTTTACGACGGCATAAAATGTGTCCCTTTTTCATCACACTAAGGGTCACATTGACTAAGCTGTTGTACAAGGGCAAATGTTTAGCTGGAGCTAGCCAATTCAATACAACTATTCATGGCTCTGGAATAATCAAATAATAAATGACTTTTATTCGCTAATTATTATTGATTTGACACCAAGTGTTGTACTAATGTTTCAGCATTACACTGTGCTGATAACAGCCTGCTGAGCTACTTTAGAAGTTATTAGGATCAAAGCGTGCCAATATGAATAATTGAAACATGACCAAACATGAATTTGTGTTAGCGCTGTTTAAAATGGAGTGCCATGAGTTGCAATGATTGTCTGCCAATAAATTGCCACGCAGCGTATTACAGTGATAACACCAAATGACAGAGCACACCAACGACAGGAAATAAATAAAGTGTTGTTCTTTCATGGTCAAGTCTAAATCTTTGGACTAAAGGGGCTGAATATGTCTTGCCTAATAAAAACTCAACAACATTGTGGACTACTTCACTTCGGAAAAGGAAAGGAAAGGGCATTGTGCATCATGATGGGTTTCAAACAGTTTTCCAACAAGGCCCATTTCAGACAATACATCTTCTGTAAAGGTCGAATAGAATCAGTTTAATATTCTAAGTGTTATTCTGATGTACGTTGCAAAAATGTCAGTAACTCACAATTTGACCATTATCATATGGAACAAGCCTAAATTCCCACTATTGAGGCTGGACATCATTTCCCAAAACCACTCACTCAGGCTCTTGAAGACTGAGTACTCCAGCAAACAGGATTGGCACATTAAACTAGGGCTTTCAGCTATGCACATCTGTGTTGCCAGCTGCAAATTTCCATTACAATTTGCTCACAGTTTGGACAATCGGAGTGTTTAACTCCCCCCCTCTGTTCTACTATAAAAGATTTGGTTTGGGTGGCAGAAGCACAACGATGGGAGCAAGAGGTTATCTGACCCACACCAACGCTACTATGTTAGATGACAGCATGGAATTTAGGGCAGATCCCTTAAAGGATTCCACACGGCAGCAATCCCCCAGTCAGGATTAACCATCATAACGTGTTGTTAACCCAAAAAATAAAGTATAAACATTGTGGCTTCTTTTTTATTCAACATGATAACTCGCCTTCACAACGATAGCCTAATCTGTTTCAGAAAATAATTCTACTGCTTTCACAGAACACAAAAAGGGGATTTGTCACCGAAGCCACAGTCTGATAGTGTCTGGGGGAAGAGAGAGATAGAGGTTCCCGTTCCTCGTCTCGGTTAGTAAGGCTTAGTGAGCACTAGCGCCATCCCCCAGGTGACTCTATCCAGCAGACAACTTAACTGATCCCTTCTTGTTAAGATGGATCCAGGCACAGGGACTATTAGAGCCTATTACCCAGAAAGGTCTCTTCACAGGCAATAGCGGCACAGGGATCTAGCATGACAACCATTTATTTATCATAGGGAATTGATGTCCACATGTCGGGTGCAGGAGGTTACACTGAGAAGCAGACCCTGAGAAGAGCACACAGGCTCATGCTTCAAAGCAGATAAAGGCACAGGAAAGGTCACGTGCTGTGAAAAGCTTGTGTGTCAGAGCCTAAAAAAACAGAACAATACATCTTGCTATAGTAGCTTAATTTACTGTAACATTTTAGAAATAGAGCAAGCTCACTGACTGGAGTGTTCTCATCATAGCAGCAATCCTGTTTCACTGGAAACAAAGGGGACGTAAATGCCTTGTCTTCTACTGTATCATTTAGTCAAGGGACATACAGGCGGTGCAAAGACACAACTGTTCCCATTCCCATACCCATCCAGAACCTAGACAGACGGCCCAATGGGTCTGTGGTCAGAGCTCTCTCTCTCTCTCTCTCTCTCTCAATAGGAATTAGGTTCCTATTGTTATCACTATTAGTCACACCTGTCATTCGCTAAGAGGTCTCTCTCTCTCTCTCTCTCTCTCTCTCTCTCTCTCTCTCTCTCTCTCTCTCTCTCTCTCTCTCTCTCTCTCTCTCTCTCTCTCTCTCTCTCTCTCTCTCTCTCTGAATTAGCTCAGATTTAGCTGTTAATACAACTTTGTTTTTGGCATTGGAAATGACATTTTAGACCATGACATTTTGAAACAACCTATTAATGCATTGGAGACACCACTATGTCATACAAGTACAGAATGACTCTTCTGGCAGCAGAACAGAGAGGGTGACGTGGTTGAGTGTAAACAAGAGTGGTGACTGTGCACTGGGATGAGAGGGAAGGAGGGATGAGATGATTGGCAGGAATGCACTGCTTGCTTGCTAATACAACGGGTTATTAAAAAAACAATATCCTCCACGGCCCTTAAGGAATGAGTGACCGTTGGGTGGTTGGTTCGCAGAACATTACGAAAAAGCAGCAATCAATCTGATGTGAAAAAAATACAACTAGCCCACCAACATACTAGCCTATACTTCCAGGCTTGTGTTTTTATAGATTGTCATAAATATGGTCCTGCCATGTGAACTTCGATTGACCTCCAGGCGCATTCCAGTCAATATTCCCCCAGTGTGGAATCATTGGAGCTGTTACAACAGGACCAATCTCTGTCCCCTCTGCCTCTCCTTTCTCCTCTCACTTTAATCGTTCCACGGGCTTTACTACACAAAGGTGATGGTTTACATCCTGCCTGATGCCTATAGGATGGCAAGGTTTCCCAGCTCCATGGGACTAATGTTTGGAGTTGAGAAGGTGATGCATGCTTTGAGATAGGGGGATCGTAGAGGGTCGGTCAATGGCCAAAACGATCGGAGTCAGAGAAGAGAGGAGTTAAGGAAGAGGAGAGTGCATGGTGGCCCTATAGATGGATTGTATTCAGACAGTGGTAGGGAACAAACACAGGAGTCTTAATCAAAGTGAGTGCCCCTGTCATGGACGTGCTCTCCCATGCTCAAGCCCCCTCTGAAGTAGAGTCCAGGGTGATAAATAGCACATCTGACATCACTCTCCAGAGAATGGAGTGATCGTCACTCCAACGCCCACAGAGTCTGTGATACAGCAGAGACAGGTAGGGAGGAACCACCACCTCCACTCTAGCCAGATACTAGCCAGGTCTCTCAACATCCTGCTGTGTGTACCAGTGAGTCGTTATATGCATACACTCAACGATGCTGTGGAAGAAGAGCTCTTGTGCATGATTTGTTCTTCACTAATGATAGTTGACAGTCTATATATATATATATAGACACACATAAGCACACACACACACCCTCGCACACACAGAAACATTTAGATGCACATTTATGCAGCAAGTCTTTGAGATGGTGGACATCTCTACTGCAGCTTTGGCCTTGAGACCTTGTTGTGATGCCTCCCGAGAGCCAGGAAGTTGAAAGACCCCAGGATGCATGCACATACAGGTGCTGCTCTCAACGCCGGCACAATGGCAATTAGCATGCGCTTGGATCAATGTCATTCACCAGGACGCCCGAAGCCTTCAAACCCACTTGTCTGACCAAAGCACTCACAGAGAATACTATTATGTTACTGCATCATCCATCCGAATCAAGCAAATATTTTCCCTACCCTGTAGAATGCATTTTACACCGGTAGAGAACATAATTTCCCCAAATGCTTTTTTGTTCTGGTTTTGTGTTTTCCACAGTGAAATGATTCCTCTGTGGAATAACAACCCACCAGAGTACAGCTGCCCCAGCGGACAAGAATACACAGTGATTTAGTGGAGCGTTGTGGAGCCTTTTCTCTTCAATCCATACACAACCAGATTCCCTCTCGCACACAGAGGGCCGCTGTGAATGCTAAACAGACAGACAATTAAGAGGTATCTATCTGCTTGTTTGCCGTTTTGGGGGTCTGGATCGGCGGGGTTAACAGAGGGGTCCTCTCTACCCATCTAATGAGCAATCCTAGCCTGCCGCCTCCTCCATCTCCACTCCACTCTCCCTCATGTAACATTTAATTTGCAGGCCGGAGAGATGAATGCTAAGGGTCACCCATCACTGTTGCCATCTGTTGCTGCTGCTGTTTCTTCTTCTTTATGTGATTGGCTTATGCTTGTCATCTCCGAAATGCTAATAAATCTGCAATCCGTTTCCTTTGGTTCACAACTTATTTTCGTTTTACCTCCGGGTTATTACCATTCAGGGCCACAGGAGGCCCTATAACAGTCCAGTGCTGCGTGATGCTACGAGATGTCACAATATGAGGCTGTTTCTATGACTTGCAGAGTAAAGCCCCATGTTTAAAGAAACAACATGTGAAGTGAGGAAACGTGAACTGGAATCATAAAGCAGGTCTGATGGAATAGCTTGTAATAAACATCAGTCCAGCTCACTCTAATCGCTGGGTACTGGGAGCCGTGCAGGAGCCAGGAACAGCCAGGGGCTCACATCAGCAGAACAGTGATTGGGTTAGAGGGCACAGCCAAGAGACTGTTACTACATTAACGGTAGTGTGTGGGCACACTTCAATCAATGTAATGCACCCTAGTCCATCCATGACCTCTGCTGGATCTGGGCTCCTGCTGGAAATCGTATATCAGCCTGTTCAGAATTCAGCAGGCACCCCCTCGTTTTTTGTCAACCTCACCGATGACGACGAGCTGGAGCAAAAAAGGGAGTTAAAACTCTACCCATCAAGATAACAGTGTGTGTATTCTGTACTTTAACCGAGATGTATGCAGTGCCTAAAAGGCCCTAGGATGGATCATCTGTATGATGATCAAATGTTATTTGTCACATGCTTCTTAACCAACAGGTGTAGACTAACAGTGAAATGTTTACTTACAGGCCCTTGCCAACAATGCAGAGAGAGAAAAATATATAAATTATAGAATTATTATTTCATGAGGAGAAAATACAGAATGACTAACGATAACTTGGCTATATACACTGGGTACCCGTACAGAGTCGATGTGCATGGTGTACGAGTACTAGGGAAGCACCATAGTAGAGTACACAGCATAACGACACAATTGGATTTACCAGTGGCTGTGGTAGGAACCTGGGAGCCTTGTGCAAACTGTGTGATCCGTCTCATAGTGAGAATTATGTCTGGGAGAAAGGGCCATGCATGCAATCTCTCCACTACCAAAACCCCCCCAGCCCCCATTCCAGGGCCCTGTCGCACTATAACAGGATTCACCCAGCCACAATGAGGAAACTCGGTGGTTACGAGAAAGGGTGGGAATAAGAGAGATGAGAGAGGGAGAGGGGGGAGAGATGGAGGGAGAGAGAGAGTAAAGAGAGGAAGAGGGGGAGAGGTGCAGGGAGAGAGAGTAAAGGGGAGGAGAGATGGAGGGAGAGAGAGAGATGGAGGGCGAGAGAGGGGGGGAAGGACAGATACGGAGGGAGAGAGAAAGTAGAGAGGAAGAGGGAAACTGAAGGGAGACAGGGAGGGAGGAAGTGAGGGAAAGAGAAGGAGAAGGTGCTATCTGAGACAGGGCTCTTCTAATCCCCGGGCACATTTGTCACCATCACAGAAGAAGTCTGGATTCAGGAAAGAAAATGACATTTTATAGGCAACTTTGAAAGAAAACTACATTTTTGATAAATTGCAGCACACTGTGTAATCATAATGGGAAAATAATTAGCACGCACAATTACGCTAAGTAATGGAAAATATACAGCGCTAAGCTTCAATGGGAGATGGGGAGGGCTATTGGTTTACAGTGGAGACACTCAACATGCATATGTGATGTTATGTTTGGTGCATTTCTATAAACCAATTTCTGTGTTCATGCAAGTGACTGATTGAACAAATCCTCACTATCAGTGTCTGCAATTTGGCAGTACGCCCAGAACCTTGTTTAGAGAAAGGGATATCTCAGTTTCAAGGTCTCAGTTTAGAGAAAAGAAGCCTCATGAGGTATTGGTCTGTCACATGTTATGAACCAGTATTGGTCGGTCACATGAATGAAGCAAACTTTAATGATTAATTAATTATGAATAAGCTTAATCATGCAAATATGACTTGTCTGCAGTATATACTGGAACTAATGGGACTGCCCCGTTAGAGCTCCTGACAGAAATTCACTATGGTGCATCAAGTTTATTGGAACCTTTCCAGTGCGCTGACAATAAACAATGAGTCATTTAAGATTGACTTCGAGTGTCCCTGAGCAAGAATTTCCACAACACATATTAAGATAGATAATCTATATTCATTTGGAGTATAGGTTGGAGAAGCTTATCTTGACTCTGATTTGGTACCAGGTCCTCACCACTTTGTTGTCGGTCTGCTATGAGAAAGGAACAATATGTACCCTCCATTGGGCTGGAGTCAGATATGACCATAAAGCAAACAATCATCTTTCACAGTAGTGACAGGCACTGAGTAAAATAAAGAAATCCAGACTGATTTAGAAGGAAGCTCCACATCCAGAAAGCACTGAGGAGACTCCAGCCCATCTAATGGTGTCCTATAAAAACAGGCCTAGGCTCAGTGAAATCAAGCACAGCACTTTCACGTTCAGTAAATCCATGGCTTATAAAAACATAGGGAGGATAGTGAACTAGGGTCCATTTTAGGTGAGTCTCCATGCCATGTGGTTCCCCATAAACAATTCCATTACAAATTATGAGAGATCATATATTTCCAATTTGTAATGGAACACGACAGAGAACTGGTCACGTCTGTTCATAAGCAGGAGAGAGAGGAGAGAAAGAAATGCATACATAAACTCAGCAAAATAAGAAACTTCCTCTAACAAAAAGAACCCCGCTTGAATCCGAGAGGAAGGGGATGGCACAGGGAAGAGACACAGACAAATAATCCTCGAGAGCCTTTCGTTGCGGGGAGTCTGTTATTTTCAGCAAATTTAAGATGTGTAAATATGTGTAAATATTTGTATGAAGATGACCAGATTCAACAACTGAGACATAAACGGAACAAGTTCCACAGACATGTGACTAACAGAAATGGAATAATGTGTCCCTGAACAGAGGGGGGGTCAAAATCAAAAGTAACAGTCAGTATGTGGTGTGGCCACCAGCTGCATTAAGTACTGCAGTGCATCTCCTCCTCATGGACTGCACCAGATTTGCCAGTTCTTGCTGTGAGATGTTACCCCACTCTTCCACCAAGGCATCTGCAAGTTCCCAGACATTTCTGGGGGGGAATGGCCCTAGCCCTCACCCTCTGATCCAACAGGTCCCATATGTGCTCAAAGGGATTGAGATCCGGGCTCTTTGTTGGCCATGGCAGAACACTGACATTCCTGTCTTGGAGGAAATCACTCACAGAACGGGCAGTATGGCTGGTGCATTGTCATGCTGGAGGGTCATGTCAGGATGAGCCTGCAGGAAGGGTACCACTTCAGGGCATAGGATGTCTTCCCTGTAATGCACAGCGTTGAGAATGCCTTGAATGACAACAAGCTGAGTCTGATGATGCTGTGACACACCGCCCCAGACCTCCACCTCCAAATCGATCTTGCTCCAAAGTACAGGCCTCGGTGTAACGCTCATTCCTTCGACGATAAAAGCGAATCCGACCGTCACCCCTGGTGAGACAAAACCGTGACTCGTCAGTGAAGTGCACTTTTTTGCCAGTCCTGTCTGGTCCATCAACGGTGGGTTTGTGCCCATATGCGACGTGGTTGCCAGTGATGTCTGGTGAGGACCTGCCTTACAACAGGCCTACAAGCCCCCAGTCCAGCCTCTCTCAGCCTATTGCGGACAGTCTGAGCACTGATGGAGGGATTGTGCGTTCCTGGTGTAACTTGGGCAGTTGCTGTTGCCATTCTGTACCTGTCCCGCAGGTGTGATGTTCGAATATACCGATCCTGTGCAGGTGTTGTTATAGGTGGTCTACCACTGCGAGGACGGTCAGCTGTTCGTCTTGTCTCCCTGTAGCGCTGTCTTAGGCGTCTCACAGTAGTGACATCGCAATGTATTGCCCTGGCACATCTGCAGTCCTCATGCCTCCTTGCAGCATGAAAAGGCACGTTCACGCAGATGAGCAGGGATCCTGGGCATCTTTCTTTTGGTGTTTTTCAGAGTCAGTAGAAAGGCCTCTTCTGTGTCCTAAGTTTTCATAACTGTGAACTTAATTGCCTACCGTCTGTAAGCTGTTCCACAGGTGCATGTTCATTAATGGTTTATGGTTCATTGAACAAGCATGGGAAACAGTGTTTAAACCCTTTACAATGAAGATCTGTCTAGTTATTTGGATTTTTATGAATTATCTTTGAAAGACAGGGTCCTGAAAAAGAGACGTTTCTTTTTTTGCTGAGTTTATATAAAAAGAGAGCTAGAGAGAGAGGGAGAGAAGAAATAGAGAGAGAGAAAGAGAGAGAAAAGAAATAGACTAGAGCCATCAGTCAAGTAGTGTCAAGCAATCTAAGATTGTTACATTGTATTGATTTACTCAGGGAAAGGTCCTCAAATAATTGCAAGAACAATCTCTTCAAGTCAAGAGGACAAATTTAGTATCCTCCCTCCCCTTCCTCCATCCTCGGCGCACTACAGCCAACTTAGGGAGGCATTAATGGGCATGCTGGCGTCATGGGCAGAGAGGCAGCCCAATGAAGACTATAGAGCAAGCAGTACAACAGCCATTGTGACATTATAGAAACCAAATGAACTAAGATAGGGGAGAGTGGGGTAAGAAGAGTCATTTTTACATTCAGCATCACTCCATCAAGGGAAATAAAGTATTCTTTCTAACAAAGATGTCTACATCAGTGGCGATCGGTGCCGTTTCAGATGAGCGAGGACAATTATTTTATGAACATGGCCTTATTTCTATTACAGCATATTGGATGACTGTCATTCATATTCCATTCACCCAGCTCAATGCAACATCGATAGCTTGTTAAAAAATGTGGTCTCTTGGCAGAATTTACAGTATAAGTTAAGCTGCCTAAAACTGTTCGTACTGAATGAAATATTACCACTATCTTTTTAAAACCATGTCAATCTTTAGTTCCCAAACAATTCAACCCAATAGCTTTTTTGCATTTGAATAATTTTAAGCATAATTTAACACACAACACACACTTTGTACTGTTACCTATATCTATCTAAACTTACCCCATGTACATTGGCTCAACTTACCCAACGGCAAACATTTTGACTATATTAGCCCAGACAGTTACAAGGATGCACTTTCATGTTAGGTTTACGACCTCATATTGTAGCTTATAGAGGCCTGATG
Source organism: Oncorhynchus gorbuscha (assembly GCF_021184085.1). Classification (NCBI taxonomy): domain Eukaryota; kingdom Metazoa; phylum Chordata; class Actinopteri; order Salmoniformes; family Salmonidae; genus Oncorhynchus; species Oncorhynchus gorbuscha. The sequence goes on from NC_060187.1 coordinate 31,129,209, forward strand.
TATAGAACAATCTTAGAATGATCTACTTTGGTTTAGACGCAAGCTTGAATTAGCATCAATTAATTTCAATTGGACCTAACTTGCTTCACACTTTTTTCATGTGGTTTCTTCCTTCACAGACTTCCTTCATTAAATGATTACCTCTTATTAAACATTTGGTAAAATTACAAACTTTATGTATGGTTTCCTAGAAACAAGGGTGGCTCAACTTACCCCACTCTCCTCTACTGGATGAAAAGCCATGTGTATGTATCTGTGTCTGGCCCTGTGCAATACTAACCCGCTCGATGTACACACTAATCAAATTAGTGGACGTGATTTCACAATAAAAAGACAAGACAACTATCTATCATTCGTATAAGTCCAGCTCATTCACCCAAATCAGATCAGTTTAGTTTAAGACGGGGAGGGGGGGGGGGGGGGGGGGCTAGAAGATTTCTGTCTCCAGTGGATTTCTCCGTTGAGAGTCTGGCTGGCTGCTGGTGCCAGTGAGAGGGTAAAACATCTCCCCACTCCCTGCTCTGCCAGATGTCCGGTCGGCCGGTCGGCCGGTTCAACGGTGAGCCCAGCAGTTATAGGGGAGAGGAGAGAGAGGTCTGCTCTGCTGTGCCCTGCCTGCCTCTGAATTGTATGATCCACTTCCTGAAACCAGACAGCTTGCCCTCTTCTGCAAAAACATTTAAGCAACAATATGGCGCAGGCTGAACTGACGAGAGATTATGGAGCACAGAGGGCGGTGGGCTCTGCCTCCACCGCTCAACTGCTCCAGCCCCTCAAATGCAGCACGCTGTTTACTCAGGCTCTAGAGATTCCCCCGGAATTAAGCTCCGCCACTCACCTATCACTCACACTGCCGAACTCACCACACCCCACCACTTTTATCCCAGGCCTTAAACTCTGTGATGTGATGCTGCTACCTCTGGAACGACACAGCCACTCCTCAGATAGACAGAGAGCATGTGAGCACAGTCACTCCCACCCCCTTCCCCTCCCATCATCCCCTTGTGTAGGACAAGAGACCCTTCTTCAGGATTCAGGATGTTCCTGTACTGTCCCTCCCCCTCCATCCAGCCCAATCTCCCCCTGACGCTGACTCATGACAAATATGATGGATGCGTGCAGCCCAAACTGAGGGGAGAATTGACTACCTCTTCATGATAGACCAGTCTTGTCATGTCTCTATCAGCCCAACGCTCACAGCTTACAGTACATCTCCACAAAGTTACCATCCAACATATCAATTTCCTGTATTTTTCTCATTGGTACATGCCTCCTGCTAGTGTGTGCTCGTTGCGTTAGAGTTATGTTAGCGTTATGTTGGCGCTAGTCACACAGCACATGGTGAGTCACTCAATATGGGGTGATTAATGGCCACTTGGGCTGGCGTTGCCTTCACATGGTGGGAGGTATGAAAATTGGATGTACCTGTTAATATTGGTTTTGACTAATGGTCTCTGGTGTTAGTCATGCACACAGCGGGCTATGATGAGGGTGACGTCTATGTATTAACGACGCAGCACAGTGTTGATCATGCCCCCTGTTCCCAGCAAATGAATGCTTGTGAAATTCAATCTATTTGGGAATAATTGTAGCACATCTATCCTTAGAGATCCTCTTCTCAAGACGGAGCATGTTGCGAGCGCCAGGCAGTGCTGGGAATTGTCCTGAACAGATTCTGCTGGAACATGACAGTGAAGGCCATGCTTTCAATTAGCCATGCACTCATGATGCATTTTCTCCTGCTCAGCCTCTATATATTAGGTGAAATATGCATGGAACACCAAACCTAGATTCAAGAGGTTTTATCAATGTCTTCCAGGCCTCAGATGTTAAATATCAAAAACTTCTGAAACAATACTGTGTGTTTATTTTATATGTGTTGACATTTTGTGAAATTTCATGGAAAAAGGAAACAGTCAGCCTGCTCTCTGCCCACAAACTGTCTGTTTTAATCCGTCCAAATACCCTAATCCTTCAGACTGACCATGAGAACCACAACCCGACAGTCATCTCATCAGAAATATTCCTGCTCATCGACTAATCCCATTTATGGCTAACAGTGAATACATTCTGATGCTATGCCATGATTCCTGGACATCCTGTGTTTTACTTTAACTGGTGCATAACATTTTTGAGGAAACTCTCCTGGAGAATGTATGTTAAAAGCCTGTGAGGAGTCCCAATGCTACTGTTCCTGGCTAAGAGGCAAATAAATAGTGCTAATACTGATGATGAAACAGATTAAACACGTTGTCAGAAGAAAATGCTTAAATTACATCTCTGACTAATATGCATTAGCGGGGGAAAAACATGTTTTGCTCTCTTTCGGTCCTTTTGTGGCGGGACGGCAGTAAAATACGGCACATCCGTGACAGGAAGCTGAAATTGAAAGCCACTCATCTGTTTAAATATCCACATTATTGTCAGTTGCTAATGAAAACAATCTTTTACTGTTAAATTTGAATGGGCAAAATTGCATTTAAAAAATACATAAACCAAGAGAGTCTGACTGATGTGACAGGAGCGAGGGAGAGGAAGAGAGAGAATAGACAGAGTGGGAGAGGGAGTGGAGAGGAGGGGGTTGAGGGAGATACTGCTTGATGCCCCCCTCTACCATCTTATTACCACAATGCTGCTGAGCTCTTGGAAATTCCCAGAATGGAATATATTTTCTGCTCATTGAAAAGCAATTTATCATGTTGTGGTATATGGCTTCATCTTTTCTGTCTTAGTTTTAACTATGCAAATAAATAAGGGAATGCATTGTCCTTCCACATCAGGCATCAGCTGTAAGCTGGAATGTTCCCATTCTCGTTGTTTTTCTATTGATTGTGCATATTCTCACCAATGCGTCTCAAGACAGAATTTATTTAACACACCTGCTCACACATTAAACAACACATGATGGAATCTCGACAACAACGGTGTCAGCTTTCAGAATCCTATAAGCTAAGCAACCAGCCATCCGGTTTAAGAGACTCTTTGTGCCGTGGTGTAATAATCCCACTCCAAAGCTAGACGTAAGTGTAAAATGAATCATCACCTGGTCCTGTCAATAACTTGACAGGTACAGCAGTAGTTCAATCCTTAGTTTGTTTACTGTATCTGTGGCAATGTCATAATAACTACTAGCTGCCATCAGTGCCTTTCAGTCTGTCAGTCTGTCTGTCCTCTATATGGTGGCTGCAGGGACATGATGAATCAGTGGATGAGGGGAGCAACAGGACAGAAGGACCAGTGGCTAAAGGGTAGTTTAGTATGGAGTACTATAGAGACCTGTGGTGTAACTGGACTGTCTGCAGCAACACCACATGTGAAAGGTAGCAAGGTTTGTCTAGGAAGCTGTGACTGACACCCACTGTGTAAAGTGGCTGACAAAAAAAGGCAGCAACATCTTACCTACAGGGATTTGGTAGAGAAGTTACAAAACATGTGGATGGATGGCCCTGACCTTCTCTCATGGATATAAACACAGCCGTGCATTCAACAGTAGCTAGTGAAAGTGAGGACGGTGAACAAGCAGAGTAAATCTGGTGACTGAAACCTCCTGATTTAGGTGAACGGATGACTTACGAGCCTTCTGAGGATAAAAGCTAATTAACTTGCCAGCGGCGGGTGGATTTGCCTCATGACATTAAGCACAGAGACATATGGTAAAGTTACAGGTAATTGGATTAGTGTGATTAATACAACTCATCAGTTATAACGTGTTAAAGAGTATGAATCACTACGATAAACGTCCGTCTCAGTATTGTCTGTTTGACTAAGGGACCAACTGTGGCAGCTGCTAGTCACCCACATGCACAGGCATCGACACAGACACACAATCTGCTTCTAAGAAGGAGTTTTTGGAGTAGCACTCCTACATCCTGCAGTACACTCTGAGATCATTGGTGTGACAGAACATCGGATCAGTGACAGTGGTGGAAACTAAATATATTAAAACATTTTCTCTATATTCAAATCTAGGTCGGATGACAGCCAATCCTAAATGAGTCAAAGAGTGCTGTGCCACTGCCTGTAGGAGATCTCGATAGAAGCTCTTCACTGAGAGGATAAATCCAAACCAGTGCCTTACGTACAGATGGTCAACCTTCAATCTTAATGCACATTCCATCACACCCGTGCCATCAACTATACTGAACAAAAATATAAACTCAACATGTAAAGTGTTGGTCCCATGTTTCATGAGCTGAAATAAAAGATCCCAGAAATGTTCCATATGCACAAAAAGTTTATTTTTCTCAAATGTTGTGCACATATTTGTTTACATCCTTGCTAGTGTGTATTTATCCTTTGCCAAGATAATCCACCCACCTGACAGTTGTGGCATATCAAGTAGCTGATTAAACAGCATGATCATTACACAGGTGCAACTTGTGCTCGGGGCAATAAACGGCCGCCACTCAAAATTTGCAGCTTTGTCACACAACACAATAAAACAGATAGATGTCTCAAGTTTTTAGGGAGTGTGCAATTGGCATGTTGACTGCAGGAATGTCCACCAGAGCTGTTGCCAGAGAATTCAATGTTTCTCTAACATAAGCCGCCTCTAACGTCATTTTAGAGAATTTGGCAGTACATCCAACCAGCCTCACAACCGCAGACCACGTGTAACCATGCCCAGGACCTCTACATCCGTCTTCTTCACCTGCACAATCTTCTGAGACCAGCCACCCGGACAGCTGTCTGTAATAAAGCCCTTTGTGGGGAAAAACCCATTCTGATTGACTGGGCCTGGTTTCCCAGTGGGTGGGCCTATGCCCTCACAGGCTCACCCATGGCTGTGCACCTGCCCAGTGCTGTGAAATCCATAGATTAGGGCCTAATGAATTCATTTTAATTGACTGATTTCCTTATATGAACTGTAACTCAGTAAAATTGCTGAAATTGTTGCATGATGCGTTCATATTTTTGTTCAGTATAGTTTGAAAAGAAAAGTCTAATTTTCAGTTCCTAATATTATTGGTTTAGAAAACCTCACAGCAACCTGCGAAAACGATCTCCACCAACCAACCAGCCGGTATGCTGATAGTTTCCAGCTAAATGTGAGATTCCTCTTTTTACCATAGTTAGGCAACATCGCGGGCCCGGAGCAATGCTCTCCCCCTGTGCTGGGAAGTTGCCTGGGAGCACCACTCTAATCTGTAGAGGGCTTCTGGAGACAACTAAACATCTGTCCCCCCTCCAGGCCTGTGGCATCGCACCCACCACAGTGCTCACACACACTTGCAAACACACACACCACACAGATACACTTAAGCAGACACACACACACAGATGCATGTACACAGACACGCACACTAACAGACACATCCACTGAGCACGTGCACACACGCAGACACACTCTCTCACACACACACAGAAACACATGCCGCATATCACTTACGGATACACAAACACCAGAAACCGCTACTACTGAGTCGAGTAAAGGTGGATGTAGGGCTCCCACTCTAAATGTCCCTAGCAGCATGCTGTATGTTTCTATGTCTGTCTAGCTAGCCCACCTCCACAATGTCTGGAGCAGAGGCTGTTATCTGTCTATGGGACAAGGAACTCATTACAGCTGGTCTGCTCAAACACCTTGTGACACTGCCTCACTGCACACACTCCCCTCTCCTTAAAAACAAACAACACACGGCACAAACAGTCTGCACACACACCAGGCAATTTTCCTTCCACTAGTAAACTATGGTGCTTCGGTAAATGGTGAGAAGTACATGGTGTGTACGTAAACTAGAAATATCTTCCCAGTTTGTGCATGCTTCACTATGGGGACCAAATCATATTGGAGTGAGCAGCATTGACATAGAGGGGAAATCCATCTCCTATGTCAGAAGCTGTGATAGGGTGTTAGTAAACATATGATCTCTGGATAGTTGTAAAGCATCCTCTCGGTTTTCCCGAACTGGCAACCCCGGCCACCTCACAGCTCTCTGAGGACCTGTTATGAACCTGTAAGGGCAGCGCTGATAAATCCACCTTTCCCCTGCCTCCTCTTCATCACAACTCTGGTGCTGGGGTTTGCACCATGGAGCAACGGGCAGTAACTCCGAAACCCAGCCCGCCATCCCTCCATCTCCCTCCTGCTTCTGTTCCTCATCGTCCTGCCCAGTACAGTACAGACAGATCCCTCTGTGCACTGTGTGCAGGGCCAGGCATTGAGAGAGGAGAACGCTATCTATTCTGTCGATGGCAGACACAGAGAACAAGCAGATTAGAGATCAGCAGACAGTGTGTGCTAAATCTAAGCCTTCTGCCTGGGATTGGGCATATAAGAGGGTCCCCTATAAATGACTACACCCCCACCATGTCGGAGTTAAACCACAGCCCCATGGGCTATCACATAGACACACAGATTTTGGAGGATCAAGAAGAAAGAAAGTGATATCAGGTACCTCACAATAAACATATACCTGAATGGAACAGAAAGGGTTCAAGGGAGTGAAGCTGCTCTCCACACCTTTGTAGCCAGCTTTTTACACTCAAATCAGTGGTGAAAGCAGAGGGGGAAAATGACCAGTCCCTGATCAACACTAAAACATCACAAGCAAGTTCCACCCCAACGAACAAAGACAGAGAGGACATGGCCAAAGAAATGCCCAAATCACCGAAGGCCAATTCCATTGTGGTGCAGATGAGACTCTCCCAGATAGTCGGAATGTGTAGATTTAAAAGAACAAGTCCTGGACCAGCTCTCCACCAGCACTGATGTAAAGATGGAGTAGCTGCGTGACCAACTCTGCCAGGTGAAGAATAAACACAGACGGTTGATAGAAAACCTAACATCTGAAGTCAGAGAACTCCAGAGAGAAAGAAAGGAAGAACTCTTAAATGAAGACAGTGACAAAAGTAGAGGAGATCAAGGAGGAGATGAGAAGTAGGTTTTAGAAGCAAAAAAGGAGCTGAAGAACAGAGAGGACACCATACAGGCTCTGAACGAGCAGCTACCCAGGGTCACTAACCCCAACCCACCCCCACCGTGCTCCACCCACTCACCCCCAACAGCTCTCCAAGAGATCACTCTCCACCCAGCACCAACCTGTTTCCTCCAGAAGATCCATCTCCACCCAGCACCAACCTGTTTCCTCCAGAAGATCCATCTCCACCCAGCACCAACCTGTTTCCTCCACAAGATCCATCTCCACCCAGCACCAACCTGTTTCCTCCAGAAGATCCATCTCCACCCAGCACCAACCTGTTTCCTCCAGAAGATGCATCTCCACCCAGCACCAACATGTTTCCTCCAAAAGATCCATCTCCAACCAGCACCAACCTGTTTCCTCCAGAAGATCCATCTCCAACCAGCACCAACCTGTTTCCTCCAGAAGATCCATCTCCAACCAGCACCAACCTGTTTCCTCCAGAAGATCCATCTCCAACCAACACCAACTCGTATACCTCAGATCCCTGTCCAACAAATAACCTCCCTACCACCTCTGCTAGCTCAACCAACACTCCCACTATTTGGACCAACAGCAAACATCTACAGGAAAGAGAACTATTATCTGGCATGGAGTTGAGAGAAATATGGTGCCCCATGACCGAGTTCCCTCAAAATAATTTCAAAGGACACCTTCACAGGGGCGAAGACAGTAATAATCCTCACTGGAACGAACAACCTAAATAACATGAGGATGTGTGGCCCCAGCTATGGCAAAAGTAGCCATTATGACCACAGAGAGATACCCATCTGCAAGAATTTGAATTTAGTTTCTTCTCCCGAGCTGCAATGTGCCATTCAATATTATTTTAGAAAACAATGCAGAGCTCTCAAGAAAATGTGCACTAAGGCCTAATGTCTTTTTGGCACAACAGAAAGACATCCACCCTCACAAGATGCAAGACCACATCCCCCTGAACATGTGCGGTGTAAAGGTCTTTGCAAGGGTGCTAATGTACACAGCCAATAAGAGAAGAAAGACCAGGAGCGTACGGCCTATGGAAAGCCAGCAAATAAGAGGCCAGCACTCCGCCCAGAGGCCAGCACTCTGCCCAGAGAGACCAGCACTCTGCCCAGAGAGATCAGCACTCCACCCAGAGAGGCCAGCACTTCGCCCAGAGAGACCAGCACTCCGCCCAGAGAGGCCAGCACTCCGCTCAGAGAGATCTTCACCTCACCCAGAGAGACCATCCCCTCAACCAGAGAGCCCAGCTCTCCTCCCAGAGAGGGTAACACTTCCCCAGAGGCCAGTACTTCGCCCAGAGAGCTCAACTCTCCACCCAGAAAGTTCAGATCTCCACCCAGAGGAGCCAGCAACCTCCCACTGCGTTGGCCCCCACTCAAAACCCGACCCCACTACCCATTATGCTGACAGGATAGCACCGACCCCCCCCCCCCCCACCCCATTACCTCCCATGCTGACAGGACAGCACCCCCCTGCACCATTGAGACCAAAAGTCCAGCAAGACAGCTATTCTGAAGTGCCACGAAGAATATACCACCCTGCTGCAGCCAAGCTAAACCAGATAAAACATCTGCTGAACATAATCCAAAAATCTATTCATTCTTTCTTGTTATTATCAGAAATAGAATTTGTAGAAATACAACATATTATCATTGTGTTCAGTTTTAGATTAGGTACCTAGGAAATGGTTCAAATGAGCTCATATGTAGCCTCAGAAGCTAAATTCATGAGATTAGTAATTTGCTAATCTTAGATAATATTTAAATATTAGCCATTTCTGAGACTCACTTAGACACACCTTTAATGATACAGCAGTAGGAATACATGGATATAACAAATACAGAAGACAGGAATGTCTATGAGGGAGGTGTTGCTGTGTATACAGTACCAGTCAAAAGTTGGACACACCTACTCATTCAAAGGTTTTTGTTTATGTTTACTAATTTATACATTGTATAATAATAGTGAAGATATCAAACTATGAAATAACCCTATGGAATCATGTAGTAACCAAAAAAGTGTTAAACAAATCTAAATGTATTTTAGATTTCAGATTCCTCAAAATAGCCATCCTTTGCCTTGATGACAGCTTTGAACACTCTTGGCATTCTCTCAACCAGCTTCACCTGGAATGTATTGCCAACACTCTTGAAGGAGTTCCCACATATGAGCATTTGTTGGCTGCTTTTCCTTCACTCTGTGGTCCAACTCATCCCAAACCATCTCTATTGGGTTGAGGTCGGGTGATTGTGGAGGCCAGGTCATCTGATGCAGCACTCCATCACTCTCCTTCTTGGTCAAATAGCCCTTACACAGCCTGGAGGTGTGTTGGGTCATTGTCCTATTGAAAACAAATGATAGTCCCGCTAAACACAAACTAGCCGGGAGGGCGTATCACTAGGAAAGGGCAGTGTGGAGTGCAATAGAGATTGCATCATCTGTGGATCTGCAAGGGCGGTATGCAAATTGGAGTGGGTCTAGGGTTTCTGGGATAATGGTGTTGATGTAAGCCATTACCAGCCCTTCAAAGCACTTCATGGCTACGGACGTGGGTGCTACGGGTCTGTAGTCATTTAGGCAGGTTGCCTTCGTGTTCTTGGGCACAGGGACTATGGTGGTCTGTTTGAAACATGTTGGTATTCCAGACTCAATCAGGGACATGTTGAAAATGTCAGTGAAGACACCTGCCAGTTGGTCAGCACACGTCCTGGTAATCCGTCTGGCCCCACAGCCTTGTGAATGTTGACCTGTTTAAAGGTCTTACTCATGTCGGCTACAGAGAGCGTGATCACACAGTGATCTGGAACAGCTGATGCTCTCATGCATGCCTCAGTGTTGCTTGCCTCGAAGCAAGCATAGAAGTGATTTAGCTCGTCTGGTAGACTCGTGTCACTGGGCAGCTCGCGGCTGTGCTTCCCTTTGTAGTCTGTAATAGTTTGCAAGCGCTGCCATGTAAGACGAGCATCGGAGCCGGTTTAGTACAATTCAATCTTGGCCATGTATTGAAGCTTTTCTGTTTGATGGTTCATCGGAGGGCATAGCAGGATTTATTATAAGCTTCCAGGTTAAAGTCCCGCACCTTGAAAGCGGCAGCTCTACCCTTTAGCTCAGTGCGAATGTTGCCTGTAATTCATGGCTTTTAGTTGGGTATGTACTTACAGTCACTGTGGGCATGACGTCCTTGATGCACTTATTGACAGTGACTGATGTGGTGTACTCCTCAATGCCATCAGAAGAATCCCAGAACATGTTCCAGCCTGTGATAGCAAAACAGTCCTGTAGTTTAGCATCTGCTTCATCTGACCACTTTTTTTATAGATCGAGTAACTGGTGCTTCATGCTTAAATTTTTGCTTGTAAGCAGGAATCACAAGGATAGAATTGTGGTTGGATTTACCAAATGGAGGGCAAGGGAGAGCTTTGTACCCATCTCTGTGTGTGGAGTACAGGGGATCTAGAATTGTTTTCCCACTGGTTGCACATTTAACATGTTGATAGAAATAAGGTAGAACTGATTTAAGTTTCCCTGCAGTAAAGTCTCTGGCCACTAGGAGCGCCCCCTCTGTGTGAGCGGTTTCCTGTTTGCTTATTTCCTTATAGAGCTGACTGAGTGTGGTCTTAGTGCCAGCATCGGTCTGTGGTGGTAAATAAACAGCCACGAAAAGTATAGCTGAAAACTCTCTAGGCAAATAGTGTGGTCGGCCTTTTATCACAAGATACTCTACTTCAGGTGAGCAAAATCTAGAGACTTCCTTAGATTTCATGCACCAGCTGTAGTTTACAAATATGCACAGACCGCCCCCACTCGTCTTAGCAGAGTGTGCAATTCTATCTTGCCGGTGCAGCGCATATCCCGCTAGCTGAATATCCATGCCATCATTCAGCTACGATTCCTTGAAACATAAGATATTACCGTTTTTGATGTCCCGTTGGTAGGATATTCGTGATCATACCTCGTCTAATTTATTGTCCAATGATTGCATGTTGGCAAGTAATATTGACAGTAACGGCAGCTTTCCCACTCACCTTCTGCGGATACTTACAAGGCACCCCACTCTGTGTCCTCTTTACCTGCGTTTCTTTCTCTTGCAAATAACTGTCGGGTGTTCGGAGAATGTCCTGTGCGTCCTGCTTGTTGAAGAAAAAAATATTTGTCTAATCCGAGGTGAGTGATCGCTGTCCTGATATCCAGAAGCTCTTTTTTGCTGTAAAATATTGTTGCAGAAACATTATGTACAAAATAAATTACAAATAACGCGAAAAAATACATAATAGCACAATTGGTTGGGCGCCCGTAAAATTGCTGCCATTTCTTCCGGCACCATTTTATTAGAAGAAACTTTTTATTGAAAGAAACTTTCAAAGCTCTTGAAATTTTCCAGATTGAATGACCTTCATGTCTTAAAGTATTGATGGGCTGCTGTTTCTCTTTGCTTATTTGAGCTGTTCTTGCCATAATATCAAATAGGGCTATCTTCTGTATACCACCGCCACCTTGTCACAACACAACTGATTGGCTCAAATGCATTAAAAATGAAAAAAAATCCACAAATTAACTTTGAACTTTTAAGGCACACCTGTTAATGGAAAAGCATTGCAGGTGACTACCTCATGAAGCTGGTTGAGAGAATACCAAGCGTGTGCAAAGCTGTCAACAAGCCAAAGTGTGGCTACTTAGAAGAATCTCAAATATGAAATATATTTTGATTTGTTTCATACGTTTTTGGTTACGACATGATTCCATATGTGTTATTTCATAGTTTTGATGTCTTCACTGTTATTCTACAATGTAGAAAATAGTAAAAATAAAGAAAAACCCTGGAATGAGTAGGTGTGTCCAAACTTATGACTGGTACTGTATATATATATATATATATGTATATATTATTATAAATATATGCATTTTTTGTTTTGTGTTTTGTTTTGTTTTGTTACAGTAATGTCATTGTCTATAACTGTTCTGTACTTTGTCATGTATTTGTAAATTTTATGTGGACCCCAGGAAGAGTAGCTGCTGCATGTGCAGTAGCTAATAGGGATCCTAATAAACTAAACTAAACTAGAAGGCCAGGGAGACAGACAGCGTTACAACCAAACTCCCTTGTGCTCATCCGTCAATCCTAAACTATGGTAGTGAGAGAGACGTGTATTGAAAATAAGAATGTGGAATGTTTATGCCGTCCCCACAATATTGTAACAGGCAGAGAGGGAGAGAGAGAGAGAAACACCCACAGACAGTACACACTAACTAAAAACACAGCCGAGCTGCAACATCTAAGCATACTGTTTGGGAGGGGGTCAGGGGAAGTAAAGACAAATACATTAGATGGAGAGAGAAAGTGAGATAGAGAAAAAGGGAGGGAGAGAAAGAGAGAGAAACAGAGAGAAAGCAAGAGAGAGTGAAGGAAAGAGAGAAAATGAGAGAGATAACCAAGGTAATGAAGAGGTTGATATGCATGCACTGCTGTGACACTTCCTAGTTGTGTTTTAAAGGGACAGAATTAATAATAATTACAGAGATTAATATCAATGATTAAATGTTCCTATTAATGATTATTCCAGTAATTAGAATCAGCAGGATGCAATATGCTGCAGTATTAATTTTTACATGCAAATCAAGTTGCGATCACACTATGTTCTCTCCTCTGTAATGAGACATACAGCTTTCAGTCTACCCAGGCGGCCTGGTTTACACCATTTCGGTATGAGGAGAGAACATGGGATGTCTCACTGTTCACGCAACGTGATTAGAGAGATGGATCCCTACTCCTTTAATCCTCCATATTGTGTTGATTTTTCCACAAGGAAAGAATGAAAACGCCCTGTTGCAGGGGAAAAAGACTGACCTTCAAGGGGATTTGCGATGGTATTAGACAGAGAGACGTTGGCAGATGTATTTACTAAAATACCACATTACTAAAAGACTGCAGTCAAAACATGGTTGTAGCAGGGCCGGTTCCAGGCATAAGCAACATATGCAGTCGCTTAGGGCCCCCTCTCAACTCTCAACTTACTATTGAGAGTAAGCACAGTAGAATTTTTTTTTAACTTGGTTGTGCATCAGTGTTTTTTCTCTTGTTATGTCAGTCACTGACAGTCACTCAATTAGCAATGTCAGTTAACCGTTTTTAGATTGGTAGCCAACAATCTAAACTTGTAGTAATCCTGGCCGAATACAGACCGGGCAGGGCACGTGCCCAGGGGTCCTGACTTCCAGGGGTCCCCCAATGATTTAGTTAGTCATTCTCACTCAGATACCATATTAACCATATTATTAAGTCATTACAAAATGTGTAGAATTGCAGAAAATGTATTTAAAACTGCAAAAATGTCTCTCCATCCCATGTATTTTTGGGAGGGAATTACAGGAAATTAGCTGTAAAATGAAAAATTCTCTCCGTCCCATGGCCAAAATGTGTAGAATTGCAGAAAACTTGCTTTAACACACTAACATTTTCTCTGTGCCCCATGGCAAAATGTGTAGAACTGCAGAAAATAAACTAACCAACCAAATCTCACTTAGGGCCCCCAAAAGACTAGAGCCGGCCCTAGTTGTAGGAAATTAAATTAAATATAAAACTATTAACAATGTCATGTAAACCCCAGTGAACAGACAGTGCATGTCTGATGTCTGCTAGTAAGAACTAGTGAAATCTCATCATCATCATAAATTAATTTGTCATTTGTAACCATATGGTTGTTGATCTCAACATGTAACTTAGAAAGATCACAAATTAGTTGATGATGAATATGTCTATCTGCTCATGTCCTTTGGAAAGCATGGTCTATTGTAAAGGACATGAGAGTGTTTTGTCCACATTGGCTGAAGCATAGCAGGTTTAACCAAACCATAGTAAGTAGCTATGATAGCTCCTGCCCCAGCCTCACACTTGTGGTTGAAGATATAAATCTTCTGGAGCACAGATTCACCTCTAAGTAACAACATTTTGGACAATTTGCGGTGGATCTCGGTTAAAACCTACCAATAAATGAAACTAGGAGGTGTGGGGCTGGATTCCTGCAGGTCACCAGATAAATTCCTGCGAGGTTCTGGTAATCTTAATCCTCAATAATCAAGGCCAGCAGAGTCAAGGCAAAGAGTTAGAGCACAGACAAATCGGGCCTGGGGCTAAAGAAAAATCGGGCCTGGGGCTAAAGAAATATTTCTCCACCTCTGTGAGCTTACTCTAGTCTCATTTCTAACTCTCTGTTTATGAACTCAGTGTATAGCCAGGATGAGTATAAGGGGTGGTTACAAGCACAGAATCTTACTTGTTTTTTCAAGGAGCTTGGCGCACAAAGGTGAAAAAGAAAAAGTATCTTGGTTATGAACAGGTTAGGTAGTGTATAAGATTCATGAAACTGACAGAAACAGAGGGAATATGACGTTACCTGCACTCATGAGATTAAACTGTGAGATGCCACCATTGGTCAAACCTCCCCTGAGCATCTTCACAGATAAGTGTCCATTTCACAAGCAGGGGGAGAGCATCATGGCATTATTACGACACGGTAAATGTCAGATATTCTTCATCCTCACTTATTATCTGCTGTAAGAGAGGACCAAATGGAAAACGCTGACCTGCATCAGCAGCAGCCCTCTCACTCGCCTCTAAAAATATGACACAAGTTACAGCACCCAGCCAACCAATCAGCATCCCGGGCCATGGCAGCTGGGGCAGACAGACGCTTTTCCTCGAGCCAAGAGTTGACAGGAGAGTGGGGTTTATTCAAGCAAGGCAGAATAAAAGAATAGCTTTTGCTATAACAAAGAGAAAGACACCTCTGGGCTGTGTTAAATTACTGCAGGAGATATGAATAATTCAACTGCAAAATACACTGGATCAAATGTTGAGGAGGGATTACAGCTCGGGAGGATGGTTAGTGCCTGTAAAAAAATGACACTGGCACAGAGAAAGGTTTGCTTTCCCACTTTCCTTCTACATGTGTACGTGTGAACAGGGTGCCTTCTTGAGCTACAAGGTCCTCCAATACGCCTCGTTTCCAAGTTGTTAAACATATCCATCTGTTTTCCCGGAGCCCAGACTGCAGCCCCGCACCGTGCTGCCCTGCTCCCCGCACTCAGCCCAGCAAGCACCTTGATCATCCACACTGGTTGGTTTCCACAGAAATGCCCACGAGCAAGGCAAGCTTATCCTTCACGCTGTGGTAAAGATAGATGTGTCAGTCCGCATCGATCCATCTGTTGTTTCCCTCCTGCACGTCAGCTCCTCACAGTATCTCCTATCTGCAAGCAAAATAAATGCCACGGCTGGACCGGATGAGGGTGGTCAGCTTGACAGAAACCCCCGCAGCCATCGGCAAAATAACTTCAGGGGCTTTGGCCGTAAATTGTGGCAGCTTCACATGAGATGGAGTCACAATGCAATTTCCCCAGGAGTCGAGACACAGTAAATAAAAGTGGTAGGGGGGGCAGTACAGTTAGCTGGGAGCCTTCAGTCAGATAACCTCCTAGTGAAATCAGACCAATACAAACATCAGGCCCGGTGAGATCCACAGAGGATTACGACAGTGGAGTGACAAAGAGGAACAAAGCCACACTCATCCCTGTGTGTCATCCCCGTGCACGAGGAAACATCACATCCTGAGTGGTTTCTTGGTTCTGACTATGTCTTCCTGAGGCAGAGCTTGTGCCAAACTATGTACTTATATTAGGAGAACATGGTTCTAAGAGGGTCTGGCTAGTGAGCCTGTGGGGCGAGGGGGGGGGGGGGTGTCGAGGACAGAAAGACCAGCCACTAAGCATGCTTACATGGACATCTGCTGCGCTCTACCAGACACCACTAATATCCACTGTGTCACCAGAACACTGAGGCCACAGCCCCCACAGCCCTGCTGGTGGCACATGCCCGTGTACTTCAGCCACAGCCTCTCTTTCCCTCCACCAAAGCGTCAAGTCACCTGGGAACAATTCGCAGACCACAACTGACTATTGGGATTACCTAACATGACCAGTTCAGATGTGTGTGTAGGTTACTTATCTAGCAGGTTAGCGTTTTTCATCATGAATCTTGTTCTGGAGACAGCTCTGCAGAGTTAATAAACATCAATCTGCACTTTTACATTTTATACAATCAGTGGAGGCAGTGGAGGCTCCTCAGAGGAGGAAGGGGAGGACCATCCTCCTCAGTGAATTTCTTTTTTTTTTAAAGGTAAAATATTTAAAAAGTTATGCTATTTAGATTATACTATACTAAATATAATCATGTCACCAAATAATTGTTTAAAACACACTCTTTTGCAAAGAAGGTCTACAGCACAAGGGTGTAGCCGGAGGACACCTAGCTTCCATACTCCTCTGGGTACATTGACCTCACTACAAGACTAATGGTTCTCACCCCCTTCCATAGACTTACACAGTAATTATGACACCTTCCAGGGGACGTTCTCCAATCTATCAGAGCTCTTGCAGCATGAAGTGACATGTTGTCCACACGATTAAAGGATCAGATAAGTAATCTAGTACTAAAAGCATAAGCTTGGTGAGTAAGAGAGAGAAAGAGAGAGAAAGACAATCGTTGAACAGTTTTGAACAAATTAATTTATTCCAAAATGATCTACTTAGCTAGCAAATACAGCTACATAGTTTAGCCTACTGAAACACCCTGGCCAAACAGGGGGATGCTATGTTAGCTACCTGGCTATGATTATCCAACACAACACTGGAACTCTCCAAGTCAAGGTAAGCTTTTGGTTTCATGAATTTATTGTCACCGGGGCCGACAGTGTAACTGCTTACTGACTGTACACTGTAACATTACTGCATGATTGTAGTGGGTTTACTAACTCGCTAGTTCTAAACTCAGCAAAAAAAGAAACGACCCTTTGTCAGGAACCTGTCTTTCAAAGATAATTCATAAAAATCCAAATAACTTCACAGATCTTCATTGTAAAGGGTTTAAACACTGTTTCCCATGCTTGTTCAATGAACCATAAATAATTAATGAACATGCACCTGTGGAACGGTCGTTAAGACACTAACAGCTTACAGACGGTAGGCAATTACACAGTTATGAAAACTTAGGACACTAAAGAGGCCTTTCTACTGACTCTGAAAAGCACTAAAAGAAAGATGCCCAGGGTCCCTGCTCATCTGTGTGAACCTTCCTTAGGCATGCTGCAAGGAGGCATAAGGACTGCAGATGTGGCCAGGGCAATACATTGCAATGTCTGTACTGTGAGACGCGTAAGACAGGACGGACAGTTGATTGTCCTCGTAGTGGCAGACCATGTGTAACAACACCTGCACAGGATCGGTACATTCGAACATCACACATACGGGACAGGTACAGGATGGCAACAACAACTGCCCGAGTTATACCAGGAACGCACAATCCCTCCATCAGTGCTTAGACTGACCGCAATAGGCCTAGAGAGGCTGGACTTGTAGGCCTGTAGGCCTGTAGGCCTTGTAGGGCTTGTAGGCCTGTTGTAAGGCAGGTCCTCACCAGACATCACCGGCAACCATGTTGCCTATGGGCACAAACCCACCGTCGCTGGACCAGACAGGACTGACAAAAAGTGCTCTTCACTGACGAGTCGCGGTTTTGTCTCACCAGGGGAATTCAAAGGAATGAGTGTAACACCGATGCCTGTACTCTGGAGCGAGATCAATTTGGAGGGGAGGGTCCGTCATGGTCTGGGGGCGGTGTGTCAAAGCATCATCGGACTGAGCTTGTTGTCATTGCAGGCAATCTCAATGCTGTGTGTTACAGGGAAGACATCCTCCTCCCTCATGTGGTACCCTTCCTGCAGGCTCATCCTGACATGACCCTCCAGCATGACAATGCCACCAGCCATACTGCTCATTCTGTGCGTGATTTCCTGCAAGACAGGAATGTCAGTGTTCTGCCATGGCCAGTGAAGAGCCCGGATCTCAATCCCATTGAGCATGTATGGGACCTGTTGGATTGGAGGGTGAGGGCTAGGGCCATTCTCCCCAAGAAATGTCCGGGAACTTGCAGGTGCCTTGGTGGAAGAATGGGGTAACATCTCACAGCAATAACGGGCAAATCTGGTGCAGTCCATGAGTAGGAGATGCGCTGCAGTTCTTAATGCGGCTGGTGGCCACACCAGATACTGACTGTTACTTTTGATTTTGACCCCCACTTTGTCCAGGGACACATTATTCCATTTCTGTTAGTCACATGTCTTGTTCATACAAATATGTACACATGTTAAGATTGATGAAGATAAACACTGTTTGTTTAGTTTATTAGCTATGTTGACTAATGTTACTTTAGCTGATGTTACTTTAGCTAATGTTACTTTAGCTAATATGGTGATAACGATGTAGTCTGTGTGTAGTGGTTTGGCTTGGAAAGGTTTTTCTACCTAGTCATATACTGTACAACTGATGAATTGTGAGAGTAGTTCCTAAAATGTACCAACGATAAGTGTCTCTTTCTCTCTCTCTCTCCATCTCCTTTGTAACAAACCGCCATATTGTGTCAGTAGCTAGGGACCTGTTTTTAATGTATTAAGTGTGTATATTTATCCTGTGTTATCATTTAGTTAGCTAGTAAATAAATAATTAAAGCAATTTGTGTAGTACTGAATCATAAGTAAGGCTGGGTTTTTTGTAGATGCAAGGAGGTTACTACGGTTCAGAATGATGATATGATAAGAGGTTATGATTCATACGTTGACTGTCACCCAATATGCTGTAATAGAAATATGGCCATGCTCATGAAAACAAATCGTCCTCCCTCATCTTAAACAGCACTAACTGCCACTGTACAATAGTATATAATATCCACTCAAGATACAAGACACTGTATACATGTAGCATTTGTAGAGAAAGGGCAATCCTGAAGAACCGCTAAATGCATATTAATAAACATACTCAAATTAGGCATCTCCCAAGACGCATTGCTAATAGAAATGGGGTCAGACACTTTCCATGTCCCTCTTAAAGATCCTCAGGCAAGCCCAGCAGCTAACATGTTAGTCGGGCCAATGGGCAGGCCAGCCGTGAAGCAACAGAAAGGAAAGAGACGCAGACTAATGAAACAAATTATCTGCGGTATTTGTTTCAGGGAGAATAAATAAATAAGCATGAAAAACAATAATCCTCAACACTGGGCCACACGCAATGATTAAATAAAAAAAACTGCAGAACCAATTATTTCAGCAAGAACAAAAGGCAGCGGTGAAGATGGTTGAAAGGGTAAACAATGGGAAGAACATGGCTGGCTGCATCTGCTCCCGGAGCCCTGCCTGGTGCAATATCACGCTGACACGCTGCGTGCTCAGGCCTAGCATAGGAGGAGCAGTGGAACCTGGGTTGTTTACCTGGCTAATGCCCAGACAGCGGTGGTAGATCACTTTCCTCTGTTGCTCTACCTACTGTTGGGAGATCAACAGATGCTTTCAAGGCCAGCTGGGTTCTGATACAGGGAGTCATTAAGCACAATTAAAGCCATCCTGATTTAGACACGTTATTAACTCCTTTATTAGCCTTGGCTTTAACTACTAAAAGGTCATATTTGTGAGATTCTACAATTCTGGAATTCAAAGGATGCTAAACGATGGATTGGACCAGAGAATGTGTTGAGGCCATTAGGTTCACGCCAACACTACAGTGCGCAGGGCTGTGTTTTAAATAGGTCTTATGTGAGTTGAAGCGTGGCCAGACTGTGGTCTTATACAGGAGTCCATGATGAATATGATTCGGCCCATAAATTCAGAGCAATTCTGATAATGATGCGCTGACAGCAGAGTTCCATTATTCCATTAAGGCGTCTTACAAAACCCTGACACATCTGCACGCACACACGGAGGCAGGCCGAGAAACGGCCCCTGGCCAAATCCATCCCGCGCTACACCCAAACCGATAAATAAAGCTCACGTCAGCCACTCTGCATATTTCGGGCTCCTTATGACTCTGCATGCCTTCCCTGACAAAGAAAAACAAATCATCAGGTGGCAAGAAAAAAAAATACCAAGAACCCAAAAGGTGCAATAATGTTGGCAGGATCATTAGTGGGAGAGAAAAGCACCACTAGCATTCTCTCTCCCAGTCTTTCTCTCTCTCGCTCTCTTTCTCCCGTTCTCTCTCGTCCTCTTTTCTGCTCTCCTCTAATTGTCAGGTTAATTAGGAGGAGTAGCAGCATTGGTTAAATAGCCTTTCCTCGTCCCCCCCGTCCCCCCCCACACACACACACACACGAGATGAAGGGGCCACGATGACAGGGTCCCTCTGTTACTTCCTATTGCACATTCACACACAGTCCTGACTACAAAAGGGCCACAGAGGCCAAGGCACTTCTGGGCCTTGTTAGACAGGCCCTTGATTGGCTGGTCAGATGAGCAGAGAGCAGGCTTGTCACACATCACACAGCGTCTGCTTTGCTCCTGTAACGTTACTCTGCTCATCTCATTCAGCAGAGCTGAGTGGTTTGATCCGCTTACCCCACCGCCACAGGGGTAAATACAAACACTGAGGAAAATGTCAACAAGACTCTTTGTGATGCTAAAAAGATACATCTGATTAAATATGCTCCCATTTTTCCTGTAGCACCAAACCACAGCCTCTTAGCTTGACAGGAGAACCAGCATTAGTGAAAACACAGCCACACCACTTACCTGATCATCACCAAAACTGGTGCTTTTAAATCTTCACATGAACACAATCAACATGAAACCAGTCCAGAGGAATCAGGCCTAATGTTTTAAAATTCCAATTATTATCGTTGTTAGTTTAAATTCAGGAGGCATTCAAGTTGTTGCCAAATTGTTCACAATAAAAACATCTGACATACCACGTTTTCTAATATTCATAATTTGTACAAATAAAGACTTGTTATGGAGAGAAATCAATTTGGAAATAGTTGCTTTATGGGGACAAAAGCTGGGGCTCATGCTGGGGGCTGGTCATAAAGTATTCATGGTTATAATTATACCCCATATTTACTATCATCTTAAATCTTGTGCCTCCAAGCTCGGTTTCCTTTGACACATATTGCTGCTGGTGTGAGTGAAAGGAGGATATTGCCACAGAGTTGTGTGCATTAAAGCCTTGATGCTTTTCAGGAGGGGTAAATCACCATATGAAGCGAGAATAAGGATATTCATGAAAACAAATGACAGCATAATCTCATTGAGGGTGAAACCATAGCACCTCCGTTTAACTCTGTTTCACACTGCCCCCCCCCCCCCCCCCCCCAAGGCAAAGAAAAAGCATTGATGGGCGCCTACTGTCCAGTATATATATAGGTTGCTAGTGTGGGGGATTAGTGATAAGGACAAAATCTGGAAAACCTTACCTAATACTCCAAGCCGGTAGTTCACTGTGATGACGATAACATTGCCGTAACTTGCCAAGATGCTGCCGTCAAACATATTCCCAGTGCCCTCCATGTAGGATCCCCCATGGATAAATACCATCACTGGCTTGGGGCTACCGCTTTCACGGATGTCTGCAAGGGGAAGGAAATGATTAAAGGACAAATTAAAATGACAGCTGGAGATGCAATCTAAATTGTGGACGCTTTGGTTTTCTCATAATTTCGGACACATTGACTTAGCTTTGAGACAATTTCTGCTTAGCACGTGATACCGTTCATTTCATACGTGACAAGTATGACATGTTCCTGGTGATTGAAAATTCCATATTAATCTTGTGTTTTGTTTCAGGAAATTTTATGGGCTCTTATTTTTGGAGGGCCAATAAACTGTCAGCATTAAAGAAGCGTAGAGATTAAAAGTGACATTTCAATTTAAGCGGCACAGGTGGCTAGTTTTATCAGTAACGTAGAATCTAATAAACACGATTGAACCTAAATGTTTTAATGATTAACATTCTTCAAGAAAAGTTTTTAATTCAATTTCAGACATCCAACGTTTCCCTTTAACAAAGTGTTACGCTTACTGAACTTTGCATAATGACATCAACTCAATTGATGCCGTCTTTGAGGGAGGACATCTAGTTTGGCCGCTGGGTTTGAATTAAATGGGGGATAGTGAGGGATACAAAAAAATTGGCTTCTGATTACTTTTATATTCCACAAAGGAGACAGACGTTTCATCTTGGGTGCAAAATATCCACATTCATGTTCAATATCTTATCGATGTTTGGTGTTGGGGGACACTTGCAGGAGGTCTCAGAGCTAAGGAAAGTAATTAAATAGTAAAGAAAGTAGGATGGCATCCTCCACAATGCCTTTATGGCAAAACATGAGGCTGTATTTGCAAAATGCAAGCCCATCTCTGTTCTTTTAGTTGATTTTCTTTCTCCCACTCTGTTTTCTCTTTCCTTCGCTCTCTTTCTTACATTTCAAGTGAAAGTGTGAAGAAAATGCCAGGGCACCTCTAATCCTCACGTCTTCAGTAGGCAATCCATAACTTCTATAATATTGATTAGGACTGAGCAGCTGCTGAGTGCATGTGCATGCGTGTGTGTGTGCATGCGCGCGTGTGTGTGTGTGTGTGTGTGTGTGTGTGTGTGTGTGTGTGTGTGTGTGTGTGTGTGTGTGTGTGTGTGTGTGTGTGTGTGTGTGTGTGTGTGTGTGTGTGTGTGTGTGTGTGTGTGTGTGTGTGTGTGTGTGTGTGTGTGTGTGTGTTTGTGTGTGTGTGTGCGCAAAAGTACATGTTTTTGGTGAAAGACAGAGAGAACAAGTGGGGGGAGAGAAATAGGGAGTGTGGGAGATACTGTAAAGAGAGCGATCCGGAGGGCAAATCTAAATTATTTTCAGAAATTGCGCATCAGAATCCTAACATCTTCCATTCACTTTGATTAATTAATTGAATCACAGAAGAGCAGCTGGATTCACGCAAGTGTGTAAACTAGAGCAGCATTGAGACAGGAGAGTAATACCTGATCTCTCCATATAGTTACAAACATAACAGCAAGGTAAATGATTAAATATGTCAAATAAAACTAGGACTGAAGACTAAAGATTGCGTGTCTGTTTGTCTGTCTATGTCAATGCATGCGTTCATGTGTTCATGTGAAAGTGAAATATTCATACAGTGCATATGTTGCCCCCCTCTGCCTCTTGTGTGGGTGCCAACAGCAGATTAAAGTGACACACATCTGGTCACAGAGGGTTATGGCTACAGTGTCTGTCAGGATGTCCATTACATCATTCGTCATTCACAGTCCTTTATGCTGTTTGTTCTTGTGTTCACTTCATCTTTGTGAGTGGCAAAAGCAAGTGCACATTCTAAATCCTTTGGAGGGATTCCAGGCTTCTCTGACAGAGGTCAAACCATTTTAAACCTCCATCAATGAGGAATAGATGCCAGGGAAGTGTGTGTGCTGGCTTTTGAGAATAGATGGCAATTCAGCCATTTGTTCTAAACTGGGCCTACTAATCATAGGGTTCGGTCATGCATCCTACGTGGACACCATGGCATGCTAGGCTAATCCTAGCTGTAGGTAAGGTACAGAGGTAAGTGAGGACAGGTGCATTCCTATACAGGCGCTCACATCACAGAAGACTAGCTGTAAAAGCACTGCACTGGATCTCCATCCAATGCCACATCTGGATGGCCTTGCTGACAAGCTACAGTATAAAGAGAATGTCCCTGTCACAATCCTCCTGAGGACAAAAGTTTCCATCCATTACAAATCCACAGGTGGAGTGGCGCCTACAGAGACCTGCACATCTTACATTCCATGACATTGAGGTTCCATGGCAGTGTGTTGTTGTTATTTGATTACATACCTCTGTTGTGGCAATAGGTTAAATGTCAAAAGAGCACCGCCAGTGAGATATCAAGCCGATTGGTCCTCGGGCCATTTCATTCACACATCTCAATGCGTTGGTTTTAACAGCATATTGTCTTCTGTTTTAGAGAGGATTATTAGTCTGGCCTGGATTCTTTATCAAGTGAATACTTGAGAGGCTGGCTGGGATTTCACTGTATATTTGTGTCTCTAATCTTTTGATGTGTGTACTCAGGAAATCGCAAGTTGCTGCAGATCAAAGATAGCTGCCGCATTCCTAGTTTAGTTTTCTGTAATTGGTGCTTATTTCACCAGATTATACAGGAGATGTGCATTATTAAGACTGTGTTCTGTCATTAAGTAGGAAGTTCGCTTTCTCACTTTCTCTTTGAATAACTTAATTTGGGGTTATTTGAGTACTTTCTTCAGTCTGTTACTTTTCAGTGAGAAGCCCGTTTTAGATTTGTTGATTTAAACATTTGGCCTTGATTCCTAGGTTTACATAACTGTGCCATAATGTACTTGAATTTGTGTAAAATAGTGATGAAGAGGCCTCGTTAGGAAGGGATTTGTGATCAATATGTTACAGGTCTTTGCCCATAACGATCCAGGAACATCCATACATGTTGCATAGGAAACTTACAGTTTTTTTTATAACACAACTGAAGGTGACTTATGTGTTAGGATTGATCAGGGTATCGAATTCCCCAGGGTTGGAATAGTATATTTTATTTTGGAAAAGGAAAAGAGTTGTAAAAAATCATGCAAAAAGGTGTTACGATTTAATTCAAGGGTTAATAGTTACTCTCTTTTAGATGGGATGCAACATGTATTTATTTGTTTACAAAATGTAAAAAGAATTCAAGCAAAACCTATGTTAGATTATTAACAATGAAGTACTCTGGAATGATGTGCGACATTAAACATACTCTTAAAACATCAAGCAAAAAAGACAAAACACATCCAGCAAAAATTACGGGGAAAAAAAATCTTCACTTTCAAAAAAGGACAAGAAATGTAAAAAAAAAAAATCAAAGAGGAAAAATTGGAGGGTTCCTTGTCATGCAAATCAGTTTGGCATCAAAAAATACCTTCATACTCTGCCCCGTCATTATCACCTAAATCATCATTGTGTTTCTTTGTAAGGGGACCTAGGATCAAGAATGGAGAAGATGGAGGAAACAGATAATATAAGAACACACAAACCTTAAAAACGCTCAAAAGAGCTGTGAAAACGTTTACTGAAAGAGAAAGAATGTAAACAATTTCATACACATTTGTGGAGCTTGGTAGCTATGAGATTGTAAGACCTTTGTTACAAAGTACTGTAACAAAACAAGAAGGATCTTCAAAATAGGACCCTTTCTTTCAAAAAGATTCAAGAATGTAAGATAAGTCGTTCCCGGTAAAACAGATTGGGTGTTTTCAGAACACAGCTTTACCTCATGTCATTCTCACCCCTCTTTCCCAATTTCAAGTAAACAGACAAAAGCATAATTGTTATGGATGTTTGTGAAGGTGTCTTCTAACATTATGTTCCAATAAGTAGCCCACGTCTGTGAATGTTAATGTGCTAAAAGAGAATACTCCAGATTGAATCATTAGTGGACTCATACTATGTAAATATGTAAAATAGAACCTAAATGAAGTAATTTCATTGTAGGATCACAGAGTGCCAAAATGCAAATGGAAAAAGTTAATGTATTAAGTGGCTCCAAACACACAGAGATAATTGCTTAATTCTCCCTCATTGGCAAAATAATAAAGCAGGAAATAGGTCAGACTGCAGCAGAATAAACCAAGACAGGATTCATTTAGTGAATAACAGCACAAAGACTGCAGCAATGGACTGTACTATAAACACGACACAGATGGACAAACAGATAGACAGGCACACAGAAAGACAGACAGGGGCACAGAAAGACACACAGGCACACGGAAAGACAGACGGGGGGGGGGCACAGAAAGACAGACGGGGGCACACACAGACACACAATTTTGACAAAGCTCTAGTCTAGACACATGCGAGCTAGATCAAGCATGTGTAAGCAGAGAGCAGCACATGAAAGAGTGAGATACACAGTATGACCAATGAAAGAAGCCTTCCCACACATCACTCAAACTCATCCTGCTTATGATCATGCTCCTTCATGACAATACAGTACAGGAAAACCAAAACAGGGAAGCAATGAAAGGCAGGGATGGGAGGGGGAAATGGAAATACTATTCTATTAAAATAGTCCAGTCATTTATTTTCCTCATGTCTTTTAGCCAGAACGCTAGAGCAGTAGGCAATGGCATGACATCTCTATCATTTTTAGCAACATTCTGGAGAAGAAAACAGAGGTTATTCAACACTGGAGAGAACATTTGGCGTAAACATCCCGTTTCACCCAGCAGCCATGCTGAGATTGATTTTGTGAGATACATGACAAAAAATGAAAACAGTTAAGAGTAAAGTACACTGTAGCCTACCTTATCGGAACACATCATTAAACCATCACATTCTCATAAGCTAAGGTAAGGCTTATAAAGCAACTGAACGGAGATGCTGGAGCAAGGCACTGCAGCGCCCTGTGACATGACTGTGCATGGCTGTCCCCTAACTGAGGGGATGGTTGGATCATATCAGTCAGGACGGCAACATGACAGCATGCTGTCAGCATCACGTCACTCCTAAACTCCAAGTGACTGAGGGCCAGGCCCTGCACACTGACTTTTCAACCCCTCTGACCCCCTTGGAGTACTGAGCGCCTCAACACTTTTGTGTCGCACCTGGCTCCACTGCACTGATTAGGGAGACTCTGTTTTTCTGTCTTTCCCAGTATTTATTTTCTCTTTCTCCCTTTAACTCGGTCTACCTTTCTCTCCCTCTATTTACTCTGCCTCTCCGTCTGTCTAACTGCCAAACTGTTTTCCTGTGCCGTTGTCTCTGTCCCCCACCCCCACCCCCAACACACACACACACACACACACACACACACACACACACACACACACACACACACACACACACACACACACACACACACACACACACACACACACACACACACACACACAGACACACAGTCTGTCTCACCAGTAATGCTGTCTCCCAGTCAGATGATAAATTGATTTATTACTGCAGCCTAGCTCTTACACACCCCTTCCAAATGAATTTCCATATCCCTCGTTGTGCCGATATTGATTTGTGTTCATCTCTGACTGATAAAGTGCAACTTCACGCCTGAGTACTCTGTAATGCAGAAAAAGAGGTGGGCTGGTGAGGCGTGCAGCAGGCGGCCGACTCCGGGGCTCCTGGCCCTTAACACTTTAATGCACTATGAACCCTGAGGCTCCAACCAGATTAGGTCATTAATGCTTTGAGCTCAATTGATCTCACATTGTGCACATGGGCATCCATACGACACATTCGTCAAGGATCTTAGGCCTATCCAAATGGAAACAAATCAACTCAATCAATCATTGATTTGACCATAAAAACAATGGGCTCTCTAACATACAAAATCCAATGAATCTGGGGATTAAGTACTGACCTTCGACAGTACTGGCTATAAAACATATTGTTACATGAACAAATATTTCACATCCTTTGATAAATTACTGAATGTCTATGGTGAAATATTTCATACAATGCAGTTTGTGCCATAACAATTTGATCAAGAGCAGAATACACAAGAACTTACCTTTCAAATCAAGTCCAACAGCACAACTCATTCCCAGGGGCCGAGTGAGTCATGAGCCTGGTGCCCATGGGACACATGTAGTGCAGTGTACATGGCTATACAGCCAATTACAGGGCTCAGAGCTCTGTGGATCTCTTTGATCAATGACTCAGGACCAGGTGGTACTCAGGAACAGGACACTACTAAATACATCCACCCATGTGTTGTGCACTTGATGCAATGCCATCCTACTCTATTCAAATGTTAGAGGCACATAACAGAGAGAGGCTGGCTCTTTGACTGACTGACTCACACTCTCAAAGCAGAAACAATAACACAGATGAAAAACAAATGCTCACAGGTGTGGCTGGGGAGGATTTGACTGCACTAACATTCTAAAACAAGATAGTAACCTCAACCTGCACTCATTATTAAAGGGGCAATCCGCAGTTGGTGCATACATTTTTTGACTTATACATTATTGATATGGACCCATTGATTCTTGAAGAATATAACTTGTTAATGTCCCATGAGCTTAGTTCAACTATCGTACCCAATCAGAACCCAAAATATTAGCTTGTTTTACCCCAATGTTTGTAAACAAAGTAAATGTAAACACTGTATTGCCTCAAGCCATGGTTAAAACTATTATTTTGATATCTGGATGGTCAGTCCTTGCTCTACACTCTACAAATTAGGGGTTCAATAAGGGTTTTTCTAAGATCCTCAAAGTTCTTCAAAGAACCTTAAGGTTCTAAGCACTGAAAATTGCCCCCAATAGATTCATTGAGGAACCTCGTTAGTTGGTCAGCGTTCTTGCAGGAACCTAACTGAAACATTGGGCAGTTAAGGACAGCAGGTGGACAGCAGGTGCAGGCATTTAACTGAAAAATGTAAAGGTCTCAATTTAAAGGGAAGGTTTGTCCCTTGTATGATGAAAATTGATATTGTTTTATGGAGATACCACCTATATTTTCATATTGGTGCAAATCAAAATTCAATGGATATCAAATCAACAAAGTGGTAAGAATGTGTAGGATATGAGAATATGTTGAAGCCAAGATGTATTGGGTGCAGACGACTGAACTGCTCACTTTTGCATCCTTTTCTGCAAGTATACAAAGACGAGGAGGCATACACAAAGGTATGTTATGCACAATCACATGTATCATCCTCCTCCCTTACCTCTTCAATGAATATCCCATAGGCCACTACATTATGGACAAGGTATGTGCATGAAAACCATTATCAAAACAGTTCATTCACATTTTCCACAATATGAAGGTATGAATACTATCGTGCATGTTTTGTTAATCATCTGTATAATTTAAAAAAAAGTGGATTCACTGTAAGGGATTTCTTCCATTGACGGAGAGTCGGACCAAAATGCAGCGTGTAGATTGCGATCCATAATTTAATAAACAAACGTAACACGAATATAATACAAACACTACAAAAAACAATAAGCGTAACGAAAACCCAAACAGCCTATACTTGTGTACACTAACACATAGACAGGAACAAGGACACTAAGGACAATCACCCACGACAAACTCAAAGGCTGCCTAAATATGGTTCCCAATCAGAGACAACTATAAACACCTGCCTCTGATTGAGAACCACTCCAGACAGCCATAGACTTTGCTAGATCACCCCACTAGCTACAATCCCAATATATACACACCACATACAAAACCCATGCCACACCCTGGCCTGACCCAATAAATTAAGATAAACACAAAATACCTCGACCAGGGTGTGACAGAACCCCCCCCCCCCCTAAGGTGCGGACTCCCAAACGCACCCCAAAACAATAGGGAGGGTCCGGGTGGGCATCTGTCCATGGTGGCGGCTCCGGCGCGGGACGTGAACCCCACTCAGTCAATATCTTAGTCCCCTCTCCTCGCGTCCCTGGATAGTCCACCCTCGCCACCGACCATGGCCTAGTAGTCCTCACCCAGAACCCCACTGGACTGAGGAGCAGATCGGGACTGAAGGGCAGCTCGGGACTGAGGGAAAGCTTGGGAGTGAGAGGAAGCTCGGGAGTGAGAGGAAGCTCGGGAGTGAGAGGAAGCTCGGGAGTGAGAGGAAGCTCGGGAGTGAGAGGAAGCTCAGGCAGTTAGATAGATCTACCAGATCTTGACTGGCTGGTGGTTTCAGCAGATCCTGGCTGACTGGCAGATCCTGGCTGACTGGCAGATCCTGGCCGACTGGCGGATCTGGCGGATCCTGGCCGACTGGCAGATCCTGGCCGACTGGCAGTTCTGGAAGAGTCTGGTTGAATGGCAGTTCTGGAAGAGTCTGGTTGACTGGCGGATCTGGAAGAGTCTGGCTGACTGGCGGATCTGGAAGAGTCTGGCTGACTGGCGGATCTGGAAGAGTCTGGCTGACTGGCGGATCTGGAAGAGTCTGGCTGACTGGCGGATCTGGAAGAGTCTGGCTGACTGGCGGATCTGGAAGAGTCTGGCTGACTGGCAGATCTGGAAGAGTCTGGCTGACTGGCAGATCTGGAAGAGTCTGGTTGACTGGCAGATCTGGAAGAGTCTGGTTGACTGGCGGATCTGGAAGAGTCTGGTTGACTGGCGGATCTGGAAGAGTCTGGTTGACTGGCGGATCTGGAAGAGTCTGGTTGACTGGCAGATCTGGAAGAGTCTAGTTGATTGGCGGATCCTGGCAGACTGAAAGATTTGGCTGTTCCATGCTGACTGGCGGCTCTGGCTGCTCCACGCTGACTGGTGGCTCTGGCTGCTCCATGTAGGCTGACAGCTCTGGCGGCTTCTTACAGACTAGCAGCTCTGGTGGCTCCGTGCAGACTGGCAGCTCCTTGCAGACTGACAGCTCCTTGCAGACTGGCAGCTCCTTGCAGACTGGCAGCTCCTTGCAGACTGGCAGCTCCTTGCAGACTGGCAGCTCCTTGCAGACTGGCAGCTCTGGCTGCTTCATGCAGACTGACAGCTCTGGCTGCTCCATGCAGACTGACAGCTCTGGCTGCTCCATGCAGACTGACAGCTCTGGCTGCTCCATGCAGACTGACAGCTCTGGTTGCTCCATGCAGACTGACAGCTCTGGCTGCTCCATGCAGACTGACAGCTCTGGCTGCTCCATGCAGACTGACAGCTCTGGCTGCTCCATGCAGGCTGGCAGCTCTGGCTGCTCCATGCAGGCTGGCAGCTCTGGCTGCTCCATGCAGGCTGGCAGCTCTGGCTGCGCTGAACAGACAGGAGACTCCAGCAGCACTGGAGAGGCGGGAGACTCCGACAGCGCAGGAGAGGCGAGGCGCACTGTAAGCCTGATGCGTGGTGCTGGCACTGGTGGTACTGAACCGAGGACACGCACAGGAAGCCTGTTGCGGGGAGCTGCTACCGGAGGGCTGGGGTGTGGAGGTGGTACTGGATAGACCGGACCGTGCAGGCGCACTGGAGCTCTTGAGCACTGAGCCTGCCCAACCTTACCTGGTTGAATACTCTCGGTCGCCCTACCAGTGCGGCGAGGTGGAATAGCCCGCACTGGGCTATGCAGGCGAACTGGAGACACCGAGCGCAAGGCTGGTGCCATGTAAGCCGGCCCAAGGAGACACACTGGGGACCAGATGCGTAGAGCCGGCTTCATGGCATTTGGCTCGACGCTCAATCTAGTCCGGCCGATACGCGGAGCTGGAATATACCGCACCGGGCTATGCACCCGCACTGGGGACACAGTGCGCACCACTGCATAACACGGTGCCTGCCCGATCTCTCTAGCCCCCCGGTAACCACAGGAAGTTAGCGTAGGTCTCCTACCTAGCGTAGCCCTACTCCCTGTGAGCCCCCATCCCAATAATTTTTTTAGGCTGACTCTCGGGCTTCCATCCGCTTCGCCGTGCTGCCTCCTCATACCTGCGCCTCTCAGCCTTCGCGGCCTCCAGTTCTTCCTTGGGGCGGCGATATTCTCCAGGCTGAGCCCAGGGTCCTTTACCGTCCAGTTCGTCCTCCCATGTCCATTTCTCCAGGTAGTGC
The DNA here is from genome assembly GCF_021184085.1 of Oncorhynchus gorbuscha. Classification (NCBI taxonomy): domain Eukaryota; kingdom Metazoa; phylum Chordata; class Actinopteri; order Salmoniformes; family Salmonidae; genus Oncorhynchus; species Oncorhynchus gorbuscha. The sequence continues at coordinate 31,160,472 of NC_060187.1, forward strand.
AGCCTCTCCCACTGCAGATGCTGCTGCTCCTGCTGCTGCTACCTCTGTTGCCTCTCCTGCGGCTCCTGCCTGTTGACACGCTGCTTGGTCCGTTTGTGGTGGGTGATTCTGTAAGGGATTTCTTCCATTGATGGAGAGTCGAACCAAAATGCAGCGTGTAGATTGCGATCCATAATTTAATAAACAAACATAACACAAATATAATACAAACACTACAAAAAAACAATAAACGTAACAAAAACCAAAACAGCCTATACTTGTGTACACTAACACATAGACAGGAACAAGGACACTAAGGACAATCACCCACGACAAACTCAAAGAATATGGCTGCCTAAATATGGTTCCCAATCAGAGACAACAATAAACACCTGCCTCTGATTGAGAACCACTCCAGACAGCCATAGACTTTGCTAGATCACCCCACTAGCTACAATCCCAATATATACACACCACATACAAAAACCCATGCCACACCCTGGCCTGACCCAATAAATGAAGATAAACACAAAATACCTTGACCAGGGCGTGACATTCACAGACTTAATCTCTGATGAATTTAACAGGAAACCTGTTCGATCACCATGCACTGAAAAATCATTCTGGATATGGATACAGAAAACATCAACACATTAACATCAACACGCCAGAGGATAAACCCATTGAACTTGGGGCTCTGCTGGGAGTTTACCTCATCTTTAGATTGTTTTTTCCTGCTTTGCCACTAAAATAACAATAAACACTGAAAACTAAATATGGTGTTATTGTTATGTATATTATTATTATTATTATTAACAACAATAATAATAATACGGGAGGGGGGGCAGTTCATCAAATTAACCCCAAAAGGTTCTTCAATGATCCATTAAAAAGGTTCTTTGAAGAGCCCCTTTAAATGGTTATTCGAAGAACTTATAGGGGTTCCCCCACAGTTTCAACTTGAAGAACCTCTAAAGGATACTCTAGGAACCTTTTGTTTTTAGCATGCATACAGTACTCATGGACTTTTTCCACATTTTGTTACGTTACAGCCTTATTCTAAAATTGATTAAATAAATACAAATCCTCAGCAATCTACACACACTACCCCATAATGACAAAGCGAAAACAGGTTTTTAGAAATAACTTATTTAGATAAGTATTCAGCCTTTGCGATCAGACTCGAAATTGAGCTCAGGTGCATCCTGTTTCCATTGATCCTCCTTGAGATGTTTCTACAACTTGATTGGAGTCCACCTGTGGTAAATTCAATTGATTGGACACGATTTGGAAAGGCACACACCTGTCTATATAAGATCCCACAGTTGACGGTGCATGTCGGAGCAAAAACCAAGCCATGAGGTCGAAGGAATTGTCCAATGGTCCCTCAGACAGAGCTCTAGAGTTTCTCTGTGGAGATGGGAGAAACTTCCAGAAGGACAACCATTTCTGCAGCAGTCCACCAATCAGGCCTTTATGGTAGAGTGGCCCGACAGAAGCCAGAAGCGTAAAAGGCACAGGACAGCCCACTTGGATTTTGCCAAAAGGCACCTAAAGACTCTCAGACCATGAGAAACAAGATTCTCTGGTCTGATGAAACCAAGATTTAACAGGATGTTTTTTAGCGGCAGGGATGGGGATACTAGTCAGGATTGAGGCAAAGATGAACAGAGCAAAGTACAGAGATCCTTGATGAAAACCTGCTCCAGAGGGCTCAGAACCTCAGACTGGGGCAAAGGTTCACCTTCCAACAGGACAACAACCCTAAGCACACAGCCAAGATAATTCAGGAGTGGCATTGGGACAAGTCTCTGAATGTCCTTGAGTGGCCCAGCGAGAGCCCGGACGTGAACCTGATCGAACATCTCTGGAGTGATCTGAAAATCGGTATGCAGCAACACTCCCCAATTCAACCTGACAGAGCTTGAGAGGATCTGCAGAGAAGAATGGGTAAAAACTCCCCAAATACAGGTGTGCCAAGCTTGTAGCGTCATGCCCAAGAAGACTCGAGGCTATAATCGCTGCCAAAGGTGCTAAAGGGTATTAAAGGGTCTGAATAATTATGTAAATGTCATATTTCAGTTTTTTATAATAAATAGCACACATTTCTAAAAACCTGTTTTTGCTTTGTCATTATGGGGTACTGTGTGCAGATCGATGCAGATTTTTTAAATACATTTTAGAATAAGGCTTTAACCTAACCAAATGTCAAAAGTCATGGTCTGAATATTTTCCTATACTCTGTCTATGAATTTGAGAGTGCTTATATTTCTCGAGCACCATCCCTCAGCTTTTTAGCGGAAAACTTTGTTATTGTTTCAACTGCTGATTGCCGCTTTAAGCCAGCTATGCATGCCGCTTTCAAGGCTCTGTAGATGCAAACTATACAGATAGTAGTCACGTGGTCTTCTCTACCCTGCCTATGTGCTTTGCAGAACACACATAGTATACATCCAGTACAACAGATGACCCTCTCAGCTGGCTGCCTGCCTGCCTATGACAAGGCTTCTCACACGTCTAGGCTAACATGTCAAACCCAAGGCAACTAACCATGCCATATGGGACTAAAAGCCTCGGCAACCGCCCTGATTTTCCTTCAGTTCCAACCCAGCAGCCTGTGTTTCCTACTGTCTAACTATGCACCCTACTACTGGTCACACCTGCCAGAGAGAGAGAGCATTCTCTACCTTCATAGAAGGGAGACATACTGTACTAAAATGTGTGACGGCGAAAGCACAAGATGAGGGGGAGAGGCTAGGATGAAGCTTTCGTTGACAGGACCGATTACCACAGAATTGAACAAGACGCATCTAGAGCACACTCCCATGGAAGTCGAGGCTTATTTTCCAACCCGCACTTTCATATACAGTACAGCTTGTAACATATGAGAACTATGTCACCTGTGTCATACAGGACTCAACCCTGTTGCACTCAGCTATTTAACTGGTATTGCACATCATCCCCATCTTTTCTGTTTGCTCTCTTCCATGCTAGTGAGAGAAGAAGGGTACTGTATCGGCACAGTGAGACCTGACATCAAACATTTCTTTCTTCAAAAATAATTTTTTAACCATTCCAGCATGAATATTTCATGATGCTAATTGAATGTGCTTCAGTGTAGAGGACTGCGCGGGACTGATTTCTTCATCCCGCCCACACCCGCAGCTTTTCATACTGCACCCGCAGCTTTTCATACTGCACCCGTAGCTTTTCATACTGCACCCGTAGCTTTTCATACTGCACCCGCAGCTTTTAATACTGCACCCGCAGCTTTTCATACTGCACCCGCAGCTTTTCATACTGCACCCGCAGCTTTTCATACTGGACCCGCAGCTTTTCATACTGCACCCACAGGTTTTCATACTGCACCCGCAGCTTTTCATACTGCACCCGTAGCTTTTCATACTGCACCCACAGGTTTTCTGTTCAACTCCAACTGCAAGAACTGGTCCCAACCAGCCATGGTCTCAGCAATTTTGTGCCCTATAGGCGATATCAAAATGCGCAAAAATAACCTAAGAAATAGCCTGGGTTGAATTGAGATTTTCACGTGGCCCATTATTGCTAGGCTATATGACAATATACTTGACGGATTTGGAAGAAAAGCAGAGTTGGGGAGACTTGCACTTTTGCAAGCTATTTTTATAGCCTACCTTTTAGGAGTGTGACGATTTTCAGACATTTCCTTGGAAAGATAACTGCCAGTGATTCTACAACCATGCATAGGCAGCCTACTCTATTTCAATGAGACCACATATACAGTATATGCATTTTTCATTATTCTATACGTAAATCCGAGACACTTCATTTAGTATGATATGTTACATTTCATATGGTATGTATTCATTTGTGGATGTCCATCATCCATTAGTTATCAAATGTTATGTATTACAATGTGTATGATATGTTAGGAATTGCCATTAGTCCAATAGGTTACATTTGCAAAATGTATGATATGTTACAAATTCCAATTTATATTTGTTAACGTTAGCTAGGTGACTAGGTGGTTACTGTTAGCAAGCTGGCTAATCTTAGCTGGATTAGGGTTTAGGGTTAAGATTAGGAGTTAGGTTAAAAGTTAGTGTTAGGGGAAGAGTTAGCTAAAAAGATTAAGGTTAGAGTTAGGGGGAGGGTTATCTAACATGCTAAGTAGTAAAAAAAAGTTTGTTAATTAGCTCAAATGCTAATGCTAGTTTGCGGTAATGAGATTGGACACAAACTTTGGGTTGCTAGTCATTTGCATTATACTTGTCATATGTAAAACCACTAAATGTAACATATCATAATTTCAGTGTCACATATTTCCTATGTTATGTCTAGTCTGAGACCAGGCTGATCTCACACACCCAACTAGAATAGGAAAGGTAGGCTACTGAAGGTGATGCAGCAACAAAGATTAATAATGTGACAAAGATGTGCTTTTACAAAGCAGAAAGATGATGTTTCCAAATAATCTGTGAGACAAAAAATATATTTTCATCCCAAAATAATATGTCTGACCGCCTGCAACGTGAAAAATGCTGACCATGCGGCAATGATCTCTGTCTGGACCCGCAGCCCTCTACTGTGTGTTTTCTCCCTAATGAATCAATACACATACCTATGCTTTTATATACCTATATATTCTGATATATTAGACATGTACTGCACACTCAGTCACTGTGTAATACTGTGTAACATCAGTCACAAATGGTAACAACTGGAGATTCATAAATATTTGATTTCCGTAACATGGCTGACATTCTAACAACTGATGACAAGGGTCTCTGGACCCAGCGAAAAAGGGTCTGATGCTGGGTTTCAAATATCAGTAGTAAATGCCAGCAAAAAATGTATTTTCTTGGAATCCCCCCTGGGGAGAGCAGAGAGGACCTGGGGACCCAAATGTCACAGCGCCTTTGGATTGTAAAGGTGCTGCTGCTCATTAGAGCCAGCCACTGACAAGATTTAAAGGCAGGTAACATCGATGTGTGTGTGTCTGTGTGCACGCAGGGGGGATTTCATTAGGAGCTGTCAGAATGAGAACAGGGACATAGGAAATGACACACCTCGTAATAAGCACCCTTCCTGTTGAGGGGAAGTTGCCTGGAGAGGGGGTCAGCGACACCGCGTCCTGCGAGGAGCACATAGCAAGATCAGTGTTTCCCCTATATAAAGTATGTAGAAAAGATAATGGACTTATATATGTTTTAATAAGATCATTTTTGAGAACTGACAATCCCCAACATAAAAACCAGACAGTCAGGGATAATCTAAAATCATGGAGCCCCCATTGATTTTGTTATTATGCTTGAGTCACTCAGATAGCATAAGAACAAGGTATAAGCCATGTGGGAAAGTGTATCACTGCAGCAAATTAGCTTTAAAACTGCAAATTGTCTCTCAGTCCTATGCCAATTGCAGGAAGAATTGAAGGAAATTAGCTTAAATTTTTATTTATTTATTTTCTGCGGAGAAGAGGACAACCTTTGAAATGCGCCATTGGTCACACCCACTTTGCCACTGTTGCTGCTGAAAACAATCCTAGGGGAAACACTGAAAATAAATAATCTCACAGAAGCATGTGCTGTAGCAGCTCTGTTATTGGCCAGCCGAGTGTGGGCATAATCATTCAGGCCTTGACCATTTGATCATGAAGAGTGGCATCTCCATTCGATATAAAGTTAAGTAAGCACAAGGAGAGGATAGACTTGAGTGTGACCAATTTCCCAGCAGAGCAAAATATTGATCCAATTAAAAGTGCAGATACAGATAGTGCTAATTGTACTGGAATCACAAGATGTAGTATTGGCAATGCATGATGATTTTTGATCAATTCTTCACATGTTCCTATAATCATTGATTAGTATGCCCCACTGCGCATAAATTAAGTTCTTTCTTGTCAATTTATATGTTCGCTCATTACACATACACACCTTCTTTTGATTTGGAAGCAAGTCAGACCATGTTTTTTTAGGGTGAAATTCTATGCATCCATTCACTATAAAGTACTCTTAATTTTTATCCTGAAATTACTTGAGGTGTCCTGACTCAACATCTTGTTGTCACGCCTTGGTCTTAGTATTTTGTGTTTTCTTTATATATTTGGTCAGGCCAGGGTGTGACAAGGGTTATTGTGGTGTGTTTTTTGTCTCGGGGTTTTGTGGGGTGACTAATTAGTCTATGGCTGCCTGAGGCGGTTCTCAATCAGTCAGGTGATTTATCGTTGTCTCTGATTGGGAACCATATTTAGGCAGCCATATTCTGTGAGTGTTTTCGTGGGTGATTGTTCCTGTCTCTGTGTAGTGTTCACCAAATAGGCTGTAATAGGTTTTCTCGGTTCGTTTGTTGTTTTTGTATATTATAGTTATTTCATGTATCGTCTATTCTTTATTAACGAACATGAGTAACCACCATGCTGCATTTTGGTCCGCTTCTCCTTCAACTGACGAACGCCGTTACAGAATCACCCACCACACCCGGACCAAGCGGCGTGGTAACAGGCAGCAACAGCAAGAGCAGCGAAAAGAGGAACGGACATGGGAGGATGAATTGTTCGGAGAAGGACCCTGGGATCAGCCGGGAGAATATCGCCGCCCCAAAGAAGAACTGGAGCTGAGAGACGCTGGTATGAGGAGAAACAACAGCGGCAGCAGGAGCTACAATATCGGGACTACACTACTTGGGAGGAAATAGACAGGTGGGCGGTCGACCCAGGGAGAGTACCGGAGCCCGCCTGGGATTCGCTGGAGCAGTGTGAAGAGGGTTATAGGAGAATGGAGTTGGAGAGACAAGCACGACGGCGCAAAAGGAAACCCAAGAGTCAGGGAATAGTGTGGCAGAGTCAGGAGTCAGACCTGAGCCAACTCTCCCTGTTTATCGTGAGGAGCCAAGGAGGAGACCAGAACCAGAGCCGGTGTTAGAGGTGAGCAAAGCAGAGACTGTGAAGGGGTTAATGGGGAAAGTGGAGGAGAGAGTAATGAGGGGGTTGCTAGTATGGTGCTATAGGTACGATATTCGTCCGATGGAGCGTGTCGGGGATTTAATGGCACCTGGGTCAGCGCTCCATACTCGTCCTGAGGTGCGTGTTAGTCGGCTGGTGAAAATTGTGCCAGCCTCATGCACTAGGCCTCCTGTGTACCTATCTAGCCTCGCACGTCCTGTGCCAGCCCTGCTCTCAGGCTCTCCAGTACACCTTCACGATCCGGTCCATCCTGTGCCACCTTCACACACCAGTCCTCCGGTGGCAGCTCCCCGCACCAGGCTTCCTGTGCGTGTCCTCGGTCCAGTACCACCAGTTCCAGCACCAAGCACCAGGCCTTCAGTGTGGCCCGCCTGTTCAGCACAGCCAGAGCCATCCTTCTCTCTAGCGTTGTCGGAGCCTCCCGCCTGTTCAGCACAGCCAGCGTTTTCCTCCTCTCCTGCGCTGTCTGAGTCTCCCGCCTGTTCAGCGCTTCCAGAGCCTTCCTCCTCTACAGCGCTGCCGGAGCCTCCTGCCTGTTCAGCGCAGCCTGAGCTGCCAGTCTGCATGGAGCAGCCAGAGCTGTCAGCCTGCATGAAGCAGCCTGAGCTGTCAGTCTGCATGGAGCAGCCTGAGCTGTCAGTCTGCATGGAGCAGCCTGAGCTGTCAGTCTGCATGGAGCAGCCTGAGCTGTCAGTCTGCATGGAGCAGCCTGAGCTGTCTATCTGCATGGAGCAGCCAGAGCTGCCAGTCTACATGGAGCAGCCAGAGCTGCCAGTCTGCATGGAGCAGCCAGAACTGCCAATATGCATGAAGCAGCCAGAGCTGCCAATCTGCATGGAGCAGCCAGAGCTGTCAGTCTGCATGGAGCAGCCAGAGCAGCTAGATCCGCCAGTCAGCCAGGATCTTCCAGATCTGCCAGTCAACCAGAATCTTCCAGATCTGCCAGTCAACCAGACTCTTCCAGATCTGCCAGTCAACCAGACTCTTCCAGATCTGCCAGTCAACCAGACTCTTCCAGATCTGCCAGTCAACCAGACTCTTCCAGATCCGCCAGCCAGCCAGGATCTACCGGAGCCAACTACCTGCCTGAGCTTCCTCTCAGTACTGGGCTTCCTCTCAGTACTGGGCTTCCTCTCAGTCCCGAGCTTCCCCTCAGTCCCGAGCTGCCTCAGTCCCGAGCTGCCCCTCAGTCCCGAGCTGCCCTTCAGTCCAGTGGGGTTCTGGGTGAGGACTATTAGGCCATGGTCGGCGGCGAGGGTGGATTATCCCAGGACACGAGGGGAGGCACTATGACATTTATGGAGTGGGGTCCACATCCCGAGCCGGAGCCGCCACCATGGACAGACGCCCACCCAGACCCTCCCTATGGTTTTGAGGTGCGTCCGGGAGTCCGCACCTTAGGGGGGGGGGGGTTCTGTCACGCCTTGGTCTTAGTATTTTGTGTTTTCTTTATATATTTGGTCAGGCCAGGGTGTGACAAGGGTTATTGTGGTGTGTTTTTTTGTCTCTGGGTTTTGTGGGGTGACTAATTAGTCTATGGCTGCCTGAGGCGGTTCTCAATCAGTCAGGTGATTTATCGTTGTCTCTGATTGGGAACCATATTTAGGCAGCCATATTCTGTGAGTGTTTTCGTGGGTGATTGTTCCTGTCTCTGTGTAGTGTTCACCAAATAGGCTGTAATAGGTTTTCGCGGTTCGTTTGTTGTTTTTGTATATTACAATTATTATATTATAGTTATTTCATGTATCATCTATTCTTTATTAAAGAACATGAATCACCACGCTGCATTTTGGTCCGCTTCTCCTTCAACTGACGAACGCCGTTACACTTGTAAAGTTTCAAAATAATATACAGTACCGATCAAACGTTTGGACACACCTACTTATTCAAGAGTTTTTCTTTATTTTTACTATTTTCTATATTGTAGAATAATAGTGAAGATACCAAAACTAGAAAATAACAAATATGGAATCAAGGAGTAACCAAAAAAGTGTTACACATATCAAAATATATTTAAGATTTTAGATTCTTCAAAGTAGCCACCCTTTGCCTTGGTGACAGCTTTGCACACTCTTGGCATTATCTTAACCAGATTCACCTGGAATATTTTGCCAACAATCTTGAAGGAGTTCCCACATATGCTGAGCACTTGTAGGCTGCTTTTCCTTCACTCGGTGGTCCAACTCATCCTAAATGGGTGAGGGTGGGTGATTGTGGAGGCCAGGTCATCTGATGCAGTACTCCATCACTCCTTCTTGGTCAAATAGCACTTGCACAGCCTGGAGGTGTGTTGGGTCATTGTCCTGTTGAAAAACAAATGATAGTCCCACTAAGTGCAAACCAGATGGGATGGCGTATTGCTGCAGAATGCTGTGGTAGCAATTCTGGTTAAGTGTGCCTTGAATTCTAAATAAATCACTGACAGTGTCAACAGCAAAGCACCCCACACCCTCTCACAAAGACACGGCGGATGGATCCAAAAATCTCAAATTTGGACAGATTTCCACTGGTCTAATGTCAATTGCTCTTGTTTGTTGGCCCAATCAAATCTCTTCTTCTTATTAGTGTCCTTTAATAGTGTTTCTTTGCATCAATTGAACCATGAAGCCCTGATTCACAGTCTCCTCTGAATAGTTGATGTTGAGATGTTTCTGTTACTCTGTGAAACACTTATTTGGGCTGCAATTTCTGAAGCTGGTAACTCTAATGAACGTATCCTCTGCAGCAGAGGTAACCTGGGTCTTCATTTCCTGTGGCGATCCTCATGTGAGCCAGTTCAATCATAGGGCTTGATGGTTTTTGTGACTGCACTTGAAGAAACTTTCAAAGTTCTTGAAATGTTCCATATTTAATGACCTTCATGTCTTAAAGTAATGATGGACTGTTTTTTATCTTTGCTTATTTGAGCTGTTCTTGCCATAATATGGACTTGGTCTTTTACCAAATAGGGCTGTATTCTGTATACCACCCCTACCTTGTCACAACACAACTGATTGGCTCAAATGCATTAAGAAGGAAATAAATTCCACTAATTAACTTTTAACAAGGCTTGCCTTTTAATTGAAATGATTTCAAGGGGACTACCTCATGGAGCTGGTTGAGAGAATGCCAAGAGTGTGCAAAGCTGTCATCAAGGGAAAGGGTGGCTACTTTCAAGGATCTCAAATATAAAATGTATTTTGATTAGTTTAATAGTTTTTTGGTTAGTACGTGATTTCATATATGTTATTTCATAGTTTTGATGTCTTCACTGTTATTCTACAATGTAGAAAATAGTCAAAATAAAGAAAAACCTTTGAATGTGTCCAAACTTTTGACTGGTACTGCATGTATATATTCTTTTTACGAATTGTATCGGTATGCATCTGTTTGTCTCACTTTGATACATCAAAAGTACTTGAGAAAATTAAGTGTGGAGATGGCTGTGGTTGAGTTAGATGTCGCCCTGAGGTTGAGCATGTGAAATCTACCATAGATAACGATCAAACAAGGAATCTTGCAGACACTGAGCTAAACAACCTTACGAGGTGCTGCCACACATAAAACAACCCTCATGAGTCAAATAATTTATTAAACATAAATATTACTTTCTGGATGATCTGCTTATGTATTTATTTTGTATCCGTCATTGCCAGGGATGCAGCCTGATCAAATTGGTTTGGTTCCTTTTCTCTCAAATGGGCCTTTTATGTCGCAGCTAAATGGAGATTCCGAGACCGTTCTCTCCTTCTCTCTCTTGCTATCGTTCTGTCCGTCAGTCTCTCCCCCTCTGTATTTCAGTTTAGGTCTGTCTGTGTCTGTTTATCTGTCTTGGTTTCTTTCACTTTCTCATTCCAGTTTAAGTCTCTGTGGATGCTCAGAGTGATTCAGGAGGGGCTTGACTTCAAACAACTCCTATCTACCCACATCCTGACACCTGTAGACTACCCCACTCACTAGCCGCATCCCATGGCCCTGACTAAAGGCCAAACCCAACCTGCAGCTAAACAATGCACCTACTCCTAAACAACATGTTATGATGTTATGCTAGCTGGATGCTCGGTCTCTAGACTCCAGATGAGTTGTACTCTGACAGGAGCTGGACGGCCAATGTTCTAGCCAAGGCTCCCAACACGACACAGAGCACGGAGCATGCTTCTGAGGCCAGGCCTCAGCGAGGGGAGGTGAGATGATGAGGAAAGAGAGATGTTCAAAGAGGCCCAGGCACCAGCGGGACAGCAAACAGGCTAATTTGCCAGTGTATTCTATTTTCAAATCATTTCAATTTCAAAGCACTGCATTACCATGCGGCGGGGATGAAAGAGAGGACTGCAGTGCGTTGCTCAGCTCTGCCATCAACATCCCTCAACCCCATCCCTCCTCTCCTCTCAAACAGCACGTCAGCAGAATTAGGCATCATGTACCAGCTCCAAAATGAATTCAAACACGTGCTCTTTCTCTCATTTTGCAGTGTGTGCACTGATGCCTTTGATTTGGACCTACAAATTACAAATTTAGCTTTTAATCAATATTTCATCTCTCCCATCTGAGAACCTGCATATATCCCACTCTAACTCACAAAATGCCGATCCTAATGGTTGCAAAGGGAAGACATTTTGGAGTTTGGATATGCCGTATCCTATGAACTGTGTACAGTACTTGGAAAACAATCACAAAAGTAATGCAAAGTTGTTTTTAAAGTTCTGAACGTAACAGTGTGTGATAGGTTATGTAAAAATGATAATCAGTATTGTCACTGATAGGAACTAAAGCTGTGCCCATTACCTTTTGAGAGAGAGGCTTAAAAAGCAGGCAACACAATGACAGAGAGGAGAAAGGGTCCACAACATGGAAACTGCCTTGCCTTTGCTATTACTGTAAGGCTGAATAATGGATGGCTCCAACTCCCCTTAATGTTCTCCAGGAGAGGTTTTGTATCTATCATCCCAAGCACCAAGTTCAATCCCGTCTCATCAAAGCTAAATTTAAACTTCGTCATCCACTTAAAAAGAACGGCACTTTTCGGAGGGTGAGAAGATGAATAACAGTGGAACGAAGGTTAAAAGTGAACGATGCATCTTGCCAGGGAGACAAGAGCATTAGTAAACCAAAGCAACAACACCCCAAGGTACATTTTATATCAATATCTCCTGCTTGTTTAGAACCCCTCCCCCCAAAATAAAAAATATTTTTAAAATGAACATGCAAAAATTGAAATAGAGCAGCAATATCTAAAGAGCGATAAGATGAAGAGATTTTCCTTATGACAAAAAATAATCATGTTGATTTTGGATTTCCTCCAATGTTCTTCTTATCTCCGCTCTCTGCTACAGTTTGTGTTTCTCAGTGAAATGTAGTACAAAACCACAACAACAACAATCCCCTGACGGTCTACTATACAACAATAGATTGGCACAGAGGAGAAGCATTCGCTGTCAAAGCTCACTTGCAAAGAATGGAACACAATTGAGAAATAAAGCAGTATGCTAATTAATCATCAAAGCATTGTTTTCCTGCAGTTTTACCCTCACAAGGAGGATGCCGATTTCCATTAACAATCCCCCATCTACTAACTACTCTATGAGTCTACCCATTAAACTGCAAACCTTCTCTTTCATCTAACCAAGACCAAGTTGATTCAGTTAAGAAAAGTTTAAAAAGTGGGGAGGAATCTTTGCCGAACTCTATCACTGTTACAACTAGTCCTAAGCCTATTTCTCTGTATCTCCTCGTGTAGACCTATGGTAAGGTATCAGAAGAATGTTACTGCAAGGCAATAATCTTTGCCAAACTACCACTGTCACAACTCTCTCTGAGTATCCCCTGGTGTCCACCTATGGTCAGAATGTTAGTGCACGGCATAATGCTGAATCAATATCCTCCATTTTCAGATCACTCAATTACATCAGCAGCACCCAAGCCTAGCTAATTAATCTCCTCCTTCCCTGTTTTCAAGTTAATGAGCACATCTCAGCAGCATTGCATCCGGACTGAACAACAAGGCCACTCATTTGGCCAGCCTGGTACACTATTGGCTGGCTCCACCGATCGGCTGAATGGGGAAACATTGCAAAACTACATCACAATTAATCATCTTCGATTTCTAATTAAATGTACGAAAAGGGAACAGTCTGATTATATAGGGGCAACCAATTACACTGAACAACAAATGCAACATGTAAAGTGTTGGTCCCATGTTTCATGAGCTGAAATACAAGAACCCAGAAATGTTCCACACGTACAAAAAGCTTATTTCACTAAAATCTTGTGCACACAGTTGTTTACATCCCTGTTAGTGAGCCTTTCTTCTTTACAAGGATAATCCATCTACCTGAAAAGTGTGGCATATCAAGAAGCTGATTAAACAGCATGATCATTACACAAGTGCGCCTTGTGCTGGGTACAATAAAGGCCACACGTTTTGAGGGAGCGTGCAATTGGCGTGTTGAGTGCAGGAACGTCGACTGTTGCCAGAGATTTGAATGTTAATTTATCTACCAAAAGTCATCTCCAAGGTTGTTTTTTAGAATTTGGCAGTATGTCCAACCGGCTTCACAACCGTAGACCACGTGTATGGCGTTGTGTGGGCTAGCGGTTTGCTGATGTCAACGTTGTGAACAGAGTGCCCAATGGTGGCGGCGGGGTTATGGTATAGGCAGGCACAAGCGAACACAATTGCATTTATTCGATGGTAATTTGAATGCACAGAGATACCGTGACGAGATCCTAATGTCCCATTGTGAGGGGGGCTGATCTTTATTCCCAGTCATGTGAAATCCATATATTAGGGCCTAATGAATTTATTTCACTGAACTGATTTCCTTATATGAACTGTAACTCAGTAAAATCTTTGAAATTGTTGCATGTTGCGTTTTTTGTTGTTTGTTGTATATTTATATATATATACAGGCTACCTGGGGTGGCAGGTAGCCTAGTGGTTAGAATCTACCTGGGGCGGCAGGTAGCCTAATGGTTAGAGCGTTGGACTAACCGAAAGGTTGCAAGATCGAATTCCTTAACTGACAAGGTAAAAATCTGTCTTTCTGCCCCTGAACGAGCGTTGGACTAACTGAAAGGTTGCAAGATCGAATCCCCTAGCTGACAAGGTAAAAATCTGTCGATCTGCCCCTGAACAAGGCAGTTAACCCTCTGTTCCTAGGCCGTAAGAATTTGTTCTTAACTGACTTACCTAGTTAAATAAAGGTTAAATAAAAAATATATAAAAATATAAACCCTGTATTGCTGATGTATGCATTGGCCATCTATAATAGCCTAGTTCTCTTTACCGGTCGGCCATACTGGCACTCCCCAGTAGGAGTAGTCCTCCATAGGAGTGAATGGAGTTCTACACTATTTCAATTACATTTTTCAAGGACAGAATTGCATGTATTTAAGTATTTGTTTTTTTTGTAGTGGACACAGTAACATTATTCATCTCCCAGAAATGATACTTTAAGGAATCATGTTTTAATGTTTTAAAAAAATGTTTTATCTGTATGTTTGTCTCACATAATATAATTTAAAGTATGCATTAAGATGTCCATAATATAATACATGTGGTAAGTAAAAACAAATGGAGACATTAATAAATGCATTTCTATAGCATCCAATATATGTTTTACATTGTGGGGGGGGTGCCAAGATTGAGGCACAGTAGCTTCAACAAAAACACTTCAAAGTAGCATCAGGTTACGTTGATACAGCACGGAAGATGTAATGTAAATTATTTGGAAATCATCTCTTAGATTGAGCCATGGTTGTATAGTATCAGTTTTGACAGATCACCTTAGTAACATGTGTCTGACAGTTCAACGTGACTCACAGTTGACGATGCTACAACACTGCAACGGTCATGTCTGGCTGTAGAACATGCATCAAAGTGCATTCCGTATACTGTACGTGTATCTTGGAAATCAAAGCCTGGAATGATATAATAAGTTATCGCCATAGGGAGTCTTTTCAGAAGTTTGGGGTTATATTTTACTAGGGATTAATGGATGGGGTTTGTAGAGTGCTTCATGCTAGCAGTGACATCTGCATAGAAATATTGCACGGTGAATCAAGATCTTTTCAGATGCAGGAAGAGTGTGTCCTTCTTATCAGATCTCCACATGGAGGGCAAAATATAGCTATGACACTGAGCTGCTTAACAGCTCCAAATTCATTTAAAATCCATTTATTGTTTGCCATTAAACTGTACAAATATGTACCAGGGCAACCCTGCACAGACAAACCTTACTCTGTGGAGAGAGATAAAGTAGTTGGCATGAAAACAGACGAGTGTAAGAGATACAGGAACACAGAGGCAGAGCTACACTGGGATAGCGGATCAAAATGTGAACAAGCGAGAAAGAGAGATAGAGACAGAGACAGTGAGGCAGAGGAGTGGTGAAAGAGAGATAGAGACAGAGACAGTGAGGCAGAGGAGTGGTGAAAGAGAGATAGAGACAGAGACAGTGAGGCAGAGGAGTGGTGAAAGAGAGATAGAGACAGAGACAGTGAGGCAGAGGAGTGGTGAAAGAGAGATAGAGACAGAGACAGTGAGGCAGAGGAGTGGTGAAAGAGAGATAGAGACAGAGACAGTGAGGCAGAGGAGTGGTGAAAGAGAGATAGAGACAGAGACAGTGAGGCAGAGGAGTGGTGAAAGGGGGTACAAATGCAAGGTGGGTCCTACCATAAATGTTATTTGAAACGCTGAGAACCCTGTGTACTCTTTGGAGAATTATCAGGGTAAATGCCCACATATCACTAATCCAGTGAGGGGTAATGAACTAGTAAATTAGTCTCAGAATGCTTTAATTAGTATCAAAGTATGAAACCGTGTACCTGACCCATTAATCTGCTATCCCCCTCTCCCTTTCTGATGACTTGAAAAGCACAGGTCAATAAAAGACAAAAGGAAAATGGATATGGATTTTCTGACGCAAGTGACCAACTGAGATGATTAAGTAGTTCATCACACAAAAATATAGAATTCTTCCCACGGAGGCATCGACCTGTCCTATAGATACATTAAAAGGCTGGCAGGAAATCGTTGAGCATACGGTCGGCTATGGATCGCACAGAAGACGGCAGCCAATGATCACCTCTCTGTGTGCGTTGCAATGCGCTGGAGAACAACCCACTTCCAGTCCCACCCAGCACAGAACAAGTGCGGGTTAGGAAAGCACAAGAACATTGCAGTGACATAACCAACTGAAAATGATAACCTACAGTATCTATCATAGCTGGGAGAATAAACAGAAGATTATCGACACCAACCATGCCGATCACTTATCGCAGGCATTTTGCTGATATCGTTCATTACGATAAGTAGCCTATACTAGAGAAATGTGAAGTTTGAAATTAAATACGTTTGCTAATATGGGTGATAGTTGATGGCTACAACCATTAAACTAATAGTTTAAATGATACTTTTTTTTAAAACTGTGTTGCACATTTATGTGATAAACATATCATTCTATTTATCCTTATCGCCTCAATTCAGGCAATTTATTGAGATATGGATTGTTGTCTATATGGCCCAGCTCTACTATCTATGACCACAATAGCTGTGTAAACTAAAAGCTATATTTCACAATAAAGCAGGAAGAGGGGCTGTAGATTAGCCATTTAAAACTGTATTTGTAGTTACATAGCAGATAGCTTGACAAGCAGGGGTTTATTCTGGTCTTCTCCCTGCGAAGGAGAATCAAACTGACTACAGCCTCCCTGTAGACATGCCCACAGAGAAGACAAGGGATGACAGAACATTCCTCTGAAGAAATACACAGACAGGAAGTTATTTGTAGGTTCGTCTACTTTAACAAACAGGAAAACAAGTAAAGCTAAGAGTATATCTTACAATATGTAGAGCCAGTTTAACCCTAACAGTCTGTGCTGTTTTAAATTGGCAGCCCAGCCTAGTAGAGGAAGAGAGAGGGAGGGAAGAGTCGATGGGCAGAGAGAGGAGAGCACATGTTAGATTGAATCTGAGAGCTTTGGCTAATACACATAGTGCCTTTGGAAAGTATTCAGACATCTTGACTTTTTCCACATTTAGGTAGGTAAAATGCCTTATTCTAAAATGTATTAAATAGTTTTTTTCCCTTCATCAATCTACACACAATACCCCATAATGACAAATCCAAAACAGGATTTTAGAATTTTTGCAAATGTATAAAAAATAAAAAGCTGAAATAATAAAACATTTATATAAGTATTCAGACCCTTTACTCAGTACTTTGTTGAAGCACCTTTGGCAGCACCTTTGGCAGCGATTACAGAGTGATTCTTGGGTATGACGCTACAAGCTTGGCACACCTGTTATGGGGAGGTTCTCCCATTCTTCTTGGCAGATCCTCTCAAGCTCTGTAAGATTGGATGGGGAGCATTGCTGAACAGCTATTTTCAGGTCTCTCCAGAGATGTTTGATCAGGTTCAAGTCCGGGCTCTGGCTGGGCCACTCAAGGACATTCAGAGTCTTGTCTGTGTGCTTAGGGTCGGTTTCCTGTTGGAAGGTGAACCTTCGCCCCAGTCTGAGGTCCTGAGCGCTAGGGAGTAGATTTTCATCAAGGATCTCTCTGTACGTTGCTCTGTTCATCTTTCCCTCGTTTTTGACTAGTGTCCCAGTCCCTGCCACTGAAAAACATCCCCACAGCATGATGCTGCCACCACCATGCTTCTCCATAGGGATAATGCCAGGTTTCCTCTAGAAGTGACGATTGGCATTCCGGCCAAAGAGTTTAATCTTGGTTTTCCTCAGACCAGATAATCTTGTTTCTCATCGTCTGAGAGTCTTTATGTGCCTTTTGGCTAACTCCAAGCGGGCCGTCATGTGCCTTTTCCTGAGGAATGGTTTCTGTCTGGCCACTCTACCATAAAGGCCTAATTGGTGGAGCGCTGTTGTACTTATGGAAGGTTCTCCCATCTCCACAGAGGAACTCTAGAACTCTGTCTGAGTTACCATCGGCTTCTTGGTCACCTCCCTGACCAAGGCCCTTCTACCCCGATTACTCAGTTTGGCCTGGCGGCCAGCTCTAGAAAGAGTCTTGGTGGTTCCAAACTTCTTCCATTTAAGAAGGATGGAGGCCACTGTGTTCTTGATGACCTTCAATGCTGCATAATTTTTTTGCTACCCTTTCCCAGATCTGTGCCCCGATACAAACCTGTCTCAGAGCTCCACGGACAATTCCTTTGACTTCATGGCTTGGTTTTTGCTCAAAGGGTCTGAATACTTATGTAAATCAAGTATTTCTGTTTATATTTTTGTTTTACATTTGCAAAACATTCTGAAAACCTGTTTTTGCTTTTTCATTGTGGGTTATTGTGTGTATACTGCTGAGTTTTTTTTTGTTTAAAAAAATAATAATTTTAGAATCCGGCTGTAACATAAGAAAATATGGAAAAAGTCAAGAGGTCTGAATACTTTCCGAATGCACAGTATAGTGTACCCAGTAGGACTGGACAGCACCATGCCTAGTAGACTTATATACTTATCTCATCTCAGTCCATTAAAGGTGTCATTGGGCAGAAAGTGTCAGATAAAGATGGAGCAAATTTCCACAGAATATCTGGAGACTTGTAGCATGGCTGTTGTATACGGGCGGACTGGGACAAGAACTCTGCAATGCCATTTTATCCACACCAGCCCACATCACTGCAAGTGCTGCCCCCCCCCAACCCCCCGGCAGGCCACCAGCCATACACACACACCATATACCCTGACCCTACACACACTACTTCAACACAGGCAATATTGCTGACACATAACATTAGTACAGCTTTTCTCAACCATTTCTGTACCCGTGATTGTCGAGACATGGTCCTCCTCTTTTTTAACCAGTTCATGTTCAAAAGAAAGACATTCTGAAAAAACACCACAAGAGATCCAACTCACCACTATAACCGTGCAACAGATCTAGCCATTTTGTTTTTCTGACCGTTGTACTGTCTATCTGTCTCAGCACATTCTCTGCTGTCACTGTGCTTCTTTTTGTTCTCTTGTCTATCTGCCTGTCTGTCTCAGCCCCTTCTCTGCTGTCACTGTGCTTCTTCTTGTTCTCTTGTTTATCTGCCTGTCTATCTGTCTCAAACCCTTCTCTGCTGTCACTGTGCTTCTTCTTGTTCTCTTGTTTATCTGCCTGTCTATCTGTCTCAAACCCTTCTCTGCTGTCACTGTGCTTCTTCTTGTTCTCTTGTTTATCTGCCTGTCTATCTGTCTCAGCCCCTTCTCTGCTGTCACTGTGCTTCTTCTTGTTCTCTTGTTTATCTGCCTGTCTATCTGTCTCAGCCCCTTCTCTGCTGTCACTGTGCTTCTTCTTGTTCTCTTGTTTATCTGCCTGTCTATCTGTCTCAGCCCCTTCTCTGCTGTCACTGTGCTTCTTCTTGTTCTCTTGTTTATCTGCCTGTCTATCTGTCTCAGCCCCTTCTCTGCTGTCACTGTGCTTCTTCTTGTTCTCTTGTTTATCTGCCTTTCTGTCTCAGCACATTCTCTGCTGTCACTGTGCTTCTTCTTGTTCTCTTGTCTCTCTGCCTTATACAGTACGTTATAAAGTCCATGCTACTGACTTAGGCTATATTGCAAATGAGTGTCTGTCATATGTGTTCCCTTGCAACACCTACAATTAAGTGTTAATTACTATTACAAGGCTGCAGACTAACATTTTCCTCTGGTATCACTAACCTTTACATTTGGTGGCATCAGCCCATGATTTGGTCAGACCTAAATCATGAGTAATCATCTTATAAAGTAATGAATAGTGCTTTCTTAAGAAGTATAATACAAATACTATTGAGGTATTCAATAAATAAGTTGTTTGATCCAAGCAGGAATGCATGTTTCAAGATATATTTATGTGCAACCTAATCCCGTGATTGTCATGAATTATGGGTTGACAAATAGACTATAGTTGCTATTATTTACTGTCAAAATAGAACTCCAGAATTATTATAATTTTTTAATAGAGATTAATTACATCTTTATGTGCACTAGAGCTGGCCTCATTTAGTTGACTGGTTGATTGTTTTGGTCATTGTTGATCGACTGAGATTTTATTTAAGTCAAGCAGTCGCTAATAGTAAAAGAATAAATCATGGCATAAGAAACACCGGTCTGATTCGCGCCTGGACTAATCCATTGCGGAGGCCGTGGGATGGCACAGTCCATCACTCTGTAAGACAGGCATCGACAACGTAAGACACGCCCACCGCAAGGGTATTTGTCTTGGCACACCAAGCAATATAATACAATTTAGAAAATAAGTGAAATTGCATTAGTTTGAAATTGCATTGGTTTTCGATAAATGCGTACTACTTTGGACCTGACACCATTTGTGAGAGTATTCCTTAGGCCTACAGTATGTGTGAAGATGAAGTGTCTTGGCTCTTGAGTTTAATTTAAAATGTTGAGTCAAGAAGAATGGGAGTCTGGCTAAGACACACATGGCCCGTCTCTCTCCAGAATGCGTTCGCTTACGCCACATTGTGTGCATTCATTGTTTCATAACTTAATTGTGTGAATTGTTTGCCCTTTGACTGTTAGTGTCTATCAATTCCCCATTACATATTTTATATCACCAGTAGTACATTTACCGCTAATCCTCATTATTTCTAATATATAATATTTGTTTGGTTACAGCAATTTCGGTTTATGCATTCAATATTTTATTATTATTACAGTCGTTACAGAGTGGACACATTGTTTGCAGAGCTTACAACCTATGCTACATGTGTTAGAAATAAGTTTTGGTTTATTTCATTCCTTTTCCGTGTTTTGTCCATTTATTCATTGTCTTTTATAAGGACACAAACCTGATTACACATAGAAGTAGGCCTAGGCTAGCCTCCCGAGTGGCGCAGCGGTCTAAGGCACTGCATCGCAGTGCTAGCGGCGTCACTACAGACCCTAGTTGATCTCAGGATGGTTCTCTGCCGGCCACGCCTGGGAGACCCATGAGGCGGAGCACAATTGGACCAGCATCATCCGGGTTAGAGGAGATTTTGGCTGGCCGGGATGTCCTTGTCCCATCGCGCTCTAGAGACTCCCTGTGGCGGGCCGGGCGCATGCACACAGACTTCGGTCACCAGCTTCCGGGCTAAGTGAGCAGAGTGTCAAGAAGCAGTACAGCTTGACGAGGTCGCGTTTCGGAGGACCCATGGCTCTCGACCTTCGCCTCTCCCGAGTCCATACGGGAGTGGGACAAAACACAAAAAAATAATAACAATAAAAATAAACAAATAAAAGATGTAGGTCTATGGTACCTGGCCTGCGCACAAATGTCTAAATGTGCCAATTCGGGAATGTCTGATAGTATTTCTGATTGTCTTAGCTCTCCACTACTAATGATCGGTGGAGCTTTTAATGGGATCGGTGTCCCCCCGCGGGATGGTTGGGCAAACGTCCGCTAATGTGATTAGCATGATGTTGTAAGTAACAAGAACATTTCCCAGGACATAGACATCTCTAATATGGGTTGAAAGTGTCCAACTCAGTGTCCAACTCACAGTAGCTATTACAGTGAAAGAATACCATGCTATTGTTTGATGAGAGTGCACAACAACAAAAAACTTATCACGGCAAATGGTTTGATACATTCACCTTTGAAGGTAAATAATGTACTTACATTCAGTAATCTTGCTCTGATTTGTTATCCTGAGGGTCCCAGAGATAAAATGTAGCATAGTTTTATTTGATAAAATCAATTTGTATATTCAAATGTAGGAACTGGGTTCTACAGTTTGAACCCCTGCTGTGTCTTTTCTGTAGGGAAACTAAAATATCCATCATTTATGACATTCCTGGGAGTGTGTAAATCATTTTTTATTACCATATAAATTTTGTATTTTCTCTATAGTTATGTACTTGAAAATGTATCAATTTACCAATTCGGTACACTTGGGAAGACTTGATTCAACATTTTGAACAGTAATGCAATGGTTCATTGGATCAGTATAAAATGTTGTACATACACTGTTGCCATCTAGTAGCCAAAATGTAAATTGAGCCTATACTCCTATGTGATATAATGGCCTTTCTCTTGCATTATAAAAATGAATGAATACATTTCTTTATAGAAAATGCATGTTTTTTTCTTTGTATTCTCTTTTACCAGATCTAAAATATTTCAAAGGGTTTGATCCGTAATTTTTCCTTCACCTCAAACTGCAAGTTAACAAAGAACAGTTGATACAATATTACAAGTTTGCTACTGCAAGCTTCTGCTCCTAGCCTGACCCAGTTAATAGTTGATACAATGTTTCAATTTTGTGGCACACAGGCGGAGTAGAGAGATGAATGTGATTGAAGAATTAACAAACTGCCACTTGTATGTCCTAATTATTTAATCAAACGGAGAGCTTAAAGTATTAGACAAGTGCAGTGCATAGTCAATTTTATTAAAACACATAGGGTGTGTCTATACAGTATATGGAAAAATACATGTTTAAAAATGTTGACCAATCGATTAGGGGAAAGAACAGATGACTCTTGGGTCAACCAATTTTATATTATATATTTTTATTTATTTTCGAGACAGCCCAATTTTATAGCCAAAATTACTTTAGGGTTCAACACTTTAGGAAGTGGAATCTCAAAATGCATTAACTAGATTGCTAACGGCAGGTAGCAGGTACCCTCGTGGTTAGAGCATTGGGCCAGTAACCGAAAGGTTGCTGGATCCAATCCTGAGCTGACAAGGTAAAAATATTTCGTTCTGCAGTTAATCCACTGTTCCCCGGGTGCCGGAGACGTGGATGTCGATTATGTCAGCTCCCCGCACATCTCTGATTCAGAGGGGTTGGGTTAAATGCAGAAGACACATTTCAGTTGAATGCATTCAGTTCTACAACTGACTAGGTATCCCCCTTTCCCTAAATATAATACCCACTATGAGCCATGTATTCATCCAACTGTACATTTCATGTTCTAAAAACGTTGTAGTTGTAGGTCAGGCTACTACCCCATGTGCGCACCTCTCCATATCTCAAAGCTATACCAAATATCTTGGTTGTAAAACCTTGCTGCTATTGAGCTGAATATTTTGAGTTGAGACTAAGACGTACACCTACAGAAAGCTGCTACCATCAGTTCGACAAAGACAAGGGGACAAAGTTTCCAAAGCTGTGTTTTTTCCTGCAATTTCATTTTTAAAAGTTATATGATCAGAATGCATTTTTCTCTTGAACGCATTGGGGGAGAGTGGTTTGCTCATCACAGCAGCAGGCCCCAGCGAGGGCACAGGGGCAGGGCAGACATTTTTATTACAGGAATCATGAGGATAATGAACTTTACTGTTTGACCAAATCATGGTTTTAGCCATACAAAAAAAGTATGTTTTGAGTGATGTGACAATGTAGAATTTGCTCGTTCTACATCTATAGGCACACATTCCATTTTTTTACGAGCCATGATCTTGGCTGTCTATCTGATGACAGAGTTGGAGCAGGTATCTTCGCTGATGACGCATTTGACTTTGAATGTGAGTTTCCGTGAGCTCAGCCTATCAGAAAACCGGGCTGGCCATTGCCCACTGATGAGCAAAAGGCTCATTATAGATTACTATAACAGAGAAACAGCATAACAATCATCACCTTTTCCATTGTTTTATTTTCTATAAAAAAAATATATTTTTTGTGTGTCAATTTCTACCATCCCACTCAACCAAAAAATGGTCCAGCCCATCTGGCATTTGCCAGAATTGCCAGATGGCCAATCCGCTCCTGCTGGTGTATTTTATCCCCCTGCGATTTCAAACATTCATTATTTTCATACCTCCTACTCAGTGCTACAGGTAAGTGCTGAGTTGCCAAGGCATCCTCATGCTTCAGCCCCCACACTTGTACTCATTATGCTTCTGCACCAGGACAGAGAAGAACCAGCAGATGGACAGTTCTTTCACTGATCTGTCCATCTGTTGTGGGTTCGTGGACAAGTGTATGGGTGGACAAGGATCTCCTTCATAGTAAAAGCATTGTATGAATCTATCATCGTGTTTACAGGTCCGCGAAAAAAATGCCTTTTATCAACATTTCATGCAATTCTATGTCGTTTTACATATTAGCCAAATGTTTTTTTATACCACACACATTACCAAAATTACAGGCTAAGAATGGACAGAGAGATAGGCCTGTGTTCAGCTTATCATTATTATTTCTCTAATGCCAAATCAGTGTGTCTTATTTGCAATGAAACTTTCCCTGTTTGCTAATAATACATTCTAAGACGTCATTAGGAATCTGAGCATGGTACTTTTAAAAGTTAGGGCTGCTTTCCAACCCAGACAGAGTAGGCCTACCAACGTAGAAAAATGTCAGCTTTAACTGCTGGCAACTTTTCTTCCATTGCTTAACCCAACGAGAAGGTCACAAGTGTTTCCCCAAAAGAAGTCTGGGTTTAACATCTTCTATTGTACAGAAAGTGAATAGCTTAATCAATCGATAGTGACAGAATTAGATATAGAAGATTGTAGCTCAGCTTCTGAATGTCAATGAAACAACAACAACAACAACAACAATATACAGTACATTCGGAAAATATTCAGACCTCTCAACTTTTTCCACATTTTGTTACGTTACAGTCTTATTCTAAAATGGATTAAATGAATTCAAAACTCTTCATCAATCTACACACAATACCCCATAATGACAAAGTGAAAACAGGTTTTGAGAAATTTTTGCTAATTTATTTAAATAAAAAACAGAAATGCCTTAGTTACATAATAATTCAGTCCCTTTGCTATGAGACTCGAAACTGTGCTCAGGTGCATCCTGTTTGCATCCTGTTTCCATTGATCATCCTTGAGAATATTTTACAACTTGATTGGAGTCCACCTGCGGTAAATTCAATTGATTAGACGTGATTTGGAGAGGCGCACACCTGCCTATATAAAATATCCCACAGTTGACAGTGCATGTCAGAGCAAAAACCAAGCCAGGAGGTCTACATCATTTTCAGACAGAATTGTGTCGAGGCACGGATCTGGGCAAGGGTACCAATACTGCAGCATTGAAGGTGTCCCAACAACCACAGGAGGCTGCTAAGGAGATAATGGTTCATAATAATGGTTGGAATGGCGCACATGGAAACCATGTGCTTGATGTATTTGATGCCATTCCACCTATTCCTCTCCTGTCATTAATACGAGCCAGTTCTCCCCAATTCAGGTACCACCAACCTCCTGTGCCAACAACACAGTGTCCTCCATCATTCTTAAATGGAAGAAGCTTGTAACCACCAATAATTTAATAATTTTTTAGAATAAGGCTATAATGTAACAAAATGTAGAAAAACTCAGGGGGTCTGAATACTTTCCGAATGCAATGTATCTCCCAATATGCATAGGAGTCATGTCTTTCCCGGGTATTTCACAGCTTGGTTCTAGCATAAAGCATTGGGGACAAAAGTGCTGTTAAAGATCACTTTACATAATCGGACACATTTTATTTTCTTCAAAGTCTTAAGCTAACAAGGGATAGGCCTGTGCTTTTTGCAACTGTCTTTAATAAAAGATAGGCCTTCACTGACACGAAGGTAGGCTATTTAAACAGTACATAGTGGGTGGAGGAATTGACTTACAAATCTATGGATATTTTCTTTTGTCAAACAGATTTAGCTCCCAATCATGGCCGGTTATGATACAGCCTGGAATCGAATCAGGGTGTCTGTAGTGACGACTCAAGCACTGAGATGCAGTGCCTTAAACCGCTGTGCCACTCGGGAGCCCAATTGTATTATTTCATAAATAGGAAGAATTAGGCTCCAACACAAAGCCCTCTTGTTGTTAGTAAAGTCTAATTCAAATGAAGATGGTTTTGGGCTCCCGAGTGGCACAGCAGTCTAAGGCACTGCATCTAAGCACCAACTGTCAGAGCAGCTCACAGATTACTGCACCTGTACATAGCCCACCTATAATTTAGCTCAAACAACTACCTCTTTCCCTACTGTATTTAATTAATTTATTTATTTTGCTCCTTTGCACCCAATTATTTGTATTTCTACTTTGCACATTCTTCCACTGCAAATCTACCATTCCAGTGTTTTACTTGCTATATTGTATTTACTTTGCCACCATGGCCTTTTTTTGCCTTTACCTCCCTTATCTCACCTCATTTGCTCACATCGTATATAGACTTGTTTATACTGTATTATTGACTGTATGTTTGTTTTGTTTTACTCCATGTGTAACTCTGTGTCGTTGTATGTGTCGAACTGCTTTGCTTTATCTTGGCCAGGTCGCAATTGTAAATGAGAACTTGTTCTCAACCAGCCTACCTGGTTCAATAAAGGTGAAATAAATCAAATAAATAAAAATCTCAGTGCTTGAGTCGTCACTACAGACACCCTGATTCGATTCCAGGCTGTATCATAACCGGCCATGATTGGGAGTCCCATAGGGCGGCTCACAATTGGCCCAGCGTCGTCCGGGTTTGGCCGGTGTAGGCCGTCATTGTAAATAATAATTTGTTCTTAACTGACTTACTTGCCTAGTTAAATAAAAATAGAAATAATTATGCCTATTCGAATTTGCCTACTTTCAATAGCATGAGTGTTCCATTCCCAATCGATGTGCTGCTTCAAGTTTCAGCACCACGATGTACATTACTCGAATACGGCTTATTGTGAGGTCAATAACGCTGATAAATAAATCATGGGAAAGAAACATAATTTTTAATCAAATCAATTATAGTAGTAGCAAGCTATCGAAGTTGACCTCCGGTCCTCCTTCTCATCTTCGGGCTATCCTCCTTAAACTGATAGAACATAGGCTATAGGCTAGTCCGCATGCACCATTTTTTGGACTAGGCCCAATAAAACAAATGATCGAAAGAAGCCTTTGACTCTCCTCCTCAATTGCCACCATAGGCCTACACAGCACAGTGATTGGTTAGACAGCACACAAAAACGTTTTGATTAGGAAGAGCAGAGTAGGCTGACGCTCAGGGTGAGAATATCCACTGCAGTGTGTAATGCAGCTTAGTTTTATTTACACCATCCCAGCAGCTATCTTCGAAATATAACTTTGCTCTGTGCTTCTCCAACAATGCACTTTGTAGCCTATAGGCCATAGGCTATAGATTACACTAAATAGCCAGTAGGCACGCCCAACAGAGAATCAGAGATGAGGGGCAGCATCGGGCACATCGATATACAGCCTAATAAGTAACTAATTCTAAAACACTGAGAAATATTGAAATTTTGTCAATTACAAATGACATGACCCTCACCTGTACTGAAATTGAAAAAGCATGACACTCCCCCATTTTCATCCAGGTAACTAATCTGCACATTTCAATCCATCCCTAAAGAGGAAGCTGGGACTAGGAGACAGCAGAGAGGAGAAAATGAGAGGAGAGAAAATAGAGGAAGAGGAGTGTGAAGGCAGAAGGGACAAAAGGAATAAGGAGAAGAGAAGGGAAAAGGGTTATTCCTTTCCCTGCATTAGGAGGGGAAGGGGGGTTTCCTGTAAGAGCCTGTCCCGTCCCGTCCTGCCAGCCTGCCAGCCAGCTCACATGTCTATCCATGCATCAAACAAACCACTGCTGACAGCCTACAATCCCTTTGCATTCCCAAACAGGCTGGAAAGAGACCCGCACTGCATCACAACCCAAAACAACAGGCCCAGATATGGGACTCCAAACCTCCTATGTCAAAGCAGAAACAGCAATGCTATACAGTGTACAAGACAAGCTGACAAACTGGCCCCTGGCAGTTGAGGTGTAACCTCATACAACCACCCGAACGTCTTGCAAGCTTACATTCTGTTTCGCTACATGGATTGCGATAATCAGTCTAGTAATTCGGAGGCTAGTTGAGGTGACCACCAAGCTAAAACAATAGCATGGCAGCCAGGGTAGAAAATATTACCTGTCTCACAAACCTGAGACATACAGAACAAATGAAAGAAACCCTCAACATGCCACAGCCAATGCTGGAGAACCCTGAGATTACATATTTCTCTCGCTGTATTGATCTTTTTATCACAGTAATTCGTTACACAACTATAAATGAAGGCTAACAAGGCTCTTCTTTCTGACAGACAATTCTGACAAAATTGAGCAAGTCGGATGAGCAAGTCTCCTCTGAGTAGGCTTTATGGTACTCCGTGACCTCCCCTCAAATTGAACCGCTGAATCTTAAGCAACCTTATTTAGATGGTCTCCCATCGGACCTGAAGGGCCACGTCGAACGCATTTAACGTCTGAATTCACAGGGAGTCTTGCTTTTACATCCCATTTCCATTCCCCTCTGTAGGCAGAATAAAAAGCAGCTACAATAGCAGTTCAGTATGCTGCCCCTGCGACACAACTACACTACAGACAGAAGGTAAGAGGTTTGTTTTCTTGTTACATAACAATTATAAAAGAACACTGAAAAATGTGGCTCAAAATTTTGAACTGAGCGATTTGACCTTAGATAGGCCAGCTGCAAAGTCAAAATTGGCTATATTGTAAAAACAACATTTTTCTTTTAGTGTGGTTAAGGTTAGCTTGAAAATCAGACTTTAGGACTTTTTGGTTGTGCCAGCTAATGACCACTCTGCAGAGCTGCTTCCAGAACAAGATTCATGACAAAAAACAATAACTGCCAAAATTATCTAAAAGAATCTGCTACTTTTAGTTCCTTTGTGAAATAAATGACACATATTGACCAACAAAAACAGAAAATCACACAACCTAATCAAATTGCATATTGCATAGTCATCATGCTTTTTGACTGGTGCCTGCCACATCTGGCTTCCCAGTGATATACAGTTGATGTTGGAAGTTTACATACACCTTAGCCAAATATATTTCAACTCAGTTTTTCACAATTCCAGATGTTTAATCCAAGTAGAAATTCCCTGTCTTAAGTCAGTTAGGATCACCACTTTATTTTAAGAATGTGAATGTCAGAATAATAGTAGAGAAAATTATTTATTTCAGCTTTTATTTCTTTCATCACATTCCCAGTGGGTCAGAAGTTTTACATACACTCAATTAAAATTTGGTAGCATTGCCTTTAAATTGTTTAACTTGGGTCAAACGTTTCAGGTAGCCTTCCACAAGCTTCCCACAATAAGTTGGGTGAATTTCGGCCCATTCCTCCTGACAGAGCTGGTGTAACTGAGTCAGGTTTGTAGACCTACTTAATCACACACACTTTTTCAGTTCTGCCCACAAATGTTCTATAGGATTGAGGTCAGGGCTTTGTGATGGCCACTCCAATACGTTGACTTTGTTGTCCTTAAGCCATTTTGCCACAACTTTGGAAATATGCTTGGGGTCATTGGGGCGGCAGGGTAGCCTAGTGGTTAGACCGTTGGACTCGTAACCGAAAGGTTGCAAGTTCATATCCCCGAGGTGACAAGGTACAAATCTGTCGTTCTGAACAGGCTGTTCCACTATTCCTAAGCCATCATTGAACATAAGAATTTGTCCTTGCCTAGTTACATAAAGGTAAAATTGTCCATTTGGAAGACTCATTTACGACTGAACTTTAACTTCGTGACGTATGTCTTGAGATGTTGCTTCAATATATCCACATACTTTTCCTCCCTAATGATTCCATATCTTTTGTGAAGTGCACCAGTCCCTCCTGCAACAAAGCACCCCCACAACATGATGCTGCACGGTTGAGATGGTGTTCTTCGGCTTGCAAGCCTCCCCCCTTTTTCCTCCAAACATAACGATGGTCATTATGGCCAAACAGTTCCATTTTTGTTTCATCAGACCAGAGGACATTTCTCCAAAATGTACGATATTTGTCACCGTAATCCGGCTTTTTTTATAGAGGTTTTGGAGCAGTGGCTTCCTCCTTGCTGAGCGGCCTTTCAGGTTATGTCGATATAGGACTCATTTTACTGCGAATATAGATTATTTTGTACCCGTTTCCTCCAGCATCTGCACAAGGTACTTTGCTGTTGTTCTGGAATTGATTTGCACTTTTCACACCAAAGTACGTTCATCACTAGGAGACAGAACTCCTTCCTGAGCGGTATGATGGTGCATGGTCCCATGGTGTTTATACTTGTGTACTATTGTTTGTACAGGTGAATGTGGTACCTTCAGGCATTTGGAAATTGCTCCCAATGATGAACCAGACTTGTAGAGGTCAACAATTGTTTTTCTGAGGTCTTGGCTGATTTGTTTTGATTTTCCCATGATGTCAAGCAGAGGCACGGAGTTTGAAGGTAGCCCTTGAAAAACATCCACAGGTCCACCTCCACTCGACTTAATTAAATGATGTCAATTAGCCTCACAGAAACTTCTAAAGCCATGACATAATTTTCTGGAATTTTCCAAGCTGTTTAAAGGCACAATCAACCTAGTGCATGTACACTTCTGACCCACTGGAATTGTAGTACAGTGAATTATAAGTGAAATGATCTGTCTGTAAACAATGTGTCATACACAAAGTAGGTGTCCTCACCAACTTGCCAAAACTATAGTTTGTTAGCAAGAAATGTATGGAGTGGTTAAAAACGAGTTTTAATGACTCCAACCTAAGTGTATGTAAACTTCTGACTTCTACTTCAAAGTAGAACATGTAGTTCCATCTACACTCTTTAGTAAGCCCAGACAGACAGACAGGACTGTGTGTGCAGAACTGAAAAGCACCCCCCCCCTTCTCTTATTAATGAAGATCTGATATGCACAGGAGGAACAGAGAGAACCGTCCATTCCATGCATCCAAATCGTCAGATTGTGTGCTCAAGCATCCATTACAGATGAGCTCAGCCTTGATTAATCCAATCCCCTCACGAGCAGGACCAAAGATGAGATATCAACTCAAAATGAGCCTAAGATTCCCATTAGCCTAAACTCTAATCTCCCAGCCCTCATCCTTGCCTTTTCAGCAGAGCAACTTCTCAAAGGCTCCCTCCTCGAATTATAATACATCGCAGCCCGCTCCAGCAGTAATTCAAAGTTATAAGTAATAAGAAGTATATTAAGGTCTCATCCTCACTATTAAGCATTCTAAGCAAGTGCCTAATGTTATTCAGCTTTCAAATTACAAGTCCGCCACCCAAAGTGGAAGTCTCTGCTAAAACAAATTATGCAAAATTATAAATCAATTAAATCAAATGTAAGCAACAAGACACAAGACAATAGTCCTTTGCACAGCCACAAGAAAAAGGGTTGGGAAAATATTCCCTCTGGTTCAGCTGTGAATGACTACAAGTCAGGTGTTGAGCAATGCATCTTCTCAGGGAACAATTAACCCCCTGCAGAATAATAATGTATAGAATGGGGGAATAAGAGATGTTGACCATGGGAACTCTGTGCCCTCTGTGTCTCTCTAGTATTAGATGTGATCTTGTCACTCAGGGAGGACGTGCATATGGTGAAAAACACTTAATAGGGGCCCCATCCTGACCCTCCCACTCAGTCGTCACGGCAACAGAGCGACCGGTAAATCGCTGTGGCGATTGCCCCAGGACGTGCTGTGCATGGGAATGCAGGGGTCCGCTGTGGCTGCCACCATCTGTGGAGGGCTGGCTCCATGGAGAGGCTGGCGTACAAACACACACACACACACACACACACACACACACACACACACACACACACACACACACACACACACACACACACACACACACACACACACACACACACACACACACACACACACACACACACACACACACATAGCAGACCCAGAAATCAGGGGCTGAGAGCAGACTAGAAGCATAGACGTCATGCCCATAGGGGGCACGTGCCCCCTAAGAATTATACATTTGACTTATTTTTGAATTCTTCAGATGTTAAATTAACTACTAAACATATTGTATAAGCCCAAGTTTTATCATAAATATTTATAAAAAGCTCTGTCAGCTATATTTTGTGGAGGGGGCACTGACTGGACCAGGCAAAGAGTACCCTTCCCCATTCTCCCTAGTAAGTGGTTCCTTCCCAGGTACACCATGGACCAAAGATATGCTAGGCAGGACACTAGATACTTTAACACGTCCACCTCCAAAATCCGAGGACATGGTTGCTCTTCCGTTGTAGGTGTGGTAGCGAAGCAACCTTAATTTGCATGCAATTAACATATGTTAATATTCATTCCCATTTCTCCCGATAGTGGAAGAACTGCTCTGGTGCGCTGCATGAAACAGAGGTGTGTGTCACCCACACCCCAGCGAAAGAGTGACAGAGGCTGCTGAACTAATGTCAAAACTCTGACGAGGCACACTGCGTGATTTCAGACAGAACCTCTATCCCTGCTCTTCCAAGGAGAAAGGTACATTTTTCAGCACCATCGGTGCAGCGATGGTGCAATGTTTGAACTAGGGCTAACCCCTCCTCGATGAGCATGGCCTGCTGGCCCTGACGTGTTGAACAAGTCCTCCAGAACCCCAAAGACTGTCTAACCACTTCACTTTTTGGCTTGGACATGACCTGTAAAAAGACATACTTGAATTTGACGGTCTAGGTAACCATTGGATTCATTTCAAGGTCATATTGCTAAAACAGTCAATCACCTCACAATCCTTCTTTTAATCTACAGTAATACATTTCCTTCCAATATACACCATTTAATTTAGCCTTTACCCTGCATTGCATAATTTTATTTAGAATACTTGTGTGTACTAGTCCTTGAGACATTTCTAGAATACTACAGGTTCTTAGAGGTCATATTTTATTAGCTATATAACTCTGTGGGCAGGTTACACTAACAAAATGCCTTTATTTGTGTATTGTTTAAATGAGGAACATGCAATAGTAACTAAACTTGGCCTTGAATGCAGTTTTTTATAGGAAGCCTATGCCAACCTAACTGGAATGAATATCCCTCCCAAGTTGGTAATTAAATCCTTCACCCATAATTCAGAAACCACATTCATAAATTCACTAACACCTTCCTTTTCTGATGAACAACTATATGTTCTTGATCAGTATATGTTGCAACTGCAGCAGGCCCAGATTCCACATGCAGCTTCCCAAGAACTTGACAAGGGTTTTACCAGCTCTCCAATATGACAGCATACCTACAATCGTAGTTCCATGGTAATCAAATCACATAACCAATTGGAAGTACTTAAGATCAAAGTAGAGTCTACATCATTGATCCATGACTACCCTCTGTGCACAGACGCCAATTCGATGTCTATTCCACGTTAGTTCAACGTGGTTTCATTGAAATTACATGGAAAAAAATGTTGATTCAACCAGTGTGTGCCCAGGGGGTATTTTCCCCGCAAAACCAAATATCAGTGCTTCACTTTGCTCACATCCTACCATGATGTCTCTCTTTGGATCTGTTTAACTCAGCAGAGACAGGAAAGCTGATATGGCGAGACCTGTATTAGCTGGGGCAGAGCACCTCCATGTTAACACCTGGTTGTTCTCAGATTTTGCCACTAGATGAGTGTGAACGAATGAGGCGAAGGTCACCCGCTTTCATCCAATTACACCATACTCCTATACTGGCAGAAAGATCCTTATTCCATGTGGCAGCCTTTCATGTTTCTCTCTCTCATATTGTGGGATGGGAGGATAAAGGCAATGTGCATACTCTGCAAAAACGAGAGAAGAGAGGTGAAAAAAAAGACGTTGCCCTTCCCTTGGGTTTATGGCGGCCTTTTGTTCTCCCACCCAATGGATCTATATCTCAGTCCTGCTTTGAGAAGGAGGAGCATGACATGGTTTTAAAGTCTAAACCTGCAGATCAACATGCAACCCGCTAACCTTGGTACTGTGCTGATGTCAGCCCTCCCTTGGCTCCTCAGCTCTGGAGAAAAGAGACCTCTTCCTTTACAGCTGTGAAATCCGTCATACACATGTACGCTGGCACATTTAAAAAAAATATATATATACGCCTTAATAGTGTGCTATAATATTCTCAGAAAGTAATATTCAGATTTGCTTTGGACCCTTTGGTCCTACATGTTTTCAAGGTCCAAGCAGAGAAGTGCTTGAGCCTTGAAAGCATGTAGGCCTGTCACACAGATGTGTTTTGGATTGTGATGAATTTCCATGGATTATACCCAAGTCCTTGAGATGGCTCAGAGCACACAGTCAGTGTAGTAAGTTTGGAAAATATAACAGAAGTCCCATTAGACGCTAAATCCACACTTAAAACTAAAACAGTTATTAATATATACACTTACACATGGAACAACCATAAAGGGACATTTCCTATTCATCTGACAGAGCATATGACTCAGTGCTTTTCCTTTACAGTAAACTGCTCTGAGTGGATTTTCTTTCTCTGTCACATCTTATTAAAAGTCTGCTTATTCAGGTTTGTTGGGGTCAATTAATTATAGCAGTCAAGTCATTAGTTTCACACAAACTACTTGTAAAGTATACACAATCATTCTCACGATTGCTTCATTAGTTGACTAAAATGTCAGATAAAAAAATAAAAAATAAAAAGTTAAAACCATCAGGCAAGTGAGTCCCATCAATAAGCAAATTAATGACATCAATTAGTGGAGCCGACATGTGAAAAACGATGACAAAGAGAGACAATCTCCTGAGAATGGCTCAAGGCTCACAATCAATTTAGTTTAAGCAATGTAGTGTAGCCTAATGTGTCCAGGCCGGCTGAATCCACAAAGTCACCGACCTCTGAGTTAAAGAGTCCTTGCTAACTCTCACACAGGAAATAAACACAGGCGTAGCACTTCTTAGCTCATAATAGAGTTTTCAACAAAATAAGCCCGAGGTGCAGCGTAATCAAATCCACTGCAGGCTTGGTGATAATCAAACCTACAAAGAAAGTGGTGTTACAGTTTTCTAAAGGGTGTGCATTATCCAATTTCCAACGGGGTGTGCATTATCGTTTATACGTGTTGCCTTCAGCAATCCGTGTGAATCTTTCACCAACAATACCTTCAACTTCTCTGACTGACATCAAAACCACAAGCGACATTTTGATATTTGATAAGTATTTGTTAAATTGCATCAACATCTATGTACATCTATCTACATTGTTCCACCACCTTAAAAAAACATCCAGCTTCTTGGGTTCAGATGGCAGTGTGGAAGGGACATGAAAGGCTACTCTGATGTGTAACCGATAAACCCTTAGGAGATCCACTTCATGGGCTGCGGATGGAGATGAAAATGCTGTGTGCTAAGCCTCCCACTGACATTGTTTAAAGGGCTCAGCTCAGGATGCCCAGCTCCAGCTGTATGTCCAGGCTTGGACGACTCTGTCATTAAAGAGGATACCTGGACCAGGGCACACAGGGCTGGGGGACTCATACTTTCACTCAAACAATTCAGCAGGTGAATTTAACAAAGGGAGAAAAGACAAAACATTTGGTGTCATTTGACTGAACCCAATCCACTTGTATTTGCACTGAGCTCAGTGTGTAGATGAAATGGTGTGTTTGGACTAATTGGATAGCTGGGGATCAATGTATCTGCTAACTGGTGGGATGCAACAGCCTGCAGCCCACAGACATAAACAGTACTAACTCTCCTACTGTTGGAGAAATGGGAAAGACTACATATGGTTTCCATACTGGGAGACAATATGAATCATCTCCATGACTCCCTCTAATTGCTGTTTTCTCAGTAGTCGCTTCGCTTCCCAGGATTATAGAGAAAACACACTTCTTGGAGTGAGACCGTACAAGTAGAGACACAATGAAGAAGAAGTTTGTTTTTGTTTGGTTTGTTAAATATCCTTTACAACTTTGGAAACGGGCCATACAACACAGTAGTGTGTGGGGGGTATAGGCCTACATCTAATGGGCTGGAGTTCAAGTGAAATATATGAGCAGGCGAAACATAGCGGAATTGAAAAACCATGGAAAGCGTCAAATTAGTAGAGAGCCACACCAAATTACAAATGAGGAGGAATCCCATCTCCTAATGCCTGGCATTCCATACTTCAGTCCATAGATCTGGTTATGAATTTCTTTATTCAGGACCAAGACTCTCTAGAAATCAGCAAGGCTCCACCCACAAGCTAAACTACTGGATAATTG
This sequence comes from Oncorhynchus gorbuscha, assembly GCF_021184085.1. Lineage (NCBI taxonomy): Eukaryota > Metazoa > Chordata > Actinopteri > Salmoniformes > Salmonidae > Oncorhynchus > Oncorhynchus gorbuscha. The sequence goes on from NC_060187.1 coordinate 31,196,280, forward strand.
CTTGTCTAACAGCAGGTTGAGAGAAAAAACACAGCAGTGCTTCTAACACAGTAATACTAATCTAATGGTTTAAGCAGAAAGGGACGGAAGAACTACAAATGCTGTAGATTTACTAATTGCTCTCTAGAATAGTGGCTGATAAAACCGTGTGGACTGTCTGCCACCACAAAAAGGGCTGGTTTGAGTAACACTATAAAACGTAATTATGCCTCACAAAAGCAGCCCGCTCCATTTGGAATCAAAAAAAGAACCCAGAGCATTAATGGCAGTGCCATTAACAATTAGTCTCTACCGCAGCTAATTAGACAGGTGAGATAAAAAAAATGGTTCTAAATTTAAACAGAGGGCCACATATATTCTCTAAAGCTCAATACCCACCACTAATAACATCAATAACACACACCCCCAGCATCAAAGGGCAACTCATTGCTGAACACAGAGGGAGAACATTTCAGGGATTTTGACTCGACACTACAGAGTGGAGAATTATTTCCCTGGGATTCAGGTGCAGAACAGCAGGGTGAACACACGGCCCAGGGATATCCCTGGTTGGGCCATGTTTTTTTATAAAGCCACATAGAACTGGCATGGGATTCTGACTGGGTACTGGGTATGATATGTGCTACTGTGGGAACGTTTGCTTTGCTGTTGTTAACCATTATCAGCATTTGGTAGAGAACAGAAAAGCTATTTCAAAAACATTTGTTCAAAACATACAAAATGACAAGATAATGATCAGCAGAGAAACAATAAAAATGTTCAGGAGAACATAAAAATGGGCCTGTTGAAAGCACCTCCTCCTGTGTTCTCTGCAGATATGGATGATGACTAAATGTAAAGTGCATCAGTCACCATGGTATTACAGTAATCAAACCAATAACAAAACAGCCACTGAAGGTGAGAGGAGAGCTCTCCATGGTGTCACTTAATCAATATTGCGCAAATACCAATAAAGCCTCTCGCCAGCAATCCACCCTGCTTAGCAAATAATAAAACCCAAACCCTGCAGTACTGGTAAAGGCCAACAAATTAGATAAAAAGCATTCTAAAGAGCACTCTATATACCAATCAAAATACAGATCCCAATAAATGTTGGAATATTTGGTAAACACAGTCCAATCAGAGGCTGTCATCAGTTACAGTATAAAGCAGTGGTGTATTCATTAGACCGATTCTGTTTCGTCTGTTGCAAAACATTGTGCAAGGTAACCCGCCTACTTTAGGAACCAAACTAAACAAAAAACAAACAAACGGGGAGGGGCCTACATTAATTGTCCAATAGAAACTCTAGTTTTGTTGCAAAACGATTTCCATTTGGAGAATCTGACTAATGAATACACCCCAGGACTGCTCCTCACTAGCGCTCTCACCTCACATACCTTCTATCTAGCCCTCTACTTGGCACTGATTCTGGTAGCCAGATTTGTTTCCTCCAACTCCTCCAGATTGTTTTCACCTAATTTATTTCAGAGGGCACGAGGGGTTGCTTCAGCTTCTGGCAATAAAATATGTGCTGATGCAATTTTTCTATGTAGGCGCCTGTGATGATGAATGTGCATGTGAACTCCTCAAATCGGACATTTCTCTCCGTTTCTCCCCCCACATGAACGTTCGCTTTACACATCGCTTATTAACTAACCTATCCTAATGCTGGTCCCATCAAACATTTTGATTTGCATTATAAAACAACACATGCCAGAGACTGGTAATTGTATCATTTATACAAATGTTTAGATTGTATATCTGTTGTTTGGTATCGCCAACCTTTTTGTAGGCTACTCAGAGAACTGGCTCCGATGTGAATGTGAGCGGGTGAAGTACCCTGATTTAGCCTCAGTTTCATGCCAATTTCTTTTACATTTATTTCTACCGTTTAGGTGGTGTCTACATTTTTACTGGACAAAAATATGAACGCCACATGCAACAATTGTACTGAGTTAAAGTTCATATAAGGAAATCAGTCAATTTAAATAAATAAATGAGGCCCTAATCTATGGATTTCACATGACTGTGCAGGAGCACAGCCATGGGTGGTCATGGGGAGCCCATCCACTGGGGAGCCAGGCCCAGCCAATCAGATTGAGTTTTTCCCCACAAAAGGGCTTTATTACAGACAGAAATAGTCCTCAATTGCATCAGCTGTCCGGGTTGCTGGTCTCAGACTATCCCTCAGGCAAAGAAGCTGGATGTGGAGGTCCTGGGCTGGTGTGAGGCCGTTGGACGTACTGCCAAATTCTCTAAACATCTCTCGATGTTGGAGGCAGTTTTTGGAAGAGAAATGAACATTGAATTATCTGGCGACAGCTCTGTTGGACATTCCTGCAGTCAGCACGCCAATTGCACGCTCCATCAAAACGTGAGACATCTGTGGCATTGTGTTGTGTGACAAAATTGCACATTTTAGAGTGGCCTTTAATTGTCCCCAGCACAAGTTTCACCTGTGTAATGATCATGCAGTGTAACCAGCTTCTTGATATGACAAAGGATACATGCTCACAAGAATTTTAACGAATTTGTGCCAAACAAAATAGAGAAATAAGATTTTAGTGCTTTTGAAAAAATGTCTGGGATATTTCATTTCAGCTCATGAAACATGTGACCAACACTTTACATGTTGCGTTTATATTTTTGTTCAGTATTATTAGAAACATTAATGCTTATGCAAATCATGTTGTGTATTGCCTTAAACACATAGTATTGCCTTAAACCAAACTTTTAACCAAGTTTAATTTGTCAGCTTTTCTCTTGAAAATTTCTGAAGTAATTTTGGCCATTTTGTAGCCTTCATTTTTGTAAAAATAACTCCACATTTTCTCCACGACCTGCACTGTAAATAAATAACACCTACGTAAATCGAAACAAATATCTGGAGTTCTTTGCGCCCATCTTTCTCTGCTCAAATCCAATTTCCCCTCCCTCATCTGGGTCCCTGTGTGTTGGTGAGGGTAATGCAGGACTAGCCTTGTACAAACCAACCTGATGTTAACGAGAACAGAATGGTTTATAACGAGGCTAAAACAGGACAAATTATTCTTTACTTTCACAGTATTATTCAGCACAAAGAGCATATAGGGCATATAATGTGCATATAATTATAGGGCATATAATGTGTGAACATGCTATGAGTAGAGAGGCTTAGACACAAAGGCAAATATCAAGCCCTTAATTAACACCACGAGATACAGGGGTGATATCATGGTAGGAATGTGGTAAAAATATACACTACCAGTCAAAAGTTTGGACACACGTACTCATTCAAGGGTTTTTCTTTATTTGTACATTTTTGTTTATTTGTAAAAAAAAATTGTAGAATAATAGTGAATACATCAAAACTATAAAATAACACATGCAATCATTTAGCAACTAAAAAAGTGTTTTAAAAAGAGTTTTAGATTCTTCAAAGTAAACACCCTTTGCCTTGATGACAGCTTTGCACACTCTTGGCATTCTCTCAACCAGCTTCACTTGGAATTTTTTTCCAACAGTCTTGAAGGAGTTCCCACATATGCTGAGCACTTGTTGGTAGCTTTTTCTTCACTCTGCAGTCCAACTCATCCCAAACCATCTCAATTGGGTTGAGGTCGGGTGATTCAGGAGGCCAGGTCTTCTGATGGAGCACTCTCCATTTTGGTCAAATAGCCCTGACACAGCCTGGGGGTGTCATTGTCCTGTTGAAAAACAAATGACAGTCCCACTAAACTCAAACCAGATGGGATGGCATGTCGCTGCAGAACTGTGGTAGCCATGCTGGTTAAGTGTGCCTTGAATTCTAAATAAATCACCAACAGTGTCACCAGCAAAGAACCCCCAAACCATCACACCTCCTCATCCATGCTTCACGGTGGGAACCATACATGCGGAGATCATCCGTTCACCTACTCTGCGTCACGCCGGTTGGAACCAAAAATCTCACATTTGGATTCTTAAGACCAAAATTTCCACCTGTCTAATGTCCATTGCTCATTTCTTGGCCCAAGCAAGTCTCTTCTTCTTATTGGTGTTCTTTAGTCATGGTTTCTTTGCAGCAATTCGACCATGAAGGTCTGATTCACGCAGTCTCCTCTGAACAGTTGATGTTGAGATGTGTCTGTTACATGAACTCTGTGAAGCATTCATTTGGGCGGCAATCTGAGGTGCAGTTAACTCTAATGAACTTATCCTCTGCAGTAGAGTTTACTCTGGGTCTTCCTTTCCTGTGGCGGTCCTCATGAGAGCCAGTTTCATCAAAGCGCTTGATGGTTTTTGTGACTGCACTTGAAGAAACTTGAAGAAAGTTCTTGAAATTTTTCGCATTGACTGACCTTCATATCTTAAAATAATGATGGACTGTCATTTCTCTTTGCTTATTTGAGCTGGTCTTGCCATAATATGGAGTTGGTATAATAAATAAGGCTATCTTCTGTATACCACCCTTACCATGACACAACACAACTGACTGGCTCAAACTCATTAAGAAGAAATAAATTCCACAAATTAACTTTGAATAGGGCACAAATGTTAATTGAAATGCATTCCAGGTGATTAACTCATGAAGCTGGTTGAGAGAATGGCAAGAGTGTGCCAAGCTGTCATCAAGGCAAAGGGCGGCTACATTGAAGGATCTCAAAAATAAACACTTTTACTTACTACGTGATTCTATATGTGTTATTTCATAGTTCTACAATGTAGAAAATTGTACAAATAAAGAAAAACATTTGAATGAGTAGGTGTGTCCAAACTTTTGACGGGTACAGTATTTATTGACTTTTCAACATATTTTACATATAGGAGAACCTTTATCCTTCACAAAAAAAAATACAATGAAGCTTGAATTAGAGCAATTCCTTTAAAATAACTCTATACAGTACATGGGTGACTAGGTGTAATCGTTCTACTCTAAAGCCTATGAGGACCTGATCACTAAAACCTTCATAGAGATAGAGAATTGTAAGGGTTCTTTTCCACAGATGCGCCAATGGATAACACATTGAGGGTGACATTCCGTACAGAGAAATAGTCCCATCAGGACGAGTGGTAATGAAGGGCAATGAGGTCTGAGGATCCTCATTACCCACACCTAGACACAGTCCAACTAAGAATGGCAGGACAGGAGGAGGCATAGATAAGCCCAGTGAAAGGAACAAATGGCTCCCAGAATAGAATAGCACCAGAGGAGAGAGAGTGTTCAGTCAGCCTGTACAGTATGTCAAATATCTTAAATTCTCCATTGTTTGGGGCTATGGCTGGCATGTCAGACAGTTTACCCTGGTCTCTGAGTCTGGGTTTCTCTATAGAGAGCGCCTGACAAACTGAGGTAATTAATAACTGTCACCTCTCTATCTCTGGAACCTTTGTCACATTAACAAAAAAACCTACTAATTGACTCTTGACTGAGATTATCACCACAGATCAGCTAATTATTTTTTAATATATTCATATTCCAAAGTCATTAAAAGTGTCTCGACCTAGCAACAAGGACCTAGCGACTGGGATCGAGCATAACGACACCCTTAATTACAGGCACCTAGTCTGGACTCCCTAGAAACCCATGAAGCAATGCAACCTGGTTTCAAATGGAACACTGTGAACTAAGTGACAGTATATCACACAGAATAAATAATTTGTTGGTACTCGAAACATAACAATGGTATGAGTACTACTAAAAATGGTTCAGTCTTCATAATTAAAGCTGACATTAGGTTCTCAATGTCCATTATAACTAATTGATTATGTGTTCTTTTTATGAACACACAGTAGCTAGTATGGAGCACAAGGCTTTACCCTCGCTGACAGCATCATGTTTTCAGATGGACCGAAAGATGAAGTTCGCAACAGTGACTCAGTCTGCATGGGGAAAGATTACCGTAGGCATGCTAATGACGTCAGATTAGCATAAGAAAGAGATCATCCCTGCTCAGAAAGTCTAACTTCTGATTCAATTAATATCCCCGCCATTGGTTTATTTTAGGTGTTTTAATTCCTTACGAACAGGCAGGGTAGGGCTTAATAACGTGGCCTCCTACATCCTTGAATTCAATTATGCTCCTTTCATCACACAAATACAGTTTTTGCGAATCCACAGCTGTTGCAAACGCTGCTGCTGCTTCCACCAGGCCATCAAAAACAATATGATGAAGCCTCCCTCAGTTTGAAGTCCCTTTTGGGGATGTTTTTAATTTTCGAAACAGAATTGAAATCTCCAAAGGTGAAAATCTCCTCAACTGATAAATCTCTGTGGTAGTAAAAAAAATGCATTTGAACTTGTCTCTCAAAGCATATCAAAAGCCATCCACAAAGAAATATCTGAATAGGAAAAAAAGAGGACTATAGAAGCCAGGCCTGCATGGTGTGAATAATGCGGAGGCTCCCATTCTCCCACCCCTCCCTACCCTCAGACTCAGAGCCAGGCTGGAGCAAACTAAATATGAAGCAGGAATATAATAGATAATTTGGCCAGTAAATGGCAGGTATTATGGGAGCCATCTCCACTCAGAGGCATATGATTTACCTTAGACACTAAGGTAATAGCTTTGCAAATTCCCTCTGCCATTTGACAACGGCTCGCCGTACTGAAATGTAGGGGAAAAGGTCATAAGTCAATGACAATCCATCACAACATCAATCTCTTTTTATTCTCCTCCCAAGTCTTAAATACCAAACATTGGCGGAAATCGCTGTTTCGCTTCCCCTCCCCAGAAGCTCCAATCTGGCAGGTCAGGCTGCAGGGCCCGATGCTGGGCCCGATGTGTCAGACGCCGCCCCTGAGTTCACACATTTCTTCAAGCTTGTTTTCTCTCAACAAAAGGGAAGTGCTTTCCCTTATGGTCTCCTGTGTGTCTCCGACCCAGCGGAGGGAAGGGAAGGGGAAGGGGCTGTCAGAGGGGCTTTCTGGCAGACTCAGCCTGCCCCTAGAGGCTGCTGCTTTGCCATTGTATGTTTTTGAGGGATATCAATACAGAATACATTTCTGAAATCTTAATCTGCTAAATGTATGCCTCATGGAGTCCCAATATAATCTACTGTACTGAATGTATAGATGACAACTGCAAAGCTTGGTGCCCTTCTGTCATTTAAGATTAATCTATGCTATGTTACAGACACAGCGTTTCTTATCAATCAATTATACACATCAATCATTATAGCTAGGTTCTAAGGGCTCAGACACACCAACAGAGTTTGCTGTTGAACATAATTTGCTGACCGATGTCAGTCAGACGTCTACAGCGGTTGGTCCCTAAAACACAGTGCGCTGAACAATCGACAGAGGAACGCTAGATCCACATTTGGTGTGATGTATGCAAGGCTTAAAGGAAAACTCCACCCCAAAATTATCTTTTGGTAGTCCATTGTTGACATAGTCTAAAATGTTTTGCTTGTCTGCAATCAAGTTTTCAAGATATGTAACTTTCAAAATACAGAAATTGCCCCATATGATGCTGCGTTTTGTATCATATTGGGATGATTTCTGTATTTTGAAAGTTACATATCTTGAAAACTTGATTTCTGACAAGTGAAGCATTTTGGGACTGTGTCAACAATTAACTAATTAATTCAAATACTAAAAGAGAGTTTTTGGGTGGTATTTTCCTTTAACTTGTCCATTAGACGCCTGAACCAACCCTTGGACAGTTAGTGCTCTGTCTCTGCTTTAAGAGGGACCCTCACAGCAGGTGCGCTTCTATGCTAAACAGTAGGCATGTCAAAGAGCTGAGGGGGGCGAGAGAGGGAACATTCTATCTGACACGTCATTGCCTGTCTCCTCTCACCTCTCCTGCTGGGCTGGCAGCCTGTCTGTCTGTCTGTCTGTCTGTCTGTCTGTCTGTCTGTCTGTCTGTCTGTCTGTCTGTCTGTCTGTCTGTCTGTCTGTCTGTCTGTCTGTCTGTCTGTCTGTCTGTCTGTCTGTCTGTCTGTCTGTCTGTCTGTCTGTCTGTCTGTCTGTCTGTCTGTCTGTCTGTCTGTCTGTCTGTCTGTCTGTCTGTCTGTCCTTCAAAAGGTCCCTGCTCCCATTAATCACCAGCTCCTCTTCTCCCATGGGCTAATTAAAGAGACCACAGTGAATGCTCAGCCCTCCTTTTATTGTGTCAAAAACATATTTCCTCTCAATGCTTGAAGATGGCGCCGAGGAACATGGCTGACGTTTTACATTCTCCCAACCAATTTTGCTATTTTGTTAGTTCTTTTTGCATTTTCTGTAACTTATTGTGTCCATAATGTTGCTGCTACTGTCTCTTATGACTGAAAAGAACTTCTGGATATCAGAACAGTGATTACTCACCTCAGACTGGAAGAAACATTTTCCTTTAACGAGTCTGACAAGAAGGATATCCTGCTTTCACTGGAGCAGGCACAGATCCACGCCTTTTGCGTGAAGAAAAGATGCAGGAAAAGGGGCCGCAGATCGGGCAGCCTTCTGAGAATCTGTAGGCCAGCGAGTAAACTCACACTGCCATCCGTTCTTCTTGCTAACGTGCAATCATTGGAACATAAGATTGAGGACCAACGATTAAGATTATCCTACCAAGGGGACATCAAAAACGAGACGTGGTTGAACGACGATACGGACAATATAGAGGTAGCAGGATTTTACATACACCGGCAGAACAGAGATGCTACCTCTGGGAAGATGAGGGGTGGGGGTGTGTATATATTTGTCAAAAACAGCTGGTGCGCGATGTTTAATATTAAAGAAGTCTTGAGCTATTGCTCGCCTGAGGTAGAGTACCTTATGATAAGCTGTAGACCACACTATCTACCAAGAGAGTTCTCATCTATATTATTCATAGCCGACAGAGCGAAGCTGGCATTAAAAGGGCTCTCAACCAAATCTATAAAGCCATTAGCAAAGAAGAAAATTCTCACCCAGAAAGAGGCGCTCCTAGTGGCCTGAGACTTTAATGCAGGCAAACTTAAATCAGTTTTACCACATTTTTACCAGCATGTCACATGTGCAACCAGAGAAAGAAAATCCTAGACCACCTTTACTCCACACACAGAGATGCATAAAAAGCTCCCCCCCGCCCTCCATTTGGCAAATCTGACCATAATTATATCCTCCTGATTCCTGCTTACAAGCAAAAACTCAAGCAGGCAGTACCAGTGACTCGCTCAATACGGAAGTGGTCAGATGACGCGGATGCTACACTACAGCACTGTTTTGCTAGCACAGACTGGAATACGTTCCGGGATTCCTCCAATGGCATTGAGGAGTACACCCCTCATTCATCAGCTTCATCAATAAGTGCATAAATGACGTCGTCCTCACAGTGACTGTACGTACATATCCCAACCAGAAGCCATGGATTACAGGCAACATCTGCATAAAGCTAAAGGCTGGAGCTGCCGCTTTCAAGGAACGGGAGACTAATCCGGACACTTGTAAGAAATCCCACTATGCCCTCAGACGAACCATTAAAGAAGCAAAGCATCAATAAAGGATTCAGATTGAATCCTACTACACTGGCTCTGACGCTTGTCGGATGTGGCAGGCTTGAAAACTATTACGGATTACAAAGGGAAACCCAGACGCGAGCTGCCCAGTGACGCGAGCCTACCAGATGAGCTAAATGCCTTTAATGCTAGCTTTGAGGCAAGCAACACTGAAGCATGCACCAGAGCACCAGCTGTTCTGGATGACTGTGTGATAATGCTCTCGGTAGCCGATGTGAACAAAACCTTTAAAAAGGTCAACATTCACAAAGCTGGTGGGCCAGACGGATTACCAGTACATGTACTCAAAGCATGCGTGGACCAACTGTCAAGTTTCTTCACTGACATTTTCAACCTCTCCCTAACCGAGCCTGTAATACCTACATGTTTCAAGCAGACCACCATAGTCCCTGTGCCCAAGGAACCGAAGGTAACCTGCCTAAATGATTACCGCCCTGTGGCACTCACGTCGGTAGCCATGAAGTGCATCCTCCCGGACACTCTAGACCCACTCCGATTTGCATCCCGCCCCAACAGATCCACAGATGACGCAAGCTCAATCGCACTCCACACGGCCCTTTCTCACCTGGACAAAAGGAATACCTATGTGAGAATGCTATTCATTGATTACAGCTCAGCATTCAACACCATAGCGCCCACAAAGCTCATCGCTAAGCTAAGGACACCTCCCTCCTGCACTTCCTGACGGGCCGCCCCCAGGTGGTAAGAGTAGGCAACAGCACGTCTGCCATGCTGATCCTTAACACTGGGGTCCCTCAGGGGTGTGTATTTAGTCACCTCCTGTATTCCCTGTTCACCCATGACTGCGTGGCCAAACACGACTCCAACACCATCATTAAGTTTGCTGACGACACAACAGTGGTAGTGCTGATCACCGATAATTATGAGACGGCCTATAGGGAGGAAGCCAGAGAACTGGCAGTGTGGTGCCAGAACAACAACCTCTCCCTCAATGTGAGCAAGACAAAGGAGATGATTGTGGACTACAGGAAAAGGCAGGCCGAACAGGCCCCCATTAACATCGACGGGGCTGTAGTGGAGCGGGTCGTTAGTTTCAAGTTCCTTGGTGTCCACATCACCAATGAACTATCATGGTCCAAACATACCAAGACAGTGGTGAAGAGGGCACGACAAAACCTTTTCCCCCTCAGGAGACTGAAAAGATTTGGTATGGGTCCCCAGATCCTCAAAATGTTCTATATCTGCACCATTTGCATCTGACAGTAAGGCACTACAGAGGGTAGTGCGTACAGCCCAGTACATCACTGGGACCAAGCTTTCTGTCATCCAGGACCTATACAATAGGCGGTGTCAGAGGAAAGCCCTTAAAATTGCCAGAGACTCCAGTCACCCAAATTATAGACTGTTTTCTCTGCTACCGCACGGCAAGCGGTACCGGAGTGCCAAGTCTAGGACCAAAAGGCTCCTCAACAGCTTCAACCCCCAAGCCATTAGACTGCTGAACAATTAATCAAATCGCCACCGGACAATTTACATTGACTCTCCCTCCCTTTCCTACACTGTTGCTACTCGCTGTTTATTAATTATACATAGTCACTTCACCCCCACCTAAATGTACAAATTACCTCAACTAACCTGCACCCCCGCTCACTGACTCAGTACCGGTGTCCCCTGTATATAGCCTCATTATTGTTATTTTTGTGTTATTTTTATTATTACTTTTATTTTAGTCTACTTGGTAAATATTTTCTTAACTCTTCTTGAACTGCACTGTTGGGTTAAGGGTTTGTAAATAAGCATTTCACGGTAAGGTCTACACTTGTTGTACTCGGCGCATGTGACAATTTATTTTATTTTATTTTATTTGCACTGCCTGTTTGCTGAGACTGAGAACAAGGCATATCGATGCCTGGCTGAAGGAATATGACAGTGGCAGATATCAGAGAGCAGGATCTTAGGGTTGGGGGGCCACTCTAATGTGGAGAGCCTGCTTCATCATCTAAGCACTGCAGGCGACAAGCAGGTGACCATAAATTCTAAGGGCTTAAGAGAAACACCAGAAATATAATGATTTGAAAAGAAATAGCATTTCACACTCTATTCCTTTGGCACACTTTTATCTCCCTGACAAACTTTGAAATGCCTTTGGAAATAAAAAGCAGGTGGTGCAAATCTCCTTTGATATATGGGAACGTTTGGCAAACACAATTTGTGAATAGTTAATGTTTCCTTCTTTCCCATTATTGAGACATCAGGAGCTGAGTGCACTGAGACAGGTGTCACGAGAGCAAATGATAACAAGTCGCTGTTCCGATATCCTGTGATATACAGTACAGTGGGAACTGTTGCTCCACACTGCCTCAGTGAAACGAGCATCCTGTTACCGGTCTGCTATAGCAGTGGCTTGAGAGGCATTGAGCAATATCTGGCCAGAGATGTCAAACTCAGTTTGAGCTGTTTAAAGGTCCTTCCTATCAGCAGAAACACCAATTAACCCGACTTCCTGGCATAATGGCGCTCCAAAATCCCAAACAAAGAGCCCTGAATACAATTAAACACAGGCCTCTGTGTCAGCAGCTAGATAGAACATTTAAAGAGCGGAACAAAGAGGGCCAAGTCACAGTGGACTACCATCAAGCACATTAAAAGCCACAGCCAGGCTGTCTTCCTGCGATTATTCAAACGTCAGAGACCAGCAAAAGACCAGTGTGATTTAACAAACTTGATATTTCAAATCTGTGGACTGGGCTAACCTGATTTTCAGCCTGAGTTTTATTCTCTTCTTCTTTTACGACGGAGGAGGTAGAGAATTAGCCAAGCTTGTCATGTGGCTTCCTAAATGCCACTACACTGGTTAATAAGGACCAACAGTTGGAGTCTTGACAGCTTTAGTGGCTAAATCGCTACTAGCTATTTGAGTATAGCGTGCCGTTTTAAATCACCAAGTCATAAATCCTCCTGAAAAAAAACACAGAAAATATGCTCTTTGCATTTGTTACAAATCTCCAACAAAAATGATTTGGCCCTACAGGAATGTAACGTTTCTAGAGTCTGAATGTTGTTGCAGTTTTTCTCTGTGGTACTGGTCTATGTTGACCTTTGGTCTAAGTGCTAAGGCTTCCGATTAAGCTCTTTATGGAGTAGCGCTGGAGGGAGATGGCAAACGTGACCCTGACCATTGCCTGTCCAATACTATTGGAATTCTTCACTGTGACCCTGAGCAGAACTGAATTTAGTGATCCCACAAAATGAACTCTGATGGCATGAATGCAGTTCCTGGGTCCTGTGCTGCCTGCAACAGTCAGACATTATTCAAGCATAATTCATAGAGAAGATCCTGCTATTTTAAAGGTTATGCTAAAATTACTGTAGCTAGAGGGTGTCAAAAAGTGGCATATAGTACAGATGTAGGTGTAGGATCTTAATTTGACTTTAATTTCACAGCAAAATAATCCTGCAGAAACTGGATTAGAACGCGTAGTCAATAATGTTGCTTAATCCATGTTTAGACTATTATTAACCTGGCCAAAAATAGGCTACACTACTGTTAATATAACCCTGTTACTGTGGGTTTTCAGCAAATGTATGTAAATCACAACGCTCATCTGCATTTCCTGCAATGGAACATTCTCAGCAACAAAAGAGTAGTCAAATTAAGATCCTACATCTGTATACCACATGCAAGAGCATACAAATGTATGATTTACTAACACTGACGGGGTCAACTGAAAAATTCCTAAATCATATGACAATAATGTAACTACAGCAGATGATGCTATATACTGTCATATTCTTTGGTCTGGATTCAACCCGGAACGCGGAAGATAAAATATAAAGGTAATTGCCGCTTGAGACATTGCCTTTAATTGTCAATCGCACTATGAAGCGGATCTTCAGCACTACTGATTGAATAGAGCCCTTCTTGTCACAATGTGACAGCACAAAAGGAGTCTGGAACGCATTCCCAATGCACTGTTTTTTTATGATGTTATCCTCTGACTCAACATGAAATTCTGCTTTATGGAATTATTGATGTCTAACATTAACTTCTTTGGGCTTAGAACTCTTACACAGAGACACTGATACACTCAGCTCTGGCGAACACCCACAAACATAAAATAGACACCAAAGCATCGCATCCTAGCTCGGGGTGCGGTTTGAGTGGGATGATCCAAAGTTAGTCAGACACAAAAAGGAGTGTGACTCAGACTTGAAATGGTGCACATTCTATATAGAGTCGACTACTGACTCAAAGTGAGGCATGTGATTGGCGCAGCCGGACTCTGATGTCTGCTTTTAACTCTGCACTGACATCCTTTAACACCTCAGGGGAGTATGCTCAGCTCAAACAAGTCTCCACTCTGCAGACTGTCGGAATTAAACATATACGAATAAGATTCTGTGTGATTGTTTTGGCTGAATAGATCTGTAGTTGTTTTGGTTTCATGCACTGTAGCGTACTAATTATTGGTTATTTTTGAGTTACCACACTGTAAAACAATATACATTTAGTTTTTTTCCCCCTCTGCCCATTTTTCATACGAATGTCTACTTGTTGAATGAATATTAATGGGGATACTGTTTCTTAGCCAGTGGGTCCAGCAGCCCCAATCAAACTCTCTCTGGTTACTTCAAATGCCTGCTTTCATCATAGGTGAATCTTTTGGGATCCTTTATTGACACTGGAAGGCAGAAAGGTATATCTAATGTAGGATTATTCCCACCATTCCTGTTCTTCAATTTTAAAACTGAGTAAGAAGGGGATTTGACCTGTACAGTAATAGATACAAATTGTCTGGCCAGGATTTACTTTAGTTGACTTATAGGACATCTTGATATTTATTGTCTACGCACTTAGAAAAAAGGTTTCCAAACAGTTTCTTCGGCTGTCCCCATAGGAGAACCCTTTTTGGTTACAGGTAGAACAATTTTTGGTTGCAAGCAGAACTACAGGCAGAAAGGGTTCTACATGGAACCCAATAGGGTTCTACCTGGAACCAAAAAGGGTTCTTCAAAGGTTCTCCTATGGGGACAGCCGAAGAACCCTTTTAAGTTCTAGATAGCACCTTTTTTTCTTAGAATGTTGGATTGAAAATCGTTTGCTTTGACTTGTCTATCATGTCCACATACAATTCTGCTATAAGCAGGCTTCACAGTTGACACAGAATAACCACAGCGGTCTGATACTGAAGCTCCCCTCTCTCCCTCTCTCCCTCTCTCCCTCTGCCTGGCTGCCACAGGGATTGATGGCTCTGCCCAGCCATTAATATTCAAGGTGAACTCCTCATAGTTTCAACTGCTTGTGGAACCTGCTCGGCGCGGCCGGACCTCAAGGCTGATTTCTCCCAGTCTGCCTGTTTTCTGATCGTCACTTAATGTACTCCTCCACCCCTCCATTAATCATCACCTTTGCCTTTACCTGTCAGACCAGAGCGTCGCCTGGTTGCAAGATGAGTGGAGAGGCCACCCACCAGAATACATGTTACTTTTCTAGCTGCGTGCACACATTATGAACTCTGTGATTAAATGACCCCCGCTATAACGACAATGTGCACTGGCACAGATGGGAGACGGACCATGTGGCGAGCCGCTGAACCAATGAAAAAAAACTGACTGCGGCCCATTTCCTGGTTGCCAACATGCTTAATGGCAGGAGTGATGAGTTATTGACAGCTCTCGTCTAATTAGAGGCACTGAGGTGTCTATTGCAGCCTTTGTGCAGACACAAAGAGGACCATTGATTTTGCTGTGGTGGACTGTATCTGGATACTTCAGGGAGTGTGTGTGTGTCTGTGAGGGAGAGTGTGTGTGTGTGTGTACTGTATATGAGTGTGTAAGAGATTGCCGGGCAGGGGAGCAAGTTATCTGCTGTCCCTTTGACCGACAGAAGCCTTAAATTCCAATTAGTCACACTTCCGTGGATTGGTGAAACTAATTACTGGCTTTAACTCCAGGCCAATAATGAAATGTTTGGTGGAAAGTGGGAGCATGGGAGACCTGGGTAATTTGTGGCTTAGTCCCCGAAGTATTCAAGTCCCACATGTACCATTCTCGACCACTCCTGATTTTTGTTTGAAATTAAACATTAAAACAAGTGAACACAGGGTGAAGGTACTTAATGGTTTCAAATCCTCATGGATTTATCTTTAATATGCATCTGAAAGCCGCCTCGACAACTGCTGCGGTTAAACATTTATTAATGACACCCTCTGATATGGAGCACCTCAGTAGAACGTGGCTCCTGGCTAAGTGATTTATGGACTACTGTATGTGCAAATTACAGTTTATTACTTCTTATTCCAAGACTAACCTCTGTCATTTAAACATATTTGTTACGGGGGCCAAAAGTATTAAAAATGAGTTTCTACATGGGAATGAAAATGTGCCAATGACCTTTCTACAGTAAACAGGCAGACTGTAGAAGAGGTAGCAGCTGGGAGGTAAACTTAAACCCATTGATTAACACACTCTGGGTCAGGTGCTTTGTTCCCATTATCAAGTCAAGGTGAAAACTGCATTTACTTAGATTCCCCTGCACGGTGGCCATCTGCAACAGCTTGTCACTCCAACCCGCTCTCTTTCTCTCTCTCTTCCCCCCTCTTCTTCAGGTTCAATAGTTGTCACTTACTGAGAAAATGCACTGTGCTCAACCGGGAACAGGGCCAAGTGCAGCACGGAATCTGTTTCATCCGACACTCCCTAATTTAGCATAAACCATAATTAAAGTGACTTGGCAGTCAGCTAAAACCAAATTTCATACTCCCTGATCACAAGAATGGGTGTGCAGTTGGTAGCCAGAAATGAGCCTGATGATGTGGACTTGTTATTTAAATGCCCACCCTTACAATTATTAAATACGTTCAAACTGATGTACAACTATCAATGGCAATTGGTTAATGTACTATATATTGACACTAGAAAAAACAGGTATAGTACAAGGTATCCTGAGTATACAGTCCCAGGTATCCATGATGTAAGGCCTATATAAAACCTATGGGGTTTTACTCATCACAGAACCAACAAACAAGCCACTTTCCAATACTGCATCATCCTGAAATCAAGGTTCCTGTACCATCACATTTCATCACAGGTTGCCATTGGCATTACCATTCTGTTTGAGTTATACCTCACAGTCTTCTGACACATAGCAAACATGTCCTTGGGCAATTAGCAGATTGTATGTCAAGGAAGATGATGTTTAACAGTTTCCCACTGTAGTTCAAATGGGGCACACAGCAACTCTGCACTAAAGTGTGGCCTGGCCCTTTAAAATGGGCCGCAGTGAATTGGCGTTTCAGAATTTATCACAGCTGCCACCGACCAAGTCAGTCCAAACATTATATCACCCACTGGCTCTCTCTCTCTCTCTCTCTCTCTCTCTCTCTCTCTCTCTCTCTCTCTCTCTCTCTCTCTCTCGTTCTCTCCCTCTTTCTATCCCTCGCTTTCTCTTTCTCCTTCACTGCAGCATTGCACATCCGGGCCTGTGTTTTCTTAAAGAGCCTCTATTCAACCCTGCTCTGAATTCCGAGGAATAGGCCATGAGATCACAAAAAAATGAAGTGATAGAATCAAACCCTACTGCGATGAACATATGTTAGTATGTGTAAAAGTGCAAAGATGCGCATACTGTACAGCGCTTGTACGTCTGTGCATCAACACTAGGGCTATAGTACATGGTATTGACACTGATTGTAAGAAAGAAAACTAACTCTAAATGTGGGAACATTTCCCTCTCTACTCATTGCATTGTCATTGTTGAATGTTCTCCATCATTGCAGCCTCATGCATTACATAGTATAAGGACATTTTGGAAAGGCGCATAAAGCATGTCTGTGAATATGAAATTGAAACTATGGTAAAAAGCTGTTACTTCTCGGCAGCAATATCTATGTTGATTCAACAGTATATTTTAAATATGCATGAGAGCTTGCAATGCATTTCACACTGCATCAAAATACAATTTCTTAGAAATGAACAGCACAGAAAGCCATATTAGGTCTGTAGTTTTCCATTGTTTCCCTACTACTAGCTCTATAATAAGTGCAATGCCTGGACTGTTATCTTCAGTTTAATGCCATTTATTAAAGATTCAAAAATGAAGATACTAATTTATTTATCATAATACAGTCGTCATTAATATTTAACTGAAGCTATCAACACTGGAACCTTGGAATCCCATTTGTACCTAGTATGTAGTATGACAACAATAGTAAATGTTCAGCCACCATTCTTCCTGCTACAGCATAAAAGATCAGGGGAGACTTTCCCAATCAACATTTTCATACCTCATTTGATGGAAACTCACGGTGAGAGCACGGAGCTATCAAAACCAGGTGAGGTATTACTTTTTCAGATTGAAAATACACTTGAAGTGTGGCTCTCAGAAGTGGAATCAGCATTGATCAATTGAAAATTAACAGATTAGATTTGCCACGAAGTCTGGAAGCACCTCGTTAAGTCTACGGAGCAGTCCCACGACTCACACATACTTACTACACGATACAGCAGTTAAATCCCTCTGTATGTGCATGCACAATCCGCAGAGAGAATCCAATCCACCACGAATAACATATAGGGCCTTTCCCAACTCTACCAAACTCGAATGACTTCACTCACAGCCTGATTCTTATGAATGCTGAGTCCACCATTGTACACTTCTGCTCAAATTGAATACACTTAGCACAAACTACGGGTGATGGTCACAGTCACCATTGGAACAATTCATCTCTGATTTCCTGATAGTTCGTTTGTACGTGTACAGAAAAGTCTACAAATGCACACCCACGTTTGCCCGCACAAACACACAGGTTTTCCTCTTTTGATCTCTCTTACAGAGAAAGACTGAAACACATGGAACATACAATCATATACACATTCACCCACCCACCCACAGTGCTTCAGCCCACATAAAGAAAGCTACAGCACACCTTTAAAACTAAAACTTTAGCCCAGGTTTTACAGACAGCTTCTCTCTGGGGAGACAGTGGGGAGAAGGCTGGAAACTTATTGGAGCTGTAAAAATCTATTCCTGAGGCCCTGCACCTCCCCCAGGAGCCCCCTTCAACCATTACAAAACTGGGACGAGACCTCATAAATGGAAAGGGGGGGTGGGAGTGCTAAGGGCAACTATATATCACTCTATGTGTAAAACAGCCTTCATCATAACACTAACTACACTGGGTTCCAGCTATTTGGAGTACTGCAGAGCTACTATAACAACTGAACAGCAGCTCATAGAAACCATCCCCAAGTTGATTAAAGAGCTTTATTTAAGCTTCACCGACTTTCCCCAACCACACAGATCTATTCTAAATCAGCTCTGTAATACCCTCAATGTGGATGCAAATTTGGAGAAAAACCTAACTAATATCTTACTAGATGGGGAGTATTTTTAAAAATGCATGGAACTCAGTCCGGCTTTAAACTTACATTAAAATCATCAGTTCCTCTTGGGGCGGCAGCGTAGCCTAGTGGTTAGAGCTTTGGACTAGTAACCGCAAGGTTGTGAGTTCAAACCCCTGAGCTGACAAGGTACAAATCTGTCATTCTGCCCCTGAACAGGCAGTTAACCCACTGTTCCCAGGCTGTCATTGAAAATAAAAATGTGTTCTTAACTGACTTGCCTGGTTAAATAAAGGTAAAATAAAAAAAAATTGCCATGTTAGTCATTTATTTAGATTTTTTTAGTCACTCAAAAATCACATGAATACACAATAGACATGGCAAAATTTAGAGAATTGCAAGAAAATTTGCTTTAAAAATGCAACATTTTATTTGCACCCCATGACGAAATGTGTAGAATTGCAAGAAATAAGCTTTAAACCTGCACAATTCTCTCCGCCAGGGGTGTGAAAAGTGCACAGTGCTTGTGCCCATAGAAATAGACGTGGTGGGGTGGGGGGGAGTTCCTAAAAGCTGGAAGGCGGGCCCGAGTGAAAAAGTTTGGGAAACCCGGATGTGGAATAAAAGTCCCACACTATCACAGTTCAACCTGAATTACACAACACTCAACTTCAAATGTCCCTCTCTTTTACAAATGCCCAAAGAGGAACAAAACATTGAATGAATACAAACATGAACTGAAAATCTCTGCAGTAGTACAGAGGATATAGAGGATGAAATAGCTCTCCCCTGAAACAATCAATGTGACTGAGACATTCTGATCTGTAAATTTGAAATCCTATTATCAACGTGGTCTGGAATGATGAAAAATAGCCTACTAATAAACATATAAAAAGAGAGGCACAAAACAAGACTCTTTACTGCATTAGTGATGTCCTTGAGCTGATTGCCTGAATTGTGTGTGCTTCCACAGTGACCCGAGATATAGAGTGAGTAGATAATTGCAGTGGCAAAATGCTGAGTGATCAGTGCCAAAAAATGAATTAGACATACATCAGTGTGTTGCAGCTTGTGGTGACTAAAACATCATTCCAGCTCATCACACTGCTTTACCCATGAAGCACTGCAATCAATAAATTATATCCCTAACTTAGAGGAAGCTGTGTCATTTTTTTAGGCAATAAGAACACATGGAAATAGACAATGTAGCAAAACACAGTAACATAGTTGTTGCAGTTTTGCCATCATCAAGTGAACATTTAAGAGAAACATTAAAATGATCAGCCACTTCATTGGCTTGCACTCGACAGCGGCAGAGTCATGTGACATCTGTCATACTCCAATTTCCGTATTAAGTGGGAGGGGGCAACATGGTGGCTCTGACTGGCAGGAAAGGAGGTCAAATGATTAAGCAAAGAGGAACAGGGAGAGAGGGGACAAGTTATGATTAGTTAGTAAAGGTATATTGGGTATATACAGTTGAAGTCTGAAGTTTACATACACTTAGGTTGGAGTCATTGAAACTCGTTGTTAACAAACTATAATTTTGGCAAGTCGGTTAAGACATCTACTTTGTGCATGACACAAGTCATTATTCCAACAATTGTTTACAGACATATTATTTCACTTATAATTCACTGTATCACAATTCCAGTGGGTCAGAAGTTTACATACACTAAGTTGACTGTGCCTTTATATAACTTGGAAAATTCCAGAAAATTATGTCATGGCTTTAGAAGTTTCTGATAGGCTAATTGACATCATTTGAGTCAATTGGAGGTGTACCTGTGGGTGTATTTCAAGGCCTACCTTCAAACTCAGTGCCTCTCTGCTTGAGATCATGGGTCAATCAAAAGAAATCAGCCAAGACCTAAGACAAAACATCTGTAGACCTCCACAAGTCTGATTCATCCTTGGGAACAATTTCCAAATACCTGAAGGTACCACGTTCATCTGTACAAACAATAGTATGCAAGTACAAACACCATGGGACCATGCAGCCGTCATACCGCTCAGGAAGGAGACACGTTCTGTCTCCTGGAGATGAACGTACTTTGGTGTGAAAAGTGCAAATCAATCCCAGAACAACAGCAAAGGACCTTGTGCAG
Organism: Oncorhynchus gorbuscha; assembly: GCF_021184085.1. Lineage (NCBI taxonomy): Eukaryota > Metazoa > Chordata > Actinopteri > Salmoniformes > Salmonidae > Oncorhynchus > Oncorhynchus gorbuscha. The sequence goes on from NC_060187.1 coordinate 31,217,117, forward strand.
ATGCTGAAGGAAACAGGTACAAAATTATATATAGCCACAGTAAAATAAGTCCTATATCGACATAACCTGAAAGGCCGCTCAGCAAGGAAGAAGCCACTGCTCCAAAACCGGCATAAAAAGCCAGACTACAGTTTGCAACTGCACATGCGGACAAAGATTGTACTTTTTGGAGAAATGTCCTCTGGTCTGATGAAACAAAAATAGAACTGTTTGACCATAATGACCATCGTTATGTTTGGATGAAAAGGGGGGAGGCTTGCAAGCCGAAGAACACCATCCCAACCATGACGCATGGGGGTGGCAGCATCATGTTTTGGGGGTGCTTTGCTGCAGGAGGGACTGGTGCACTTCACAAAATAGATGGCATCATGAGGGAGGACAATTATGTGGATATATTGAAGCAACATCTCAAGACATCAGTCAGGAAGTTAAAGCTTTGGTCTTCCAAATGGGTCTTCCAAATGGACAATGACCCCAAGCATACTTCCAAAGTTGTGGCAAAATGGCTTAAGGACAACAAAGTCAAGGTATTGGAGTGGCCATCACAAAGCCCTAACCTCAATCCTTTTGAAAATTTGTGGGCAGAACTGAAAAAGCATGTGCGAGCAAGGAGGCTTACAAACCTAATTCAGTTACACCAGCTCTGTCAGGAGGAATGGGCCAAAATTCACCCAACTTATTGTGGGAAGCTTCTGGAAGGCTACCCGAAACATTTGACTCAAGTTAAACAATTTAAAGGCAATGCTACCAAATACTAATTGAGTGTATGTAAACTTCTTACCCACTGGGAATGTGATGAAAGAAATAAAAGCTTAAATAAATCACTCTCTCTACTATTATTCTGACATTTCACATTCTTAAAATAAAGTGGTGATCCTAACTGACCTAAGACAGGGCATTTTTACTAGGATTAAATATCAGGAATTGTGAAAAACTGAGTTTAAATGTGTTTGGCTAAGGTGTATGTAAACTTCTGACTTCAACTGTACATTGGAGCTACTGTATATGTCTACGAAATACTATATGTGTGACTTCCTCTGGGTATATATGTTTAATTAAGGGACTTGGAGGACTGCTAGTGGGATGGAATATCTGAGGTGATGTGGGAATATGTTGGCAATGCTATAACAGTGTCGGAGCCTGATATGCCAGAACCCAAATCTTCGGAGGGGAGGAGGGTTGGAGAGGGGTTGCCCTGCCCGGTGTGTGTAGCTCAGCAGAGAGGAGAGAAGGCGCAGAGAGAGGATGTTTAATGAGCGCCCCCCCAGCCTCCTGCCTGCCAGAGTGGCTGCATTAACACCACACGCCTTATCAAGGGCGCTGTCACCAGCCCTGAGAGGCATAATGCACTACCACTCTGCCAGCCAGCAGAAGAGAGGGAGAGAAGGAAGGAGAGAGAAAGAAAGAAAGAAAGAAAGAAAGAAAGAAAGAAAGAAAGAAAGAAAGAAAGAAAGAAAGAAAGAAAGAAAGAAAGAAAGAAAGAAAGAAAGAAAGAAAGAAAGAAAGAAAGAGGGAGGAGTGGGGAGGGAAGGAGACTAGAGAACATTATCTTGATGAAGCCATGATCGATAAAGCCAGAGCAAGCCAATGGAACAGCAATACCATCCCTTTTAATTGAGATTAGACTCTGCAAGTTCACCGTGCGCCCATCTAATTTAAGAGTGGCCGACGTCTCACCACAGTTAACTCCTCACACACGTCATCAATTACAGGATACTCTCTGACCTGGGACCTGGCAGCCAATCAGAGGGCCCCACTTCCTCTCCTCACCTCTCGGTGGATCGCTGACTGGGGAGGGGAGACGCCTCTCTCTGGGGCCCCATGCCACCGGCCCTCCCTTCTCTGTTTTCTCTGTTATTTATTCCAGTGCATACATACCTCCTTGTCTACATATTTTCTTGCCCGGTTTCCTGGCACATTCCTTGGATATTCTTTTTACTGTAAAATGAATAGAAGACTAAAAAATAACATGGAGCTCCATTAAGGACAGTTGGAGCATGCAACACCACTAGCTGACTGCTGAGGAAGGAGAGAATGTGGTAGCAAAGAGAGTTCCCACTGGGCACACACCGGTTGAATCAACGTTTTTTCCACGTCATTTCAATTCAATTACGTTGAACCAATGTGGAATAAGCGTTGAATTGACATCTGTGCCCAGTGGGTTGCTCTTACTGGCTTAGTTCATTAATCAATCAGTCAGTAAATCAATCCATAATCATTATTTACATGAGCTTCCTCCTTGATGAGCCCTATTCATTGTGCCTACACACAATGGACAGATGATGACCTGCTATCAGTCAGGAGTGAGGAGTGAGAAGGAGGAGAAGCAGGAGGAGGAGGGGAAAGGAGGAACCAGTCTCACCTGAATGGACGTGCTGAGGTAAACAGGAGGATGTGCGTGAGGAAGGGATCAGGAGACTGATGAACAGCCGCACACTCACAGATAGACACACACACACAGACACACACACACACACACACACACATAGAGGCGCACACACACATACATACTCACACACATAAAAGCAGTGTCATGCACGTAAACATGCAGAGGTCATGCTTTTCTCACTCTTGTCAGTACAAAACACACAGGAAAATATTTTAAAAGGGGTTGTTGGTTTAGGTCTGTTTTTCCTGTTGGTCCTGCTGTTAACTCACCATCCTCAGTGGGAACATATATGTTTAAGAAAAGGCAGTCCTCGCTCTGATCCTGTACGTAAGAAGACACTATCTCCAGGTTGTTAGTGAACCACACAGGCAGCATGACGTCTGGCAGACGCCCCTCCACGATGGTCTGAGGGCAGACCGGGCCGAACTGCGTGGCGTTACGGACCTCTGGCCACGAGATGGGCGGCTCCGGGGGCTGGAAGCGCCTCTCGCCCGTGGGGGGTGCGGCATAAGGTACCCCCTGGAACTGAATGACGGGTCCCAGGATCTCATTGTTGAGCTCCTTCTTGACGCCCCTCAGTTTGCCGTAGACGGTGGTGACCACGGGGTCCGTCTCGTCCAGTTTCTGAGAGGCCGTGACCAGGGCCTGCTGTGCTAGGCTCAGTATCCATAGCAGGAAGGTGAGGTCCAGGCCCAGACCCAGACCCAGGCCTACGCCCAGCCGGGGCTGCATGACCCTCCAGGCAGGGTGCAGCCTCAGACGGCCAGGCCTCTGCAGGGGCATGCTCCCTCTGCCACACCAGTAGATACACACACACACCAACTAGGGCTCACCACACCGCAGCGCTAGCAGCAACAATCCACTTTAGGTCCGCCCACAGAAAGGGGTACAATCAAAGGAAAAGTATGAGGCCTCCCAAACGTGCGGCTGTCAAAACTTTCAAAGGCTCTTTGCATGGCAAGTACTCCCCACTGATTTCACACTGGCGGAGGCAACATCTTCACTTGCTGCTATTCGTCAGGCCGCATCCTATTGACAGTCCTGTTTTCCATCCTGGCGACGCAGGCAGGGCAGCCATTTGCAGCAGGTCTTCCACAGATAAATCAACCCCAGTCAAGGCGTGGGTCTATATCCTGCAGGAAATAAAAAATAATTCATTAGTACTGAGGTGGAGAGAAGAAATATGAACAGAGCAGGGCTTTACTGGCTGTTACATTCTGGCTATGTTGCCATCAAGCAGAGCACAGGGGAATCACAGTCTGCCTAGTGACACCTCATCAATCATGTGCAAGTAGCAGACTGACTGAGTGACTGGGCATTAGTTAAGGGAGCCCTCCTCTTGCAGACCAGGGAGGGAGAATTAAGAAGATCATGTTCATAGAGAGAAGGAAATCCTATTTTGTTTACAATGCGATGACACCTGTCATAGACACATAGTGGGGGACATAGAGAAACTTCAATTATGACAGTATACGCATGGAAATGGGAAAAGAGATCCAAACATTCTCTATGAGCATCCATATTCTTATGTCTAGAGCACCCTTTTGAACATGTTTACTCAACAAGGAGATTGACGTTAATTAGGGAAATATGCTCAGAAGAATAACATAATAAAGTTGCAAACCGAACCTTGAGGTAATGCGACACGTTGACTTGCGTCTCCTTGCACATTAACTGGCTACTTCCAAATCTTAGGGGAGTAACCTTTCCACCTTGCATGCAGTACGGTACATAAAACAAATATTGGAAAGCTATATTTGGATCATCCTCTATAGACGGGTTAGCTGATGTCACGAAAACGTTGCGCATGATTTAATGAGGCAGAAGTTTGTGTGATTCTGGATAGACAGATAGCTAGCAACAATGACAAGAAGCTGCCATGTGAGGAATCATAGGTGGCTCGTTTAAGCTAGTTTCATCTTGTTCTTAATACCATGTCATGTTTTGAGGTGTTTTGACTGATCACAGCTAGCACAGAGGATCTGGGCCGATTCGGCTGAGAGTCGGGACACTCGGCTGAGAGTCATGTGGCCCGAGTCTGTGCTGCCTTCGGCAGTATTACTTATGGTTACGATGCGGGGATTGAGTTCGGGCTGATTCCAGTGTGAGTTATCTGGCCCAAATGTATTATTTGGGGCTTGGGCCGATTCCAGTGACATTTATCTGTCCCAAATGTATTTCATGGGGCTCTGGGATACTCTCTGGCAGATGACTACACGGGCTGATTTATACATTACATTTCACAATTTATTTTTCCATATTTTCGCATTGTTTCTGTGATAATTTAAATGAACATTTAAATTTACATTTTTAAGAGTCGTGTGTAGTATTTTAGTATTTTGATACTTTGTGCAACGCAATTTATAAGCATTAAAACATGGCTGGAGCCTCCCAAGTGGCGCGGTGGTCTAAGAAACTACATCTCAGTGCAAACGGCATTGCTACAGATGCTGGTTCGAAACCCGAGCTGACGCGTGCCGGCCGCGACCGGGGGACCCATGAGGCGAGACACAATTGATCCAGCATCGCCCGAGTTAGGGGAGCGTTTGGCTGGCCGGGATGTCCTTAGTCCCATCATTCTGTGGCGGGCCAAGCGCATGCACGTTGACAAAGTGTATGGTATATCCCTCTGACACAATTTTTTTTTAGGTCGATGGGTATAATTTGTATGTATAAAATGTATAATAGTAATATTTAAAATTACTAAATTGGGTAATTTTGTATACATTTCTTTCAATTTGCATCGGCCCACTTCTGGAGGGATTCTGGTCAAATGCCAGCCAAAGTGGCTGAATTCCTGTAGTCGGAAACGCTCCGAGGTACTTGGGCCGATTCTGGGCAGTCACTCAATTTAATTCCAGGCCGAGTCCGACACCCGATTCCGGGCCGATTCAATCAGTTCCGGCCCCCTGGAAGAGGGCTGCTTCTGGGCCAGTTCCTCATTGCTAGCTGGGATGACACCTCTATGCTAATATGTCTAAAATATTTGCTATCTAGCTAACCAACAAATCATTGTGCAAATGTATTTATGTTTTCAATAAACATTGGAGATGAAATAAAGTTTACATGTTGTCCACGATCTAAGCCAACCCTTTGTGTATTGCCCCATAGTTGCACACACATCGGTTTTGTTGCTAAACAACCAACCCGTCTCTAGAAAACAAGTATTAAGTTAGTTTGTAACTAGAAGCGACTCGCTCTAGGTCTCCAAGGGAATCAGTTACGGGCGGATTCAGATCAGCCATTCATTTAGACCAGACATGAAAACAGCTCCAGATCTCCCAGCGAAACACAAAGTGGGTTTATGTCCTCCCAATATGGGATGCCTGTCCTCAATATTACTGTACTGGGTCCGCCACACATAGAGTCAATGACACAGAGTCACGGACACAGAGACAGCAGCAGAACAGGAACATCATTCAAAGTTCAGACCAAAACGTAGAGACATCAGCATTCGGAGTGGAGACTATACAATGTAGTGTAGTAACCATGTAGTCAGGGGTGTCATTCTCCCCAGAAATCTGAGGGGGCATGAAGTACCTGAGGATGACGGGGAGGTGGTCCGGAGGGGGGCTAGGTTGAAGAATTTAGCACTTTTCAAACACATGAAACAGCTTTTTCCTGCAACCGAGAGTCATAATCATTACGCTTAATTCTATGTAAAAAAAAATGATATGTCTATGTTTCTGCATATCTAAGCATACCTCTTGAGCTGTCTGTATTTTCCTAACTGGAATATACTGCTCGGTATCTATAATGCTATAATCTGGGTACAGTACATTTAGTTATTGCTTGCTTTTCTAAAGTCTACCAACCTTGCCAGCAGGCATGCCAGCTAAGATAGTTAGACAAACTAGCTACTCTAACTTGATTGCTAGGCTGAAATGGCTTCTTAGTAGCTAGTTATGAGATTTGGAGATTGGGAACATAACTGGGCTAGCTAAAGCCAACTTCAAAAAATGTCTAGATGACTAGTAGTATTACAGAGAAACAACAACAAAAATGTATACAAAATATGTATCTATATATATTTTAAACAGGACAAATCTGAGGAGTCAAGTGTTCCAAGCTCCCCCTATGGGCATGATGCCTCTGCATGTAGTAAGTTACATTAAAATGAGTGGCCCAGTGGTGAAGTAGGTTGACACCATGGGGAGATGAAGTGACCCTAACAACCCACAACCCCAAGACATTAAGCACACCCTAAGGTTGGACATTTTTAGACAGCAGTTCTAAAAAGACACTGTAGCTGTGAGCATGTTGAAAGAAACACTTCGGTTGGTCAAGCAGATCTGTCCGTTTATTGGTCTTCCTGTAGACCTCAGTACACTTATGTGTGTGTGAATATACAAGGATACAGGGTTGGAACAGAGCTTTATATCACCCATAGCAAATGTAAATTAAGTGCTCTGGGTTGGAGGAGTTTTGCAGTGGTCTGATAGTTTTAAACCATCCCAGACACAGCAGATGAGATGTCCAGGTGTACCCAATGGTAATATTTGCAATCACTTATTTTTTGTATATAGCCAAACACATGCATTACTGGTACCACTCTCACTTCAACCCTTGCAACAAAACCATATTTCAAAACAAATCGCATCTATTGACAGAGGCATACAAATGATATGCATCCAAACAAATGCATAGCAAGCAGTCTGCGCCCTGGAATAATTAGGCAAACAGATAAACAGAGGAATGAAATGAAAACCTCTGGCATTGATTGTGTACTGTATTGTTAATGAGGCTATAAAACTACTGTGAGGTTTTTACAATGGGGGAGGCTAAGAAAAACTGCACATGGACCTCGCCGCAAGCCTTTGTCATCTCTGACACACCAGACAAATATTTAGACTGCAGACAGGCAAATAAAAACCAAGGCTTTGGCTCTAATCTTTTTTCAGAATCCAGGAGGGGCGAGGTTTGGCTGGAGGGATGATAGCTGGCTGGTTGGAGCAAAGCAGGATTTGGTAACAATGTTGTGCTGCACTGTGTGTGAGGGAGATGAAGTAAATGAGTGTGTGCACAGAGGATGAGATCAGATTGTGTCCTTTAATCCTCACGACAATCTAACTCAAACAGGCCTATGGTGAGAGGAGTTTAGTGAGGTCTCTCCCAAAGCTAAATCTCTCTGGGGTGGTAATGTACTGTACACATCCCAGCAACACTGGGCCACAAACCTATGGTAGCTACCTTAACACTCTGTAATATGTACGTCATACCTGCAGCATAACAATAGTGTCAACCTGATGTAATTTGAATCAAAAGGAAAATCAATTAAATTCTGTACTATATGCTCATGTTTTCCTTCTAGAAAATTATTTCTCATTCCATTTTCCTCACTTTCCCTAAATGGGGACAGAAAATAGTTGCCACTTTGCCTCCAATTTCCATACTTTCTGTGTGTGATTAAACCCTTCCAGGTGTTGAGAACAAATTTCACACGTGGCCAAGATATCCATTTAACAAATCCTTTGAAAATCCCCTGCTTAAGAACCCCAACATAAATAAGCTCAAGCAAAAAGAGGGGGATCTATGAAATCAACCTTGCTATTTATTTTGCATGTGGAGTAACTCATGGATCATCCTGTTTTTCCAGGTTTTTCCCATGTTTTTAGTATGTCGTTGGTTCCCAGAGTACATGGAGAAGCATGCATCGTGCAGATCCAGTGCAGGAACTTGTCCCAGTGTGAGTTAGTGTGAATCACTAACCTGCTCAGGGACACTGCAGCCAAGTGTCAATGCTGAAATGGGAAGCTTTGAAATGGGACGCAATGTTATGACTGTATGTTATGTCAAAAATATGTCATTGTTCACTTAATGACAATCTATACCAGATGCATCACAATACGTCATCACCACTTCATTTATTACCCTATTAATAAACTGACGGGTATACGGAGTGGCAAAATAGCACAGAAAAGGCATGGCTATGCAGTACATAGACTGAGAGACGATGGTAGATGAACAGCGTTTAATGAGGTTCAACACATTTTTCCCCATAGGAGCCACTGGAAGGTCCCCGATTATATAGAGGTGTACTCTGGAAAACAAACGGCCTATTATTTGAGCCCAAGCTGTAAAGCATAGAGAACATAGAGGCACAAAGCAGAGTTATGGTGGCAGTCAGTCAACAGACTAAACCTTCCATCACTGTGTGGTTTACATCCATGCGAGCTCCCACTGACCTTAATGATCTAATTTCACCTCCAATAAAGGCTTTTGGGGAATTTATAGACGACTGCTTATGACTATTTCAGTGGATGCTTAGCCAGCAGGTTCGCCATGGCCAGAGTGTGATTTGGGGATTTTGCGGTGTGACAGTGAGATGTCGCTGTGAATTAAGAACAGGAGTCAGAAGCCTCCTCTGTGCTCATAACAAATTGAGCACCGTTTGTGACAATGTCCATTGTATCACCATCCTTCAGTAAAACATGTCAGTCACATTGTGAGGAAGTGAGTAACTAGACTTGACTGCAGCAGCTCCACTGAGGCCTGTCTCCAAACTGGGGGAAATCCCAGGGCTGGGGTTATTAATAAAGACTGATGAATACATCCAGCATCCATACATTAATAAGAAGAAATCTACAATCTATAGTAAATCCATTAGGAAATGATGATTAAGAAACAATAATGATCATATGACAAATGACCACCACCACTATGTGTGCTACTAATAAAAAATGATAGAACGCTGATACCAATAATATCATCAATTACATTTGGTAGCAGCGGTAGTAGTAGAATCACTAATACAAGTAGTAGTATCCACCATTTTGGTTTTCCAACATTACTACCATCTTAATTATGGCTAATGACACTTAACAAATTCCATGATTTACTCAATTACTGCTTAAGTCCCTCTGACTGTAGCAGGTTTTCTTGTGCTGTCATGTCACATCAACTCTGATGGCCCCTCAGTGCTCTGGAGTACTGGGAACATGGAGAAGTTAAAACTGTAATGGCAAGCCGTGAGCGCTTCACACTGCACACACACACACTGCACACAAACTGCACACACACACAGAGAGAAACACACAGCGTATGGTGCCCAGCATACGCCTGCAGCTCGTGGCGGAGCACTGAAGTGCATGACGACAGGGGTGACGTGGCTGCGCATTATTCGGCCTGCTCTACTCCCAGCGTCTGCAGCCGTTCTGGTGAAGTCCTGCATCACACTGCACATTATAGCCTACACTACTCCCTACACTACTCCTTACTTTACCCCCTTATCCTTAATTAGCCCCCTTAAGAAAGCCTCCTCCTCTGGTCTCACATCCCCATATTACACTGTTTACCAAGATGATAAACAGCATCATAACTGGACAGCTTCATTGGTGCTTCTACTTAGCAAATCGGGTCAATTCTCTCAAATCAAGTTTATATTTAACTGCATTTCACGTGGGTGTCAAGACACTGAACAAAATGAAGCAAGAACTGCCAAACAAAACAATGCAAGAAAAGGGAATACAAGTTGAATGAACATTGATGACACAATCAATGGATAAAGACCGGGACAGGTAGCGAGTAGAGGTGGGAGAGGCAGTGATCCGCTGATCACAGCCCTTGTTAGAGCCTGTATTTAGAAAACACGTTTTCATAATTTGACTACATTTATGCAGCATGGATGGATTGGTTGTGTGGGAGGGCATCTGTTTTTTTCCCTCCACTTGGTTCACCTGGCTGCCATATTCGTGCCTTCTTGCCAGGGGTCACAGCTGAAGCACTAGGTTGCCGTGAATGTTTTTTAAAAGGAAAAGCTTCCTGCCTTCTCTCCGAGTGTCCCTGTGCTCAGTGAGAAACACTACCTCCCACTCTCTCACTTCAGGGCACAGGGAATAGGCCTGGTCAGGAGGAGGCGTGGGAAAGTCATTATCATACTTAGAAAATGATCAACTCCACTATTAGATAATATTTTCCACTAATACAAATGTGGCGGGCTCTCCCCAGCCCAGCTCTCCTGGGGCAGACAGGTCTTACGGCTCCACTTTAGCCCACCCCTAGGATCCAGGGGGCCCCCTAAAATTGGTTTACATCAAAGCAATAATTAGTCAGTTAGTTACTGCAGAGCTCATAAGGGACTGGGATGCCCTCAAGGGCCAAGCCTGTGAGCTGGAGAGAGTAAACACAGAACCTACACTCAGCTAGTTTCCCCTGGTGGGACTCAAACTTGGGTTTGGTTTCTTAATGGGCACAAATAGAGGGCAAAACTTTCTTTAAGAGACATAAATGAGTCAAAACTTTAGTGGAGCATTTGTGGTTGTTAATTCTCTATATGAATCCAATATTTTTTCACTTTGCTCTGATCTGGCTTTAAAAGCCACCCCCCTGAGTGGAAGGACAGGTGTTCTTGTGAAAACACAGAGCCTACTGAATTGGAAAGTGTGAGAGCGCTGCTGTGGCCCAGCTCTCTCTCACCTTTAGAGCTACAGGACTCTGATCGATTGGCTGAGACGTCCTTTCACTCCAGAAGCTGTGGATAGGTGAGAAGTGGAGTACAGATGAGAGGAAGCGAGCAGCAAGCAAAAACTGCACTCCTCAAAGGGACACAGAGATAAAAGTCCATTAAGGCCGTTTAGCTTTGTCTTGCACTTTGAGTCCCTGGCACATACTGTGCTTCACTTTGTGTGTTTTGGTTTTCTTCAGGAAATGGACAAAAGAAGTGTAAAACGACTGGATGCCCTCAGGTGAGAACCTGAGCCATCAGACCAGAGGGTTGGTCAGGTCCCACAGCAGAGCTCTGTGCCTCTGTCCACTCATTAGATTGGGTGCTCCAACGTCCCTCCATGGGTACACACACACCCCATTTCCCAGAGCCTGCTGTGCTCCCTGTCAGAGCTGATGTTCTCGCCGCACCCATTTCCCACCTCAGATCAGTCAGACATAATGAACTGACCAAAAACACAGCAAATAACCATTAAGCTCAGCTCTCATGTTGACAAGAGGAGACCATCAGTCCACTTGAGTTGAAGAAAGACTGTAGGGCTAAATAACCAGCAAATGGCTAGTTAACATGCAAAACCACCTACCATGGCAAATCCCAAACACCATCCATGACACAGGATACTCACAAAGCCTTCTTTAGAGGGGCCATTTGGAGCCCATGCTAGAAAATTTGCAAAAAAGGCAGACAGTTCCAAAATGGCCCCAAATTAAACAACACCATATCAGAACTTGTATCAGAAAACTCCACAGCAATCATCTAAGGAGGAAAGGATAGCAGATATCTTCCACATTCTCCATCCCATAGCTAAAGCAGGTGTGCTTCCCACATGTCTATTAGCTTGTGGAATTATTATCTGAAACTAAAAGCCACACTGTCTGACTGTGATCATGTGCCAATACTGTCCATGCAATCTGTAAAGGGAAGATATTTAGCTTTTAAAAATAAAAATAAATAATCTAAAATAGTAGTATAGAAAGAAAAACTGGTGAAAGTCATCTTGCTATATAAATGCCCAGATAGAGAATGTTATGTACAAAGACATGCGACAGTTGGAGGCTCTCTGCCAATAATTTTCTGTAATGCCAATTTGGCAATCAGACTTTTTTTTGCAATACTTGTAAACAAGGGAAATTAGATTAATAATGCATTATGAGACCTGGAGTTGACTTTCTGGACTTGAACAATAGAATATGCCATCAATGGTCATTTGTCATAGGCTGTTGATTTAGCACAACGGTAGGCACTGTGCATAATGCACTGAAAAAGAAAGTTTTCCAAAAATGTCCTAACCAACATTATGAGGGTGAGTTCACTAAATCGGCCATATAATTCTAAAGTAACGCACCTGAAACAACAGGAACGCAGAAGTCAACACTTCCATTATTTATGAACTAGCTCCCTCCCATGTACAGAGTGGGTAGCTGAGTTAGAGACTGCCAGGGGCAAAAGGAAAGAAGGTAGATTATTGTAAGAAGCTCTAACCTTTCAGGCTACTGGCTTGACAATAGATCAATAGTTTGAGACTAATGGAGGTATGAACTACTGATGACACAGATGTTAAAAAATATAAATTAACATAGATAAATGTTTTTTTTAAATAACAGTAGCCTAAGCATTAGCAACATTGTATCCCATTGTTTCAAATCAATTTGGCTCCTACCATACATTCTAGTTGAGTTGAGTGAGTGAAAATCATATCTTTATTTAGCTAGCCATTTAAATAAACATTTATATGAACAATTTTGAATGTTACTTTCAATGTCAAAGATGTTAACTTAAATGGCTACGGGAAAAAGCTCATATTTTACTCGTTGCTCTCACAAATCAGTAGACATATATGTTATTGGTCACATACACATGGTTAGCAGATGTTAATGCGAGAGTAGCGAAATGCTTGAGAGCAACTAATCATATCGCTCTCTATTTCAAATCACATTCAACTGTGTCCTTGACTCTAATATTGTGTACGATTTGATTGGTTAGGCCTACCTACTACCTCATTTTATGAGCTTTTACAGGAGCAAAATCCAATGTGGCTAAAACGACACAACATGCAGTGTTCATGTCAATAAAACTGTAATTAACAGCACCACGCCAGAGCCCACTGTATAGGAGCTTATCGGAAAAATGCCCACTTATGCATATAGCAATCGATGTAAGTCAATGACCAATAGCTTGAAGATCATATAATGATAACTGGTGAGTTATCCCCCATATCAAACATGCCTTAAACATCCATATTGTAGATAATATCAAGAACGACTATTTGCCAAAGCCAAATAAACTAATCCAGTATTTTACTGCTATGAGTAGCTTGTCCTGTCTGTGGGCTATGAATTGAGCGCACATAAATACCGCATTTATCCAGTTTTCTGGTGCCCGGTGCCTATAGCCAATAGTGTTGAACTTGCCCATCAAACGTTGCCTACTCGTTTTGCTGTATAATACATTCAGTTTTTCATAGCATAAAATGTTTAGCCACCAGCTGAGTGTTTTAATTGTCTACTCAGTCGTCTCTGAACATACCCATTGACATTAATTAATGAAGGCTAAGACATTCCCGACTCAACGTGAGGTATATATCCTTAATTATGGGTCAATTAATATCAAGTCATTTGGCTGATTAATTTCAATTAAGGGTGGAAATTGATTTTCCTTCATCAAGTGAGGATGGTGTTCTATCTTTATTGCACTGAATAGGGTTAGGTCTCTTCTCAGGACTGCAACTGACGTTAAAATGGACAGTGCATTTTGGACGTAAGCACCTGTGCAACTGGCATCAGCACAACTGACCCTTATGAAAGTAGATGTATCACATTTTCATATTCAACATACAGGCACGTGAGTGTGTGAGCTTCCAACAGAGAGATTTCACCAGAGAGCTGAACAGGAGCATATTGTCAAGCATCTATAGCAACATATGCTCCATCGTTTAATGTAGCCACAATTCCATCATCCCCAATAGAAATTCGCCATAACTCTATGATAATTATATATGCTATGCAATATACACATTATGCATGAAATTAAATACATTTAGGCAGTCTAAACTTATTTATTACCTCCTTTCCAATATATTACAATTAACCTCGACACAAAGGCTCGCGTTTAAAATCCCCATTTGATAAAAGTACACAAAAGCTGGGACCGAGTAACATGTTTAAACAGTCATATTTGCGTACATGTATATTTACCATAAGGCTTGATCTCCACCACTCGTCGTCACCTCAGACAATTTTCCTTAGTGCCATGTTCCGTTATTTCAGAGTGCATTGCTCTTTATAATCAGGGACACAAACCTTGCCAGAAAAAATAGGACTTTTCACTTCAAAGGTTAAAAACTTGCTTTTTCATACTTCGTCATAATTCGGTCCAATTTCGCAGAATAAAGACAAACTAAAGGGTCCCCCTCAACCGGAATAAGTGTTTTTAATCCAAAAGGTTTTCCTTCATCAGACGACCATTTGCTCTGGGTCTTGCGAAACCCTCCTTGTCATAACAACATGAAAACTAAAGAACTGAAATATTTTTTTATCTGCTCCTCACGATTCAGGGTGCACCTGCTTGATAAAATGCCGAGGTCTCTTCTCATCCCTGTTGGTGAGAGGATGCGCTGATCGAAAAATGGAACAGAGATACACCTAGTGGCCCTGGAAAGAACTTCAATAAAGCTGCTAAATATTTTTTAAAGAGACAAGGAATATTTGTTTCCGTTTGTCTGCAATTTAACTTCCTCTTTTCAAGTCACGATTTTACTCCAGCCCATTATAGGTTACCTATTGTGTTGTATCTCTATGTGTGGGCATTTCTGAAGTAGCTATTATTCCCAGAATGAATCACTTCCCTGAAAGTACTGCTGTTGCATCACATTCACAGGTACTTTTTGACTGCATTTTATTTGCCAGAATGTTTGTTGTTTTTTAGTACAGAATGATCACCAGTACATATGAGCATATACCACCTGAGAGGGATAATTATTTAAACCATGAATTGGATTTAGCCACCATATAGAGCCATTGTTCTGCAAGCACTTCACAATTGATAGGCTACTTGCGGCAAATGGAGAATGCTAAGAGTATTGCTCTGTTTGCTACAAGCATTGAGGGACTGCCACTATATATGATTTCACCTAAAGGATATTTTCAGCAACACGAACAGCCTTTCCAAGTAGAGAAAGATAGAGGGTACAAACAACCGTTGAAGTTGTACCCTATTAATGTTAAAATAATAGGGCAGAGGAGTCAGAGAAGGCTAGGTTTAATAGATTTGTACACTTCAAAGGGAGTTTCAGTTGTGATTCTTTTGTGTAGACATGGTCACAAAATAAGAATCTCAATTTATACTGAAAAAAATATAAACGCAACATGTAAAGTATTGGTCCCATGGTTCATGAGCTGAAATAAAAGATTGTAGACATTTTCCATATGCACAAAAAGCTTATTTCTCTCAACTTTTGGGCACACATTTTTTTAACATCCCTGTTATTGAGCATTTCTCCTCTGCCAAGATAATCCATCCACCTGACAGGTGTGGCATATCAAGAAGTTGATTAAACAGCATGATCATTGCACATGTCCACCTTGTGCTGGGAACAATAAAAGGCCCCTCTAAAATGTGCAGTTTTGTCACAAAACACAATGCCACAGATGTCTCAAGTTTTGAGGGAGCAAGCAATTGGCATGCTGACTGCAGGAATGTCCACCAGAGATATTGCCAGTGAATTTCATGTTAATTTTTTACAATAAGCTGCCTGCAACATCATTTTAGAGAATTTGCAGTATGTCCAACCGCCTCACAACTGCAGACCAAGTTCATGGCGTTGTCTGGGTGCTCGGTTTGCTGATGTCAATGTTGTGAATAAAGTACCCCATTGTGGCGGTGGGGTTATGGTATGGGCAGGCAAACTACGGACAATGAACACAATTGCATTTTAACAATGGCAAAGAGATACCGTGATGAGATCCTGAGACCCATTGTCGTGCCATTCATCCACCGCCATCACCTCATGTTTCAGCATGATAATGCACGGCCCCATGTCTCAAGGATCTGTAATTCTTGGAAGCTGAAAATGTCTCAGTTCTTCCATGGCCTTCATACTCAGACATGTCACCCACTAAGCATGTAGCATGCTCTGGGTCGATGTGTACGACAGCATGTCCCAGTTCCCACCAATATCCAGCAACTTTGAACAGCCATTGAAGAGGAGTGGGACAACATTCCACAGGCCACAATAACAGCCTGAACAACTCTAAGCGAAGGAGATGTGCTGCATGAGGCAAATGGTCACACTAGATACTGAATGGTTTTTGGATCCACACATCTACCTTTTTTTAAAGTATCTGTGACCAACAGATACATACAGTGGGGCACAAAAAAGTATTTAGTCAGCCACCAACTTTGCAAGTTCTCCCACTTAAAAAGATGAGAGAGGCCTGTACTTTTCATCATAGGTACACTTCAACTATGACAGACAAAATGAGAAAAAAAATCCAGAAAATCACATTGTAGTATTTTTAATGAATTTATTTGTAAATTATGGTGGAAAATAAGTATTTGGTCATCTACAAACAAGCAATATTTCTGGTTCTCACAGACCTGTACCTTCTTCTTTAAGAGGGTCCTCTGTCCGACATTTAACATTTACATTTACATTTAAGTCATTTAGCAGACGCTCTTATCCAGAGCGACTTACAAATTGGTGCATTCACCTTATGACATCCAGTGGAACAGCCACTTTACAATAGTGCATCTAAATCTTTTAAGGGGGGGGTGTGAGAAGGATTACTTTATCCTATCCTAGGTATTCCTTAAAGAGGTGGGGTTTCAGGTGTCTCCGGAAGGTGGTGATTGACTCCGCTGTCCTGGCGTCGTGAGGGAGTTTGTTCCACCATTGGGGGGCCAGAGCAGCGAACAGTTTTGACTGGGCTCAGCGGGAACTGTACTTCCTCAGTGGTAGGGAGGCGAGCAGGCCAGAGGTGGATGAACGCAGTGCCCTTGTTTGGGTGTAGGGCCTGATCAGAGCCTGGAGGTACTGAGGTGCCGTTCCCCTCACAGCTCCGTAGGCAAGCACCATGGTCTTGTAGCGGATGCGAGCTTCAACTGGAAGCCAGTGGAGAGAGCGGAGGAGCGGGGTGACGTGAGAGAACTTGGGAAGGTTGAACACCAGATGGGCTGCGGCGTTCTGGATGAGTTGTAGGGGTTTAATGGCACAGGCAGGGAGCCCAGCCAACAGCGAGTTGCAGTAATCCAGACGGGAGATGACAAGTGCCTGGATTAGGACCTGCGCCGCTTCCTGTGTGAGGCAGGGTCGTACTCTGCGGATGTTGTAGAGCATGAACCTACAGGAACGGGCCACCGCCTTGATGTTAGTTGAGAACGACAGGGTGTTGTCCAGGATCACGCCAAGGTTCTTAGCGCTCTGGGAGGAGGACACAATGGAGTTGTCAACCGTGATGGCGAGATCATGGAACGGGCAGTCCTTCCCCGGGAGGAAGAGCAGCTCCGTCTTGCCGAGGTTCAGCTTGAGGTGGTGATCCGTCATCCACACTGATATGTCTGCCAGACATGCAGAGATGCGATTCGCCACCTGGTCATCAGAAGGGGGAAAGGAGAAGATTAATTGTGTGTCGTCTGCATAGCAATGATAGGAGAGACCATGTGAGGTTATGACAGAGCCAAGTGACTTGGTGTATAGCGAGAATAGGAGAGGGCCTAGAACAGAGCCCTGGGGGACACCAGTGGTGAGAGCGTGTGGTGAGGAGACAGATTCTCGCCACGCCACCTGGTAGGAGCGACCTGTCAGGTAGGACGCAATCCAAGCGTGGGCTGCGCCGGAGATGCCCAACTCGGAGAGGGTGGAGAGGAGGATCTGATGGTTCACAGTATCGAAGGCAGCCGATAGGTCTAGAAGGATGAGAGCAGAGGAGAGAGAGTTAGCTTTAGCAGTGCGGAGCGCCTCCATGATACAGAGAAGAGCAGTCTCAGTTGAATGACTAGTCTTGAAACCTGACTGATTTGGATCAAGAAGGTCATTCTGAGAGAGATAGCGGGAGAGCTGGCCAAGGACGGCACGTTCAAGAGTTTTGGAGAGAAAAGAAAGAAGGGATACTGGTCTGTAGTTGTTGACATCGGAGGGATCGAGTGTAGGTTTTTTCAGAAGGGGTGCAACTCTCGCTCTCTTGAAGACGGAAGGGACGTAGCCAGCGGTCAGGGATGAGTTGATGAGCGAGGTGAGGTAAGGGAGAAGGTCTCCGGAAATGGTCTGGAGAAGAGAGGAGGGGATAGGGTCAAGCGGGCAGGTTGTTGGGCGGCCGGCCGTCACAAGACGCGAGATTTCATCTGGAGAGAGAGGGGAGAAAGAGGTCAGAGCACAGGGTAGGGCAGTGTGAGCAGAACCAGCGGTGTCGTTTGACTTAGCAAACGAGGATCGGATGTCGTCAACCTTCTTTTCAAAATGGTTGACGAAGTCATCTGCAGAGAGGGAGGAGGGGGGGAGGGGGAGGAGGATTCAGGAGGGAGGAGAAGGTGGCAAAGAGCTTCCTAGGGTTAGAGGCAGATGCTTGGAATTTAGAGTGGTAGAAAGTGGCTTTAGCAGCAGAGACAGAGGAGGAAAATGGAAAGGATGCCAGGTTGGCAGGGAGGCGAGTTTTCCTCCATTTCCGCTCGGCTGCCCAGAGCCCTGTTCTGTGAGCTCGCAATGAGTCGTCGAGCCACGGAGCGGGAGGGGAGGACCGAGCCGGCCTGGAGGATAGGGGACATAGAGAGTCAAAGGATGCAGAAAGGGAGGAGAGGAGGGTTGAGGAGGCAGAATCAGGAGATAGGTTGGAGAAGGTTTGAGCAGAGGGAAGAGATGATAGGATGGAAGAGGAGAGAGTAGCGGGGGAGAGAGAGCGGAGGTTGCGACGGCGCGATACCATCCGAGTAGGGGTAGTGTGGGAAGTGTTGGATGAGAGTGAGAGGGAAAAGGATACAAGGTAGTGGTCGGAGACTTGTAGGGGAGTTGCAATGAGTCCGACACTCGTTACCTGTATTAATGGCACCTGTTTGAACTTGTTATGAGTATAAAAGACACCTGTCCACAACCTCAAACAGTCACACTCCAAACTCCACTATGGCCAAGACCAAAGAGCTGTCAAAGGACACCAGAAACAAAATTGTAGACCTGTATCAGGCTAAGAAGACTGAATCTGCAATAGGTAAGCAGCGTGGTTTGAAGAAATCAACTGTGGGAGCAATTATTAGGAAATGGAAGACATACAAGACCACTGATAATCTCCCTCGATCTGGGGCTCCACGCAAGATCTCACCCCGTGGGGTCAAAATGATCACAAGAACGGTGAGCAAAAATCCCAGAACCACACGGGGGGACCTAGTGAATGACCTGCAGAGAGCTGGGATCAAAGTAACAAAGCCCACCATCAGTAACACACTACGCCGCCAGGGACTCAAATCCTGCAGTGCCAGACGTGCCCCCCTGCTTAAGCCAGTACATGTCCAGGCCCGTCTGAAGTTTGCTAGAGAGCATTTGGATGATTCAGAAGAAGATTGGAAGAATGTCATATGGTCAGATGAAACCAAAATATAACTTTTTGGTAAAAACTCAACTCGTCATGTTTGGAGGACAAATAATGCTGAGTTGCATCCAAAGAACACCATACCTACTGTGAAGCATGGGGGTGGAAACATCATGCTTTGGGGCTGTTTTTCTGCAAAGGGACCAGGATGACTGATCCGTGTAAAGGAAAGAATGAATGGGGCCATGTATCATGAGATTTTGAGTGAAAACCTCCTTCCATCAGCAAGGGCATTGAAGATGAAACATGGCTGGGTCTTTGAGCATGACAATGATCCCAAACACATGATCCTTCTTACGAAGGAGTGGCTTCGTAAGAAGAATTTCAAGGTCCTGGAGTGGCCTAGCCAGTCTCCAGATCTCAACCCCGTAGAAAATCTATGGAGGGAGTTGAAAGTCCGTGTTGCCCAGCAACAGCCCCAAAACATCACTGCTCTAGAGGAGATCTGCATGGAGGAATGGGACAAAATACCAGCAACAGTGTGTGAAAACCATGTGAAGACTTACAGAAAACTGTTGACCTCTGTCATTGCCAACAAAGGGTATATAACAATGTATTGAGATAAACTTTTGTTATTGACCAAATACTTATTTTCCACCATAATTTGCAAATAAATTCATAAAAAATTATACAATGTGATTTTCTGGATTTTTTTCTTCTCATTTTGTCTGTCATAGTTGAAGTGTACCTATGATGAAAATTACAGGCCTCTCTCATCTTTTTAAGTGGGAGAACTTGCACAATTGGTGGCTGACTGGGAACACTGTAACTGTGTTCCCAGTCATGTGAAAGCCATAGATTAGGGCCCAGTGAATGTATTTCAATTGAATGATTTCCTTATAGGAAACTGTAACTCAGTAAAATCGTTGAAATTGTTGCATGCTGAGTTTATATTTTTGTTCAGTATACATTGAGTTGCTCTTAAACGTGTAGAAATGCTGTAATTACACTAATAACAATATTGTATTAATGTGGTAACACAGAAGATAGTACACTGTAGTAATTCAGCTGGTATAACTACACGGATATAATAGAGCAACTTAATGTCCGTGTTCTTAAACAGTGCTGTCCTGTTGACAGTCATCAGATAACTTAGGAATCAGTAGCCTAGGCAGCCAATAGTGCATGGCCGCTAGATCTGCATAAACGCCTAGGCTTGATGTGCATCCTCCGTTCAGACTGCAAAGGCATAATTTTCCTCCTTAAGTAGCTTCAATTGCGAGAAGGTGGGAAAAATGGGAAATATGTGTACTTAATTTTGAAACACCTTTTTCCACCCCCATTTTCAGATTTCCAGCCAATTTAGGATGTTGCACACTGTGTTCAGCCAAGGGTGTGCAATGTTCTGTCTGAAAATACAAAAATGGTGGTGGAAAATGGTGTTTCATCAAAAAAAAATGTATTTGTCACATACACATGGTTAGCAGATGTTAATGCGAGTGTAGCGAAATGCTTGTGCTTCTAGTTCCGACAATGCAGTAATAACCAACGTGTAATCTAACCTAACAATTCCAAAACTTATACCTTATACACACAAGTGTAAAGGGATAAAGAATATGTACATAAAGATATATGAATGAGTGATGGTACAGAACGGCATAGGCAAGATGCAGTAGATGGTATCGAGTACAGTATATACATATGAGATGAGTAATGTAGGGTATGTAAACAAAGTGGCATAGTTTAAAGTGGCTAGTGATACATGTATTACATAAAGATGCAGTAGATGATAGAGTACAATATATACATATACATATGAGATGAATAATGTAGTGTATGTAAACATTATATTAAGTAGCATTGTTTAAAGTGGCTAGTGATATATTTTACATCAATTTCCATCAATTCCCATTATTAAAGTGGCTGGAGTTGAGTCAGTGTGTTGGCAGCAGCCACTCAATGTTAGTGGTGGCTGTTTAACAGTCTGGTGGCTTTGAGATAGAAGCTGTTTTTCAGTCTCTCGGTCCCAGCTTTGATGCACCTGTACTGACCTCGCCTTCTGGATGATAGCGGGGTGAACAGGCAGTGGCTCGGGTGGTTGTTGTCCTTGATGATCTTTATGGCCTTCCTGTGACATCGGGCAGTGGAGGTGTCCTGGAGGGCAGGTAGTTTGCCCCCGGTGATGCGTTGTGTATACCTCACTACCCTCTGGAGAGCCTTACGGTTGTGGGCGGAGCAGTTGCCATACCAGGCGGTGATACAGCCCGACAGGATGCTCTCGATTGTGCATCTGTAGAAGTTTGTGAGTGTTTTTGGTGACAAGCCGAATTTCTTCAGCCTCCTGAGGTTGAAGAGGTGCTGCTGCTTCTTCTTCACGATGCTGTCTGTGTGGGTGGACCAATTCAGTTTGTCTGTGATATGTATGCCGAGGAACTTAAAACTTACTACCCTCTCCACTACTGTCCCATTGATGTGGATAGGGGGGTGCTCCCTCTGCTGTTTCCTGAAGTCCACAATCATCTCCTTAGTTTTGTTAACGTTGAGTGTGAGGTTATTTTCCTGACACCACACTCTGAGGGCCCTCACCTCCTCCCTGTAGGCTGTCTCGTCGTTGTTGGTAATCAAGCCTACCACTGTAGTGTTGTCCGCAAACTTGATGATTGAGTTGGAGGCGTGCGTGGCCACGCAGTCGTGGGTGAACAGGGAGTACAGGAAAGGGCTCAGAACGCACCCTTGTGGGGCCCCAGTGTTGAGGATCAGCGGGGTGGTGATGTTGTTACCTACCCTCACCACCTGGGGGCGGCCCGTCAGGAAGTCCAGTGGAAACAGCAGACTGGGATAAGGATTGATTGAATATGTCCGTAAACACACCAGCCAGCTGGTCTGCGCATGCTCTGAGGGCGCTGCTGGGGATGCCGTCTGGGCCTACAGGCTTGCGAGGGTTAACACATTTAAATGTTTTACTCACGTCGACTGCAGTGAAGGAGAGTCCGCATGTTTTGGTAGCGGGCCGTGTCAGTGGCACTATATTGTCTTCAAAGCAGGCAAAAAAGTTATTTAGTCTGCCTGGGAGCAAGACATCCTGGTCCGTGACGGGGATGGTTTTCTTTTTGTAATCTGAGATTGACTGTAGACCCTGCCACATACCTCTTGTGTCTGAGCCGTTGAATTGCGACTCTACTTTGTCTCTATACTGACGCTTAGCTTGTTTGATTGCCTTGCAGAGAGAATAGTTACGCTGTTTGTATTCGGTCATGTTTCCGGTCAACTTGCCCTGATTAAAAGCAGTGGTTTGCGCTTTCAGTTTCACGCGAATGCTGCCATCAATCCACGGTTTCTAGTTTGGGAATGTTTTAATCGTTGCTATGGGAACGACAACTTCAATGCACGTTCTAATGAACTTGCACACCGAATCAGCGTATTCGTCAATGTTGTTGTTCGCCGCAATGCGGAACATATCCCAGTCCACGTGATGGAAGCAGTAAGTACAAATATGAACAGAACTTTAGATTGTGAAACTGCACTGATAGATATCAAGCAACTCAGCTGCTACAGTTGATATGGCGACTTGGAAAATGGAAGTTCTTTTTAAGAATAAGGGGACATTTAGCCACTCTTCGTCCACTGTCCAGGGGCGCAACTTTGGTTTTAGAATTGGGTGGGACATAATCTGGCAGGGGTTCCTCCTTCAGATTCTTTTGTGGCATCTAAATGTAATTTCCTGCATTTCTACTAAGTGTGTCCACAACAACAACAAAAATCTATGTCCACCAATAGTAGTCTTTTCTTTCGACCAATCAATAGATCAACATTTTAAAATGTTTATTATTACATAGCAAATATAGACACACCCTATGTGTTTTAATAAAATCAACTAGGCTATATGTACTGAACTTCTCTGATGCTTAAACAAGCTGATCGATTAAAAATCAATACACACAAATGACTCAAGAAGGAGCCAGAGATCAAGATAGCCAAACCAGAAGAATAAAATCTGTTTCCTAACCCTCCTTCTCCTTCCTGCTGTTATGCTCCTGAAGTTGCTGGTAATAGGCTACACCAGTGCTCGACAAGCTTTTCCATTTGGAGTGCAAATTTATCTTACCATTTCTACCAATTTCCATTTCATTTATGATTTTCATATGCACATTTTTGTGGAACGGTTTAATTTCATTTATAAAAGTCATTGTATCTCAAAATCATTGTCTGTGGTTAATCCACATTCTATCTTGATCTAAATGAAAATTATACAAATCTAAAAATACCTTTTCTTGCCATTCCCAACTATGTAATAATAACCTACATAAAGCCAACACAAAAACATTGAGGCATGCTGGTAGAAAAGATCATGATACAAATAAATAACCTTTAAATCACATTGGCTATGCACAGTCTGTCTGCAACAATCGTGAAACATTGTATCAACTATTAACAGGGTTGCCCCAAAACTCTCCCTAGCAAACTTGAAACATTGTATCAAATATTCTGGGCCGTGCCAGTGAGCCCATAAAAGACACAACTGTAGGCTATTTGTGCAAGGGATAAGAAGTAATCAGGTTTCCACCTTATCAGAGCATTACATTTTTCAGTTTCATGCCGAGTGGTTATCGAAAGGGATAGAGCTGGAAATATTGGGTAAATACTTTGATGAACTATTGTCAATATTAATTGATTCTAAATCAGACTTTGTTTACTTGCTGTTTGAGGTGAAGAAAAATGACTTTGAGAAGCTCCACAGCTCATTAGTGGTGGTGAGTTAAGACAAGCAGAAATACTACCAGACAACCGCAGTACAGGTAGACTAGTCCTACTTCTATATGCGTAATCAGGTGTGCATCCTTACTCAACATTGACAGGATCGTTTCAAACAAAAGACGATTAATAAATTGACAAAGATTTTCTCACAAGTGTAGCATAGGTTGTGAGTTCTGTAAAACACATGTCCACTCCAACAATGAGAACGGTAAATGACTAATAATAAATTGAATGCATCAACAGAAATAACCCTAACCAAACAAACATTGCAGATTAGAAATTACGTGAATTAACAGTATTTTTCTATTTAACCTTTATTTAACCAGGTAGGCCAGTTGAGCCTGGCCAAGATAAAGCAAAGCAGTGTGACACAAACAACACAGAGTTACACATGGAATAAACAAACATACAGTCAATAACACAATTGTCACGAACGTCGTAGTGAGGAGACCAAAATGCAGCGTGATGTGAATACATCCTTTTAATGATAGATGAAAACAAACACGAAGTACACAAAACAAACAAACTACCAAAACGAACGTGACCGCTATAAATACTGAGTGCAAACATGCAACATCACATAGACAATAACCCACAAAATACCCAAAGATGGCTGCCTAAATATGGATCCCAATCAGAGACAACGATAAACAGCTGCCTCTAATTGAGAACCAATCTAGGCAACCATAGACATACATAAACACCTAGATGGTAAACAACCCCATAAACCTACAAAACCCCTAGACAGTACATAAACACATACATCACCCATGTCACACCCTGACCTAACCAAAACAATAAAGAAAACAAAGAATACTAAGGTCAGGGCGTGACAACAATAGAAAAGTCTATATACAGTGTGTGCAAATGAGGTAAGATGAGGGAGGTAAAGGCAATAAATAGGCCATAGTGGCGAAGTAATTACAATTTAATTTAGCAATTAAACAAATGTAGGCTACTACTTGTGATATATGTAATGGGGAATTGATAGACACAGAAAACAATGCACAAAATGAAGTTATGAAACAATAATGTATACGAAATGGTGGGAGTGAGCACATTCTGGAGAGACGTTCTTTGTGCATCTGAGCCACACTGCCCTTATTCTTGGACCACGGCGTCCCCGCGGCCTCATCAATGGATTAGTCTACTGAGACAGGCGCAAATCAAATAGGTCACCTGTGTGCCATGACAACAACAAAAACATCTATTTGTGACTGTTATGTTTTCAATACAGACTCTTTTGTCATACAGTAGGCTCGTCCATATAAGGCAGCCAGACCTGATGAAAGTTGCACAGTATACCCTTAATCTTGTAATAAATCTAATCTAGTAGTGATACATAACTTGACATTTCTGCCATCCATTGTGACATTGTGGGAGCATAACCAACCTTCCAATTAATGGCAATACATTTCCTAACCTCTATCAATAATAGGTTACACCGTTTCTCTTGATAACAGTCTCCAGTATCAACACTTCCAAGCAAACAAAAACAGAGAGAAGGGAGAATCCGTAGACATGCTGAGATAGCAGATCATACTCGTTGCCAGAATTCAGCCAGCCTTCACAAGACAATAACATGCAAATATGTCCCCTTTTGGTTTTACATTTTCAGCAGAGGAATTGCATTTCTGAGTGCATGATATTCAGTTTCACTGGCATATGGGATGTTCTACGGATGGTTTCTGCTCTGTTTGCTTTTACAACTCTGAGAAAAAGCGCAACACCCAGACTGCAGCTGCAGACAGCAACACTGTTCTGGTCAGAAGAATTGCCTGTGCGCATGCTTTGTGGTGTCCAAGTGGTCCTAAATCCAACCTGCTGAAACCGCCAAACAGCCTACCCAACCGCTGAGGCTTCCATATGGTCCTAAAGCACACTGATTATGTTTTTTTGTATCACAGCGCAATGATAAAACTGTGGGGGACAAAAATGCAATTTTAGAATATGTGTGTGTGTTTCCACAGTGAAAGTTGTGCCACTGTCTATTGCCAAAGAGGTTGCTGTATTGTAAATCCTTTGTGATATGGATGATGTTTGGCTCATGTGGGCATAGCTGTCCTTGAAGACAGTTGTGTCGTCACAAAAGCCACTACTGGGCTAGCTACCCACATGCTGTGGTTGCTTGTTGCTTTCACTGAATGAAAGACAATGCACAGCCTGTTTCCCATTTGAGTGAGCTGAACCATTTGAAAATAAAAAATAGCCTCCAGCTAACTGGGTCTTCCTTGTTCAGTGTCATTGTCTCTTATATCATTTCATAAATATTGTATATTTTAATTGACGTGCTCCATTTTTATCACAGACAACCAGATAACCCATTGAAAGTTTTAATGCACTTTTCACATTAATGCACTTTGGTCATTAGCAGTGGAACGTTGCCCTGACCTCATCCAAGATTCATTCCACCCACTGAATCTAAAAGCTGCTTTTTGCCTGTGGATACTCTGATGACAGCTCTGCATTCAGCGCAGACTGTGGATTCTAATATCTGTTAAGAACCACGAACAATGTAAATTACACCAACCCACTTCTCCTCTGTGGATCCACGTTCACTCTTCAAAGCCTGAGAGGAGGACGCCCCCATCATATGACTCATGCTCAGAACTACAACAGCATCCATCCTGGCTATACTGTATTTCATGGGCAACAAGATGATCTCCCAGAAAGTGGCTATTGTATAGGGAGACACTTGAAATTTACTCAAATGTTAGTCATTCACCGTGCCACTCTCTCCACCCATGTACAATGGGCCAAGCTGGAGAGGTCTTCTCTAGAATTATATGAAACACCGCCAGCTTTTCCATATGTCAGCCTGGGCTGTCATTCTGAGGTGCCTGCCATCATGCAGACGGGTCGTTTTCTATGCACAATGTGGAACAAGCATGTGGACAGATGTTGGGGGAGACACAGAGAGGCTGGGTACAGCACCACGTGGCTCCATTGCCCCGAGAGGAGAGAGAAAAGCATGGTGCCAAGCACACGCTGGTGTAATAACCAGGCCCCCCTCAGGCTGACTCTGATGATCGGCCTGCCTATGCCTGGCTACGAGCAGCTGCCGCTGCTGTGGCCAACCCCCATGTCGTCTGACCCACTCTCCTTGTCCGCTGCCACAGCCTCCTCCTTTTCCTGCTTCTTCTCCTCCTCCTCCACCTTATCCTGCTTCTTCTTCTCCTCACCCACTTAGTTACCTTCCAGTAAATCTGAAAAGAGCACCAATCTAAAATAGAGCCCACGCCACACCATCGTCACATACTGTATGTACCACCACTCAACTGCCTGCCAATCCACTATGAACTACATTTTGCAAAGCACAGCAAAGTACTGTAGGTCTCTTTATCTCTCTAAAAGTATTGTGATTGATTTAAAGCCCCACCGACCACTTGTTTCCTGGTTACCACCTCCAGGGGATTCCGCATATAGAGAAGGTATGATAGTCTAATAGTGTAATCTGTCTACCAACTAGGTCTCGAGCACAGGCCCTGCTAAAGCCGTGCCAACGCCATGATTAGTAAATGGGTCAGGTTTTCATCTATAACTAAATGAATGAAAATGAAAATGCTTCCATTTGTGATTGCTCCTCCCTTGTGTCGGAGAGTGCGGTCAGCCATAATCAGTTCCACAGGTATTCTGTAATGACAGTTTGGTATGTGTCCTTGCTGGCTGCTCTCAAATAGTGCTGCTCATTCTAATCTGTAATACAAAAGTAAATCACTTTACATTAGTGTCTACAAATGAATTTACAACTGCCATGGTGTATGTTGTAAACAAAGAACACCGGCTTTATCCATGTTTAAATAAGAAAAACGTAGCGTGAGAGGATCTGCAACATTTACCAATGAGCCGAATATGGAAGGCTACAGTAACAAAACTCTTTAGGCTATGAGTTCCCCTGTGCCATATAGCAATAGAATATCAGCTACACAACATTCTAATCAAGGCATGCACGTTTTAAAAGAGTAGTGATAACAATGTGCACATTGCTCTACTGTATATTTGTAAACCCAAAAGATTTTGGTAGCAAACCATTTTTTAACAGAATACCATTCACACTCATTTGGCATTCAAGTCATTGAATTGAATTTCTCTCTTCCTTCATCTCTAGTAGGATATGGTTAGAGGCAGACGTTCTGGCAAAAGTGACTCACTCATTGATGTCTGAGCGAAAAACCCATCAAATTTATATCTGATGCCAGGGGGACCGGCAGCCTATTGTTCCAGGAGTGAGAGAGCAATCATCTGATATCATCAAACTGTAATGAATCTATATGGGGGGGAGAGGCGAGAGTGAAATTAAATGCGTCTTACAGAGCCATTTCAACTCCAAAGCACAACAATCCTCTCTCATTGACACAGTCAATACAGAAAGAACAACAAGAAAAATGAAATGTGTCGTATCTTTTTTTAAAGGCGGACTAAGGCACTGCATTTAGATATGATGTTAAAAATGTACAACAACAAAAAGTCTAAAAGCTTTATGATGCTGAACCATCCAAGCTAACCACTATGAATGGTCTGTATACAGTCCAATATTATTTAGGCGTTTGACCACCCATTGAGTCATAAGGGACTTTGTCTGTGCCCTACATCATGTAGAGTGGAATGGGATTCATTGGTCGTGCAGGATCTCTCCCTTCATCACTGAGTGAGGAACTGGGAGAGTGTGGATCCACCATATCTGAGAGCCCATTCCAATTACATCAGAACGTGGAAGGGCTGGAGCTGCCTGGCACATATTGACTGCCCACTAAATCTTGTTTATACCGCGCCACGGGGTCAACAAATGTGACTGCTGCGGCCCACTACTGGCAAAACATATTTCCACGGGATGGGAAAGGAAGCCTCTAGCCTCCAGCCCTCCTCAGCCTCTCTCTGTCTGGTGCATCAGCTAGCTCTTCTACTCTGTCTGATGTCCAGACTGACAGAGGCATAGTCTTAGAGACACTCACATCAGTGGAGGCTCCTCAGAGGAGGAAGGGGAGGACCATCCTCCTCAGTGATTTTCAGAAAAATGTAAATGGTAAAAGATTTAAAAAGTTATCATTTTTAGATAAAACTATACTAAATATAATCACATGCCACCAAATAATTGATTAAAACATACTATTTTGCAAAGGAGGTCTACAGTAGCCTCAACAGCACTCTGTAGGGTAGCATCAAGGTGTAGCCGGAGGATAGCTAGCTTCCATTCTCCTCTGGGTACATTGACTTCAATACAAAACCTAGGAAACCATGATTCTCACCCCTATCCATAGACATACACAGTAATTATGACAACTTCCGGAGGACGTCCTCCAACCTATCAGAGCTCTTACAGCTTGAGCTGACATGTTGTCCACCCAATCAAAGGATCAGAGAATGAATTCAGTACTGAAAGCATAAGATACAGCTAGCTAGCATTGACGTGCATAAAATGTTGTGAGTAGTTGACTCAGACAGAGATAGAAAATAGTTTAACAGTTTTGAACAAATTAATTTCTTCCAAAATTAAGGAGAAGCAAGAGAGAAATAGAGATTGTCATTTTATTTCACTTTCAGTTTCACTTACTTAGCTAGCAAATGCAGCTAGCTAGTTTATCCTCCTCAAACACCCTGCTCAATCAGATAGATGCTATGTTAGCTAGCTGCCTATGACTATCCAATACTTCCAAGTCAAGGTAAGCTTATGATTTTCCCAAATGTATTGCCACCAGGGCCCGCCGGTGTAAGTGCTAAACTGCTTACTGACTGTACACTGTAATGCCACTGCATGATAGTAGCAGGTTTACTAACTAATTAATTTTATTAGCTATGTTGACTATGACGTTACTTTATCTAATATTGTGGCAACTATATAGGCTGTGTGTAGCAGTTATGATATGGTTTGGCTTGGAAAGTTGTTTTTGCCTGGTCACATACAGCTGATGTTTTGTGCATTGAAGTCCACAAGCAAAGGGACAAAGTGAGAGGAGGAGAGTGCATACATGCGAGAAGGAATACAACGTGGCTGTTATGAAAGTGAACTGTGTTTACGCGTGATCAGGGGTGTAATAATTCTGCTGATTCTGTTGAAAATGGATAAAAATACCTGAATTTGTCCAAACCTCTCGTTTGCAACTGTTGGACTAATGATCACACCCTATATCAGCTAGAGGCAGGCAAGAGTGTGCAAGGCTGTATTGAATGTGTCACTGTCTGTCCATGTGTCACCGTCTGTCACCTCAAATTTTTCCTCTCTCATCTTAAACGGCACTGACTGCCACTGACTCACATAATGTGCCTGGGAGTATTTTGGTGCCTACAAGAGACGACAGAAGTGTCTCTGAAGCAGGGGGAAAGGGACAAACCTCTGAATCTATCTGAAAAATAAAAGTGTAGTTTATTGTAGGGAAATTATTATGATATACAAAAGCCTGGTTTAGTGGTGACCTGATCCCTCGATCAGGAGTCCCAGACAGTGTCTGAAATAAGTAAAAAATGAAGTTAATTTATAAAGATTTTATCTGAGATTGTTTTATTTTATTTTATCTGAGACAGGCGAGAATATATTAGCTTCTTGACCTCCCATTTCCACTTGCCCATGAGTCTAGGGAGTTTGGTCTGGCCATAAAGCTGGGCTTACTGTGCTGCTAAACTTAGTAGGATGTGTCTGCATTGTGGACATGATAATGCATTAGTGCGCTAGTAGAGAACTGATAAATAAAGTAGTGACCAGGGGAAGTAAGACAGAAGTGGTGTTTCTCATTGGATGCAAGGTCAAGCAAATATGGCTGTTTCAGAATTCTGCACAACCTCTTCCGGAAACATTTGCCTGACATTGAGATCACATTCAGTGTACTTGCGGGGAAACTGTTTTTGCTCGGCGCCTTTTGCTCATTTGTATTCCAAAACAAACAGGACACCAGGATGATGAGACTGCGTTATGAAACCTGGGCTTTCCATCTTCTTTGATGTAAAAAACTACCTCTTACTTAGTTTTTGACAACAGAGGAAAAAGTGCACAGCCTCTTTCCCCTCATCCTCCCGGTCTGCCTCATTCTTCCTTGGCAAATAAAGGGAAAACCTTGGGAAAAGTACTGCTGAATTTGTCAACCCCATAGAACTCTAAGTTCCCCCGAGCAGCATAATGTGTTTAAACTGAGTGGAGAAAAATTACACCAGAGAGATAGAATAACCTGAAAGTGTGAAATGGACCTAAATGGATTTTTACCCTGCGAATGATGCATTTTAGGCTAAAATTCCAGTATGTGTTGTGAAACTTGATAGATACCTTACATATTCCACTGTTCATAATTTGAAGTGTAAAGGGAAGTCTGTCTTTTGTATTCGATTTCAAGTTCTTCATTGATGTAATTGGTCGTGGCATGGGGAGAATGTGAGGCCTCTGACAACTGTAAAAAGCTCGAACAACACACTATTGTATAATACATATGTCAGTAATGGAGCTCTATCTTGTTTGATTCCATAATGGATTATAAATACTACATTACAAGAGGATTACTCACTGCTCAAAAAGTTTATCCTTCAGATACTGCTGGAGAAAAACATTACGTTTTTACATTTTACAATTTAGTAATTTAGCAGATGCTCCAATCCAGAGCAATTTACAGTTAGTGCATTATTTGAAGATACAGTATCTAGGTGGGACAACCACATATCACAGTCATAGTAAGTACATTTTTCCTCAGTAAAGTAGCTATCAGCAAAGTCAGATCGAGTAAGATATATATTTCTTTTATCAAATAAAAATAATCAAGTGTGAGTGTTTGAAAAATATATATATATTATTGTTTGTATTTTGGGGGGGTGTGGATCAGCTTTAATTTTGCAGATAGATGCAGACAATGTAATTGTCTGCATCATTTCCACAGTCAACCCCATTATTTTGTGGTTGACTGTGCCTTTAAACAGATAGGCTAATTGTGCCTTTCTGATAGGCTAATTGACATCATTTGAGTCAATTGGAGGTGTACCTGTGGATGTATTTCAATCCCTACCTTCAAACTCAGTGCCTCTTTGCTTGACATCATGGGAAAATCAAAAGAAATCAGACAAGACCTCAGACAAAGAAATTGGAGACGTCCACAAGTCTGGTTCATCCTTGGGAGCAATTTCCAAATGCCAGAAAGTTCCACATTCATCTGTACTAACAATAGTACACAAGTATAAACACCATGGGACCATGTAGCCGTCATACCACTCAGGAAGGAGAGCGTTCTGTCTCCTAGAGATGAACGTACTATAGTGCGAAAAGTGCAAATCAATCCCAGAACAACAGCAAAGGACCTTATGAAGATGCTGGACAAGAAAGAAGCCACTGCTCCAAAACCGCCATAAAAAATCCAGACTACGGTTTGCAACTCCACATGGGGACAAAGATCGTACTTTTTGGAGAAATGTCCTTTTGTGGACATTGTGGCGTACAGCAGGTCAGCTATCAGGGGGAGACTCGTCGAGGCCTGGTGACAGACGGAGTATACATCACGAGGCGATGGCTCCATCTGCTGGATGTGCCAGGTCTAGACGGACTCTCCGCCCAGGACTAATTGGGTCTGATTGGGGAGTTGGTGAGTAATCAAGGGCTGATTGCTCACCAGCTGTACAAGCCCCATAAAGCTGCCAGAAGGGCAGCACACAGGAGAGGACTGGGGAATTAAGGTGACTTCTGTGTAGTTGGAGACGGTGCCCGAGCTAAGACGTTCGAGTTTGTGTGCCCGACAGGATACAGGAAGACCCGGAGCCCAGAAGACAGTATCCCGGAAAGGGTCTCATGGGGGAGACCTATCCTTTTCTTTTGATTTATTATTTAATAAACACCCTTGAAACCGAGCTAGTCATACTCTGTCCGTGTCTGATCTGTGTAAACGTCTTGACCCAACCCCCTGGTCTGCCACAATATATTGAAGCAACATCTCAAGACATCAGTCAGGAAGTTAAAGCTTGGTTGCAAATGAGTCTTCCAAATGGACAATGACCCCAAGCATACTTCCAAAGTTGTGGCAAAATGGCTTAAGGACAACAAAGTCAAGGTATTGGAGTGGCCATCACAATGCCCTGACCTCAAACCCATAGAAAATGTGTGGGCAGAACTGAAAAAGCAAGCAAGGAAGCCTACAAACCTGACTCCGTTACACCTGCTCTGGCCAAAATTCACTCACAACTATTTTTGCTAACTTTATAATAAAATGCATTGGAGTGAGATCATTTCTTTCTTTCGGGATATGTATACCTGTAACGTCGTTCGTCTGTTGAATGAAGAGAGTCAGACCGAAATGCAGCGTGTAGGTTACTCATGACTTTTAATGAAAGTATCGTGGTACATGAAATAACTGAATAAACGAAAACAACAAACGAAACGTGAAACTAATTACAGCCTATCTGGTGACTACTACACAGAGACAGGTACAAACAACCACAAAATACAACGCGAAAGTCAGGCTGACTAAATACGGTTCTCAATCAGAGACAACGACAAGCACCTGACTCTGATTGAGAATCGTCCCAGGCAGCCAAACCTAACTAGACACACCCCTAATCATACACAATCCCAATTACCACAAACCCCAATACGAAACACAACATATAAACCCATGTCACACCCTGGCTTACCCAAACATATACCAAAAACACAAAATATAATGACCAAGGCGTGACAGAACCCCCCCCCCCCCCTAAGGTGCGGACTCCAGGATGCACCTCAAGAGCATTGGGAGGGTCCGGGTGGGCGTCTCTCCATGGTGGCGGTTCCGGCTCGGGACATGGACCCCACTCCATTAATGTCCTAGTTCCTCCCCTTCGCGTCCTGGGATAATCCACCTTCTCCGCCGACCATGGCCTAATAGTCCTCACCCTGATCCCCACATAACTGAGGAGCAGCTCAGGACAGAGGGGCATCTCGGGACAGAGGGGCAGCTCGGGACAGAGGGGCATCTCAGGACAGACAGGCAGCTCGGGACAGAAGGGCATCTCAGGACAGAGGGGCAGCCCGGGACAGAGGGGCAGCCCGGGACTGAGGGGCAGCTCGGGACAGAAGCAGCCTGGTACTGAGGGGAAGCCCGGTACAGAGGGGAAACCCGGTACTGAGGGGAAGCCCGGTACTGAGAGGCAGCCCAGTACTGAGAGGAAACCCAGTACTGAGAGGAAGCTCAGTACTGAGAGGAAGCTCAGGCAGGTAGTAGGCTCCGGTAAATCCTGGCTGGCTGGTGGAACTGGATGATTCAGGTTGTCTGGCCGATCTAGAAGATCTTGGCAGACTGGCACTTCTGGCGGATCCTGGCAGACTGGCACTTCTGGCGGATCCTGGCAGACTGGCGACGCTGGGCCGACTGGCGGCGCTGGGCAGACTGGGAGCACTGGGCAGACTGGGAGCACTGGGCAGACTGGGAGCACTGGCGGCGCTGGGCAGACTGGGAGCACTGGGCAGACTGGGAGCACTGGCGGCGCTGGACAGACAGGAGACTCCGGCAGCGCAGGAGAGGAGAAAGGCTCTGGCTGCGCTAAACAGGCGAGGCGCACTGGAGGCCTGGTGCGTGGTGCTGGAACTGGTGGTACTGGCGCGTGGACACGCACAGGAAGCCTGGTGCGGGGAGCTGCTACCGGAGGACTGGTGTGTAGAGGTGGCTCTGGATAGACCGGACCGTGCAGGCGCACTGGAGCTCTTGAGCACCGAGCCTGCCCAAGCTTACCTGGCTCGATGCCCACTCTAGCCCGGCCAATAGGAAGGGCTGGTATGTGCCGCAGCTGGCTCTGCACCCGCACTGGAAACACCGTGCGCTCCATAGCATAACACGGTGCCTGCCCGGTCTCTCTAGCCCAACGGTGAGCACAGGGAGTATGCGCAGGTCTCCTACCTGGCATAACTATTCTCCCTTCTAGCCTCCCCCCCATAAATTTTTTGGGGTGACTTTCCGGTTTCCAACCGTGTCGCCGTGCTGTCTCCTCATACCTGCGCCTCTCCGCTTTAGCTGCTTCTATATCCTCCTTGGGACGGCGATATTCTCCCGGCTGCGCCCAGGGTCCTTTTCCGTCTAATTCCTCCTCCCATGTCCAAATCTCCAAATGATGCAGCCTCTCCCACTGCAACTGCTCTTCATGATTAACAGGGAGAGTAGGCTCAGGTCTGACTCCTGACTCAGCCACTCTCTCTCTGTTCTTTCCCCCGTTACTTTCGGTTTTCGCTCTGTATAGCCGTGCTTTCCTTTTCGACTCCATACGTCTATAGCCCTCTTCGCATTGCTGTAGGGAATCCCAGGCGGGCGCCTGCACTCTCTCTGGGTCGGCCGCCCACCTGTCGATTTCTTCCCACGTCGTATAATCCATGCTTCTGCTGTCCATAACGTCCTCCTTTAGATCCTGCCAGTTCACACGCTGCTCCGTCTGTGAGTGGTGGGTGTTTCTGTAACGTCGTTCATCTGTTGAATGAAGATAGTCAGACCGAAATGCAGCATATAGGTTACTCATGACTTTTAATGAAAGTACCGTGGTACATGAAATAACTGAATAAACTAAAACAACAAATGAAATGTGAAATTAATTACAGCCTATCTGGTGACTACTACATAGAAACAGGTACAAACACCCACAAAATACAATGCGAAAGTCAGGCTGACTAAATACGGTTCTCAATCAGAGACAACGACAAGCACCTGACTCTGATTGAGAATCGCCCCAGGCAGCCAAACCTAACTAGACACACCCCTAATCATACACAATCCCAATTACTACAAACCCCAATACGAAACACAGCATATAAACCCATGTCACACCCTGGCTTACCCAAACATATACCAAAAACACAAAATATAATGACCAAGGCGTGACAATACCGAGTATGTCCACATCCCTGTCAGACCATTT
The DNA here is from genome assembly GCF_021184085.1 of Oncorhynchus gorbuscha. Taxonomy (NCBI): domain Eukaryota; kingdom Metazoa; phylum Chordata; class Actinopteri; order Salmoniformes; family Salmonidae; genus Oncorhynchus; species Oncorhynchus gorbuscha. The sequence goes on from NC_060187.1 coordinate 31,253,055, forward strand.
TATTGGTAAACTACACGGTAATGTAAAAGTATCATTTTTATGTGATCCAATTCATAATATAGTACAGTACACTTATCATAATTTGGTTTTACTCCAGAGAGGTTAGAAAATCAGCATACATGACACCTTTGTTTTTATGCCATGATTTCTAATCCCTTAATAATATTGTTGGATCTCATTTTAACAACCAAGATTTCGATTGCAATAATAAATAGATATGCCGATAGTGGATAACCTTGTTTTACTCCTCTTGACAGTTTAAAACTTTCTGAGATGTAACCATTATTTACTATTTTACACCTTGGGTTACAATACATAACTTCAACCCCTTTTATAACAGATTCTCCAAAATTGAAATATTCTAGGCATTTATATAAACTCCAGTTGTACTTTATCAAAAGCTTTTTCAAAATCAGCTATGAAAACCATGCCTGTTTCCCCAATATTTCATAGTGTTCTATTGTTTCCAGTACTTGTCTTATATTATCCCCAATGTATTGTCCATGTAAAAAACATGTCTGATTAGGATGAATAATATCTGACATAAACTTTTAAATTCTTTCCGCCAAGCATTTAGCGAGAATTATTTTGTAAGAGGCCTCCATTTTTTTTAATGGACTGGATCGTTATATATACCTGTCACGGCCTGACCTTAATTCCTTTTTTATGTCTCTATTTTAGTTTGGTCAGGGCGTGAGTTGGGGTGGGCAATCTATGTTTGTTCTGTGTTTTATATTTCTAGGTGTTTGGCCTGGTATGGTTCCCAATCAGAGGCAGCTGTCAATCATTGTCTCTGATTGAGAACCATTATTAGGCAGCCTGTTTTCCCACTATGGGTTGTGGGTAGTTTTCTGTTTTGTGTTTCTGCACCCGACAGGACTGTTTTGTTTTCATTCATTCTCTTTGTTATTTTATTTTGTGTTCAGTTTAAATAAAAATAACATGAACATTTACCACGCTGCGCTTTGGTCCACACCTTCTTCATACGACGACCGTTACAATACCACTTGGATCCTGTTTCAGTAATAATGAAATCAGACCTACTTGTTGTTTGTCCGATAATCTACCATTTATATAGGAGTGGTTAAAACATGCTAATAATGGTCCTCTGACTATATCAAAAAAGTTTGTTAGTTTGTGTTCTTTTTCCTATTAGGTTTCACCTATGTTCCAACACCCAATAAGGTTTAAGTGCCTTGAGGCAATAGCCCATATAAAATGGGGGGCGTCATAATATGTGTGCCTGAAGGAAATGTTGCTTCTTTAAAGAGTGACTATACGACAGTATATACTGTGCCTTCAGAAAGAATCACAGCCCTTGACTTTTTCCACATTTTGTTGCGTTACCGCCTGAATTTCAAATTGATTAAATTGAGATTGTTGTCACTGGCCTGCACACAATATGTACTGTCACGCCCTGATCTGTTTCATCTGTTCCTGTGATTATCTCCACCCCCTCCAGGTGTCGCTTATTTTCCCCAGTGTATTTATCCCTGTGTTTCCTGTCTCTCTCTGCTAGTTCGTCTTGTATGTTTAGTCAAGTCAACCAGCGTGTTTTTGCCATACTCCTTTTGGTATTCATCTTTTTCCAATCCTCCCGGTTTTGACCTTTACCTGTTTCTGGACACTGTACCTGCCTGCCTGACCATTCGGCGTGCCTTGAACACGAGCCTGTCTGCCACTCTGTACCTCCTGGACTCTGATCTGGTTTTGACCTTTTTGCCTGTACACGACCATTCCCTTGCCTACCCCTTTGGACTATTAAACATGGTAAGACTCCAACTAACTGCCTCCAGTGTCTGTCTCTGGGTCTCGCCTTGTGCCTTGATAGTACGAACTGGCCATGACCGACCCAGCAGACTTGGATCAGCTCCGCCATGCTGTCTCCCTGCAGGGAGCCACCATTAGGAGACATGAGGAGTTGGTACATGGCCTTTTGGAAGGGCTCAGGTCCTTGGGTTAAAGGCTATTATGGAGCAAATCAGGAAGTTAGCATAGAGACTACCTGCCACCTCTGAAAAACCCCAATCACCCAGTAATTTTTGCCCTATCTGTGGTGAGTTTGTACAGCCTATCCCGGCTCCCCGAGAACGCCACTTACCTCCTCCGGAGCGATATTCGGGGAATCCTGGAACCTGCCGGGATTTTCTTTCTCAGTGCTCGCTTATTTTTGAGCTACAGCCATCTTTGTTTCCTTCAGACGGATCAAAGATAGTGTATACTATTACGCTAATGTCGGGAAGGGCGCTCTCCTGGGCTACGGCAGTTTGGGAGCAACAATCTGCCATTTGTGGTCATCTGGAGGAATTCATGGCAGAAGTGAGAAAGGTTTTTGAGTCTCCAGTTTCTGGGAGAAAGGTGGCCTGTAAACTGCTTGACTTACGTCAAAACTCCCATAGTGTGGCAGACTGCGAACTGCAGAATGCAGACGTGCAAAAATCAACCACGTGATTTTCGCACGTTGGCCACTGAGAGTGCCTGGGATGCAGAGTTATTTTTGATACTCTTTTGCACTAATTATCTGAGGAGGTAAAGGATGAGCTAGCTGCTCGGGAATTGCCGATGGATCTCAACTCCCTTATCGCCCTTACCATTAAAATTGATGGACGCCTAAGCGAATTTAAGAGTGAGAGGAGGTCTGCTCTTGGGCACACTTTTGCACCCGCTATGGTGCGTTCACCTCCAAGGGAATCCGTACGTTTCCGAAGACAGCTCTTCCGAGAGGATTTGAAGCCAATCTCAGGAATCTACGACTGTTGAGTTGGATACTCCTGAGCCTATGCAGTTGGAAAGAGCTAGGTTATCAGTTGGGGGAATGCTCACAAAGAATGATTAATAACTGTTGTCTGTACTGTGGAGGGGCAGGACATTTTATAGCTACCTGCCCTATTAGGAAACCCTTGTCTCTTGTGGGTACCAGTACATGGTGAGTCAGACTGGGAGTTCCCTAATTCCCATCACGTGCACACCCCTTTTTGCTCTTGTTCTGTGGGGAGACCAATCTAAGTCTCTCCGAGTGCTCATTGACTCTGGGGCTGATTATGCTTTATGGATGCCACAATAGCTTCGGAGCTTGGTATTCCTACTCAGTCTTTCTCTGTGCTCATGCATGTTAGGGCACTGGATGACCGCTCTGTAGGGGAAGTCACCCATAGTACTGTGCCCGATCAGTTACGGGTTTCTAGTAACCATAGTGAGACAATACAGTTCCTCCTCACTGCATCTCCCCATGTTCCGGTTGTTTTGGGATTTTCCTGGCTTCAAAGGCATAATCCAAAGATTGATTGGACCGCAAGCTCCATCCTAGATTGGAGCCCATTTTGCCATTTCCACTGCCTTCAAGCAGCACAGCCTTCCTCAAGTCATCTTTCTCTGGATGTTAGCGTCTCTATCAGAACACCATGACCTCCTGGAAGTGTTCTCCCCTCTCCCAAATGGTCTACATTGACTACCGGGACTTAATGACATTACTGTCAAGAATCATTACCCCCTACCTCTCCTCTCCTCGGCCTTTGAACCTTTCCAGGGGGCCACCATATTTTTAAGTCAAAATTCCTACCACCGGGTTTGGATACGCGATGGGGATGAGTGGAAGAAAGCCTTCAACACAGCCAGTGGAGTACCAGGTCATGCCATTTGGATTCACCAACGCCCCTACTGTTTTCCAGGCTTTGGTTGAAACAGGTCCTCAGCGCCTCCTGGAGAACCAACTGTTCGTGAAAGCTGAGAAGTGTGAGTTCCACCACTCTACAATCACCTTTCTGGGTTATGTCATTGCTGAGGGCAATGTTCAGATGGATCCTGGAAAGGTGAAAGCAGTGGCCTCAAACAACATTCAGGGTGCCGTTGCAAAGGTTTTTTGGGTTTGCAAACTTCTACCGCCTTTCTCGGCACTCCCCTCTCCCAAATGGTCTACAGTTGTCGACAAAGTCTTTGTGGACCTGAAGCATCGGTTCACAACAGCATCCATCCTCATCCATCCGGACCCCTCGCATCAATTTGTGGTGGAAGTGGATGCTTCGGATGTTGGAATGGGGGACATCCTGTCCCAGCAATCTGCCCAGGAACAGAAGCTTCATCCCTGTGCATCCCTGTCTCATCATCTCAATCCTGCTGAAAGGAACTACGATGTTGGTAACTGAGAACTCCTGGTGGTGAAGATGGCATTGGAGGAGTGGAGGCACTGGAAAGAGCAGAAGAGCCAATTCTGGAAGGAGCAGAACAGCCAATACTGTTTTGGACTGACCATAAAAACCTGGAATATCTCCATACAGCCAAGCGCCTCAACTCCATGCAGGCCCGGTGGGCCCTCCTGTTCACCAGATTTAACTTCACCATCTTCTACCGCCCAGGGTCAAAGAATTTGAAGCCTGACACCCTTTCCCGCCTATACAGTTCCTCTGCCACACCCTCAACCTCTGAAACCATTCTCCCTACCTCATGCCTTGCTGCCACTGTGGATTGGAGTATTGAGAGCCTGGCCCATGAGGCACAACACTCCCAGCCTGGACCTGAAGGGGGCCCGGTTAACCGGCTGTTTGTCCTTAATCCAGTCTGGTTCCAGGTCCTGGAATGGGCTCATTCCTCCAGGCTGACCTCTCATCCAGGGTCCCGTCGTACACTAGCCTTCCTCCGACAACGTTTCTGGTGGCCCACAATGGTTCCTGATGTTTCTGCCTTCGTCGCCACGTGCACAGTGTGTGCTCAGAACAAGACTCCACGGCAAGCTCCTTCTGGCCTCCTTCAGTCATTACCAGTCCCTCGCCTTCCCTGGTCTCGTATATCTCTGGACTTTGTCACTAGGTTCCCTCCGTCTGATGGCAACACTTTCATTCTGACGGTAGTCGATCGGTTGTTCAAGGCTGCCCATTTCATCCCCAAACTACCTTCTGCCAAGGAGACAGCCCAGCTTATGGTGCAGCATGTTTTCCAGATCCATGGACTCCCGGTAGACATGGTCTCCGATCGGGGTTCTCATCTCAGTTCTGGAAGGCATTCTGCACCCTTTTTGGGTCATCGGCCAGTCTGTCATCCGGATTCTATCCCCAAACTAACGAGCCAAGCAAGACCTGGAGACCACCTTAAGGTGCCTGGTCTCAACCAACCCCACTACCTGGAGCCGTCAACTGGTCTGGGTGGGATATGCCCGGAACACCCTTCCCAGTTCTGCCATGGGACTCTCCACTTTCGAGTGCTCCATGTGGTATCAGCCTTCACTCTTCCCGGAACAAGAGCAGGAGGTCAGCCTACCCTCGGCCCAGATGTTTGTCCGCCACTGTCGACGTACCTGGAAGAAGAGCTATTATGGCGGCTATTCTCAAGATAAACTCCAGGTATCGTCGACAAGCGGACCATCGCCGGACCCCAGCTCCCCGCTGCCGCATTGGACAGAGGGTTTCTACTTGGAGGCTCTCTACTTGGGATCTGCCCCTTCGGATAGAGTCCCGCAAGCTGTCTCCCCGGTTAATTGGTCCTTTTCCCATCTCCAGAGTCATGAGTTCCACTGCTGTCCGTCTTGTGTTACCCCGTACCCTCCATATTCACCCTACCTTCCATGTGTCTAGGATTAAGCCTGTGTCTCACTGTCCTTTGTCTTCTGTCTCCAGGCCCATCCCTCCCCCCCCCCGGTTATCGTTGGCCAGCCAGCGTAAATGGTGAGACGCCTCCTGAAGGATCGACCACGGGGCAGGGGTTTCCAGTACCTGGTTGACTGGGAGGGTTATGGCCCAGAGGACAGGTGCTGGGTTCCGCCTAAAGACATCTTGGACCCGGCCCTCATTGCCGATTTCCACCACCGACACCCCGGACAGCTAGGTATGCACCCAAGTAGGACGCCATGTGGCGTCCCTGGGGGTGGTACTGTCATGCCCTGATCTGTTTCACCTGTTCCTGGAATTGTCTCCACTCCCTCCAGGTGTTGCTTATTTTCCCCAGTGTATTTATCTATCCCTGTGTTTCCTGTCTCTCTGTGTCAGTTCGTCTTGTATGTTTAGTCAACCAGCATGTTTTTCCCGTACTCCTTTTGCAATTATCCTTTTTCTAGTCCTCCCGGTTTTGACCCTTGCCTGTTTCTGGACTCTGTACCCGCCTGCCTTGACCACCTGACTTGACCACCTGGCCGTGCTGCTGCTCCAGTTTCAACTGTTCTGCCTTATTATTATTCGACCATGATGGTAATTTATGAACGTTTGAACATCTTGGCCATGTTCTGTTATAATCTCCACCCGGCACAGCCAGAGGACTGGCCACCCCACACAGCCTGGTTCCTCTCTAGGTTTCTTCCTAGGTTTTGGCCTTTCTAGGGAGTTTTTCCTAGCCACCGTGCTTCTACACCTGCATTGCTTGCTGTTTGTGGTTTTAGGCTTTAGGTTTCTGTACAGCACTTTGAGACATCAGCTGATGTACGAAGGACTATATAAATACATTTGATTTATTTGATTTGAAGAGCTGCTTCCAAAACAAGATTCATGACGAAAAGTTCTAACCTGTAAAGGAAAGGGGTGTCGAATTGTCACACCTTTATGAAGAACTGACTGCTGTCTGCCATCACCAAGGATACGCCATGGCCTTTACATTTGGAGAATGCTGCTGAACCAGAGAATCTGAAGGACACAGCTGTGTATGTGTGAGTGCTAGCGTTAATTTCCTAGTATTGTATGTATGATCGTTAATTTATCATTCCATTACACTTCAAGGAAAGCCTGCTATGCTTGCATCGGCAGCCACAGTGGAGCAGTACAGCAGCCAACAGGAGCACTATGGGCAGTAAGCATAGGCATAGGCCCTGTGTGTGCTGCACCGTAAAATAAATCCCATTGTGAAAAGACACACAATTACTTAGAGGAATTAAAAAGCTATACTGAATGTGGAAATGGCCTCATAGTGGTTCTCAGAGAAAGTCTTATTTTTCAACACTCCCCTCCTACACTCCCTCCCTCTCTCACTCCTCCACTCTTCTTCCTGCTCGTTGTCTGTAAATCTCAGCCAGTCCTTCCAGGGCCTGATTAAATCTGAAATGGGAGAGTGAAGAGCTGAATACCCTCCATTCTAAAGGTAATTAATATGGACTCCCTCCCTATCTTGGTCCACCTTCATTAAAGACCTCAAAGAGACACATTTGTTGATTACGTACACTGCCCTCATCTACTGCAGATACAGGTCATAAACCAAGGTGAGACACATAATATTGTAGAATAATTACATATTAAACTGAGCTGGATCATTGTGAATTGAAACAAGGGTTGTGTGTGTGTGTGTGTGTGTGTGTGTGTGTGTGTGTGTGTGTGTGTGTGTGTGTGTGTGTGTGTGTGTGTGTGTGTGTGTGTGTGTGTGTGTGTGTGTGTGTGTGTGTGTGTGTGTGTGTGTGTGTGTGTGTGTGTGTGTGTGTGTGTGTGTGTGTGTGTGTGTGTGTGTGTGTGTTACTGTATGGGTGGGGGTTCTCTAGACTCACTGATACAGATGTTCTGTCAGGGGATTGGACCTTACAAGGCACATTGTGGCAACAGCGGTGCCATTACACATTCACACATATGCTGTGTGTTTATCATACTTGCATAGCTTGGCCTAGAAATGTTCATTTATCATCCCTCCATTATTTATTACTGTCACTGCAACTCCACAAGGTATTTTACACATGGAATACATTAAGGATGAAAAATGCTGACCTGAGACATGAATGTGAATATTCTTCCACTTTAATGAGCATATTGCAGCTCCTTTAAGAATAATTAACTGAGCACCGATTTCCAAATAGCAATAATACGAGTTATAATAATCTGTTGTTAATTAATACTGACTGCAGCTATTTTTGCATTACTACAGCATAGAGAACAAGTATGCACATTATGAGGCTGTTCGTGGCCAATACATTATTACAGTATATAAGGTGGCATCTGTGTGGATGAAATATTACTGGAAATTCTGTCTTCCAACTTCACTTACTGGCAATGGATAATTCTCTCTACATTTATATTTACATTTATAGAGACTAGAATGCAAGCTAAAGATCCATGTACTTTTGTACAATGTGACCCATGACCTCAGACTTTTAAGGTCACCATTTGTAGACTTACTGTCAAATTGAATAAGGAAAATTAATGGATCCAAACAGTCTGAGGCTAATGGATGTGATTCTGTATGTGTGCAGTGTGTTCAAAAGGTATCTAGCTTAGTATGAGGTCAAAAAAAGGAAAAAAGTTTGTGTTTATAAGGCCTCTATTCCTGGAAATTCAATGTGATGAGCATTCACCAGAAGACATTTGAAGCTCTTCAGAATGTTAGTGTGACAATTCTGTTTCACTCCCCGTCTTTCTAACAAAACAATCACATAGGTTAGTCTACAGTACATCTCAATGTTGTCATGACTTTTGCCATTCAGTGTCATAGTTTATAGAGTCACAAATGACAGGCTATGTCATGTCAGTGGCTAAAACTTAACAGAGCCTTGTTTAATGGCCTTCCTCCACTAAATAATGCAAATACTAAAATCCCACGGTGAACAGGATTAGAATTCAGATGTATCTCTTAGTCAGAGCAGGACGTGTCTGCCCTATTTAGGTCTACAAATGATGTGTGCCTGGCCTAATTCTCAGGGTGAGAGGAAGCCACAGCACACGCAACAACAAGATAATTCCCACCAGCCATCTCTTTTCTGCACTGTGCCACCTGTCAACAATGGATTTGCGTCAGGGGAGGATGACGGTGCAGAATCGCTCAACGGTTATGAAACTCGAAAAAGAATTGGTCGTGTTACATAAGGCAGCTGTGAGATGTACAGTAACAGTCAAATGTTTGGACACGCTTACTCATTCAAGGGTTTGTCTTTATTTTTATTATTTTCTACATTGTAGAATAATAGTGAAGACATCAAAACTATGAAATAACACATATGGATTCATGTAGTAACCAGAAAAGTGTTGAACAATTCCAAATATATTTTACATTTGAGATTCTTCAAAGTAGCCACCCTTTCCCTTGATGACAGTTTGCACACTCTTGACATTCTCTCACCAAGTTTCACGAGGCCTGGAATGCATTTCAATTAACAGGTGTGGAATTTCTTTCCTTCTTGATGTTTGAGCCAATCAGTTGTGTTGTGTCAAGGTAGGGGTGGCATACAGAAGATAACCATACTTGGTTAAAGATCAAGTCCATATTATGGCAAGAACAGCTCAAATAAGCAAAGAGAAACGACAGTCCATCATTACTTTAAGACATGAAGGTCAGTTAATGCAGAACATTTCAAGAACTTTGAACGTTTCTTCAAGTACAGTCGTAAAAAGCATCAAGCGCTATGATGAAACTGGCTCTCATGAGGACCGCCATAGGAAAGGAAGACCCAGAATCACCTCTGCTGCAGATGATAAGTTCATTAGAGTTACCAGCCTCAAAAATTGCAGCCCAAATAAATGTTTCACAGAGTTCAAGTAACAGACACATGTCAACATCAGCTGTTCAGAGGAGACTGCATGAAACAGGCCTTCATCAAATTTCTGCAAAGAAACCACTACTAAAGGACAGCAATAAGAAGAAGAGACTTGCTTGGACTGGAAATCTGTCCTTTGGTCTGATGAGTCCAAATTTAAAATGTTGGTTCCAACCTCCATGTCAACCTCCAACCTCCATGTCTTTGTGAGACGCAGAGTAGGTGAAAGGTTGATCTCCGCATGTGTGGTTCTGACCGTGAAGCATGGAAGAGGAGGGGTGATGGTGTGGGTGTGCTTTGCTGGTGACACTGTATGTGATTTATTTAGAATTCAAGTCACACAAGTCACACACTTCAAACCACAATGGATAAGCAGCATTCTGCAACGATACGCCATCCCATCTGGCTTGCGATTAGTGGGACTATCATTTGTTTTTCAACAGGACAATGACCCAACACACCTCCAGGCTGTGTAAGGCCTTTTTGACCAAGAAGGAGAGTGATGAAGTGCTGCATCAGATGACCTGGCCTCCACAATCACCTGACCTCAAACAAATTGAGATGGTTTGGGATGAGCTGGACAGCAGAGTGTAGGAAAACCAGAGAACAAGTGCTCAGCATATGTGGGAACTCCTTCAAGACTGTTGGAAAAGCATTCCAGGTGAAGTATTCCAGGTGTTGAGAGAATTCCAAGAGTGTGCAAAGCTGTCATCAAGGCAAAGGGTCGACACTTTTTAAGAATCTCAAATATAAAATATATATAGATTTGTTTAACACTTTTTTGGTTACTACATGATTCCATATGTGTTATTTCATAGTTTTGATGTCTTCACTATAATTCTACAATGTAGAACATAGTAAAAACAAAGAAAAACCCTTGAATGAGTAGGTGTGTCCAAACTTTTGACTGGTAATGTATGTGCAGTCGAATGTTCAGATACAAGGAAGAAAATCGCTGTCTCTTTGTCTGTGGCCGAGCACTAGCCTGATTATTGAGCCGTGAGCACAAGCCGCAAGACCCAAATGTGCAGAGTAAAAAAGGGCAAGCCAATTCCAGCTTCAAGCCAAGCATATCATTTGTTGTTTTGTTCCCGTCATATTTTAGGACGAAGGTTTTATTTACCCCTAAGTTACTTTAGAGGGATTTGAACCGGAAAATATACTTTCAAAGAACATGGAGAGAAACTGAAAATAAAAAAGAACTCCTTTTTGTCTGGAAGAAAATGTCATGTTCTGGAAAAAGCAGCAGACATGAATGAATGGAGTGCAGCAAACAGCCACAACACCCTTCAGAGGTAATGGTTGCTGTTTTGATAAGCCCAATAGAAGCACTACGTTACTTTGGTGACCCAAGCACTACCACATCTGACTCAAATGGCTGGCCAAAATGGACTTCTTGTACAGCAGAGGGGTAGATTGGAACTGCGAAGAAGCCCTTTAGAGGATAACAGTAGATTGAATGGAAGAGGCTCTAAACTCCATACAGACATAGAGCATGTCACTAATTGCAGTTTAAGTGCCGTTAATCTACATTAGGCTACGAGGTTGTTCATCTCAGTGAATCCATTCCTGTTGTTCAGTTATCAATTGGTTACCTTACTTTTGTCTTATATGTTAGTGTGTGGTTAAACACAATTCATAAGCATAACCCGAAATCGTAGTGCTTGTGAAAAGCTATTTGAAGGTAATTCCTCCTCCCCTCTCTCTGGTGTATTAATTTGGGGATGTAAAGCTTACAGTAAACAATGTTTTACTTGTGAAATCAGGTCTTTTTCATCTGACAAACAAATTCCTGTTTGTATGGGAAAACCTTGTGCAAAGCAGCTAAAGAGATATCTGCCAAATATTCTCTTTGTGTCCTCTCCAGCCATGCTTAGATGTCATTATGCGCATGTTGGAGTAAAAAAACTGCCACAAATCTTAGAGGGATATTGTTCTGTATTCAGAAGCATCGTCATTCTCTAGTCTTTAAATGAATCACGGACATTAACAATGACAAAACTCAGACCTGATTCATGATCATTACCCCCCATCTCCAATAATGCTGTAAGTCAAGCTTGTAAGAATGTCCCAATGTGTAGTGCGAGTTACATTTAATTTGGATTTTTGTGTGTGTGTGTGTGTGTGTGTGTGTGTGTGTGTGTGTGTGTGTGTGTGTGTGTGTGTGTGTGTGTGTGTGTGTGTGTGTGTGTGTGTGTGTGTGTGTGTGTGTGTGTGTGTGTGTGTGTGTGTGTGTGTGTGTGTGTGTGTGGCTGAAGCAGCCAATAACAAGAAACATGAACGGGCAGGGTGGGATCTTCCTCCCTATAGTAGCTTAGACAAATGGTTCTCCACAGTTAATGACTATGTCAGTGTACCCCCACTGTGCCTCTATTGACCATTTGTAAAACACCCAACCCAATCAGTGGCCAGTGGATCACCACCTGTGTGCCTCCAACCCCTCTCCGAGCAGACCACCACTGTGACACACTGCATCATGACTCAATAATGGATGGAGAGAGAGGAATGGGAACCAAGGATCGAACTTCACAATCTGATGTTATTTTTCTATTGCTGGCCATCATTGTTTGTGTTGCACTAATGGTCAGCGAAGGGGCTCCCAGTTCCATTAGGAGAACCAGGAGCTGATAGGACTGTTCACACCATGCATAAATGACTCAAGTCCTGGTTTATTCAAGCATGACGTAAAATAACACATTGGCAATGAGCTGTGCTGTCAATATCAGTCAGAGTGGGAATAAATGAGCGATGGGATCAGTGCCATTTATGCCTTCTAAGCCAATACGTTGAAGTGGGAATACATTCATTAATCGGCAATAGCAGCAGGTCTGCTTTAAAGGAGGCTCCCTGTTGAAAGCGCCTCACCCGGCTGTCTGTCTCAGCCATGCTCCTGTTCTGTTCTCTCGTTGGGAGTGTTCATCCCGTAAGAGGGCCGTACTCAACAGCATGCATTTTTAAAAGGGGGCTGCGTAGTGAGCGCGGGATGCATGATTTATGCCCACCATTTCAAGGCTTGGTGCCTCCTCTTGAGGTCTGAGTGGTGCAGCTCCATTAGTGACAAACAGACCTGGCTGCAGCCAAGGAGAGGAGGAGGGGTTGGGGCAGGCACGGTGGGAGGAGACCTGGCACAAGTCACATGTCCAGGGCACCATATCACACAGAAGTAAGGGAACGGACTCACCTGGAGCCTCAGTGTTTATGTAGGCTGTCTGGTAGCTCAGCCACCACAGCTCCCTGGGCCCTCATCCCCCTGCATGTACTTTCATGCCTCGTCTGTTCCTATCAGATTGAGGCTCAGCAGGACACAGATTATTTTTACCTGAAGTGGGAGAATTAAAGAGACCAATCCTGACCCCTCCCAGGAGCCCTTTGTATAGTGTCAGAGCACCTCCTACTGTTCAAACAGGCATGGACAGAGCCATGGATGCACCCGTCACCATGCTATGGTACTCATCCAATCACCCAGAGCAATTTACCAGTTTCATATCAGTGGGAAAAGCATCACTCCACCTCATCCCACAAATTCACCACTTTTCTGCCACTTTTCCACTCCTAGACAGAGAATGTGATGGTCAGACTATCATGTCTAACTTCTCTCTCTACGAACACACATACTCATGCTCTGTCAGCCACTGTCTATAAAAATACAGCCACATACATACAGCCACAGACTATAACAATACGGCCACATACAGTATGTACATACAGCCACAGTCTATAAAACTACAGCCACATACAAACAGCCACAGTCTATAAAAATACAGCCACATACAGTATGTACATACAGCCACATACATTATGTACATACAGCCACATGCAGTATGTACATACAGCCACAGTCTATAAAACTACAGCCACAATCTATAACAATACGGCCACATACAGTATGTACAAACAGCCACAGTCTATAAAACTACAGCCACATACATACAGCCACAGTCTATAAAAATACAGCCACATACAGTACGTACATACAGCCACATACATACAGCCACAGTTATTGGTACTAGAATAAGGAATATTGATCCACACTCTGAAGCCAGGAAATAAATACTGTTGTAAAAACAAGCAGTTTTATTTACATACTTCTTCTACACCAGTTCAGAATCTATAGAACCAACACAACAGAAAGGTATTGGGGTTTATTCATTCTCCTGTATGGAGTCCTGCTCCCTCGGCCCCCTTATAATCTCTGGAGTACATCCTGTGCAAAGCCCTATGCCCACTATGGCATCCCTCTTCCTCTGGCTCTCAATGCCCCTCTCTGACAACAGAATAATGAGGTTTCGATATTTAAAGACATTAAAGTGGGATTTGGGGAGCAGTGGAGGTCCCTCCAGCAAATATGGATTTGTTTTTAGGCATTCAACAGTTCGGGCCTCATTTCAGACGTCAGGCTGAGACTCCTCACTGGGTAATCTAATACACTTCGCCGCTGTTTGGAAACCAATCTGTTCATCCTTGACAACAAATGTTCTTCTGTTTTTGCCGCCTTCCAATTTTTTTAAAACCTGGGGATAAAACCTGTTTTGGAATATTAATGGGGCACCTATTCCTTGTTCAATGGAGCTTTGACCATTCCCTCTCATAGTATAGGAGAACATTGGTCCACTGAACTGACTACCAAGTTTGGAAGACTGAATGCAAAGAGGGCCATTAGCTATGTTAATGATTGAAGAACCACATTGTCTTCGTTTGTACGGCATGTAAATGACAGGCTGTATTCAAATATGGTATCAATAAGTGAGTCACATCTTTAATAACGTATTTTGTTTTTGACTGTAGACAGATCTTCATATCCTATGCAATTACGTCAAGTAGAGACAGAATGCATCTACAGTATATGCCTGGAGAACATTTAAGATTGGACAATATCAACCCTGACGTTTACACATATGATGTGTCATGAATTCAGAATTACGGTACGTGGGACTATGGCTTGTCACAAAACTGCCATTCACATGGTGCTGGACTGGTTTCAAATCCCAACAAAACTTCAGTGAAGGATATCAAAAGCTGTCTGACTGCTAATGACAGATTTTTTCAGATTAGCGCAATAAGTACCCACTTCCTGTAAAGGCAGTTACAGAGGATCTGTAGCATAATGAGGCTCTTTGAAGTGAGAGCCAGAGATCAGTGAGTTCCTCAGAAGAGGAGTTTTAACTGTCCCATCCTCTATCCAGCTCTACTGATTTAAGATGAGGGAGACAGTGTGAGCCAAAGTAGCTTTAACTCCTCTAGTCTCAGGCCTCCTAAGGATCCTCTCTCTCTCAAACACCAGGGAGGACTGAAACACTTCTGACGTCTCTGTCCTTTATTACAAGGTGGGTGCTGCCATGATCCTACTTCTGGCGTTGTGCACCGAATGATGGTAGTTGGACACTTAGCTTATCTGCATACTAATCAAGCATCAGACTGAGAGGAACATTTCTGTCTAAATAATATGAAAATATCAATAAATAGCCCAACAACACATTTCCTTCTAAATGGAAGCACAGCAATATTATTGGCTTCTAAATTGAACATAGTGGTTCCAGTGTTAGGATCCTGGCTCTATAGCTTCTACAGTATGTTGCACAATGTAGATTTGTATGAGAAGCTGTGAAATCAGTGAACATGCCCTCTCTCCAGTGATTAGTCATAACTCCGAAGCACCTGGGATTGTCTGTTTGGTTGTGCTTCCGCCTGTGTCTGGGTGTTAGTTCTCAAGCCTTCAGGGTTGTCATGCTCTGACTGCTTTGAATCTTCGACATTTGTGAATCTCAACCAACTCCTCCTATTGGTACACAAATGTAGTGTAAGCAGCCATTTCACACATTTCTCTGTGGCAGTCCACCAATTCAGTTGCTTTTGAGAAGTGTAACTTGGTATAAAAAAATATACATGTTTGATTTCAGAAATATTTTACATTCTGTCATAAAGAGCACAGGTTCAACTTAATTTTAAAAAAGTTTCCCCATCTCCAGAGGTTAAATAAAATAAAAAAGACTAAAGTAAGAGTCTATTAAGTGCCAAGGAAAGTAACAGGGTTGACCTTAACAGGGTTGATGTTTTAAACTTAAATCACCCATAAATCCCCTTGTGACAGGGGGAATGGAAGCTTGTTTTGTGCAACAGGGAAGTGCAGTTGAATGCAAAATTCAAATATCTGTATATTGTTTTTGTGAAAACATTTCTAGCCTGTCTACCTATGGGTAACAGAGTTGACATGTTATGCTCAACCCGCTCAGTTTTCCACCACAAAACACCAGACAATTGGCAAACAGAGTAGAACCAGCTCACCTGCTTTTACACTATGATTTGACTATTGGATAGATGTTCAATGTCTCTTTTGGGGAAAAAACAAATTTAAAAAGGAATTAGTTTCACCACATCCAAATAAAAGTTCAGTTTACGTAACAGGGTTGTCCTTAAAATTAGGGACAGACACAAATGAATCACTAATCACATGAAATAAATAATAATCTTCAGAAATGACTTTGCCAAAGCAAGAAAATAACTTTACAATAAGAGCGATAGCGGATTTATTGAATTCTCCATGTGGTCTATATTAAAGGGCACTTCATTTAATATAACAGGCTTTTAAAATGCAATATTGGTGCACAATTCCTACTTAAAATATCAAAAGTCACTCATTTTGTGGAACGGCCTTTATATTGTCTCAGTTGAAGATGGCACTTCATGCTAACCATTTTGTCCTCTTGTCCTTGAAAAATCAGCCAGCTCTGCTATTATTCCCCACCTCACTGACAAAGACGCTTGAGGCCACCACTTCATGTCCAGCAGTCAGATAATCACACAACGATGTGGGAAGTTTGCGCAAATGGTATGATCCACCATTAAACATCTGAAAATACACACATGCTGCACTAAATATCCCACCAAATGTCCCCCTTATTTCTATTCCAAGCAGAGCCTCTGCTGTATGAGAATGTGGATGACCTGCCAAGAACTACCTTTAAAAATGTAAATCCCCTGCTACTATCATCTGAGAACACACTTGCGCACAAAAATAGCGAGCCACTTCCTAAACCGTACAATGGGTCTGGACTAGAGTGATATAGGGGAACCTGTACAAGCAGGAGCAAATAATCTCATGAGCACTTCCTGGTTCCTTACTGGTGTGCCTGTAATGTATCACACGCTTTGATGAAGGGAGGGAAAATCACAGACAAACAATCCAACTTGGAGTGCTCCAGTGATATTTGTTAAAGCCCTCATTTGAAATTCATAACTTGACACCTGACAGAGAAACGAGCAGCAACCCGATTGCAATTTATATGCCTTCATTAATAAGATTATGTTTCGTTCTGCATTTGCAGAAACAAACACAGAGCAAAGCACACATTTAGAACTAATGACACAGTGTATAGCAACCCTGCCTTTTTTCTGCTAACAAGACCAGGCATCTTAATCATGTGGTTGGCTGCTGGCTGTCCTTCAGGCCTCCTGGATCACCAGGAACAGACATCTTACTGCCCTGTCTGTCTGTCTGTCTGTCTGTCTGTCTGTCTGTCTGTCTGTCTGTCTGTCTGTCTGTCTGTCTGTCTGTCTGTCTGTCTGTCTGTCTGTCTGTCTGTCTGTCTGTCTGTCTGTCTGTCTGTCTGTCTGTCTGTCTGTCTGTCTGTCTGTCTGTCTGTCTGTCTGTCTGTCTGTCTGTCTGTCTGTCTGTCTGTCTGTCTGTCTGTCTGTCTGTCTGTCTGTCTGTCTGTCTGTCTGTCTGTCTGTCTGTTTGTTTATCGGTCTGTTTGTTCATGCATGGACACCAGCCGGCAAAGCATTAGTATTCAGCAGGCCCCGGCTAGAGATGTGAGAAGTCTGGACACAGCAAAACCTTTAGTGAATCCATTGTTTACCCCGAGGGGGCTGGCAGAGCTCGTGGTCTGTGTTATCACTGGAGCACAGCTATTCACATACTGTAGGTTTCCATCAGACTAGAGAACTATAGAGGGCTGGGGATCTTAGGCCGCAGTTATGGCTAAATGTGTTCAATCTTTTCCATCAATTCTACCCACAACCTCCATCTACACCACCACACAATCACAGATTCATCAGCCATCCACCATAAGCCAACGGAAGTTAAAATGTGAAGCCAAATTTGCTCTTCTTCCATAATTAAGTTGAACGCAACCAGTCTCAGCGAGATCAGGCTACTGAAACTCCCCCTAATCCCCTCTAAAGGTAGATGGAACATTGTCTTCTATCGCCAATGCAAGCTCCACATATTGCTCATAACTGTCAATGTTTTTAGTTTTTCCTAAACCCATTCAGAATTGTTCTCTGTCTCTTGCTGTTGTCTTTTTCCACTTTTTGTGCCTATATTCAAACGAATTGTTTACGAACAAGTTGACCCAAAAGAGAATCGTCCCATCACAACGCTGTGGGGAAGAAGGCACAACAGCGCCTGTTCAACTTCAGGCGGCTGAAGAAATTTGTCATGGACCCTCACAAACTTCTGCAGATGTACCATTGAGAGCATTCTGTCAGGCTATGTCACCGCCCGGTACGGGAACTGCACCATCCTCAACCGCATGACTCTTCGGAGGGCACGTTACCTGCCCACTAGGACATTTACAGCACTCTGTGTCAAAGGAAGGCCAAGAAGATCACCTTAGCCACCTGAGTCCCCGTCTGTTCACTCTGCTACCATCTAGCAGACAGAGACAGTACAGTACATCAGAGCCAGGACCGAGACACTGAGAAACAGCTTCTATCACCAGACCATCAGACTGTTGAACAGCCACCACTAGCCGGCTACCTGCCCAGTACTTTGTCCTGGGCAGGAGACATTTTTGCACACATACTCCCACACACTCACACAAAACACACACACAACCTCACACACACACACACACACACACACACACATATTACACACACATACTCCTGCATTCACTCACACATACAAATCAAATCAAATTTGATTTGTCACATACACATGGTTAGCAGATGTTAATGCGAGTGTAGCGAAATGCTTGTGCTTCTAGTTCCAACAATGCAGTAATAACCAACGAGTAATCTAACCTAACAATTCCACAACCACTACCTTATACACACACAAGTGTAAAGGGTAAAGAATATGTACATAAAGATATATGAATGAGTGATGGTACAGAATGGCAGAGGCAAGATGCAGTAGATGGTATAGAGTACAGTATACACATATGAGATGAGTAATATAGGGTATATAAACATAAAGTGGCATATTATAAAGTGGCTAGTGATACATGTATTACATAAAGATGGCTAGATGCAGTAGATGATATATAGTACAGTATATACATATACATATGAGATGAGTAATGTAGGGTATGTAAACATTATATTAAGTGGCATTGTTTAAAGTGGCTAGTGATGCATTTTACATCAATTCCCATCCATTTCCATTATTAAAGTGGCTGGAGTTGAGTCAGTGTGTTGGCAGCAGCCACTCAATGTTAGTGGTGGCTGTTTAACAGTATGATGGCCTTGAGATAAAAGCTGTTTTTCAGTCTCTCGGTCCCTGCTTTGATGCACCTGTACTGACCTCACCTTCTGGATGATAGCGGGGTGAACAGGCAGTGGCTCGGGTGGTTGTTGTCCTTGATGATCTTTATGGCCTTCCTGTGACATCGGGTGGTGTAGGTGTCCTGGAGGGCAGGTAGTTTGCCCCTGGTGATGCGTTGTGCAGACCTCACTACCCTCTGGAGAGCCTTACGGTTGTGGGTGGAGCAGTTGCTGTACCAGGCGGTGATACAGCCCGACAGGATGCTCTCGATCGTGCATCTGTAGAAGTTTGTGAGTGCTTTTGGTGACAAGCCAAATCTCTTCAGCGCTGCTGTGCCTTCTTCACAACGCTGTCTGTGTGGGTGGACCAATTCAGTTTATGTGATGTGTACGCCGAGGAACTTAAAACTTACTACTCTCTCCACTACTGTCTCGTCGATGTGGATAGGGGGGTGCTCCCTCTGCTGTTTCCTGAAGTCCACAATCATCTCCTTTGTTTTGTTGACGTTGAGTGTGAGGTTATTTTCCTGACACCACACTCCGAGGGCCCTCACCTCCTCCCTATAGGCCTTCTCGTCGTTGTTGGTAATCAAGCCTACCACTGTAGTGTCGTCCACAAAACTTGATGATTGAGTTGGTGGCGTGCATGGCCACGCAGTCGTGAGTGAACAGGGAGTACAGGAGAGGGCTTAGAATGCACCCTTGTGGGGCCCCAGTGTTGAGGATCAGCGGGGTGGAGATGTTGTTATCTACCCTCACCACCTGGGGGCGGTCCATTGGGAAGTCCAATACCCAGTTGCACAGGGCGGGGTCGAGACCCAGGGTCTCGAGCTTGATGACGAGTTTGGAGGGTACTATGGTGTTAAATGCTGAGCTGTAGTCGATGAACAGCATTCTTACATAGGTATTCCTCTTGTCCAGATGGGTTAGGGCACACAAGCATATACCCATTCTCACAAACACACACACATACAAACAGACATTAGTGCTGTCCCGTGTATATAGAGACATTAAACACTGGATACTTCCCGTTTATTTTATAGTGTTTTTCACACTGTATACTCTTCAATTAGCTCATTACAATATATCTTCTACCGTACATTGCATTTTTGTTACACTGTTTATACACACTGTATACTAATATACTTGATTATATACTGGATTCTTGACATAGCTAATATATCTACTGCTGTACATATCATTCTCACTATATATTTTTTGTTTATATACATATAGATTGCATTTGGATTATTGATACAGTGTTATTTGGGTTGCTAACTGGCATTTGTTCTGACATTTCTTGATTTCTTGTTTTTTGTATTTTGTTGTTAGGAGCTAGTAGCACAAGCATTTCGCTGCACCTGCTATAACATCGGCTAAACTGTGTATGCGACCAAAAAACTTTGATTTGAAAGCTGTAGCACACAAATCAATAGCAAAATAGTTCTCTTCACACATGGTAGTTTCCATGAACTATGTTGTAGAGGGTAGCTTGAAAGTGGTTTATAGTGTGTAGCATTTAGACACCAGTGAGCAGTGTCAGTGGTGTGTACAATACCAATAGTGCCTATCTGAGATACACAGGCATTTCTGGAAAGCATACAATACTCACACACTCCAAAACACAACACGCTCAACCCTTGATGCACAGAACAACTGTATAACAATGATGCATTTCAACTCTGGATTGCTGATGCTATGTATTAGCCTAATGTATATATAAATCATTGTTGTATACGTGTGCGTTTGGGAAAAAACACACACCACCCCTTCACAGAAACATAATGTTCCGCCGTCCTCACACACACACACACAAAGTAAAGAAAGAGCACCCAGAGGGAGCTCTATGCACAGCATATACAGCACTTTAATGTGACACCAATGACCTGGTCTCTGAGTCCGTCTGCCCCAGGGACTGTAAGGGTGGACAGTGGACATGAATCAAAGTCCATTCTGAGAGCCAGGACAGTAGTGGCTGGCGTGGCCTGCCAAGTCGTTTCACCGGGTTCATCATCTCTCTGACTGCTACCAGCCAAGGAGATACTGTACGAGCTCAATACTTCATTATTAACAAATCACAGTAATGACTGGGTCAACTGCAGGTTGTTATTCTGATCCTACACCCTGGAGTCATTTAGATTCATATATTTAACACATTGTCTCACGTCGGATAGTGCGATGGCCTAATAAGCTCAAACACTCATGGGATAGCTAAAAATATGCTGTCCTAAAATTTGAAAATGTTACTAAGGTGATATCGTCCACTGAACTTCTTTTATTCCCAAAAGCGTTCATCTTATCAACAATTATAAACCTGTCGGTACTATTGATGTGTTTTTTTCGTGGGCAAGTTTTCACTACCTAATTCTACATCTAACTAAGGGGTTTTGTGGTGGTAGAATTAGTATTTATGAAATTCAGAATGTACACAAAAATGTGCTGGTTAACGCGTTAGCTCGCTAGTGTCTGCTTGCTGGCTGAACCACTCTCAAATCAATCCATATGAAACAAAAGGCAAGGTTGCTAACAGCGCCAGTTCACACACTCAGTGCTTAATACTCCCTCTAGCTAGCTAGTGAAGTGAAGTGACGTTCTAGCTAATGCAAAATTTGTTTTCATTATAACTGTTCTGCCGTGATTAGTGCGCCGAGTACAACAGCATGACCGACTGCTCTCTGTCACATTATCACTTTGGCCAAATGTTACCAAGTAGCGAGGCACAGTGCCAGCTGTCAGAGTCAGATACAGATACATTTCTGAAAACAGTCCCATAACTTTGGTGCCGTACAACTTAATCAACAAGCTGGCAAACTAGCTACCGTATGGCCATTCAAACAAGCTTGCACTAGGCTACTACAGTAGCTGGATAGCTACCAAAAGTGGATTAGGAATTTGTGTTAGGCGGATGAGCAAAATCTCAATTTTCTTTAGATGAGTTCCACATTCTACCTGACATATCGGTTGAGGGTCGTATAGGAGTGATACCATCTGACGTAAGACATTATATTTAACATGTGTAACAGGATAACTTTAGTCCATCCCCTCGCCCATACCCGGGCTCGAACCAGGGACCCTCTGCACACAGACAACAGTCACCCACGAAGCATCGTTACCCATCGCTCCACAAAAGCCACGGCCCTTGCAGAACAAGGGGAACCACTACTTCAAGGTCTCAAAGCCAGTGATGTCACCGATTGAAACGCTATTAGCGCGCACCACCGCTAACTAGCTAGCCATTTCACATCGGTTACACATGTACTGTATATTTATATATATCCAAGACAAATCAACATGGATTTTTTCACTGTACAGTCTATGGGGCCAGAAGGCAACACACACAAGTACATTCTGGCTCGCTAAGCCACTTGAAAGACACTGCACATGATTGTTTTATGAGATGGGACATATAAGCACTTGATATGAGGGGATTTATTATGGCACCATCTGTTCCTCACATAATGCATTGCAAATGCCTCATGCAGCTATCATGTGATGTTCATGGGATGAGGGATCTGGGTTAGCGATGATTTACACCTGATCCTTTGCCACAATGGCTGTCTATTATAGATCACAGCATCCCAATCTGTCTCACAATCACCGACGTGTGTTCAGTGTTGTTCAATGCCACTGAGAATCAACCACTGCATTCTTGGTTAGCTGCCTGTCTAAGGACCGTGTCGGCTCCTCTGCTGGCTGCCGTAGGACAGAGCTACCTGTAGGACAGGACATTATTGTTTCCCATAATCCAATAGTCACCAGGGCTCGCTGCTTAAGAATACTTGTCAGCAAATTCGAACAGTGTTCCTAGGCTCTGCTCCCAGGTGCAGGTTGGCTGCTGCTCAACCATGTTCGCTGTGCATTTGGCCACGCTCCAGGGTAATTTCTGTAAGGCCAAGTAAACTATGGGGCGACATTTGACGGAGAGCACTACAGATGATATCATCACAAGCAGGGACATGACTGTGGGCTCGGCATACTAATGCTGCCTCCATAGAATCAACCCAGCCGTATTTGATAATACCTGTCTGACTACAACAGGGTTTCTGAAGCCATTTTACATTCACCGCATCTATCATGCTACTGCTTCTAAAAAGGAGGACCATCCATCTGCACTTCTCTGAAATTCAGATTATACACTGTCTCAGTGTCTAGTGAGCTCTACACAACACAATGACCTATTGTAGATGACCAGGTTGTTTGGGATTTACCATAGTTGTAGTTTAGGGAATCACAAGAGGCTGTTTTTACTGGTAAGCACATTTGCCCTATTAAATAACTAGAGAACATTTTGACATTTTTAACACGCCTCAGAAAAAGGGAAACAAATTAATAAACCAACATTGAACTGGTAATAACCAGCTGTAAATGTCCAGGTCTGGCCATTAATCTGCAATCCTGTTGTCGTTTTTACACATAGACCAGCCCTTTTATCGAGAACACGGATGACGTGGTAATTTTGTCTGTAAAACCAAAAGTGAAGCAGGGCTGAGCAGTTTAGGGAGGGGCACACACACAAAAAAAAACCATAAAGTAGTTGTTTGGTAATATATACTCTATAATTAACTATATGGCGAAATCTCTCCCCCTCCGTCTTCACTGTTTGTGTTTTTTTTAATGCAATAGTACATTGATTTCAAGCTCTTAATTAAGTTTGTCCAAAGAAGTTTAGAGGGCTGTGTGAGGGTTGAGAGTGAAAAATAGCATATTAGGGCCACTCAGCTCATTGCTGATTCACTCTAATACCAGGCTGAATGGAGGTCAGACCGATATAGACTGCAGAATGCACCAAATGGCGTACAAAGGTCACGATCCTCACCTGCAAGTCAAACGGAAGCATTTGACTATTCAAAAAGGAAATGCACTTCTTTAAACCTACTCTTAAAAAGTTTCAAATATAACAGATGGGGCTTGAGAATAAAAGCATACGCAAAGTGGTCAGTGTTAGCCAAAGGGCTCTAGCTGACAGGAATGATTTAATTGTCTGATCAACCTTCATATCCATCATTTCACTTGCATATTCATATCAGCTCTCCCCAGAGATAACCTTGGAGAACCCTCTTACTCCTAAGAAGCCCAGTGCTTATGAGAACAGAAGACCCGGTGGAGAAGCAGCGGTGGCTCTACCCAAGGTTCTCATTTGAGTTCAAAGTGAGGCAGTAAGTAGATCACATAGCTAGGTGAAAGAGGTCTCATCTTCACTGCAGTGATAACACATGTCCCAGCACTTCTCCTATAACCAGTGGCTATTCCACTCCTCCCTCCCTCCACTGCTCTGCTCTGCTCTGCTCTGCTCCCCACACTGACCAACAAAGGCCCGGGAGAACATGATCCTCATATCTATCAGGCCCCTGGCCTACTTTTCCTGGAAGGAAGGGTCATGATCTGTTCAACAAGGTTCACACAACATTTTCAGGTCTTGAATGTTTGCAACAATAACAACCCGAGACGAACGAGGGGGAGAGATGAGTGAGTGTGGCATGTTTTCAAGTGTTTCTAGGCTTAAAAAGCAAGAGGAAGCCGTATCAATGTACAAACCCCGCCCTCTCTCTCTCTCTGGGTGTCCCACAGAGCCATCGGTAGAGGACAAGGCTTCCCTAAGACACATGGAAGTACTGATTTGTTACATTTTTCACAGAGCAATTTAATAAAAGATTTAACAGCTGCTTACTTTGTCAGGGAGAGCGGAGGGCCGCAGGAGCATTGGGCTGAGACTAGAGTCAAACATCCACTTCTGTAAATGGAGAAACGAGAAGGGAAGGAGTGGTGGAGAATAGAAGGTAATGTACAACTGCTTCAGTACAGGTAATTCAGATGAATGCAGTGAGTGCAGGCCATTTACTCAGGATGGAGAGAGAGAATAAACAATTAGAATAATTACATTACCAACTCTCCTTAACACTAGTGAGAAAGAACCCTGAGCTTCTGGGGTAAGCTTGTTAGTGACATCTTCAGCAAAGAAAAATATAACTAATATAACAGAATTTCATTACCTGTAAAGGGCAGCCTTAGAAAAAAAGGATTCTTAAAGGGTTCTTCGGCTGTCCTCATATGAGAACCCTTTTTGGTTTCAGGTAGAACACTTTTTGGATTCCATGTAAAACCCACTATGGAAAGGGTTCTACATGGAACCAAAAACGGTTCTTCAAAGGGTTCTCATATGGGGATAGCCGATGAACCCTTGTATGTCTAGATAGCACCTTTTTTTCTAAGAGTGTAGCCTGTATACTGACAGGTATTTGGAAAGGCATTCCTTAGGCAATGTAAAACTAGTACTGTTTACACTCGTGAGCACTGTAGATAGCTAGCAGTTTCTATTCTATCTATCTCATGAGGATGTTCTGGTTCAGTCAGTGTCCGTGGCTGTGTTTTAGCCATGAGCGCCTGCCTGTAGTGCAATATGTTGCCATCTATAACCTTGGCAGTGGCCCTGTGAGAAAGATCTATAGCCAATAGACAGGTGATCCATATAGTGTATTACTGCGGCGGTCAGTCGTTTAATCTGGTGAAGTGGGCAGTGCTGCTGTTAGGAGCAGGGCTGGTGGATGGACCCATTGTGTGGGTCAAGGCGGATTGTCACGGTCCTCATCATCGTGCTGCACACAGTGACAACGTACGCAGCCAAACAGGTGGGGACATAGGGACATGTAGTATCCTGTACGGACAGCTGAGAAGACACTAGTTTGGCCCTAGCCACACTAGGGCGTCAACATCAGCTAAGCAGCAGAACATATAAATCATACAGACAATGTGGAGCCTTTTTCTCTGAATAACACTCAACCAACCACCCAACTAGCTCCATCGTTCCAGTACATAAGGACACAAGCACGAACACACAGACACAGACACACACACACACACCTCTGTATTAGCTGTGGAGAGCCACAGTAGGGGTCCGGGCGATCTTTGAACAGGACATCTCGATAATGTATTCATGTTGTCATTAAATTAATCAAGCTAAAGCCAACCCCAATTGATTGTTGGCAAACAACAGTTGACCTCCACTTCTCTTCCACAAGACCTGGACGATTACACTTAAGCACTGTACAGGTAGAGGCCCCCTGCTCCTAACGAAGCAGCCATTTTCATAAGCGAAAAAGATGTTATCTTCTCCGGTGTGGGAGGAAATATCCTCTGCATTTGAATGCTAATCTGCATCTGAGCTTCTGTGCTTTATTGGCAGTAATAACTCAGATAGACTGCAGATGTACAAACGTTTTGATGATAATTGACTCCAGTCTTCTGTATCCCCCAGGGGATATGAGTCGGATGATCAATGTGGGGAACACTTGCCACTTTATACCCTCACTTCATGATTACTTTCCCTCAGATCTTATTTCATTATGTCCTCTGTGTGTGCAAACAACGCTGCAAGTCAAAACCACAGACTAAAATGAATAACTACAGCCCATGAATTAGTAGGAAGCACAATTTAATAAATGTACTTTTTTTTTAAAATCTTGCCTTGAGCTCCGCATTCAATACTTGAATGCTTTGTTGCTTGTAATTTTCCAAGCCATGTTTAGAATCACATTATGCTATCGAGACAGATCCTGGAAATGTTGCATAATGATACAACGCTGAAGTATTTAAGTACTGGTGAGGATTCAAAATGTAAAGATAAAGTTTAAACTGCCTGGTTTCATGAACCAGAAAAAGATCCAGAAAAATAGGAAAGTAAATGGAAAGTAATTATGTCAGTACTGGGAGCATGAAAAAGATCAATGACTTTTAAGGCGTCTGATTCCCCAGTAATGACTAGGTAGGTTATATTGGTTTACGAATACAAAAAATATTAACTGTAGTAAAGAAGATATCAGCAAATGCAGTCCTATTTCACCCAAATACATACAGAACTGTTAGCTGAGCTCATTAGTGTCATTCTCACCAAAGATACTAAATGAAGCCGTTCCCCATATTCACTTGATGTGTGACTTCCCTAATGGGGAATATTCAAATTTGACTAATGCTGTCTTATCAATTTGCTCAATGAACCCAATGAGTCTGAGTCTGACCATCACCAGAGCTGTGTTTCGTAACATGGCTTTGCCCTCTACCATCCGTCAGCTCTGTGACTCTGTGTACATCCCAAATGGCACCCTATTCCCTGCATTGCACTACTTTTTACCAGAGCCATATGGGGCTTGGCCAAAAGTAGTGTACTATATAGGGAATAGAGTGCCATTTGGGAGGCAATCCATGTCTCATCCCCCTGTTTCCTCTGACAGAGTGCCTTAACATTAGCTGTGACTGCACAGCTAATTGCCGTGTTTCAAGCCTGTGTGACCGAGGTAGAGGAGCTGTGCTCATATTGACGGGAAAAGCTAAAGGTGACTATAAACAGTCTCCTGGCGACAGGGCTAAACAAGGAGATAGCCACGGCGCTAGCAGGGTCAAACACATTGTATCTAGATCCCAAATAAATGAGATTTCACTGCAGAACAGAAGTGTTAAGTGACCTATTCTTCCCAAAAATGATATCCATATTTTCTGTTCACAAAGTCAGAAAATGGAGATGACTAGGACAATGAACATGAGCTACAAAAATAAACCTCTGAAAACAAACAACTTGTCTTGTCTTGTTGACACTAGACATGGTTCATGTCTGTGGAGGCCTCAAACACGTGTGAACCGGGTTTAGAAAGTCAAAGTAGTCATGAGGTGGCTAGTCAGCCATGTTGAAAGAATGGGGAACACTCAGCGTACATATCAGTCTAACTCAATGGAGAAAAGAGAAAACATTGTTTCCAATACACACTGTGGAGTGGATTCACGAACACTGGACATACAGTACATGTATGTCAAGGAGACAACATTCAGGTTTTAAGTATTGAAAGAAAGGACACTCCAGCGATAAAGTGACCCTGAGAGACGTGAGTAAATAAAGCAGCATCTTAGTTAACGTTTTGTGTTTCTGTGCTTGTTATATGATTTGTTGTTGAGCGTGAGGCAGAGTGAGGCAGTGACCCTTCATAGAAAAAACATGCTGTTATTTGGATTAGCTGTCTACAGTACCCTCCTGTGCCTATGGCAACCAGTAAACAGTCAGGACAGACCAACAGCATGACTCAGGTTCCAGCACATCATGAAGCATAACATGTAATGTAATTACAACATGGCACTGATGGCAGTTTAACATAGAAAGTATTACAAACGTGATACATTACCTTCAGCCCATTAGCAAAGCAGGCTCTCATGTACAACCTGAAATACATGTTTGTACCAGCAACCCACTTTGATCAACCCTCACCATGTCCTTCAACCAAACAAAAGTCAAATAACCCAACTGTATTCAATATGGGTTTATCTAAAATCCCTGGTTTGTGGAACAGAACCATTCAATCTTCTAAATGACACTCACCACTTCATTTGACAATGAAAACTTGACTAAGAATTGGAGCCCATCAAGTAAACTCATAGCTCTGTAGCTATTCAGTGGTGAATATCTCTTCACTCTTTTACTTCTTCCACTGTAGTACTCAACAGGATGTTGAGAACTATCGCTCGCTCTCTCTCTCTATTTCTCTGAATATCTTTTTAAATGGTTATCTATCTCCCTTCCCCCCTCTCATGCAGTAAACATTCAAACTGAATCAACTCATCTCTGTTGGCAGTCTACAGTATGTAACCCTGGATTCAGTAATAATGAACAATGAGACATCAACAGTGGCCAGACAGCATGACCCTTGGAATTATTGTTTAAAATACAAATTAAAAGTGTAGTGTGGAAGCACAGCTGTTCACTTTCTAAATATTCATATGATGGACATGGAGCTGGCCAGCAGTAAAATACAAAGATAATTGTATTGTGGTTGATGTCAAAGCTGTCTGGCTTTCATCTCTACAAAGAGGAACACAGGGTCACCAACAGACCACCAAACCATGATACCTGTGACTCAGACACCCAATAGAGCCTGTGCATCGCTTCCCGAATCCAGATAAATTAAATATAACTTAATTTCATAGTGAGATTAGTTCTCACTAAATCAGTATTGACCTTATCAGTACATCAGCTGTGAGCAGGCCTTGATAAAATATATCCAGGTCTGCTACATGAAATTATGCAAAGAGTCTATAATGCACACCTGTGTAATCCACAGAATTTAGATGAATGCCTAGAATGCACATTACTGTAGACTCTGCGCATTCACTGAGGTCTGTGTTTTACATCAACATTCATCCAAACATAAATCATGATAAAGATACATTAGTCCATCACCATACCACAATGAATAATTCAACAATATCTCGCTATGATACCCCAATTACACTAGACCTGTCAATGGCCTATCAGGATTGATGGCGTTGTGTGTAAATTCATATCTGACCTGTACTGCCATCTACAGGCAAACAGTCCTGAGGGTAACAACCCCTGAGTTTGGCAGTGCCACTAATTGAGTGAATTTAAAAACCCTATCTCAAGCTATCCTTTATGATCACAATCACTGTTATCAGGAGATAAGCAAGCATTTTGATGGCCTCAGGCCTACATAGTGTTATCACTACTATCCACTGTACAGAGACTGGAGCTTTGTGATTTATGCTATCCTTTTCAGCTATCAACTATACTTTAGTTGTATGAGGCAGGGAATATCTCAAATGCTTTGAATATGAAGGTGTCATACAATCATGAATCTCATGTTGTGAGTATCCAATAAGTGCCTCAGCCCCGACCAGTATGTGTGGCAATGGTTGATGGAGTTGGTTGTGGTACTGATTTACTGTGTCAAATTGGACTCAAGCTAGTGTTTCATTTAAAGAGAGAGAGATGAGGCAACTGATGCCGTACTGCCTGGTGGCTGGTGCCTCTGCGCACAGTGCTAGTGATTTCAACTGAAAAGCCAGCTCCTGTCGAACAAGAACTACACGCATGGCCCGCAAACTGTCTTAATCAGCACCATGAACAGCGACGCAGTGCTTTCTAAAGAGGAGACTAGAGCTGGCCTGGCCCCAGTGCTTTCTAAAGAGGAGACTAGAGCTGGCCTGGCCCCAATGTTGGAATATGTGAGGGATCAGCACCATGAACAGCGACACAGTGCTTTCTAAAGAGGAGACTAGAGCTGGCCTGGCCCCAATGTTGGAATATGTGAGGGATCAGCACCATGAACAGCGACACAGTGCTTTCTAAAGAGGAGACTAGAGCTGGCCTGGCCCCAATGTTGGAATATGTGAGGGATCAGCACCATGAACAGCGACACAGTGCTTTCAGCACCTAAAGTGAGGAGACTAGAGCTGGCCTGGCCCCAATGTTGGAATATGTGAGGGATCAGCACCATGAACAGCGACACAGTGCTTTCTAAAGAGGAGACTAGAGCTGGCCTGGCCCCAATGTTGGAATATGTGAGGGATCAGCACCATGAACAGCGACACAGTGCTTTCTAAAGAGGAGGCTGGAGCTGGCCTGGCCCCAATGTTGGAATATGTGAGGGATCAGCACCATGAACAGCGACACAGTGCTTTCTAAAGAGGAGGCTGGAGCTGGCCTGGCCCCAATTTTGGAATATGAGGGATGCACCATGAACAGGAACATCTAAAGAGGAGGCTGGAGCTGGCCTGCCCCAATGTTGGAATATGTGAGGGATCAGCATGAAAGACACAGTGCTTTCTAAAGAGGAAGCTGGCCTCAATTTTAATGTCTCAATTGTTAATTTAATGAAAATTAATAAAAGCTCTGATACTACAAAATGTAGCACCAGATTTTGCAATGGAGATCGAATACTGTTATTTCAGACTTGTTTTATTTATTTGTAAGCGACATTCTATGTTTTGAGAGCTAGTTTATTAATTTGATGATCATGTTGTGGAGGAAAAATGTGACTTTCTAAATAAGAATATATAATAATATTTAATCACTTTGTTGATGTAGTAATAATTATCTCACTTGGAATTATCGACCTCCGGGTAATATAGCCTAATACACACTCACTCAGTTACTCATCATCTTTCTCTCTCTCGCGCGCGCACACACACACACACACACACACACACACACACACACACACACACACACACACACACACACACACACACACACACACACACACACACACACACACACACACACACACACACACACACACACACACACACACACACACACACACACACACACACACACACACACACACACACACACATCAATCAGAAACTGCAACTTTGTTTCGTCTTGATAGTTTCCTCAAGAGGCATGAATCCTCAGTTGCATTATGCAAATAGAATAAGGATGGAGACTGGCCTTAAAAACATAGGCCTAATAAATCACACGATCTAAGATAAATCATTAAATAATGTAAAATATGCTAATAGCTTATAAGACATACCTGAGTTATGGGAGAATCTCTACTTTGCTCATCGAATCGGAGCAATCCTTGAAGGAGTTTTCCCAGTTAATACACAGTTAATGATGGT
This sequence comes from Oncorhynchus gorbuscha, assembly GCF_021184085.1. Lineage (NCBI taxonomy): Eukaryota > Metazoa > Chordata > Actinopteri > Salmoniformes > Salmonidae > Oncorhynchus > Oncorhynchus gorbuscha. The sequence continues at coordinate 31,284,370 of NC_060187.1, forward strand.
TGACTGTTGCGATGACTGAAGCAACGGGAGTGGCAAAGGTTTTTCAACTGCACCCGGTTTCTACCGTCAATACTCCCAAAAAGCTTATCAACAGTCAGTTTACCATTATTCACAGAATGTATTGGACCAGCTACATTTGGTGCAACCGTTATACCTTCCCTAAGTTTGAAGGTAAAACAGTCGACTCCCGCTCCTGCGCCAGTTGCTGCGTGTTTGACAGTGAACGGAATAACAAGCAGAATAGAGTCCGATGAAGAAACCAAGTCAGCTCTGACGTTTCAATGAGAATATAGACCAAGACAGACCAAGTCCAGACAAATTACCCAACTCTTATAATCACCAATGTTGATATGAAAAGATGAGCAGTTAACCGCACAAATCTTAACGAGGCGGTGCATCTCCGCTGCCATAACAAAAGTGATGTGAGATTCTGCAGAAAGCAGCGCGAACGTGCTATGTTTAATCAGGTTTTAACACAGGTTCAATCTCAAATGTACAGGGAAACTGCTACGTTTATTTGAGATTGGTCTATTAGAATACATTCATAGAGATTCCCAATGTACACCCATTCATTTTGACCATTGTCTTTGAATGTCTCTGCAATATTCTGAAGAATAAAACAAGAATATAATTAACATGATTTGGCACATGTTTGAACCTTTAGAACCCAGTTTTTGAGCCGCTGAATTACTTAGCCTTGTTTTCACATAGGACTGGGATTCCTCGGGGTATTTCCTTACCCCTAGGGGGTTGAGGTTCCTGAGTGTAGGACGATGTTCTGTTTAAAACCTAATCTTATCCTATCAAGAAATTTAAGAGGAGATGCAATCAAATATTCAACAGGCAATCTTGTAAATACGTTTTGAAGCAGGAAAAGGGATGATTATTTTCTCAGGAGCTTAACAGTTTGACACTGTAATGATCTTCTTATAAAATGAAAAGACCAGCCTCATTGAGGAAATACAATTAGTTTACAAATCTCAATCTCAAGATGTGAACTCTTATACCTGTGTAATAGAGACATTGCTCGTTCTGATATGTCTTAATCTATTCATTTGTATTTTTTGGATGTGTGTGTATTGCGGATACCATGCCCAGCAGAGATATATCTTTATCCTCATTATATGGTTCCTTCTAAAGCAGGGGTATTCAACCCGGGCCCGCGGCCTCCTAGGGATCCACGGAGGTACTGCAGGGGCTGGAAACGGCAGATTCTTTATGGAATATCTGCATAGGCATACAGAGGCCCATTATCTGCAACCATCACTCCTGTGTTCCAATGTTACGTTGTGTCAGCTAATCCAAGTTTAGAATTTTAAAAGGCTAGTTGATCATTAGAAAACCCTTTTGCAATTATGTTATCACAGCTGAAAACTGTTGTGCTAATTAAAGAAGCAATAAAACTGTCCATCTTTGGACTAGTTGAGTATCTGGAGCATCAGCATTTGCTCAAAATGGCCAGAAACAAATAACATTCTTCTGAAACATGTCTGTCTATTCTTGTTCTGAGAAATGAAGGCTATTCCATGCGAGAAATTGCCAAGAAACTGAAGATCTCATCCAGCTCTGTGTACTACTCCCTTCACAGAACAGAGCAAACTGGCTCTAACCAGAAAAGAAAGAGTAGTGGGAGGCCCCGCTGCACAACTGAGCAAGAGGACAAGTACATTAGAATGTCTAGTTTGAGAAACAGGCGCCTCACAAGTCTTCAACTGGCAGCTTCATTAAATAGTACCTGCAAAACACCAGTATCAATGTCAACAGTGAAGAGGCGGCTGGCCTTCATTAACAATGTCTACACAGTACTTCTGATCAATTTGATGGTATTTTAATTGGACAATGCTTTTCTTTCAAAAACAAGGACATTTTTAAGTGGCCTCAAACTTTTGAACAGTAGTGTATATATATGTATATATATATATATATATATATATATATATATATATATATATATATATATATATATATATATATATATATATATATATATATATATATATATACATATACATATACATATACATACATACAGTACATACAGTACCAGTCAAAAGTCTGGACACACCTACTCAATCAAGGGTGTTTCTTTATTTTACTCTTTTACATTGTAGAATAAGAGTGAAGAAACCCAAACTATGAAACAAAACATAAGGAAACATTGTGTAACCAAAAAAAGGTTTTAAACAAATCAGAATAGATTTGAGATTTCAGATTCTTCAAAGTAGCCACCCTTTGCCTTGATGACAGCTTTGCACACTCTTGGCATTCTCTCAACCAGCTTCACCTGGAATGCTTTTCCAACAGTCTTGAAGGAGTTCCCACATATGCTGAGCACTTGTTGGCTGCTTTTCCTTCACTCTGTGGTCCAACTCATCCCAAACCATCTCAATTGTGTTGAGGTCGGGTGATTGTGGCGACCAGGTCATCTGATGCAGCACTCCATCACTCTCCTTCTTGGTAAAATAGCCCTTACACAGCCTGGAGGTGTGTGGGGAAATTGTCCTGTTGAAAAACAAATGATAGTGGAACTAAGCACAAAACCGGATGGGATGGCCAATCGCTGCAGAATGCTGTGGTAGCCATGCTGGTTAAGTGTGCCTTGAATTCTAAATAAATCACTGACAGTGTCACCACCAAAGCACCACCATGCCATCACACCTCCTCCTCCATGCTTCACGGTGGGAACCATACATGCGGAAATCGTCTGTTCACCTACTTTGCATCTCACAAAGACACAGCGGCAGGACACAAAAATCTCAAATTTGGACTCATCAGACCAAAGGACAGATTTCCACAGGTCTAATGTCCATTGCTCGTGTTTCTTGGCGCAAGCAAGTTTTTTATTCTTATTGCTGTCCTTTAGTAGTGGTTTCTTTGCAGCAATTTGACCATGAAGGCCTGATTCACACAGTCTCCTCTGTACAGTTGATGCTGAGATGTGTCTGTTACTTGAACTGTGTGAAGCATTTATTTGGGCTGCAATTTCTGAGGCTGGTAACTCTAATGAACTTATCCTCTGCAGCAGAGGTAACTGTCATTTGGACTGTCATTTCTCTTTGCTTATTTGAGCTGTTCGTGCCATAATATGGACTTATCTTGACACAACATAACTGATTGGCTCAAACGCATTAAGAAATTCCACAAATTCCACAAATTAACTTTTAACAAAGCACACCAGTTGAAATTGAAATGCATTCCAGGTTACTACCTCATGAAGCTGGTTAAGTGAATGCCAAGTGTGTGCAAAGCTGTCATCAAGGCAAAGGGTGGCTACTTTGAAGAATCTCAAATATAAAATGTATTTTTATTTGTTTAACACTTTTTTGGTTACTACATGAATCCATATGTGTCATTTCATAGTTTTGATGTCTTCACTATTATTCCACAGTGTAGAACATAGTAAAAATGAAGAAAACCCTGAATGAGTAGTTGTATGCAAACTTTTGAATGGCTGATGGCAAGCTTTCTTGACTTGGACATACATTTTTGCCAAAACATTGCTAACCTTTGTTTAACCAAAAAGATGGGAATATCTTCTTTCTACTGATGTCAACTTTATTTTTGAACTCCTAATATTGAGCAAATTACACTGATTTGAGATGATTACACTCACTGGAGTATCTGACATACCAGCTGGCTGTCAAGCTGGCTGATGGCAAGCCTTCTTGACTTGGACATACATTTTTCCAAAACATTGCTAACCTTTGTTTAACCAGCTTACCAGCAGCAATTATCGAAGATGTGTTTGGAGTATGGCTGGCACAATTACAGTATCATATAATAATTGTCATTGTTGTCTTACTACACTCATTTTAGGAGAAGGGGCCATTTAACTTCATATTCAACTAGATATAGTTTACCCAATAGCAGTTTTTTTCTTCTTACATGAAGTGGGTAAAGTTGGTAATCATTTTACGAGCAGAATGGCAGGGTTAGGAGGAGAAGCTTCATTACCAATTTCTATTAATTTCTATCAAAACCATTGGTTTTTGAGACAGGGGTGTCACCAAAGCAAAAGTCACCAAAGTGTTGCATTCATTAGGTATGGTTTTCAAAGATGTGTTATGAAAAAATAATATTACAAAAATTACAATTATGGCAATAACAATGTCCATTTGCATGACAGTTAATTGTTTGTTACCCCAAATTCCATAATCATCACAGCCGTAGTTTAGAGTTACCTCTCTAGCTAATAGGCTATGTTAGATATTACACTTTCAATTGTAACGTGGTGAAGTAAAAAAAATAATAATAATAATCTTCCAAATCTATTCATTTTAAAATGTGAATTACTTCTCCTTGCCATTATTATTCACCGGATGATAAAACATAACATGATGGGGGTTCCCTGGTTTGCCCGGTTTGCATGAGAGGGGGTCCATAGGCAAGAAAAGGATGAAGAACCCTGTTCTAAAACAAAGTTGTTTATTATTATTCGTAGTTTACAACCACAGAGAGAGAGAGTGGGAATGTGCCTCAGAACATTGCCTAAATTAGTTAGTAAATAGTTGAGTATGTGAACAAATGTGGAGCAGCGTTTAAAAACAAAACAAAATCTCAATGACTGCGGAATAGAGGCAGCGTGTTTCAGATATATTCATTGAACGAACATCAGGTTTTGGCTACAATCAGAGTGATTTAGTTCATTTGCCAACCTTAATATCTGAGTGGAAAATGTGTCTCTGTTTTTTAAATTATATGGTAGAATGGAAAATTGGGTTGTAATGTATCAACACTTGGTCTTGAGGTGGTAGACTACACCAGTTGATATTAATGGCAAATTACAGAAGGCATTGATTTCTGTTGCAACTAACATTCATTTTATTTCAGAAGTGTTGTGTTGTTATAGAAGGGTTGTGTAGCAAAACAATTATGTTTTACATGACCTCACGAAAGAGCTCACCTTCTGTGGTAGACCTAAAGTCTAGCTCATGGTTTAACTACTTCAGGTGGTGGAAACAAAATCCTGCCAGCATCCTTTATGATGCAGATAAGATCCTGAATGTCACCATGGTGATCATGGTACTGGGTAATATAGCTTTCAGACAAATCAATCAGCCATGATATGTATGCTAGACTCAACATCTACGTATCCCAACCACATCTACATCATTGTCAATCACTGTGTACATTCAAAAACACAAATAGCCTCTAATTGAAAGAAGTAAAAGACAACACTTCACTGACATGCACACAGTGCTGGTATAATTGCTCAATAACTCATCGACAAACACCACCAGAATCAGATAAACATACAGCGTAAGTAGAATATTTGTTATGAAATGCCAGAGGCAGGAGCTGCATTGATATTTTCTACAGCATTAATAAAACAATGTTTATCAATATGCCAATAACAACATTCTTTATATTTAATGGGTTACTGTTGAGGGTCTCATGTCTGTTTTTTTCACATTTATAATTAACAAATGAAACATCTGTCACGGTTTCCGTATGGTGAAGAAGAGTCGGACCAAACTGCAGCGTGTCGATTGCGGTCCATGTTTATTTAGACAAACGTAAACACGACTAAACACAAACACTACAAAAACCATAAACTAAACGAAAACCGAAAACAGCCTATACTTGTGTCAACTAACATCAAACAAGGACATCAAGACACTCAGGACAATCACCCACAATACAACCAAAGAATATGGCTGCCTAAATATGGTTCCCAATCAGAGACAACGATAAACACCTGCCTCTGATTGAGAACCACTTCAGACAGCCATAGACTTTCCTAGAACAGCCCACTAAGCTACAGCCCCACTAAGCTACACACCACATACAAAAACCCATGTCACACCCTGGCCTGAACAAATACATGAAGAAAAACACAAAATACTTCGACCAGGGCGTGACAACATCCAATATTACAAGGTTCTCCTCCCGACCTAGAGCATCTCTCCTTTAGAGAGGAGCTTCCTGGTCTGAGTCTGGGCTGTGAGCTAATTTTAACATCATAGTGATGACACTCTGTGGGTCCCGTGAAAAGCTTAGCACTCAGCAACAGCATTGGGCCAGCACCATCCATAACACTGACAGACACAGAATCATCCATGCTGCCAGGCCCACTGTGGCTAACACTGAAATCCACAGAGAAGACAATGGATGCACTCTTTCTCTGACATAATATAACAATCTTTACCATGCTTTTATTAATTCACTTTCCTCCAAATGCTGTTGTCTCTCGTCGCCTTCCACCAAGCTCACTTTCTTATCCTGCATCCACTATTAGCTTTTGGATCCAAATTCTCCTTTTTGGCAAACAGGTAGTTGTGTGCATGTTTTATACATCTCTCTTGATGAGAATGTATTGTATGTTAAAACATGGTATCACTTAAAAGCGTATTGTTGAAGACAAAGTGGTGGGAAGTAAAGCTCACTATAGTATACAGAACACAAATGTACAGCCATGCAACCTTTAGAATGCATCTGATGGTAAAACAAAGGTACAGCTGAGCTTACTGTCCTTGATCCAAGACAGCTGAGATCTCAACTGACAGTGAAAACGGCTTACACACGGGGGATCTGAGTGTGTTAATGAAACAGATCCACTGAACATTGTATTGACCTTGCCATTTCTTAGAACATTCTCATATACAGCACATATTTATACACTACAAAGGCTGCTCAATATGGGGTCAATTCATACAAAGTAATGGGCCCACGTTGTAATTTCTGCAGTATTTAACCATGTCCCTTTCAAAAAGCTGAGCCATCTGCATGGCAACGTTAATGTCCAAGCCTGTTTGGACATTAAAGATGTTTCTCCAAGCCTGTTTGGACATTAAAGATGTTTCTCCAAGCCTGTTTGGACATTAAAGATGTTTCTCCAAGCCTGTTTGGACATTAAAGATGTTTCTCCAAGCCTGTTTGGACATTAAAGATGTTTCTCCAAGCCTGTTTGGACATTAAAGATGTTTCTCCAAGCCTGTTTGGACATTAAAGATGTTTCTCCAAGCCTGTTTGGACATTAAAGATGTTTCTCCAAGCCGGTTTGGACATTAAAGATGTTTCTCCAAGCCTGTTTGGACAATAAAGATGTTTCTCCAAGCCTGTTTGGACATTAAAATATGTTTCTCTTTTAGTAAAAAGAGGTTCAACTAAAGTTGGGCAAGTACATTAGCCCAGAACCATACATTATATTACGTCAGTAATGTTGTGGTTGGAAATCCTGCATCATGTCTAGTACCAACACCCTCAAAAGTTATTCAACCGAGTATGAATAAAGAACACTTCCCACCGAAGCAGGGAATTGTCATAGCAAGGCAGACCTCAACCGCATTTCTAGAGGGACACATAGATAATGTGTGGTATATCCAACAGTTTATTTATTTGAAGTGTATCGTTTTAGATGAAAATATACGGAGTAGAAGATTGTAGGGCTCTTGATATGGCCCGAAAGCATTTTCTCATCCACATGTATTCCACACCATGGTATGTTACTCTAAGAACCAGATACTTATCCTCACGGTGATTTACCCCCAAATAAATCTGATGACATGTGGATTTAATTACGCATTGGCAGAGAGTAAGGTTTAGTAAAGGTTTATGATTTGAAGTCAAGGTTCAGTGCTGGAATTGGTTTAACCCTTGATAGAACAGAGTTAAGAAAGTGCTGTAAACTCACTCCACAGCTAGCTTGAAATGTCGTTGATGGAGCTGTCTAATTGGTACTGTTTGTATAGTTCAAACGGTTGGTACATTGGCAAGGAGGTGGTTACGTGTGTTGCAAAGCATAGGATCCCTTGTTCAAGCCCAGTATGGAGACAGGGACAGTAGAAGAAGATACACTGTTAGCAACATATTGATGTCCATTTCATTAACTCAGTGGAATCTAGGATTACAAAGTTGGCATATTTAGCTATTTTTTTTGTAGTAACAAAATAACACAGAGCTTCCATTTCACTTTGATTCTGTTATGTTCATTATTTAGAAGAAGAAGTCAGAATCTCTTCTGAACCAATTTGTTTGTATTGTTAATCAGTTACGGACTGATGATTTTAATTAATATTATTATTTGTAATTCTAAATTAATTTTACATTAGCATCCACCCTTCCCCATCCTCTTCTTCTTCCTCCTCTAACCAGAACCACTACATTAGCATTGGTACTAACTTTGACTCCCGATGAGTACTAGCCTTGTCTCCCTATGCTGTTCGCTGTTATACTGCAGCTACAACCAGTTTACATGATTTATTTAATCAGCCGTGTCAGCCTTTGTGAGCAAACTGATTTTTATATGGCCCTACTTTCTTCATTAGATATCCACTCAAGTTATTATATTTCCTTCGTCATTGCTGATTTCTTTGAGGCTCAGGAAAAGCTTCATGCTATAGGGTCTAACAGTAGACCCACCACTGCAGAGAGGAAGCCAGAATGAGTTACCCACCCCTCCTCCAAACCATCCACATAGCAGCAGCCTCTCCATCGGGAGACGTCGACGACACCTTTTATGTCATTACGACTCTCCACGCTTGACTACTGAATATGCAAGGAGATGCATTCCCCTGTAGCATATCATCCGTATTATCTTTCCCAAGGTAGGGTGAGCAAGGTCTATGTATTGGGTTGCAATTATGAGAAGGAACAAATGTAGCAGCAGGAAATCTCAAGGATGCCTCTGTGACGTGGCTTTCTGTTTCAATGTGAATAGTGTGTTAGACTAAGCATAAACATACTCCCAAGGTCCTCCTCGGGTAAGGTAGATGCATATGGATGAGCTGCTATCTCATTATTAGCAAAGAGATTGAGAGAGAAATATAACGGCTTGACTTTAGAAAGTGCAGCTGTATCCAGAAGCACTTCTTTAACGTGAAATATGGCACACTATTACAGCCCTCCACTTACTTATCCAGGAAATGGTACAGCTCTTAACTGCCCTCTAGACAAATACAGATGCAAAGAAACTGCTCTGTAATAAGAGTATTTCACACAGATGTACTCCGCACTAGTCATATAACAGCCATTTACAGCACCATAAGATTGTCTCTAATGGACTATCTAATAATTCAGAGCTGAGGTCTTTTTCTAAATTTCACTTTGCCAGGCCGTGTGGACTGTGACATCGAACCCAGCCACTAAAACGAGTGGTAAGCAAAAGGTGGAATAAACAGCTATTTATATGCATCAAAGGGAAACAATAGGCAACAGAGAAATAGCTGTGTCTGCTGTTCTGCGTCTATTGTTTAGGTCCAATCTGCTGTGCAACATGTGCCAGTACCATGGTCCTGTCACTCAGATGACTGGAAAGGAACAACTACGGCTGGCACAATTATCGTAAAACTGTGTAACCGACGGTTATGAATGAAGACCGACATGAAAATAAAATAACCATCATGACCGTTTAAACTTTTTGAGTGAAAAAAAAACAGCTAATTGAAGATGGGACGACCGGACATTTGTGAGGTTGAGTCAGTTTTAACCGTAACGTGGACTCTTAACAACGTGATGAAACTTTGCTCCTTGCTGAAACAAGCAAAATAGTCTAAGGTTGCCTAGGCAATGCCTCCACAATGCAGCAGCAGCACATATAAAAATAGAATAAATAGAACAGTCTTGGAACCTCTAACCCTGGCAATTTGATTTGACTGGTAAACTCATGGGTACACTCGCAATGGCAGTCTGGTATTGTAATGCAAAAATTTGCATGGTAATGTAGAATGTTCATTCAAATTATGTTAGCTGATGTGGCTCATCCAATGTAATGTATTTGAGTTTAGTTGAGTTTAATCAACAAATCACAGCACATATTTTAGCACATATTTTACTTCCTGCTTTGCTCCTATGGGTACACTCGCAATGGCCGCCAGTCCACCCATTATGTCATCTTTGACTTAAAGGGGATCCCCATTCTATTCATTCAATTTCTAATGCAATTAATGCAGTCAGGAGCAGAAGAGAGGAGAAAATGTGCATTTCAAATTGTTATTACTGTGACCGTAGTCATTTGGCTGGCCGTCATCCAAAATTCCATGACTGTCTCAGCCCTAGGAACAACAAAAGCTTTATGCCACAGGAGATAACCCTCAAGAAATCACTGGATGGGGGTTAGAGAGGCTACTGCATCTAAACAACACCTGTCTTATTGTTGAAAATTAAGAGAGCCTTACTGAGTCTACTGAAAATATGACCTGCTGAAACTGTACTTTGACCCTCAAAACAACAGGAGATCAAATGGCTCTACACACTCATAGTCTTTGTCTAGTGTATCATTCACTCTGAACCATTAAGAACCCCATAGCACAGTACAGGGTATTGGTAAAATTACACAGACAGGTTGAGTGTAGTCCTAGCAGAGCTGAATGTGACACCATACTTGAGCACCCTCCAGCTCTTTTGTCATTTCTAAGGAACTCTAAGTCAAAGTTGTATGATAAATCTTCACAATGGCAAATGAGTATCATACAATACCAAGCTTTTAGTATTATTTCAGTTTCACATTCTAAACCAGAGAATGAAGAGACAAAAAAGACTTGGGGCCATCTGATGACATTGACACATTTTCTCTTTAATTGGGTCTGTCAGTTTTAAGTGCCATCTTGATGCAGCAGACTAAAAATGGCAAAATTACACCATCTAAGCGATTGGAATGGGAGGGTTCAGACATTTTATTCATTTACTCCATACACTTAACCCCATCTGCATGTGATAAGGTTTAACATTGTCTGCACTATGAAAACCAAAACAATTGCCTTGACAATAAGCACAAGTTGTGTTAGGAGTACCACATGTGAGACTGACATGTAGACTAATAGCAAAGTCAGACACAGATTCATGGATATACTGTAGGTATCAAATAGAAATGGATGTGTGCAGAACATTCATTAATCTTGAGAGGTCAGAATGTTAACTACCTCTGCTGGAGACAAATGGCAGATTCAGTCTCCTTAGAGGCAAAATTATACATCTGTCACCAGGCTGTTGCTGAGGTACAATGCCGCTGTGAGTTATGGGATGTCTATAAACATGGCAAGTTACTGTCAAGCCATCTGAGCATCTTCATTCTCACTGTTGAAACTATAGATTATTATAGCGCACGCAGTTCCTTGTTTAAATAACTCCTCCAGAGAGACTTTTCAAACGCTTTGTACCCGTATAAAGACCATATAAAAGGCACAAATAATGTTCTATTTTTGGTTCAAGGTACTTCTGGTAGCCTATATTGTCAGGAGCTCCAACACAAGCATATTTTTTTTGCCTGCCAATCAGTATCCACTTGCTCTTGAGAAGTCATGGCATTAATAAGGCATTCTGCCTCATCCCAAGGGTTCTCAGCTATAAGCACCATTTACTGGTGGGACCATGTAAACAACAATCCCGATGCTCTGTTTTAATATTTAGAAACGTCAATAATCGTAGCTTGCAATACACTTTTCGAAACAAATGGAAGTCATCTTTCATATCAGAGAGAAATAATTGTTTTAAAAAAATATACACTTACTGTAGCGGGTTTGCACAGCAAGTGTATATAGGCTGTGTGCCTCCAGCGGACAAACTGCACTTCCGCTAGACTTCCTCCCGAGTTTTGCTTACACACAGGTGTTCGAACACCCTAGATAGCTAATAGGCACAGGTGGTCCCATGTCTTCAGCCTGTCTTCCGTAAACACACACTGTAACATGGAGATATGGCCGTGTGGGAACACTAAACCTAAATCTATAAAAGGTGTGGTGTAATTTAACCTATTGTTTTGAGAAAAATATTTCTCACTGATATGAAAGCTATGTTCCTTATGTTTCCTAAACCGTACCGCATGTGATGAACAGTAAGCGTCGGACGGCTCTTAAGTCCACCGGGAAGGCTACACCTTCATCAACAAACCTAAAGGTATTTAGCGTCTATGAATGGCTAGACTTGCTTATGGTTCTCACAGGTGAAGTAAAATGATACAAGTTACTTTGCTCATGATGCGACCCTCAAATGACACGAATATACCAACAGTCTAAGTGCACTGGATGTGAAACAACGATACAGATGTAACCATGCTATTCAATGTACTATCTGAGCAGAACTGGTGGTCCCAAGTCAAAATGTCATGTGCATTCCACAAATCACGTAAATGTGTTCAGAATTTTTTTTAAATACAAGTATTGAGTTGAAACGTATAATTGGTGGAGCACTGTGGACACAAATATAGTTGTGGGCCCATGGTGCTCAGGATTAATAACATAAATTGTAGATGCATTTTATTGTATTACACAATCTAGACCTATTCCACGGATCCCTTGGCCAATTATTTTAACCTGTAGTTGTTAGTAATATTAATTAAAAATGAATATTTTTGATCTGGCTGTGGACCGATCCCTGCAGTACTTCCACAGACCCCACTTTGAGAAACGGATCTAATCATCAAGCCCTTGACACGTCGAATCAGCTGTTTTGTCCGTGTCTACAACAAACATGTGTAGGCCTACTGTTGGTTGTACTCGAGGACCGGAGTTGGGGAAACTCTAGTCTAGATGCCACTTTCGCCATACCCAAAAACGGCAATCAAGTTGCAGCAGGCAGTGCACATTTCACCTAAGTCTATGGGTTCATGTTGATATACTGGAATCAAATACGTGTTTTATGAACAGGCGTGTTTCTTTGCTGCACAAATTTGCCGCGAATGATAAAGCATGGAATCCAAACACCTGAAGAACGCTTTCAAATGGTCTAACAGAATGTTGTTTTACGAACCGAATGCAGATGATCGAATGCATACAATCCACATAACAAGCAAGCAAAATATAGGTGAGTAACAATTCCCATCTAGCCTACATGCCAAAGAGCCATTAAATATATATGGTGTTGCCTAATATGTTTACAAAAACGCATCCATTAGCAGCGAATTGATGTCGCCACTGAGCAACATCTGTGCATAGCGTCCGCATGACTTTCAGAATCTCTGACTTTGAAAGCAGTCTAGGTTACATATAACATATTATTGCACAGTTGTAGGCATACCTTACCCTGGTTAATGCACAATTAGACAGGGGGCAAGGTTAGACCTACCATTATGTAATCTGTCTCTAGGCCAACCTCATGTTTGAGAAACTTCATATTTTCTACTTTGAAAAGTTCTGATGTAGACTAGGAATTTGGTTTATAACCTAGCGCATATTTTGCAGGAATTTGACATCTAAACCATGTTTCTCTTTGAGATGATTTCTTTCCACACACAAACAGTCACAATGTTTTGGGCCAGGCTACACAGTAACAAGTATATTTGGCCTCATGAGTCTACATTATCTGTTCATATTGGTGATCATCTCCTGCAGGTGCATCATGGTTCAATCTGCAGGAGTTCCACAGCTTTCAGATAATCAGGCTCCGCCAGGGAGACCCAGCTCGGCTACAGAGACAGACGTGAATCTGATTCACAATACCCAGGCACCACCACCACCCATGGAAAGTGGCCCAAATAAGAGGAGGAAAGCGAGAGTGAGGGGAAACAGCACCAGGCCCAAGAAGAGAATGACGGACAGCAGGGGTGTTAGTGATAGACCACTAGTGGAGAAGCAGGGGGTGTGTGATGAGGGAAGCCCCTTACCTCCACCCCTCCGTATCTCTTTAAAAAGCCTGTTGGCGGCGGAGATGAAGCTAGTGTATGGTGACGAGCAGCACAACATTACCCAGCAGCCCTCCAAGTCCCCAGTCACCTCCTCGGCTTCACAATTTATGTGTCAAGCCTCTGAAATAGTAGGTCCTCCAAGTGGACCTAATCTCGGCTTTCTGCCTCAAATTGACAAATGGCTGGATGTAGCCTTACAGGATGCCGACTCATACTACCAACAGAAGAAATATGGGATCGCAGCCAGTCGTTTTACCACAGCTCTGGAGGTACTTGATATTTAAATTAAATCTGTCCATAGTCCTTCCTCATTTATTTATTTATTTGTTCACTTCCTAAACAAATAGATTACATCATTATTTATTGTCTCCATCCCTCCCCAGTCTTGTAAAATGATTGTCAAACCTTTTTAAATCAAAGTGTTGAAAACTTGAAATGAAAACTGCCAGAACTTATGGCAGCAGCCAGCTTTCCCCCAGGGTATATGACCTCTATTTTCACAGATATCATGTGTTACAAATTTCATGGCCTTTAATGTAATACATCTTTTAGATACAGTTGTGTTCATCTGTTTGTCTTGTATGGCACAATGTTGTATGCTTATTACAAAGCGTATGTACTTTGAAAATCCCACAAAGCAGCAAACTTCGAGCAATATACTACAGAGCAGGATACATTAGTTAACCAGCTAACCCACGGGGCAAAAACTGGTTGAATCAACATTGTTTCCACGTTATGTCAACCCAAAAAATCTATGTGATGATGTTGAATCAATGTGGAAAACTGATTGGATTTTCAAGAAGTCATCAAAGAAAGGGTATTTTATCTTTTTTTCATCCAACTTTTAATGACTTGGTGGCCTTTTTTGTTGATTTGACATTGAATTCACATAAGTTGAAAACTCAGCCAAATGTAAATCAGAACTAGACGTTCATGCCCAGAGAAACTTTGATGATCAAGCACAAATAACTATTCATTTTCAGGTTCATTAAAAAATATACACTTAGATATGCTGAATTTATTAGGCCATGCCTATCTTTTTAAAAGTAAAATGTTACACTATATCAGAATATTTAGGCAAGTTATCTGGATAACTCATTGAACCTGATTTGAACACTAAACCAGAGGGGTATACTACAATGTAAAAATCTCAGTTTATTGTCTGCTGAAATAAATTATTTCATTAGTGCATCACCAGGTACATCTCAGTCTCTTATATGCAAATGAATAATTCATGAATGCTTTACCGTACATTGTTGAGAGGTCCTATAATTAGCACATGCTGCATAGTTTTGCCAGTGGCACTAAAATGTTGTCATAGTCATTTGATTAAGCTCCTCTGATGACTCATTTGTGTGTTACTGGTCACCCCAACTACACATCCGACATGTTTTCCATGATCCCTAGAAAAAAAAACAGGACTTGTTTGAAATGATCTGTTCATATGATAAGTGCATAGACAAAAGTATTTCTTTGACTTGATGTCAAATGTGCCAACATTCTGCCTTCTGAGATTTTATTAATTTCTGTCTATTTTGAGAAGCTTTGTGTTCTAATTTTGAAATACTCAGATTGTTATCGAGGGAGAGATTGTTCTGTAGCTCAATTGTGAGATTTGTGTAGTGAAAGCCTCTCTCTCTCTCTCTCAGCTGTGTTCAAAAGGCGCTGCAGTTGAACAATCTTTGCATGCGGTGTATGAAGACATTTCTAAGGTTGTCAGTTTGATTGAGTCCAGACTTGTTGCCTGCTACCTGAGATTGAAGAGACCGAAGATAGCCCTCAACCACTCCCACAGGTAAGGATGAGAATGCTTGTCAGATTTGATATTCACAAAAACACCCAGCAAAGGACTCAGCAGTGAGAGTAAGTCAGAATTACCTACAACAAGCCTGAATACAACTCCCATAGACATCCATTTTGTGCAGAAGGATAACATAACCTTTACCCCCATCTTGTGTAGCCAAAAGCAGTCTGAAAAGTATTTCTCTGTATACTGTTGATTCCATGCATATAAAAGGGAGGATGTGTTAATGGAGCAGAGATAAAGCTAGTTATTTCTGAGCAGTTTACATGCTGCCCACCCGCCTGACCTCCACTTGCCTCTGTCCCTCCGACCTGCCTGTTAGTCAGATCATTACACCTGTCCACCGCCCCCTCCATTAGGACCCAGACCTGGACCCCCATAACTCACCCTGTCTTGGCCCCACTGTCTTCTTACCCTTGGAAGCACACAGTGCCTGGGAACTATATGTGAAACTTTTCCCCTGTCTGGGCCTGTTCTGTATCGAGAGCTACAGTGTCTTCAGAAAGTATTCAACACCTTTGTTATGGCATGCCTAAATAAGTTAGGAGTAAAAATGTGCTTTAAGAGTAAGATAATACATTGCATGAACTCCCTCTGTGTGCAATAATATTGTTTAACATGATTTTTGAATGACTACCTCATCTCTGTACCCCACACATACAATTATCTGTAAGGTCCCTCAGTCAAGCAGTGAATTTCAAACACTGATTCAACCATACAGAACAGCAAGGTTTTCCAATGCCTCGCAAAGAAGGACACCTATTGAGCATGGTAAAGTTATTAATTACACTTTTGGTGGTGTATCAATACACCCGCTCACTAGAAAGAGACTGGCGTCCTTCCTAACTCAGTTACCAGAGAGGGAGGAAACCGCTCAGGGATTTCATCATGAGGCCAATGGTGACTTTAAAACAGTTAGATTTTATTGGCTGTGATAGCAGCCAGGATGGATCAACAACATTGTAGTTACTCTACAATACTAACTTAAATGACGTGAAAAGAGGGAAGCCTGTACAGCATAAAAATATTCAAAAACATGCATCCTGTTGGCATCAAGGCACTAAAGTAATTCTGCAAAAAATGTGGCAGAGCATTTTTGTCCTGAATACAAAGTGTTATGTTTAAGGCAAATCCAATACAACACGTTACTGAGTACCACTCCATATTGTCAAGCATAGTGGTGGCTGCATAATGTTATGGCTATGCTTGTAATCATTAAGGACTGAAACAGTCCTTAATGATTAAATGAAACAGAATGGAACTAAGCACAGGCAAAATCAGAGAGGAAAACATGGTTCAGTCTGCTTTCCACCAGACACTGGGAAATGAATTCACCTTTCAGCAGGACAATAATCTAAAACACAAGGCCAAATCTACACTGGGGTTGCTTACCGAGAAGACAGTGAATGTTCCTGAGTTGCTGAGTTAGTTTTGACTTAAATCTGCTTATAATTCTATGGCAAGACATGAAAATGGTTGTCGAGCAATGATCAACAACCCATTTGACAGAGCTTGAAGCATTTTCAAGAGAATAATGTGCAAATATTGTACAATCCAGGTGTACAAAACTCTTAGACTTACCCAGAAAGACTCACAGCTGTAATTAATGTCAAAGGGGATTCTAACAAATGGTGTGAATACTTGTGTAAATGAGATTTCTGTTTTAAATTTTCAATACATTTGTGAAGATTTCTAAAAACATGTTTTCACTGTCGTTATGGGGTATTGTGTGTAGATGGGTGAGGGGGGGGAAAGTATATTTAATCCAAAGATGTTGATGTGCAGTATAGAATCAGAACATGAACTAGTGACAAAGGATCTCAAGGCTTGTTTACTAACAGACAAGTCAACAGTGTTTGGACGTTTTTGGGCTCTGTCTACTGTTGGGGATTTCAGCTCTGGCATGTGGTCATTTTGGATCAGGGTGACAGGTAGTTTAGAGCAGCAGTTTTGAACTGAAAATATGTTATGGGAGTATGTAAAACCAGTCAAACATTAGAAAAGGATATTTGGCCAGAAAAGTTTGAAAAGGGCTGTTTAATACTTCCACAGGAGCAGTATGTCATAGATATATATATATATATATATATAAGGTAGTATTCCCTACCTTTGAACAAGTGAATATTATTATTCAACTAATGGCAGCTGCCTACATTTCTTTCTCATCCGTGCTGTGTTAGTTGCACAACAAATTCTGAATGCAAGTTTGCTTTATGGAGTTGGTAACACTTAGAAAATCAATGGTTTCAAAGCAAGCGCACATGTTCACAGCTCCTGAAACCACAAATGGATTACAGATCATTTTTTCCCTTTTGTATTTTTGTTGTTGCATTTACCGGCTGTAAATGTGGTGCATTCTGTATTTTCTGTTGCTTCATAGGAGCTGGCTTTGAGCAGGATGAGGGGAAAGGCGGGATTCGATCAAAGACAGCCATGACGATTCCCCCATAAATGGATTTTGAATGCATTAGTTTAGGAGGCTGGAACCCGACAAAACAATACAGATAAAAATACCATGGTGCAGTCTTTGAACCCGCTGTGATGACAGCGTTTACGGATTGCTTTCTGTTCCAGGGCTGCGTCTGTCTCATCTTCAGGTTGTAGATGCCATCTCGCTTCCAATGCTGTTCTGTTCTGACATTGTCAAATCGCACATCTACAAAATGTTTGTCATCTACAAACAGTTATTTTGAGATCCCAACATCTTCCTCAGACTGGAAAAAAATTCAACTGAGAAAATTTGAGTGTCCCTTATGTAAATGAGATTTACTTTCCTCATTTTTTTTCTCAGTAGATTAATTGATGTACGTACAGATCTAAAGTATGATTGAGTCATTATGTTTTACCAGTTAGTGCATTTTCATTATTATTGTTCCTGATGTAGTGCTACACTGTAGCGGTGTGTGTTCTCAAGCTATATATGTGACTGAGGAAGTTTCCCTTTTCTTCCCTAAAAGCAATGAACCTCACCTTCATTGAACAATGGCCATTTACTTGGCATTTCTGTCTGTAAAGTTTAAAATAGAACACTTACGTACAAGAAACTATAGCTAAAAAGCTGTGCGTTCATCTAAATGCCAGCCATTTAGTTAAGGCAGCAGATTAATGGCTGTAATTATCTGGGAGGCTTTAAAGAGCCAAGCCCTACTCAGATAATCGTTTCCATGTAGATAGAATAGTATGGCCATAAACAGTTTTAGGGAAGGATACGGAGCATTTGTGGGGGTTTTCTGTGCAAGGAGTTAACAAAACTTTCACAAAGTGATCAGTGGCACTGACATTCATATTGCATTATCTCACTATCGCACTCAGCATATTTTTCTCCTTAGCTGCAGGTAAGTGTTTACAATACATTGAGAGTGGTGCTGAGATGTCAATTAGCCAGCCAGACAAGGTCAGACCAGATTCAGACAAACAGGTCCCCAGACATCAAAGGAGAATAGTGTTCTACTTTTAAGGAGAGAAAATAACTAAGTTGCCATGATTTCCTGATTAGGGAGATGCTGATATGCTCTGGCCCTGTCAGAATAACAGAACAATATTGCTTCATAAAAGGCTGTGAATGTTCTCTGCTGTTTCTCAACACAGAGGGTCCCTCAGGGTTACATACTTAGTCCCCTCCTGTACTCCTGTTCACCCACAAATGTGTGGCCATGCACGACTCCAACACCACCATTAAGTTTGCCGACGACACAACGGTGGTAGGCTTGATCACCGCCAACGATGACACAACGGTGGTAGGCCTGATCACTGCCAACGATGACACAAGGGTGGTAGGCCTGATCACCGCCAACGATGAGACAGCCTATAGGGAGGAGGTCAGAGTCCTGGCAGTGTGGTGCCAGGACAACACCTCTCCCTCAGTGTGAGCAAGACAAATAAGATGAACGTGGACTACAGGAAAAGGGGGGCCGGTCATGCCCCCATTCACATCAACGGGGCTATAGTGGAGCAGGTCGAGAGCTTCAAGTTCCTTTGTGTCCACATCACTAAGGACCTGTCAATGAGAAAGATGGTACCAAAAGACATGGCAGCTCTGCTTCTAGCGCCTAAGCAATTTCACAGGTTTTTAAAATTATTTTGTTATTTCTTACATTATTAACCGGAAATAACTTTTGGATATCAGAGCGGCTGTAACTCACCAGCATTCTGACCAGAAATACAACTTTGCTAAATTAGAACCTTTGTTGCCCCCAAGGCAATTGCGATTATTCCAGATGCTGCTCCAAGATGCCGCAGGTGGAGAAGAGGTATTCGGAGTGGACTTTTAGTACAACTCAGGAGCTGTGCACACCATCCACCGCTTCTGAGTATATTACTCGCTATTGTTCAGGCCCCTGGACAATAAAGTAGACAAGCACAGGGTGAGGATCTCCTTACAGACAGACATCATGGACTGTAACATACTCTGTTTCACAAAATCATGTCTCTCTCCAGATATACTCAGTACATTGCGCAGACAGGAATAAAGAACTCGCCAGGAAGAAGAAAGGCGCAGGTGTATGTCTCATGATTAACTACTCATGGTGTGATTGTGATAATGTACAAGAACTCAAGTCCTTTTGCTCACCCGACCTAGAATACCTCGCAATCAAATGCTGACCTTATTACCTCCAAAGAGAATTATCTTTGTGTAACGGCTGTTGGTGGAAGAAGGTGAGGACCAAGGTGCAGCGTGGTACATGTTCATATTATTTATTCGAAACTGAACACTAAAATACAAAAGAACAAAGGGAACAACTGAAACAGTTCTGTCTGGTGCAGACACAAAACAGAAAGCAACTATCCACACAACCCATGTGGGCAAGAGCTACCTAAGTATGGTTCTCAATCAGAGACAACGATAGACAGCTGTCCCTGATTGAGAACCATACCCGGCCAAAAACAAAGAAATACAGAAAAAGGAACATGGAATGCCCACCCTAGTGTAACGGATGTGAAATAGCTAGCTAGTTAGCGGTGGTGCGCGCTAAATAGCGTTTCAATCGGTGACGTCACTTGCTCTGAGACCTTGAAGTAGTGGTTCCTCTTGCTCTGCAAGGGCCGTGGCTTTTGTGGAGCGATGGGTAGCGATGCTTCGTGGGTGACTTTTGTTAATGTGTGTAGAGAGTCCCTGGTTCGCGCCCGGGTATGGACTAGGGGACGGTCTAAAGTTTTACTGTTACACTAGTCACTTGACACTTTGGTTTAGGGTTGATCTCAATTAGTAGATTGTTTGGTCAATAGGCTGTTGGTCGACCGAGATTTTCTATAGTCAAGCAGTAGCAAATATATATACTGAAGTATTTGGACACCCCTTCAAATTAGTAGATTAATCTATTTCAGCCACACCCATTGCTGACGTGTATAAAATCAACCACACAGCCATGCAATCTCCATAGACAAACACCGACAGTAGATTGGCCTGTATTGAAGAGCTCAGTGACTTTCAACGTGGCAATGTGATAGGACGCCACCTTTCCAACAAGTCAGTTAGTAAAATGTATGCCCTATTATAGCTGCCCTGATCAACTGTAAGTGCTGTTTATTGTGGATTGGAACAGCTCAGCAACAACAGATCAGCCGCGAAGGGGTAGGCCACACAAGCTCACTGAATGGGAGTGCTGTAACTCGTAAAAATCATCTGTCCTAGGTTGCAACACTCACAACCGAGTTCCAAACTGCCTCTGGAAGCAACGTCAGCGCAATAACTGTTCTTTGGGAGCTTCATGAAATGGGTTCCAACGGCCAAGCAGCCGCACACAAGCCTAAGATCATTCTTTTACTTTTAGATTTGTGTGTTGTTGTGAATTGTTAGATATTACTGCACTGTTGGAGCTAGGAACACAAGCATTTTGCTACACCCGCAATAACATCTGCTAAATAGGTGTATGCGACCAATAAAATGTGACTTAATTTCATTGTCCAAACACACCAAGACAGTCATGAAGAGGGCACGACAACACCTATTCCCTCAGGAGGCTGAAAAGATTTGGCATGGGACCTCAGATTCTCAAAGTTCTACAGCTGCACCATTGAGAACTGGTTGCATCACCAGAATGGCAACTGCTCGGCATCAGACCACAAGGCGCTACAAAGGGTAGTGCGTACGGCACAGTACATCACTGGGGCCGAGCTTCCTGCCGTTCAGGACTTCGATACCAGGCAGTGTCAGACTCCAGCCACCCAGGACATAGACTGTTGACTGTTCTCTGCTACCGCATGGCATGTGGTTCCGTAGCGCCAAGTCTGGGACCAAAAAACTCCTTAACAGCTTCTACCCCCAAGCCATAAAACGGTTGAAAAGTTAATCAGATGGCTACCCGGACTATTAACATTGACCCCATTATTTTATTCTTATTTATTCAAATGTTTTGCACTGACTCTATTGTACAGGCTCAATGTACACTCACTGGAGGCATATACACATGGACACACACACATGCATATTGATGCTATATGCACACATGTATGCATTCGCATTCCTTCACACTCTTGACATATTCTACTGCTACTCTCTGTTTATTATCTATGGACATTTACCCCTACCTACAGTACATGTACATATTACCTTGACTAACCCATACCCCTGCATATTGACTGGTTACTGGTACCCCTTGTATATAGCCTCGTTATTGTTATTTTATTCTTACCATTTTTCCTTTAGTTTATTTCTTACTTTTTAAAAACTGCATCATTGCTTAATTAAGGGCACACCTGTTGTATCCGGCTCATGTGACAAATCAAACAGCAGAGGAGATAATGACTTCGGGCCGATCAACCGAGGGGAGAGTTTGCGGGATTCCACCCGGAGGGGCAGTTCCCGGGTGGACAGCCATACCTTCTGCCCTAGCCAATGCCGGTGGCGATCTGCTTGTCATCCATACCTGGAGGTGGTTTTGGAGGTCCGACCGGGCTCTCCTCCAGGTATGACGACAACGGCAGACAAACATCTGGGCAGAAGTTATGCCGACCTCTTATTCTTACTCAGGGAAGAGCGGGGGCTGATACCCCAGGGGACACTCAAAAGGTGACAGGCCTGTGGCAGAGCAGGGAAGGGTGTATTCGACCCACACAAGCTGCTGGCTCCAGGTGGTGGGGTTGTCTGAGACCAGGCAACGCAGAGTAGTTGTCAGTAACGAGTAGTTGTCGGCAACGCAGGGACGGTGTCAGTAACAAACATCCGGTTATCAGGTGCCCCCCCGGTGTTCGGCTGGGAAATCTGTGCCTCACGGACCTGCTTTCCTATTCCCCAGCTGAGTACCGTCACCAGGCACGAAGTGGGATGTATGGTCTTGGGTTCCAAGGTAGTAGTCACGGGGCTATAGCGCCGTGGCAGTGTATCCGGCTTGAACCGTGTGAACAGCAGGGCCCATCTAGCTTTCCTGGAATTGAGGTCTTTGGCGGTGCGGCGATACTCCAGGTTCTTGTGGTCTGTCCACGCGATGAACGGATGTTGTGCCCCCCCCCAACCAGTGCCTATATTTCGCCAATGATAGAAGTTGGCGAACCCCGGGAAATGTTGCAGCTGCACCTTGGAAGTAGGCTGGGGCCAATCCACCACTGTTTTCACTCCCTGCAGTGATGATGTAACCCATTGTGGAGTGATGGAACTCACACTTCTCTGATTTTACAAACAGCTGGTTCTCCAGGAGGCATTGGAGAACCTGTCGGACGTGGAGCACATGTTCTTGGGTGGAGCAGGAGAAGACAAGCATATCATTGAGGTGGACAAAGACGAACCGGTTCAACATGTAGCTGAGAACATCATTTAATCAGAGCCTGGAAAACAGCAGGGGTGTTGGTAAGGCCAAATGGCATGACCAGATACTCGTTGTGACCGCTGGCCGTGTTGAAGGCGGTCTTCCACTCGTCCCCAGGTGGTAGGCGTTCCGTAGATCCAGCTTGGAAAACACGGTGGACCCCTGGAACGGCTCAAAGGCCGAGGAGATGGGGGGTAGCGGTTCATCACCGTTATTCCATTGAGACCCCGATAGTCGATGCGCAGTCTTGTCCTTCTCTACAAAGAAGAACCCTGTGCCTGCGGGAGATGAAGGACTGATTAATCCTGCAGCTAGGGGGTCCCCAATGTAGGTCTCCATCGCCTTGGTCTCTGGTCTCGACAGAGTACAGTTGTACCCGGGGCGGAGTAGTGCTAGGGAGAAGGTCAATCCTGCAGTCATATGGTCGGTGCGGCAGAAGCGAAGTGGCGCGGGCCTTGTTGAACACTTCCCGGAGGTCCTGGTACTCCGCGGGAATGCCGGAGAGGTCCAGGATAACTTCCGAGCCCCCAGGAAGACGTCCCAGGTTGTGCTGACTTCAGGCAATGGGCGTGGCAGAATGGGCTCCAGCCCATGATGGCACCAGTAGACTAGTTAATGAGGGGATTGTGTCGCTGGAGCCAGGAGAATCCCAATACCACTGGAAGCTGAGGAGACTTAATGAGTAGGAACTGAAATGCCTCACTGTGGTTTCCTGACACCCATAGGTTGATGGGAGTGGTGTTGTCGGTGACTCGAACTATAGAGCTCCTGTCCAGCGCTCAACATTCATGGGAATGGAGAGGGGCTGAGTGGGGATGCCCAGCTCGGGAAGCCAGGGTAGAGTCCAAAAAGCTCTCATCAGCCCTAGAATCTTTGAGGATCCGGAGAGATTTCGACTGGTTGCCCCACAGCAGAATGGCATTAAACGGAGTGTGAGTAAGGGAAGCAGAAAACCCACCAGAGTACCCGCACCTACCGGTGAGCCTTTCCTTTTAACGGGCAAAAGGACACAAAATTACCATGAGTCCCACAATACAGGCAACTCCGCTGGAGACAACCCAGCTCTGCCTAGTCGCATAGCTCGGGAAACGGTGACCAGGCCGTCTTTGGCAACTCTCGGGGAACCTTGGGTAGCCTCGGGTTCTCTTGGCAACGGGGCCACCGGGGACTTCCGGGATGCCTCGGAGGCGAGGTAGAATCCTTGGATGGGCGAGCGAAATCGAATCTCCTCTCCCTCCGTCGTCAAGGCAATGAAGGAATCGATGAGGGAATTCCCGGGCTGCAGCTCGTCCTTGACCTCCTCTGAGACTCTGTGTAGGAACATGTCAAACAGAGCTTCCTGGTTCCAGGCACTGTCAGCTGCCAACATGTGGAAATCCACAGCATAGTCTGCCACACTGCTGGAGTAGCTTCCGGGAAGCCTCTCTCCCAGTGAACGGGGCATCAAACACCTTGACCTCTCCCACAAACTCCTCCAGACTGACGCATATGACCGGCTGTTGCTCCCATACAGCTGTAGCGCAGGCGAGCGCCCTCCCGGACATCAGCGTGAGAAGGTACGCTATCTTAGAGTGGTCCAAGGGGAAAGAGGAGGGCTGAAGCTTGAAGATGAGGGCACACTGAGCTAGAAACGCCCAACAGCTACCCGGCTCTCCATTGAAGCCTTCCGGGGGAGGTAAGCGGGGCTCGCGGGAAGGCGGTGTTGTAACACAAGTATGCTGTCACATGCTATTTTCAACTCGATTACCTAATGTTTAATTGATTGCATGATTGAATTAAACCATGCAACAATTAAACCATTAATAACCTGGGGCACCACGGAAGCATTAGTTTATATAGAGCGACTATCTCCTGAATTCAAGATCTGAAGAACTTTATATCAGTAGTAGTCTATCATTAATTATTCTTTACCTTCTATCAGTCTCATCTGAACGTCGTAAAAATCTTGGAACGAACCCAAGAATATATTATAAATCAGCAACATACAAATTGGCTTAATCATTTATTTACTGACTAACTAAATAATCACAGAAATACAGTGGGGCAAAAAAAATAATTTAGTCAGCCACCAATTGTGTAATTTTCAACATAGGTACACTTCAACTATGACGGACAAAATGAGAAAAAAAATCCAGAAAATCACATTTGTAGGATTTTTTATGAATTTATTTGCAAATTATGGTGGAAAATAAGTATTTGGTCACCTACAAACAAGCAAGATTTCTGGCTCTCACAGACCTGTAACTTCTTCTTTGAGAGGCTCTCCTGTCCTCTACTCGTTACCTGTATTAATGGCACCTGTTTGAACTTATTATCGGTATAAAAGACACCTGTCCACAACCTCAAACAGTCACACTCCAAACTCCACTATGGCCAAGACCAAAGAGCTGTCAAATGACACCAGAAACAAAATTGTAGACCTGCACCAGGCTGGGAAGACTGAATCTGCAATAGGTAAGCAGCTTGGTTTGAAGAAATCAACTTTGGGAGCAATTATTAGGAAATGGAAGACATACAAGACCACTGATAATCTCCCTCGATCTTGGGCTCCACGCAAGATCTCACCCCGTGGGGTCCAAATGATCACAAGAACGGTGAGCAAAAATCCCAGAACCACACGGGGGGACCTAGTGAATGACCTGCAGAGAGCTGGGATCAAAGTAACAAAGCCCACCATCAGTAACACACTACGCCGCCAGGGACTCAAATCCTGCTTAAGCCAGTATATGTCCAGGCCCATCTGAAGTTTGCTAGAGAGCATTTGGATGATGCAGATGAAGATTGGGAGAATGTCATATGGTCAGATGAAAATAAAAATATAACTTTTTGGTAAAAACTCAACTCGTCGTGTTTGGAGGACAAAGAATGCTGAGTTTCATCCAAAGAACACCATACCTACTGTGAAGCATGGGGGTGGAAACATCATGCTTTGGGGCTGTTTTTCTGCAAAGGGACTAGGACGACTGATCCGTGTAAAGGAAAGAATGAATGGGGCCATGTATCATGAGATTTTGAGTGAAAACCTCTCTCCATCAGCAAGGGCATTGAAGATGAAACATGGCTGGGTCTTTCAGCATGACAAACACACCGCCCGGGCAACGAAGGAGTGGCATCGTAAGAAGCATTTCAAGGTCCTGGAGTGGCCTAGCCAGTCTCCAGATCTCAACCCCATAGAAAATCTTTGGAGGGAGTTGAAAGTCTGTTGCCCAGCAACAGCCCCAAAACATCACTGCTCTAGAGGAGATCTGCATGGAGGAATGGGCCAAAGTATCAGCAACAGTGTGTGAAAACCTTGTGAAGACTTACAGAAAATGTCTGACCTCTGTCATTGCCAACAAAGGGTATATAACACCTTTTTGAGGATTAGAAGTTTGGCCAGGTCTCTGTTCTGGGAGACTCCCTCAATACTGCATGGTAGTTTCTACCTGGTATTTATGACCTGAGGTAATAATCCTGGGTTAAGAGAGGTGAGGGGAGGGGCATGATCTACACTCAGAAAGGGCCACATCATGACAGCGGAGTGACCGGTGAGGTGGTACTGCTAACAGCCGAGTTACTGAGGGGCTGTGAGGTTACCTTCGTAGTAGGCTGCCTCCGAGCCAACCCACAGAATTGCTCCAGCAAGATGTCCAACGCCCTGTCATGGTGTTCGGGCCAAGGTGTGGACCCCCTCCATAAGGCCACAAATAATTTCCTTGTGCCTATTAATGGTGACTCCTTGGGAGGAGATGGCGTTGCGCAGCTGGTCCGAGTCTGCTGGGTCAGTCATGGTCAGGTTGTATTATCACGTTTCAGGTAAGACCCAGATGCAGACAACGTCGAAGTAACAACAGTTTATTAATCGAACAGGGGCAGACAGAAAGCAGGTCAAGGGCAGGCAGGTGGGGCAAAGGTACAGGATGGAAGGCAGGGTCAGGGCAGGCAGAATAGTCAACACCGGGAAAATTAGCAAACAGGAACATATCGAGAGAAAGGAGCAGAGGGGAAAACGCTGGTAGGCAAAACAAAAAAAACTAGCAATAGACAGAGAACACAGTTATAAATACACAGAGGATAATGGGGAAGATGGGCAACATCTGGAGGGGTGTGGAGACAATCACAAGGACAGATGAAACAGATCAGGGTGTGACACCACCTCCTTTTCTGTTTAACCCTTTAACTGTCTCTTCTTGAAAAATATATGTATATTTACAGTACCAGACAAAAGTGTGGACACCTACTCATTGCAGAATGTTTCTTTATTTTTATTATTTTCAACATTGAATAATAATGAGGACATCAAAACTATGAAATAACACAAATGGAATCATGTAGTAACCAAAAAAGTGTTACCGAATCTAAATATATTTGAGATTCTTCAAAGTAGCCACCCTTTGCCTTGATGACAGCTTTGCACACTCTTGGCATTCTCTCAACCAGCTTCATGAGGTAGTCACCTGGCATGCATTTCAATTAACAGGTGTTTGGAATTTCTTTCCTTAATGCGTTTGAGCCAATCAGTTGTGTTGTGACATGGTAGGGGTGGTATACAGAAGATGGCCCTATTTGGTAAAAGAACAAGTCCATATTATGTCAAGAACAGTTCAAATAAGTAAAGAGATATGACAGTCCGTCATTACTTAGCCTTAGAAATTGCAGCCCAAATAAATGCTTCACAGAGTTCAAGTAACAGACACATCTCAACATCAACTGTTCAGAGTGAAGGCCTCATTCAGAGTGAATGAGGCATTTATAGTCGAATTGCTGCAAAGAAACCACTACTAAAGGACACTAATAAGAAGAAGACTTGCTTGGGCTAAGAAACACGAGCAATGGACATTAGACCGGTGGAAACCTGTCCTTTGGTCTGATGAGTCTGAATTTTTATTTTTGGTTCCAACCCCTGTCTTTCTAAGACACAGAGTCGGTGAGCGGATGTCTCTACATGTGTGGTTCCCACTGTGAAGCATGGAGGAGGAGGTGTGATTGTGTGGGGGTGCTTTTCTGATTATGCTGTCAGTGAATTATTTAGAATTCAAGGCACACTTAACCAGCATGGCTACCATAGCATTCTGCAGCGATATGCCATCCCATCTGATTTGTGCTTATTTCCGAATATCATTGTGTGCCATTCTGAGGGCAAGACAAAAAAAAACATTTAAATGCCTTTGAACGAGGTATGGTACTCGGTGCCAAGTCACAATCCATGGCTCAATTGTTACAAGGCTTAAAAATCATTTTTCACCTGTGTCCTCCCCTTCATCTACACTGATTTGAAGTGGATTTAAATAGTGACCTCATTAAGGGATCATAGCTTTCACCTGGATTCATCTGGTCAGTCTATGTAGTGGAAATGTGTTCCTAATGCTTTGTACACTCAGTGTATAGTGCATTTTGAAATGATCCAGGTTTTTCCAACATGTTTCACACATGTTCAGACTACCTTTTGAGATAATTCATATTATAGGCATTATTTTAGAGGCGACATTTCATCTGAATATGGATTAAATGACTTCAAGGGGCATGAAATGCAGTTTCACCAATTTATGTTGCATAATATAGTGTGTTGTCAACAATGCAATATTGTATTCACCAATATAAGTATTTGCATAAAAATAAAATCTTCATACTTTATAGTACCTTATATTGCGTGGTTGAGCACATTTTTTTGCCTTTTTACATGTTAACTATTTATTTACAAATTCATACTCTTCAAGGTCTCTAATTGTTATGGTGCAATATTTATCCCTCACCAACTGAGTTCCTTTCTTTTATCCCATATATTTGATGACAATTTTTTTGTTTTCATACAGCCCTCTGAGTGGGTAAAGTTAGAGTGCCACAACACTGAACTGCAGGAACCCAAAAGGAAACAAATTATGTAAATTGATACAGGAGGGCTGGGGGAGTTGACCAATCAAGTTAAAGTGAAAAAAATAAATAATGTCCACTTCTAAATCCACTGTCAAACATACTCTACCAGCAAAATGTTTATCATTTAATTTGTTTATTTCATTTTGCTTTACAGTAGTTATCTTGATGATGTGTCTTTTTAAGCCTAGCCTTAAGAGGACAAGGCTTGTAGAAAATGGCACATCAGGAACAATAATTGCACAGAGTAATTTCACATTTCACATTAAATCTATCAGACCTTAATTCTTTTCCCTTCTTGCATCACAGTTCCTCGCTCCCATTGAACATTTCATTCTATGATTACCTCATAAATCTCCATAACTGATCTGCCATAAAAGTATATTTCTTTGTCTGAAACAGCCTCAGCCAAAATCACTCTAACTCAGCATAATGACAACAATATTTTCCCCTTTTAAGTGACCCAAAAGAACAACTCAGCAATATGTTGTTTTAATTTATTTGTACAATGTAACCACCAGGCATCAAAGAAAGGCTGTTTTTGAGGCAAGTACGTTTAAACAGACTCTCAGACAATGAAACTATGGACCATTCTGAACTGGTTGAATCTCTCTCTTTTTATTTCTCTTTGTTCTTTCCCAGAGCCATCCAGCTAAACCCCATCTATTTCCGCCACCATCTGCGCCAGGCCATGGTGTATCGACTGCTGGGGAACCCATGTGCTGCGGCGAGGTAAGAGTTGGTGGTAAATGCTAGGGTGTGAGGAGGGGGTCCTCCACAGGAAATGAAGATAGATTAACTTTGGCTAAAGCCCCAAGTCATTTACAGAGGGAGGATGAACACATGTCCAGTCAGCGGGTTGTAACATCGGCTCGCCGACTGTTGGATCCGTCTTTTCCAGGAAAAATATGTTCATGGAGACACATAAATACTAACTGCTCACTGTAGTATGAGTAGTGGGTAGAGGACAATTAGACTCATAATTACATTCTCTTCTAACGCTGCCATAACCCAGATACTAGAAGCCATCACTTCCTACAGCTCCGGTGTTGTTAATGTGTCCACCAGTAGTTCCCTACATATGACGGTGCTTATTCTATATTGAATGAGGAGGGAATAAATCTCAAAGGGCTCCAGAGCCACAGCCGACTGTCTGCTATTTATTTTGTTAATGTCCCTTCCTGTTTCATCATTATCGAACCACATCATTGGAATGGGCTGGAGCAGAGAGCAGGTTAAGTTTGGTTAATCTCTCTCGCTCTTTCCCCCCTCCATCCCTCTTCTTTTGAATTGTCTGGGGGACCAATTAAATCAAAATTTAGCGACCTGCCTACTAATACAAAAATAAAAGGGCCTCATGTATTTAGCAGTTTTCCGTGTGCATTAGGGCTTTGATAAACAGTCAATGGGAAGGTCAGTTGCCTTTTCTTGGGTCTCTGTGTTGGGGTTCTGGCATTGGGCCTGAACTGAATGGCTACAGTACAGTTGTCAGGGATCCAGGGAGGAGAGGGAGAGGAGGACACAGGCAGTGGACAGTGCTCTGTCTCTCCTCCGGACACGTCTGACTCCTGTCCATTCCCCTCAGGTCAGCCAATGCTGACACTGCTCTGTCCTGGACACTCCAAAACAGAAAATCAGCATCTTTGCCTAGGCTCAAATCATCGTAGATTAGTGAACTGAGGGATGCACCTTGTCAAGGCATTGCATATGCTGTTTCTGTTATGACATTTTACAGTTGAGTCATTTAGCAGACACTCTTATTCCAGAGCGACTTACAGGAGCAATTAGGGTTACGTGCGTTACTCAAGGGCACATTGACAGCAGTTTCACCTAGTCGGCTTGGGATTTGAATCACCAACCTTTCGCTTAATGGTCCAACGCTCTTAACCGCTTGGCTACCTCTGAGAAAAGCAGCCATAATCTTGGCCTGCTGAAAATAACTGATTAACTGTGTCTTCTGGATGGCACATTGGTAAAGATTGCTTGTGTGTACCTCTCTGGGTACAGTAGGTGTATGAGCTACAATGGAATCTTTGTCATACAATAGACTAAAACCTTTTTTTGTTTTGGAATTTCAAGAGATTTTGTGCTTAGCCTTGCTTATAAGGCACTCCATTTTCTTGGAAATGATATAAAGCCATATCAAAGCTAATTACATGGATAAGTGAATGCATTCCTTAAGCCGTTTCAGGTGGGAAGATAATTAACGAACATCAATCTCATTTAATATTCATTTAATGGTTCTGTTCTTTTATATGCCGATGGTAGTGAGAATGTGATGGATTCTCCCCTTTGTTCCATGAAGAAATCCTGCTAGTAGAAGGCTCTCGCCATGCCTCCACTGAATTGTGCCTTGCAATTTTCCTGACATTTGGTGCACTTTCCATCATTGGACAGTCATCTGCAGACAATTACATTACAGGTTGCCACCTTGAAGATTGAATAGGAATGTTTATTTGACCACTCGTATGCTATAACATGTCTCTCCTGTAGAGGGTTTCTTCCCAGGAAAAAGGCTCTGTGAAGACTGGGATTTTAGACAAAGGAATTTGTCCATTTAAGCAATTAAGGGTCATGGTTTCCTCTCTCTAGTGTCAAACTGCGTTGGCACAGAAATTGATTGAATAGAGTGGCTCTGAATTATTGAATACCCATACAATGCTGCAGTGATCCTAATAGCCTCGTTTTTGGCAAATATGTTTTACATTTTGTAGGAACATTTATCACTTGACAAATGTGGTCATTATGTGCATTAGTGATCCGCAGGTTGACTCATAACCTGCAGTCCCCACAGTTATATCCGCGGTGTGGGTGGGTTAAGGGTCATGGAATATTGTGTGGATGAAGGGCGGGTAGGTGGCGGTCGGGTTGAAACAATACATTTTTAAAAATCTATAAATGTTTTTCTTTCATTATTTTTTGTCTAACTGGCATTAGTACGTATGTCTAAGCTTCAGGCCCTAACTTTACACGCGCCAGATAGCATACACGCCAATCGGGCAGCAAAAGTTAAGGTCTATCCACTGAGGCAAAAAGGACAATGTCTGTGTTTTTAATTCAAAAAGCGAAAGCTGTGAAATTGAGAGTTGAAAATAAAGAGAAGAGAGGGCCAGAAAAGTAATGTTTGGGAAAGATTTGATGAAGTGGTAAAAGAGGATGATAGCAGTGCCTATGTTATGTGAATGATGATTGTGAGGCGCTGTAGAAATTTGACAGTCACAAGATGGGGACTTCAAAAGAAGCCTATGGCACGAGAAGGGAACTATAGCCTACTGTTCAGATGGGTACAATGGAAACTGAAATATGGACACTGACTGTAGGTCTATAACTTCTCACATAGTCTTAATATGAACTCCTGTAGAATTAAGCATTTCTTGCAGTAAAATGGTACACCAAATGTACATTCTGACTCAGGAGTGGAGAAACATGATTTCTTCGTTTCAGCATCTTGAGAGGTGCTATCTTTATAAGCATAAAAGCTGATAGTATTTCAACCACATGAAACATGTGTCCAAGCCGAACTGAAATCTTATCAGAAACATGTTGGGTTCTTTTCACAGCTTTCTATTTTCTCACAACTGGTCAAACTGATGTTATTTAGACATTCCCCCCCCAATCATTTTTTTCCCCCAGAGGTCCCTAAACGTCTTTGCTCTGTGAAAGAAGCAGAGAAGGCAGAGGAACTTTACCGACGGCAACTAGATTGAAGCATTCTTTCTCTCATTTAGGACCTATTCTAGTGAGCAAGGGTTTATTTAGTCTTCTAGGGAAACGTACAAAGACAGGAGAGAAGGTGCATGTATTTAATTATAGACTAACAAATAGCCTACCAAAATTCCATAATTATAAGCAGAAAAATATCTAAATTAGGCTAAATAAATCCTGCACCCCTACAGATCATTTTCTATATTTGCAGGTTAGGGTCGGGCATTTTCACTTTAGCACAGTAGGGCAGTTGTAGATGGATTATTTGCAATTGCGTGTTGGTGAACAAACAGCTGACCAGCGCACCGCTAATGTGCATTCCATTTATAAAGAACTACTTCATTGTAATCAGATGGCTAATATTAATACTATGCATGCCGGCAGTGGCGGATTTAGGTATGGGCGACATGGGCATTTGCCCAAATGGTGACATTTGCGTAATTTGGTTTTCTATCACTCATTTGCACGTCACTTCAGTGATATCATGTCACCATGTGGGACTGTGGGTCAATTAACCTTGTCAGAGTGGGCACCCTGATTGTAGTTTGTGAGCTAGGCAGGCTACTGCCTGGGAAGGTCTCCCATTCAGAAGTACGAGCTGGGGAGGAGGGTGGGGGTAGGTTGACCTCAGGTCTCCCCACTGGAAGCCTGAGGTTGTGGGAGTGGGGGAATATATCAAATAGCTCACCTCTAACTTTGTACAGTACTAATGCAATTAGTAAAATCAGTCGCACTATGAAATGGTTTGTGCGAAATCGTTAAGAATAATATAAAACCGGTCTGCACACCACCAAGGTGAATTGTTTTAGTCTTGACTCTTGGTTGACAGTTTTGGGGGATGGGTAATGTATTGATGCTCGAGTGCCAAATCAACACAAATGGATAAGAAAATGTCTAAGCCATCAGGTGCCCAGTTTAGGAAAAAGAGGAAAGAAGAAGAGAGAAACGCGCAAAAGATAAAGGTATGCAGCTATGTCCTCTCTTTATGAGTATAATATTATGCATGTCATGAAATAGGCTAGTATAACACTATTATTTGTTAGCCTATGTTGCTTGCTATGCTATTACACATAGGGTGACAATATTCCGTTTTCTGTCCAACTAGCTTACATAGTATTAGATATCATTTCACACAGTTTCATCATGATAATGTGTGTAGCCTGCAGCAAAACGATTACAACCTAAATAGCACATTATTGATTTTGTTAACTTTCATTGAGGTGACATCATAAATGTTTTCTGTTATTGTGTGACCTATGTCCTGAGCTCAGTAAGAGGAATTTCCAATGCTGTAGGCTTACTTACGACTCAATGCGAGCTCACAGAACAGGGCTCCGGAAGGCCGAGCGGAAATGGAGGAAAACTCGCCTCCCTGCGGACCTGGCATCCTTTCACTCCCTCCTCTCTACATTTTCCTCCTCTGTCTCTGCTGCTAAAGCCACTTTCTACCACTCTAAATTCCAAGCATCTGCCTCTAACCCTAGGAAGCTCTTTGCCACATTCTCCTCCCTCCTGAATCCTCCTCCCCCTCCCCCCCCCTCCTCCCTCTCTGCAGATGACTTCGTCAACCATTTTGAAAAGAAGATCGACGACATCCGATCCTCGTTTGCTAAGTCAAACAACACCGCTGGTTCTGCTCACACTGCCCTACCATGTGCTCTGACCTCTTTCTCCCCTCTCTCTCCAGATGAAATCTCGCGTCTTGTGACGGCCGGCCGCCCAACAACCTGCCCGCTCGACCCTATCCCCTCCTCTCTTCTCCAGACCATTTCCGGAGACCTTCTCCCTTACCTCACCTCGCTCATCAACTTATCCCTGACCGCTGGCTACGTCCCTTCCGTCTTCAAGAGAGCGAGAGTTGCACCCCTTCTGAAAAAACCTACACTCGATCCCTCCGATGTCAACAACTACAGACCAGTATCCCTTCTTTCTTTTCTCTCCAAAACTCTTGAACGTGCCGTCCTTGGTCAGCTCTCCCGCTATCTCTCTCAGAATGACCTTCTTGATCCAAATCAGTCAGGTTTCAAGACTAGTCATTCAACTGAGACTGCTCTTCTCTGTATCACGGAGGCGCTCCGCACCGCTAAAGCTAACTCTCTCTCCTCTGCTCTCATCCTTCTAGACCTATCGGCTGCCTTCGATACTGTGAACCATCAGATCCTCCTCTCCACCCTCTCCGAGTTGGGCATCTCCGGGGCGGCCCACGCTTGGATTGCGTCCTACCTGACAGGTCGCTCCTACCAGGTGGCGTGGCGAGAATCTGTCTCCTCACCACGCGCTCTCACCACTGGTGTCCCCCAGGGCTCTGTTCTAGGCCCTCTCCTATTCTCACTATACACCAAGTCACTTGGCTCTGTCATAACCTCACATGGTCTCTCCTATCATTGCTATGCAGACGACACACAATTAATCTTCTCCTTTCCCCCTTCTGATGACCAGGTGGCGAATCGCATCTCTGCATGTCTGGCAGACATATCAGTGTGGATGACGGATCACCACCTCAAGCTGAACTTCGGCAAGACGGAGCTGCTCTTCCTCCCGGGAAGGACTGCCCGTTCCATGATCTCGCCATCACGGTTGACAACTCCATTGTGTCCTCCTCCCAGAGCGCTAAGAACCTTGGCGTGATCCTGGACAACAAACTGTCGTTCTCAACTAACATCAAGGCGGTGGCCCGTTCCTGTAGGTTCATGCTCTACAACATCCGCAGAGTACGACCCTGCCTCACACAGGAAGCGGCGCAGGTCCTAATCCAGGCACTTGTCATCTCCCGTCTGGATTACTGCAACTCGCTGTTGGCTGGGCTCCCTGCCTGTGCCATTAAACCCCTACAACTCATCCAGAACGCCGCAGCCCGTCTAGTGTTCAACCTTCCCAAGTTCTCTCACGTCACCCCGCTCCTCCGCTCTCTCCACTGGCTTCCAGTTGAAGCTCGCATCCGCTACAAGACCATGGTGCTTGCCTACGGAGCTGTGAGGGGAACGGCACCTCAGTACCTCCAGGCTCTGATCAGGCCCTACACCCAAATAAGGGCACTGCGTTCATCCACCTCTGGCCTGCTCGCCTCCCTACCACTGAGGAAGTACAGTTCCCGCTCAGCTCAGTCAAAACTGTTCGCTGCTCTGGCTCCCCAATGGTGGAACAAACTCCCTCACGACGCCAGGACAGCGGAGTCAATCACCACCTTCCGGAGACACCTGAAACCCCACCTCTTTAAGGAATACCTAGGATAGGATAAAGTAATCCTTCTCACCCCTCCTCCCCCCCTTAAAATATTTAGATGCACTATTGTAAAGTGGTTGTTCCACTGGATGTCATAAGGTGAATGCACCAATTTGTAAGTCGCTCTGGATAAGAGCGTCTGCTAAATGACTTAAATGTAAATGTACTTAGAAGATGTCTATATTATGCTGATATTTTGTATCTTTTGTGATATATTGAGTCTTTTGGGGTGTCTTATGCCTAGTATTAGCCGAGGAGGTTGGTTGTATGGTTCATGTGGTTCCTATTCTGAAAGTTTTATGAATTGTGCATAATGACATATATTTAAATGTGCAACAAATGTATTTAGGGTGTCAGACTCATATACTGTATTTCAATGTAAATTCAGGGGCACTTCTGAAATATTTTGGAGCACCCTCTGGCATTGGCCAGGATGAGGAGCCATCTACCTCTTCAGCCACACAGGTGTTTTCACAAATGTTGTCTGAGTCTGAGGATGAAGACCCATTTGCTTCCACTTCTCCCCAGCAGGATTGTGTGTGTGTGTGTGTGTGTGTGTGTGTGTGTGTGTGTGTGTGTGTGTGTGTGTGTGTGTGTGTGTGTGTGTGTGTGTGTGTGTGTGTGTGTGTGTGTGTGTGTGTGTGTGTGTGTGTGTGTGTGTGTGTGTGTACACACGCATGTGTTTGTGTACATCCCTGCATAACATAAACAAAATAAATACTTTCCCTTTTGCAAAGTTTTAAGTTTCCATATTGTAGGTAATGATGATTTGATTATTACTGGGTATGTATGTGGGATGTTCCATCACTATAAAACTATAAATGCTGTGAATAATGTGTGTAAACTAATGTCCATGTGCTCACCATTAGAAATGCATTCCCACCAAATCCTGCTGCTGAGGATGGACCACTGTCTACAGACCGGCCTTCAGTTCTGACTGACAGAATTCGGACACGACTAGTTTGCGAGAACCAAGTGAGGTACCACCGAACTCTGTTTTCCCAAGGAATGAGAGTGATGGAATAAGTTGCCACCACCAGTATTTCAGGAAGACCTTGGTGAGTGGTGAAACAATCCCTAGAATTTGGTTGGTGTATTCCGAAAGAAACAACAGCCTCTTCTGCTGCGAACTCTTTGCTAAATTAAATTTCTTCTTAGAAAACTCGGGTCTGACAAACTGGAAACATGCAAGTTCGTTGCGGACTTCACACAACAGCAGTTCAAGAACACCAAAACTGCATGAAAACATGGAAAGCACTGGCAATGAGGATCAAAAAAGGGGAAACAAATAAACATGAGATGGCACTTATGGAGGATGAGAAGATAAGATGGAGAGAGGTGTGGACACGTCTGACTGCTATTGTGCAGTCTGACAATTAGAAATCTGGCACTAAGGGGACACACAGAAACAATGTACTCTCCATCAAATGGACATTTCCTCAAGGAGGTTGAACTGATGGCACAATTTGATCCAGTCATGAAAGAGCACTTTAGCCGTGTCTAAAAATGGACCTTGAGTCACACCACCAGCTACCTTGGCCACCAAATACAGAATGAACTCATTGATTTGTTGAGCAGCAAGGTTATTTCAATAATGGTGCGTGACATCAAGCTGGCAAAATTATTCTCTTATCATTCTAGATTCCACCTCAGTTGTCATCCACACTGAACAGTTGTCAGGAGGAGGAGCACTTCATAAAGGAACATTTTATGGGGGTTTTGGAGGCAGAGGAACCAACATTTGATCCCATGATTCTCAAAAGATTAGCAGAGCTAAAAATGACTTTTGAGGACTGCAGAGGACAGTCTATGATAATGGGGCCAACATATGAGGCAAAAACAAAGGTGTCCAATCCAGACTCCTGGAAATGAATCCAAGAGCTCTATTTATACCATGTGGGGCTCACACATTGAACCCGATTGTGGCTGATGCTGCTAAAAGTTCTGTTGATGCCACAGGTTACTTTGGCATCTTACACAAACTGTACACCTTGTTATCAGCCTCCACACAGTGATGGGCCATCCTGAAAAAACATGTGGACATCACTTTGAAGATGTGGACTGAGACAAGGTGGAAGAGTAAAGTTAAGTGTCGAGCCACTGAAGTATCAGGCAGCAGCGGTGAGAGAGCAACTGAGGTATCAGGCAGCAGCGGTGAGAGAGCCACTGAGGTATCAGGCAGCAGCGGTGAGAGAGGCACTGAGGTATCAGGCAGCAGCGGTGAGAGAGGCACTGAGGTATCAGGCAGCAGAGGTGAGAGAGGCACTGAGGTATCAGGCAGCAGCGGTGAGAGAGGCACTGAGGTATCAGGCAGCAGCGGTGAGAGAGGCACTGAGGTATCAGGCAGCAGCGGTGAGAGAGCCACTGAAGTATCAGGCAGCAGCGGCGAGAGAGGCACTGAGGTATCAGGCAGCAGCGGTGAGAGAGGCACTGAGGTATCAGGCAGCAGCGGTGAGAGAGCCACTGAGGTATCAGGCAGCAGCGGTGAGAGGCACTGAGGTATCAGGCAGCAGCGGTGAGAGAGCCACTGAGGTATCAGGCAGCAGCGGTGAGAGCCACTGAGGTATCAGGCAGCAGCGGTGAGAGAGGCACTGAGGTATCAGGCAGCAGCGGTGAGAGAGGCACTGAGGTATCAGGCAGCAGCGGTGAGAGAGGCACTGAGGTATCAGGCAGCAGCGGCGAGAGAGGCACTGAGGTATCAGGCAGCAGCGGTGAGAGAGGCACTGAGGTATCAGGCAGCAGCGGTGAGAGAGGCACTGAGGTATCAGGCAGCAGCGGTGAGAGAGGCACTGAGGTATCAGGCAGCAGCGGTGAGAGAGGCACTGAGGTATCAGGCAGCAGCGGTGAGAGAGGCACTGAGGTATCAGGCAGCAGCGGTGAGAGGCACTGAGGTATCAGGCAGCAGCGGTGAGAGAGCCACTGAGGTATCAGGCAGCAGCGGTGAGAGAGCCACTGAGGTATCAGGCAGCAGCGGTGAGAGAGGCACTGAGGTATCAGGCAGCAGCGGTGAGAGAGGCACTGAGGTATCAGGCAGCAGCGGTGAGAGAGGCACTGAGGTATCAGGCAGCAGCGGTGAGAGAGGCACTGAGGTATCAGGCAGCATTTGAATTTGGCACTCTGCCATTCCACCGGATGTTGTCGAGGTGTCCCGCTAGCGGCACGCCTTTCCTAAACATTAAAGGAAAAGAAAGAAAAAAAGACAATGACCCTGCTTGAGCTGCTGATATTTATACACGAAAGGGAGTTCTCAGAAATGTATCCACATTTATGGACTGCTCTCAGAATTTGACTTACTCTTCCAGTGACCGTAGCTGAAGCAGAGAGGAGCTTTTCAAAGCTGAAGCTCATCAAATCCTACCTGAGGTCCACCATGCCACAGGAACGCCTTAGTGGCCTTGCTGTCATCAGTATTAACCATGCAATTGCTGGGCAGATTTCTTATGATGATATAATTGATTACTTTGAATCGAGGAAGGCGAGAAAGGTCAGGGTTTAGATGGCAGTTGTGCAATTTAGTTTGTTTCTCTTGTTTGAAGTGCAATAGTGTAATAATCAGGTTCTCTTCTTTATAAGTGTGTTATTCTATTTGTGTATTTGTGTGATATAGGATTTGTGCAATTTAGTTTTTTGTGTGTTTTTTGTTAGGAATATGGTAATCGTGTAATAATTAGATGTTCTGTATTTGTATTTATATACTTCAATTTGTTTCTATTTGTCTTTGTTACTTTTTGATATGTATGTGTCTTATGTATATATTTTTATATTTATATAGTTTTAAATGTTGTCTGATTAAAAATGACAGTTAGTGCAGAATTGTGCTTGTTGTTGGCTGTGGGGTAGCTGAAGGTGGGGTTCTCCCAGGGAGCCATACAAGCTAGAACCGCCACTGCAGGCCAGTCTCTCTTGGCTTAGAGTTGAGGAAAGACTGACTGCTTCACTTCTTTTTTTTTTAATAAGAAACATGTTGGAAATTGCAAGTTGTTTGCACTTACACAAAGCACTGACCCCACGAGACACCAGTTTTTTTTTAGTCCCCAGGTCCAGAACAAATTCAAGGAAACGTACAGTATTATACAGAGCCATGAGTGAATGGAACTCCCTTCCATCTCATATAGTGCAAGTGAACAGCAAACCTGCTTTTTAAAAAAACATATAAAGCAACACCTCACGGCACCACACCTCTCCCCCGTGGGCGCTACTTGTTGTATGTACTGACATGTATGTGTAACTGAAAGATGCACACACGCTCACAGACTACATTTTAATATTTGTAAATGTATGTAAAGTCTTTTGTCTAATGTATTTTTTGTTCTCTGTCAGAGCCCAGTAAGACTAGCTGTCTCCATTGGCGTTGGCTAATGGGGATCCTAATGAATCAAATCAAATGTATATCAATAGACACATGTATGCCATGATTATGGGAACTAGAGGAGGTAGGCTACTGAGTGCCTGGTGAATGGAGAGAAAAATATCCTGTACACACCACTAACTCATTTTCTTATACAATTCACTTTAGTCTTCCATTATGCATACATCTGATTTGCCAAGCACAGACCTCGGATTAGTGTGAGAAAAGAGGAGTTGAATGCCAAACCTTTTGCACTCGGGAGCCGAGAGTATGTAGAATGTTGACACCAGTAGAAAACAACGCCATTCTCTACAGATGCATGTGCTGCTAATGGAGCAGCTGTGGCGTGTGGGGTTGGGCTGTTATTTTCGGCAGATTTAAAAGACCATTCTTACAATGGTGTGTCACCTGAGTATCAGAACATATCTATGTCTATGTTGTGGTACAGTACAGCTACCTGGGCTGAGCTGCTGTGTGAAGGGAGTTGGTGGTGATGATGAATTGACCATCCCCTAGTAGTCCACTGTGCTGTGGGGCTGCTGTGGCCTTCCTTCTTACCTTCCCCATCACTTCGTTTATTTTTTTTTCTTCCTTAGCCTTTAATGGTGTCACATTGTGAAGTCTCTACACAAGCTGCCATTGGCCATTTTTTCAGGCCAGCCGTCACAAACGGCCCCATGCTGTCAGACTGGTCATTATCTTGATATGAGAGGTCAGGCCGGTCCCAAATGTTTTTTTTCTGTCTTGAGATTGTTGTTTTTAGGTTGTCATGCTGTCCTTTGACAAATCTCTTATTGTTCGTCCATACCCCCCATGTGGCCAGAGTGAGAGCACTAACAGGAACTTTTCAAATTAACCCAAATCCCAGTCTGCCTGTTGAATTTAACTCTGTCAAATTGACTGCCAGCATCGACATAAAGGAGATATCAAGTGGACGAGGGGCTGTAGGCAGCAGGCTAGTCTCATAGGGCGGTCACAGTGCAACCGGAACGGTTTCCAATTCCAAGTGTTTTGAAGATGTTTTTAAAAGGCTTGTGATAGCCACATCTACTTTCTATGACATCACTCAATAGACAGGGCCTCTCATGTAAGGGAGCTATTGATCTAATCATCCCTGTTACCTTGGACCCTCAGAAAAGGGGATTAAGGGGTCAATTGACATTATTGGCAAACCTGTTTTTATAGCTCTCTCTGTTACAAGAGTGGCATGACAGGATTTTAAATGGATGTTTGCTCTCACTCTGTAACAAAGATAACATATTTTAAACTGAGATGACTATGGCACTCTGCTTCCAAACAATAGCTGTTTCTATATGCAGCTTCATGCTATATGCAAACTATGCCAGCAATTAGCATTCCATTGAATGCTTCATGAGGGGGAAATCCAAGATGCAGGCTTCTCGCAATCTTGGCTTTATTGTAGAGATCGCATAGAGTTAGCACTCTGATTGTACATTGAAAGCTACCAATGCATTTGACCATTTAATTGTTGTGGGAATGCTAAGACTCTAGGGCTTACTAGATGGACTTCACGCCCATTAACCAGGCATGAGTCCTAACCTCCGCTGTAGTCAATAGAGGCTGGTCCAACAATGGAAAATCAGTTGCTTCACTCTTTGGGGAGTGCAATTGGGTTTTCCTTTCTCAAACACACACCAGTGCTCTCATGAGGTTCATTGATTGTGGCTGTGATGATGACTTCAACCATGCCTGGCCTCTCTCTCTCTCTGGCAATCCAGGCCCACTGGCCCATCCATCCATCCCTTAGAGCTGAGCCATCATCATCACTGTCAGATGAACCAATCATGACCAATTACTGGGATTATCTTTCAGTGATCACAGCACATCTGGCAGCCATCAGCCACTGTATAGATTGTTGGAAGCAGGGGAGACAGCAACCTGGCGGGCCAAGGCATGATCCTAGCTGCTAGAGACCTGGCCAGTGCCAACAGGGTTGAACTGCAACTAGGGCAAAGGGGCATACCTAGTCAAAAACGGAATGCAATTAACATAAATGTATCTTCCGCATTTAACCCAAACCCTCTGAATTAGAGAGGTGCGGGGGGGCTGCCTTAATCGGCGCCCAGGGAGCAATTGTTGTCGGAGGTGGACTGCCTTGCTCAAGGGCAGAACGGTAGATTTTTTTTCCACCTTGCCGGTTCAGGGATTCGAATCAGCAACCTTTCGGTTACCGCCCCTAGAATATTATTATTATCATCATCACCACTCAGCCTCTTTCTTCCAGCCCTTGTCCCAACAAGTACCAACGCTTAAGATAATTTATTGGTAGCTTCTTCTCTGGTGGGGAGCCAAACATCAGCCAAAAAGAGAATAAATCTTTGATGTAAAATCAGAGAGTTGCTTCATCAATTTGACAAATGTGATGTGTTCTTCTGGCGGCTTGTGTCACTTTCTACCAAAGCACTGAAAATTATTTTACAGTTATGTTACCACAGTGTCTTAAGAATAAAAACTCAAATCCAATGTGCCTCCACGAGTATAGAGGTAGTGTAGTAGAGACAGACAGGAGTGTGACTGCATGGTGGGATGATTTTAAGGGTCTTTCACAGATGATTGGTTGAACATGTTTGTGGAGGATTTATGCATTATCAGATGTGACATCTGTAAGGCGACACAGTGTGCCATATACAGAGCCCCCAGCCATGGACGGGCATTGGATATAAATGGGGCATGCTAAAGTAACCCAAAGGTACTCTTTGCAAAACAAACAATACCTGACCTTGTGATCGTTTACGCTATGCAGTTACTCAAATGTGCAAGGTCCACTTACGGGCATAGTGCTCCCAAGACTAAACGTGGTAGAATGCTTTTTCAGTCCCTTATGTTGTTTTTTTGTATCATGTCATGTGCCATTCATTCCTCTTTTGTTTTTGTTGGCAACCTGGTTATTCTGAGAACATGGGACAAATACACAATAACGACATAAAGGTTTTTGAATGGCAGGATGCCAGGCAATACTTTTCCCTTGACATATTTATCCTTACATCGCAGGGACACCAGAAACACTGAAACTGGGTCTTATGTCTGCTATTTTGGTTGACTTTTTGATATTGCTGCAGATGGTTCTTTTGATAATGTTATCAGTGCTATGCTGTTCCATTTTAGAAGAATGAAAACCTCTCTTTGTATGTGCTCTGCTTGACTCTGCGGTGCTTTGCTCTCCTGTGCCATGCTGTGCTATGCTAGACTATTGTGTATGCAGTTTTCACCTAGCTATTGAATGTGTGTGCTGTCTCTCTTGTGCCTCTCTCCCCACAGAGTGTAACATCCTGATTGAAATTTGTCTGATAGTTTCTGTGTCTCTCTGTCCTTGTCATTAGGAGTGCCATGATTGCTGACTGGGTGTACTGGCTGTCCGGGGGCTCAGATGAACACATAAGCAAGCTCATCAAACTGTATTGGCAGGTGAGAACAGATGGCCCCAGAGCAGAGACGAGGGGCCCACCGCCCAATCAAAAGCTCAATGAATGATTATTACTTAAAAGACTGCCGACTGAGGTAGCTCTTTGCATATCAATCAGGCAGAACGCTGCATAGCAGTAAACGGTTTATAATGAACCAACGCACAGCGGGGTCGCACCGAGTGAACCTAACCTCAACACTGGCAAGCAAAGGTCATCCAATGAATCAGCCTCGAGACTACTGTATGGTTACACAAACATTGTCTTCTCTCTAATTTAACCTTAAT
Organism: Oncorhynchus gorbuscha; assembly: GCF_021184085.1. NCBI lineage: Eukaryota > Metazoa > Chordata > Actinopteri > Salmoniformes > Salmonidae > Oncorhynchus > Oncorhynchus gorbuscha. The sequence goes on from NC_060187.1 coordinate 31,328,308, forward strand.
GACCTCAACCACTATCACACAATTTACAGAATTGACAGAATACATGTAACGTTTTTGCTATGTTTTCCCGTCTTTACTTGTCTTGCATATATCTAGCATCATAACCATGTGGTACTGAATATAAACCCCAAGCTTTGTACATGAGTTTCCATAAGATGTTGGAGGTTGGCGAAGGAACACATGCAAACAGAGGGAATTACACTCGCTGAAGTTGCTTTTCTGCACTTCAAGTTTAGCAGTGGAAAGGTGAAGAGTTTTTTTTTTTAATTCGGAGGGCAAAATGAATGCTTTTGACCTTGAAAGTGGGTTTGTACAGATCTGCATTCGCTTGAAATCGAGCCTTGATTTGCATTTGCTTGAAGTGGGATGAGTGCGGGATAGATTTTAGTATTCAGTACATCAAGCACCTTCCGTTTTATTCATTTCCGTCCCATGTGAATTTCAATACGTCTGTGTGTGTTTATCCTGACGGCCCTTAAACTAGCTCCCAACATCACACACAGCCTTCTACCCACTGTGGGTTTCAAGTCCCTCAGTGAGGGCCACAGATTTAGAACCGCACTACTTCTACTTTGAATGTTTCCTTTGTCAAATAAGCAGGGGAGAAACTTCGGACTGGTATTGACGTCAAGGAGGCATTTTGTTTTTCTATCGCATGGCCTTTTTATGGATCATCTTTACAGCTAACTCATTCCATATTTTATTGCAATACTTTCTCACTAAACACGCACATGGAAATGAATGTTAATAGAAAATATCTCAGGGCCCATTTGTTTAGTTGTGATACATTTTTTCTTGCCTGCTGACAAATGCCTCAGAAATTCTCCATCAAAACAGAACACCCCCAAATAATTGAATCAATGGGCGAAAACACAACATTTATCTCCCTAAGTAATATAGGGAGATAATGTTGTGTTTCTCTGGGTGGTCAGACTAATGAAGCCTCAGCTCTTTCTCCTTAACTTATCAATAGAGGTGATTTAATAAGGTAGCTAGCTAGCGATCTGAAGCTCAAAACGAACTCATTGACATAGTACTGTAATCTGTTTATTCTAATGTCATCTGAAATAATAAGTAGATGGAAAGCTGAATTGTCTGGCAGGGTAATATTTCCCTTTAGCTTCAGACAAATGTAAAAGGTTATGGTAAAACCAAAGCCATGTTAATCCTCAATCCATAATCTGTTCCCTCTCATTCAGAGTGGATTTAAATGGAGAATAGATTATTCCAGGAAAACCGTTAGTTTCCCGGTTGCAATGTTTTATTCATCCCAACAACCCAACGGAAAGCATAGCCATGTTTAAAATTCTTAGACATTTTCTTGCTTACAATACATTTTTTTCCCAGTCCATCAAAGCACAGAAAACAGTAAGAACAAATGTAACCGTGAATGGCCAAATCAGCAGAGCTACTGTAGCAGCTCTTGTAGCAGCCTGAACAATTCAATCAGCTCTGCATTTAGTAACTTTCATCATTTTAGGAGTGTCTACCTCTGGGTAAGGCCAGTAGCGTACCATCCTGTATCCCACTGCTGGCTTGCTTCTGAAGTTAATCAGGGTTGGTCCTGGTTGGTCCCTGGATGGGAGACCAGATGCTGCTGGAAGTGGTGTTGGAGGGCCAGTAGGAGGTACTCTTTCCTCTGGTCTAAAAAAATACCCCAATGTGATTGGGGACATTGCCCTGTGTAGGGTGCCGTCTTTTGGATGGGACGTTAAAGATCCCATGGCACTTATCGTAAGAGTAGGGGTGTTAACCCTGGTGTCCTGGCTAAATTCCCAATCTAGGCCTCATACCATCACGGTCACCTAATCATCCCCAGCTTACAATTGGCTCATTCATCTCCTCTCCCCTGTAACTATTCCTCAGGTTGTTGAGAATGTGTTCAGTCAATTTACCTGGTAAAATAAGGGTAAAATATGTTTTTTAAATAAGGAAATTAGATAATGGTCCTCTCTTACTCTCTTTCCTGCCTCTTACTACTCCACAATACCAGGCTCTGTTGGACGAGGCGATCATCATGGAGGATGGTTTCTCTGTCATGTACACCCCGTGCTCTGCTGGGGACTCCGTGGGGGATTGCATCGCCAAGGCTGAGGAGACCTTCAGGAAACAGAACCCTGCCTTCACAGACTACCTGTTCACAGGTATGGAATATAGACCAGGGGGAATGGGAGCGAGGAATAGACTCATCTCTATGAGATTCATCCTTTAGAAATGATATAGAGCTCCCTCCAGTAGAAGGAGTGAGTGGGATGAACATGGTTCTCCCCCAGATCTTCCTCTCAGCAGGAGGCTGTACTGTAGCCTGTTCTCCTCACTGTCAGCCTGCAGCTCAGACTAGCAGGGGTCAAACACACACACTACCAGTGCCTCAATTAGCCTGCCCTGCCTCATCTTTCCACCATGCCCTCCTATCGAAAACAAATGCATATCTACAGATCCCTGTCTAGATCAAATAACCTGCCCTCTACCGTGGTGTAGCCACATTAGCTGGTTACCCCCCCATGTAAGTGTGTTCCAATTTGAGAAGTGCTGTTCCATTAACTCTTAAAGATGCAGTACGTGATCTTAAGCACTTACAAATTCGTAACATATTGATATTGTACGAATTGGAATTCGTTAACGTATTATACGTATTGCAAAAAAAAACATTTATATATATTTTTTCAAATGCAGGACTTAATACAAAACCTCTGGAGACTCACTTTAATTACCCTCTACACTGAGACATGGGCTCTGAATGGTGCATATGTCCGCAGACAGGTTCGATTTCTCAAACTGCCATGGGGTGAGGCATGAGCTGTAGTGTCCAGGAAGGTCATCAACAGGAATGGTCAGAAGAGGGGAGGAGAAGAGGGGAAGGAGGAGGGAAGGGAAGGGTAGTACCCAGAGACAGTGGACGAAAAGGGCTGAGGATCTCTGAAGGCCTTGACTAAAGTTGTGCTCAGTTCTTTGCTTCCACCCAGCCAGGATAACAAGCCAGACCAGTAACCCCCGGTGACACAGGTTAGTGGTCAGAGAGGAGAGGGGAGTGCTCTCTGGACCAGCCTCATCAATAACACCACCACACAGGGGAGGGAGAGATATACACAGACACACACACACACACACACCGAGAGAGAAAAGAGGAACATTCACTTGAGTTGCTCCAAAAGTCTAGGCTACAGTATTACTATTATAAGACTCAGTGAGTCTTGCTGAAGGGTAACTCTATATTCATAGACACAGCAGGGAACTCATCATCCATCCATCACCACTCTGAGGGTGAGTGTCTGTCTGGGGTGAATCCTTTTAAGGCTAATAGCATTAATGTAACTTTGACCCAAGGGTCAGCAATGCCATGAAAACAACCCAAATGTGTGACCTGGTTTGGGAGCAAAGCAGCCATTGTGGGGGACACTGGTAATACAGTAGGCTATCCAATTCCAATGGCACCCAGCACCCAACTCCCTATGTAGGGTCCCTATTCCCTATGAACTGTCATCAAAAGTATTACACTAAATATGGTATAGATTGCCATTTGGGATGCAGCCTAGTTGTAATCCAATCATTGGAATTCCATGGAGAACACATCATCCCCCGCTGTGGCTTCTGTCAACTTTGCCTCGGGGGATGAAAAAGGCAATTTCCCCATTTTTACGTATTTATGGTATACTATGCATACAGGCATTAAAATATGAAAGGGCTGACATTTGTGTGTGGTTTTGAATTTAATATTTATGGGTGAATTGGCCTGTAGAACATTACAAGACATAAAGACACTACTTGTATGTCAGAGCATTGTGAGAATAGCAATCAACAGACTCAAGAAGAATCAGCATACCCAAGTCTGTCTCTCACACATACTGTGCATTATATTGGTCATATACTAAAAATATTGATTGGATTCTATTGATTTGAGAGGAATGAGCTGTTCACTAAATGTGGTGCAACGTACCACTTCTCACTTCTGAGATGTACTGTATGTCTTTGATGTACACTGTCATTGATGAAGTTAACCTAATAAATAAATAGATTAAGATTTACCTTGAATGTATTCATGTTAATTACCCAGCCCTCCTGTTCCTCTCTGCCTGTCCCCCAGACCCCAGTGGAGGTCACCTGCTGCCCCAGACCACAGACTGGAGCAATCCCCCGTCCACCCAGCAGAAATACGTCCTCACCCTGGGCTTCAGGAGGGGACAAGACGGCAGCTTCCTCAGCAAACTCACCAGCAGGACCTGCCCCTCTTTTACGGGTACAGATGCTGTACATCTCATTGACGTTTAACACTGCTGGCACACACAGAACACAGAAGTCTGTTGCTAGCAGCTGTAGTCACTGATTTTATTGTCCTGGTTTTAAAATGGAGTTTGTACATCTGTTGAAGCATGCTTGTTTTATTATGAACGTGTAACTCTGAGAACTGAGAGAGTCGATAGAGTTGTTTTCTGAAGTGGTTGCAGATGATGGATAATATTGAAGTATGCAGACAGACAGTTCCAAGTCACTGAACCCCCTTGACATCACACAGTGGTATGACTGTCACCTAACCCTTGACCTGGTGATCACGTCACACTGTCAGCTCTGTGTTCTCACAGCACCTTCATACTCACGACACCAAAGAGATCCCACACACTTTCTCTAAAACAGACACACAATTCTCAGAATGAACAAACAGCAATGCTGCCGAGAGACATTTAATATTTATTAGCGACTATTCAGGTAGGGTTGTTGCATACCACAGTACTGCAGGCTTAGAACACTAGGTTGGATGATGGTATGAAAATTGACCACAGGCTTTCAGTTCATTACATTAGTCAGCTGGTCAATTTTGGAATTAGTGGATGTGTCATTTGACCCCAGTCATCTTGCAATCATTACGTCAAGGGGGGCAGGGGAGGTGAAATATTGATACTGTTGGAATGGAACAGAAATCTAGCTTCTGTATTATGCATTTACAGTGGGGCAAAAAAGTATTTGGTCAGCCACCAATTGTGCAAGTTCTCCCACTTAAAAAGATGAGGAAGGCCTGTAATTTTCATCATAGGTACACTTCAACTATGACAGACAAAATGAGAAAGAAAATCCAGAAATCACATTGTAGGATTTTTAATTGAATTTACTTGCAAATTATGGTGGAAAATAAGTATTTGGTCAATAACAAAAATGTATCTCAATACTTTGTTATATACCCTTTGTTGGCAATGACAGAGGTCAAACATTTTCTGTAAGTCTTCACAAGGTTTTCACACACTGTTGCTGGTATTTTGGCCCATTCCTCCATGCAGATCTCCTCTAGTGCAGTGATGTTTTGGGGCTGTTGCTGGGAAACACGGACTTTCAACTCCCTCCAAAGATTTTCTATGGGGTTGAGATCTGGAGACTGGCTAGGCCACTCCAGGACCTTGAAATGCTTCTTACGAAGCCACTCCATCGTTACCCGGGCGGTGTGTTTGGGATCATTGTCATGCTCAAAGACCCAGCCACGTTT